>NW_021938789.1:27727984-28367163 GCF_001715985.3 Manacus vitellinus | reverse complement strand
GAAGGGAAGGGAAGGGAAGGGAAGGGAAGGGAAGGGAAGGGAAGGGAAGGGAAGGGAAGGGAAAAGTTCTAGACTTAGAGGTTGGGTTTTTTCCATGGGTTCTTTTTTACTGCTTTACTTGCCAGATTTATTGCATTATCAGATATTCAGATTTATCCCAAACCAGTAAACTATTGATGACTTGTGTCTTTCCGATGAAAACAAACTAGAAGGATAACAAAGCAAAATATCAAGTAGAGATTACTAAGTACCAGAATTTGGTATTCAGTTACTAGTATTGGATATTTTCAGAGGGTCATGAAATTGTACTGAAACATACCGAAAATGCAAAGTGATACATGTATGACCTTACTGCCCATTTTAGTGTTTACTTCTTATCCTAAGGCTAACAGGAACAGGAGATACAGGTCTTCCAGTATTCTATTCCTTTGCTATTGCAAATATTCTAGGTTATGGTACAGAGTGTAGTAAGCATACTCTTCCCAAGAAATCATTCCTCTCTCTCACAACTGAGCTACTGAGAATGCAGGCTTTTGTAGAAGAAATTTGTTGGAGTTTTGGAAATGAGTAGGTGATGATTTTTAAATGCTGTTGATGAATTGGTTGAATTCCCATACACTTCTTTTGAAGACAAACCATGATCCTTATTTAAGTATATTTTCCTTTGTAATTTAATAAAGACTATTTCCATCATTTTGTGTCTCAAAGTTTGTCAAATACTTACATTGATGACTACTTCTAAGGTTTGTGGGAGGAAGTGACAATGAGCTGGAAAATCTAGATTATCTCTAATTCAGCCTGCCTTGTTCATATTTTAAGTAAAACAGTATCACATGAGAATATTCCTAAAGTAGGTATACATAGTTTCTAAATGCTAAGCCTTGCAATGCTGGTCCAGTCTGAGCTCAGATTCTCAGTACTCCCTGAAGATTGAAGACGCACAGACCCCCACCTCACCCCACAACCCACTCCCTATCATGGTAGCTTTGGCAGTACTTCTGGAGGGTCTGTCCTCTTTCTGAGTAAAGCAGTTAAGCCACATTTTGAGCCCTCCTGGTTGTCACTTTGCTTTTCCTTCCAATGGGTTGTGAAGGAGGCAATGGGAAATAGTGGCCATGGCAAGTCACTGTTAACTCACTTGTCTTTTCTCACTACTCTCCTCTACTTAGTGAGGACAAGCAGGACTGCCTAAAATTAAGTAACTAATATGTTACATGCTGAGACTACTTTTGTCTCTTCTCCCCTGGTATCATCCCATGCATCATCCTGGATCCCCCATGTCACTTCAGCTCCTCAATGTCTAATTCCAGTGTATCAGCCCTCTCAAGCCAATATCACCCCACTTACTTTCACTTTCCAACTCTTATACCCCAGGGTCAGTGTCAGGTCTCTCATTTTTATGTTCTTATTTTTTTGATAAGAGGAATAGGGAATACTTTATTTTTCGCAGGTCTAAAGGGTTTTTCTTTTCATTCAAATATCATTAACTAACATAGCCTCTTTTGAAAATGTTATCATCTTTCTTACACATATTGAACAGTATGAAAGAAAGTTTGTCCTAGAGGAAGAACAGCTGAATACTAACATTGAAGAGGAACACTATGGAAATGGGATACTTTTCAGCAATTCAGTTTGATGTAAAAGCTAGGAGACATGGAAGTTGTGAAATTATGCTTTGCTGACACCCAGGTAGAAAATGGACCCTTAAAAAAAAAAAAAAAAGATAGCTTAGGTTGTGAAAATACTTGGATCATCTTGAGGAGGATAAATGCTGCTTACAGTTAGACTATTAAAAAATGAGTTCATTTTGGCTGGTAGTGAGACCAGAGCTGAACAAAGCAAACCTTAAACTTGAACATCTGTTAAATTATTACCACACTTTTCAATGCATAAGTTTGTTAGGTATTTTATCTGTATTTAGGTATTTTTTTTCTGTATTTCATACCCAAAAGTGTAAGCTGCATTTTGGCAATACCAAAAATATGGATAAACACCTTTACCTGAATTATTGTGATGAAAAATTTGTTTTGAGTTGGAGCCTATGTTTTTAACAGGGATATGGCTATACTGTTGTAGTTCTCCATTTGCTTCCCTGACATCACAAGCTACTTACTGAGTTGTACTATAACACTTTAATACACTATGTCTTGAGTAAGGTACCTCTAGGATGTCCAGAAGAAAGAGTATCCATGTAAATTTGGGACTGTTTTCTCCAGGAGGTACTTCGGACATGGCATTTGCAGCTTCAAGAGCAATCAAACAATATACCATGGTGATGACCCCGCATTCCATCAGTCATCCCATATCCACATCAGTGAGTGCCCCAGGATGATGGACTTTCTATCACACAGTTTTGTATTTGCTGAATTTACAATCCCTCAGATCTCACCATATGCAACCTACAATATTTTTTTGTCCAGTGAGCACAGGAACTGTTGCTCTTTGGTAACCTACCTACCATTCAATTAGTTGTAGCTTTAGGTTTATTAGTTATGTGACTAGGCATAAGTAGTAACAATCTATCCACAAAACTTTAGCAATACAAAAAGCCCACACCATTCAATAGTTTACATTTTAATAAACAAAAGACCCATCTATGCTATCTCTCCATTTTACACACATATAATTTTTCCACAGATTTTTTCAGAGTTTCAATAAGACATATAGGCTAATGAGGGCAGAGTTTTGGCCTACACAACCACCAAGTGCAAAGTAACAGCATAAAAAAGGCATATGCTGAGTTGAAATCGATTGGAAGAAAAGAGCCAAGCTCATCAAGGAAAATGCTGTCTGCAACAGAAAGGGAACAGTTACTGTGTAACAATGGCAATACCTATTAGGAGATGGAAATATTTTTTGCATGCAATCTCATAAGTATTTCACATTTTTCTTTTCACTTCTTAAAGTGTACTTAAGATCAGATCTTATGGTACTGCTAAATTCGATAAAGCCTTCTTATATTGCAAGACAACACAAAATTTAACATTTCATTGGGAAAATTCTGCTAAAAGAAAAAATAAATATGATAAAAATTTCCCCATGAATGTTCAAAAATGTGAGAACTTTTCCTATCAGTGCATTTGATACCAACTATATTAAACATAAGTTGTTTTTTCATGTAGGTGGCCTTGAGAAAACAAAATATCATCTAGTATATAATGATTTTGAAAGATATTTATCTTTTGTGTTCATAGCTTTACATACTTCTAACTCCCAACAATTTTAAGAAGTGGAACTCATTACATATGACCTGTCTTTCAGTGCAACCTGCAGGACTGTCATAACCATGGAATTCAAAACCAGTTTCTAGTATTAGTTCCACATGTCTAATATTTTTACCTCTTCTGGTTTAAGTTCATAAACCATAACCTCATGTGTAATTTAAATCGGTGTTTTCTGGAAGTCCATAAATATGTAATTGGTGCAAGGGATAGACCCGAACTCAATCCCAAGATGCTGTTCGGGCTAAGTGGAATCTCCTTAGGAGCCGCTTCAAAGATCAATTCCTCTTGTCCATAAAAACAAGTTTAAATTGTCTTCTATGAACCTGCTGCTAGCAATTGTACTGTTACATTATGTATGATTCTTTGACTGCTTATTGCTTCAACAAACGGCACAGTGCTCCATTAGTGATTTTCAATTTCATGCTAAGCTTTGCAATTTATTAGTGTTGTTTAGGCTAATGTACTATTATTTTGCATATTTTATATCATTTTTCATTTCCTATTCATATGACCTAACAGTTAAGTATTGGGGATCAATAAGCCCTCTGAATGTTTTCATATTTGTATTAGGGAAAACAGGAAAATTATGCAGGCAGCCCAATACATAGTCAATTAGGACAAAGTTGTTTTTTTAGCAATTTTCAGGTTTCCCTCCAGTTTGTCTGCAGATTTGACTGCAGGTTTCCAAAAAATGGTATAATATCCAGATGCACTTATTCATGAAAATAATTTGGTTTAGTAATGATCCCCTAATTGTTAATACCTGGACCATGTTCATGTGGATTCCTTGCCAGTGTGCACTCTCTCTGTATGTAAATACCAAGATTAAATTCAGCTTAAATACCATGTACTTCCAAGAAGCAGGTGCAGTTCCACATTTATTTTGGTCTTGATTTTGTCTTTCCCAGAGCTGTGTACTGATTCAGAAAAGGAAATATTTAGTATTAGTCTGAGGAAAATGTACTCCTCCCTCCAAAGGTTTTTGAAACTTTAAAGTTTTGTCTGCTCAGTTGACATATGGGATAGAAAAGCACAAAAAATCAGCAAGAACCAATTCAAATGTTCAAATTAATTTACTTCAAAACTTTTGAAGTCCCTTTTCTTAAGATGCAGAAAAAATGCAGAAAGCAGTAAAGCTACAAAACCAGACTTTTTAAACTGTTAATAAAGTGATTTGAAGTGTTCATGGAAAATATGTATGTAAACGTATGTCAGATTTGCTAAAATATTAATGCAAGCAAGGGACAAAATGTTAGGTATCTTACTGGAACATTGAAAATAGGGAGTAGGACTTCAATTTTGAGTGCTCCTGGGGATGTGGATCGAGGCACTAATGACTGCTCGGTAAACATTATAGTAGAATCAGCATATACGAGAGTCATAAAGTATTGATACTCCTATTTTCCCTTTGAACATTTGCCTTTTGTATAAAATTTAGCATATGTAGTTTTTCAACACTGAACCAAAGCTACAAGATTTTTTTTTAAAAGACAAGATCGGTATAGTTGATAAGCAGTAGTTAACCTCACATGGTTCTACCTTCCGTGATTTAGATAATTACATCTCAAATACTAAAAATCCTAGGATTTTTATTCATATTCAGCAAAAAAAAATTATGACTTTGTTTCATCTAGAAACTTTACATTTCCCCCATAATTTCAGCAGCAGTATAACCTGTAAGTGATTTTTGGATAAAATTTTTTAAATAACAAAAACTGACTTTAGTACTTTCGTATTTAAAATCTCTACATTTGTAATGGAAATCAAACATACTTATCTTCAACCTAAGGAAATAGTTCTTCAAGATCAGTCCATTCATTGATTTCCAAACACCTTGTTATGAGGGAAACCTCCAGCTGATCTGAAGGCCTAGCATTTGCAGGATGCAGATTTAGTTGCTTTTTGGAACCAGCAGGTGCCAGATTTTTCCTGTCTGGGGGCTTAGGGGTCCTTTGTGTCCCCAGGTTTGGGCAACGAACACAGTCAGACAGCCCCAGTAGCAAGATATGCAAAATCCCAAGTATCAAACCAGTCTTAATGTGGTTGATAAGTAAGGCCTTTTCCTCAAAACTCCATGTATCCACAAAGTGTTTCTGGTTTGGCACTTGATCACAGTCAAATTAATTTGAATATAATTGCGTCAAGTCAGGCTTGTGTACACACACAGACACAGAATTATAGATATACAAGCCCAGTATCTTCAAAGCTGTTATTTGAAAGTTCATTAGTTGATAATTTATTGGTATTTACTACTAGACTTTTCAAATCCATATGTTTCCCACACTAGTATATAGGAAAGCAATAGGCACACGATGACATCAATAGTAAAGTCTCCGACTACTTGCCTTTATATCCCTGTCTTCCCTATTTAGACAGCCAGTCAGAGTTTCTTGGCGTGCCAATGGCTTCTTTCTCTGCCAACATATGGAGAAGATAGAGCTCCTTTCTACATTCCACTCTGACACTCACAGCCCTGGTTGTACCCATCTGGATTTGCTCTTATTCCTCATAAAAACCTAGCACATTTCTTTCCCAGGGCTGATGTAGGGAAAGTAGTGAAACATCACCAAGTGCCAAAACTCTCTCATGACACCTAACAAGAGCAAAAGCTTCCTTCATAAGGGCAGTTTTTTCATGGCATTGTTTAAACTGGAGATAGTTGGAAGATGCCAGAACAACATAAAGAGAGATTAACTTCCTATTTATAAATGGAAATATTTTCTCAAAATCTACCAATAGCAGCAAGAGCTGCAGCTTTGTCAGACTACAGAAAGGATTACAAGTGGTATGGCTATCACAATAACTGTATTTGCAGTAAATTCTTGGTCTAGACAAGCCACAGTTAAACTCATGTAAATATTTGGAAATTTCTCCAGATCTGCAGTGACTAAAGATGTGCTTTAAAGGATTACTTTGGTTGTTTGCTTTCTTTTTGGCTGAAAAATTTACACGTATGTATAACAGTGGTCAAATAGATATAGACCATTAATGAAAAAGTAAAGCAGGCATCTGTGCTGAGAGATAAATGGTTGTGGTTCACAGCACTAACAATCTCTGCTGATGCAGCTGGTAGAGATCATAAACCCCATGATGAAAATATCTCCATATCCATATTATGATGCTCTGAAGCACTGCAGGCACAGATGGCAGAACTTGTAAGTTCTCTCAGAAACATAGTTATGGTTCACAACATTTTCAGATTCTTCTGAAAGAGCAAATATAGCTTGTAAGCCCTGAGGAGAAGTTGATGGCACTTGCAAACTATGCCAGTTCAGGTGGCAGACCTCGTAGACATTGGGAGAAAAAATAACTGTGATTCACAATGCCTGTCAGAGAAGTGCTAGCGTTTGCAAGCTCTGATGACGCAGTCAGCAAAGCAGAGTTTTGGCATATTTATTTCAGGATGACATCTGAAAAAAGGTGGGGGAAAAAAAACCACCACGCAGTAAAGTTCCTTATATTTCTGGTTAGGCATCTCAGGTAGATAAAAGACTAAATAAGTCTTCCTAGAACTTCATCTGTCAGTCCTAAGCAGTCTCATTAGTTCTTCTTTAACCTTTAACATACAAAACTATACAGAAAAGCTACATCATGTTCTGCAAAATGGCAAGTTACATAAGATGCAAATGAAAGAACAGTGCTCCTTAATTAGGTGTGCTTATCTAAATAATTTGTTTAGAGATAAATACATGGATATTTGAGAACCTTTGGAAAAAAATGACCACACTGAAGGCCATTTATTTCTTTGAGAATTATTCAGAAGACTTCTACTGACTTCTTTGTAAATCAAATAGTATCTGTAATGAGATGACCTATAGGTTTAAAAACACTTAATTTTGCTTCACTTAGCCATTCCATCTTTAGGAACAGCCCTACAATCGTTTCTTTCTTAATTATTGGGGTATTATTTTGATGTGAATAGATACTTAAAGCTGTAGAGATTAAGATATGCAAGTGAGTCACCAGTACTGGATGGTTTTTAGAGCAAGTTCAGAAGACTGTTGAAGACAGAAATGAGTAAAAACCATTGCGAAAACAGGGGAAAGCCTCTGAGACTTGCAGTATTGCTCTGCCAGCAGACTTTACTACTTGAGTGTTACCAAGAGCAGATGCCTACCAGTGGGAAGCACTGAGGCAAGAAGTGTTGTATGTGATGTGAGAAGAGTCATTTTGATAATTTGGTGTTCTTGAGCACCTAGAGAGAGATGAAAATTAAGTAGCTGTGACTTAACAAGTGCTACTCGCCATGCTAGATGAAATATATGTATGAAATTATTTGCAATATATACATAACACTTTTTATGTGTTCCTATGTTAATTTAAAATATATACAAATGCCTGTATGGACCAGTATTATTGAACAGCAATCTTCAACTAATAGGGGTACGCAAGTAGATATTATGAAATTTTTCTGGTTTTCTTTTTTATTTGGAGAGCAACATCTGAGTGATCCAAATCCTTTCTAGTAGGTAAAAATAGATTGAAAATAGAAGTAATTTAGACCGTTAAAAAAAAATTAAAGTAACTGTTAGCTACCATAATTATTTAACATTTAAAAATAAAAACAAGCAAACAACAAAAACCACACACTCAAAAAAAAACCCCACAAACCAAAACAATAAATTAAAAAAATTAAGAGTTTCTGGAGGCAGAAAGATTAAAGCAGGAAAAAGTAGACCACAAATATTAGTGAAAAGTATTGCCACAATACAAAAAGAAATAATTTTACAGTTTAAAATTTATTTCTAAACTTTAAATCAAATCCTGTTGTCAGGCAAATTGAAAATTTTGAAAGATGAATGTGAAAATCTTATTATCATGTAGAAAATAATTTCTTTTCAAATTTCTAAGAGGTGTTATTTTCTATCTAAGATGGAAATGTCATTTTTCTGTGTTTTCAGCACTGACCCAACCTTCATTATTATTATACAGTTTATATGTTATTAGAAAAAATATTGTGAATGTTAGGATGTATTTTATCCTTTCACCATTAGTTTTGCTGGCTTATTTACAGAAGTTTAAGTGATAATGTGACAGAATGCTTGGCATCCTTCCATATTTACATTCTGGAGATAAAATTCTCTCCTCGTTCAAAGGTACGGATGTATAGAGCTCATACTGGTTTTCTTCTATGTATTTCATTAAGCATGACAGTAGTGTAATCTCCTTTCTTCTTATTCCAGTAGAAATCTATTGTTAGATTCAATCCAAATCCAAAAGCAGTGCCGTTTTGGGCTTGAAGGAAAGGTTTTCAGAGCTACTAGTGTTAGGGTTTTGTATAACATATCCCAAACCACGTTGATTTCTTAGTCCTTTTCTGTGTGACTAGAAAATTCAAACGCAGAAAAGAAAAAACTAAAATGGGAAGTAATTAACTGTGACTCAGAGAGCATTTAAAATCTGTTGTTATTTTAACTGGTAATGTGTAACCTGAATGAACTGATAGCAGAGTAAATACATTAGTAGTATTTAAATACACTACTTGTCCTATGCACATACTACAGATTTTGCTGCCAAATAAATATTCTGTGAAAGATATTTTTATGCTTTAATTTCTGCTCTCAAATCACATCTCTTCATCTACAATTCTCATATAAATTTGTAGTATTATTAAGGGCTAGAGACAAATAAAAAGATGGTTTAATTCCCCTCTCCTCAGCAAAATATAGTCACGTATTGTTTCATATGAATGTGACATCTTATGAAGGGCCAATGGAAAAAAAAAATTGGCATTATTTCCCAAGGCAGTGTTCAGGATTTCATGAAAATTTCAGTTGAGACAGTACATAACACTTCTCAAGTATAGCTTGAATACTAGTTAATATATTTTTGCAAGAGCCATGTTAGCATATTAAGTAAATAATATTTTCTTTTTCTCATATATGTGGAAATTGAGGTACAGCAAGGTTAAATGGAATGTGTAATGCATAATCAAAACATTTAAGTTGAGTTGTTGCAACATATTTCCAAACATTTCTTTGATGCTCCAGAGGAAATATTTGTAAATGGAAATGCCTCTTGTTACTGAGTCTTCTTTCTATGATAGTCACTACCCTCAACTCTAAAAGATCTCCAGGGAAAAAGATTAATTAGGTTTCAATTACGCTACAGAAAAATATGCTTTACACACTTAGAATCTGAAAAGCATTGTGGTATTTCTCTAATGTGTTTAAAAATTAAAAAATATTTTTAAAAGCCACTTAAAAAGTCAAGCCAAACTCAGACTAATGGATCATATGTCATCCTTGAAAGTGATGTATTCTCTCTTCTTCCAGGTCTTCCTCTATGACATTACAGAGATATTGTCTGAATTTTTTGTGAATCATTATTGAAATTTTTCTAGGAGATTAATCAAACCAGCGGGTCAATGTAGAGGATTATTGCTGCAGATTTACATGTCTTTTTAAAAGAAACAAACTTCCAAAGCTGAAACATTAGGAAATCACCCTTGATTTTTCTTTGTTCTATATATAAAATTTCTAGTTTGTTGTAACATTTTATTAACACATTTTCTCACAAACTTCTGATATTTCAGTCTTTTTCTAAGAAGAGTCGTTGAGTAGCATAGCATTGTGATTACTTTGGTGTGGGGATTTATTCCATTTATCACTGAAAAATGCACCCAGAGTCTACAAGACTGACTTAGCATCTATATTTTAGTCTGATCTTTTTCAAAATTCTGCACCAGGCCTGGTTGATCTTCTTGTTCCCCAAACAAGCCTCTTTATTTATCTGTTCTTGCTGTGGCTTGAAGCTCTTCTTCTTGGACAAGTTCATGTCTGTATCATTCACCTTACCCAAGGGCTCACATCAAGCTTTTCCTGTTCATCTGACTATGCCTGACATTATTGGAATCTTAAATTATCGTTCAAATGACAGTGCTGAAGCTCAAAACCTTTCAATCTCTTAGAGGGGTCAACACACTGGTATGTGCATAGACATTGAGTGTTTTTGATTTAAGTAGGACTGTAATCTCTGCAGATAATGAGGGCCTAGATCACAAGATGTTAGACAAGAATTTTGCTCTGTCATTTGTTATGTCTTTATTAAATCATAAACTTGTTTACTTTAATAGTCAACAGTAAATGTCTTATTCATTTCCAAGCACTACAATATCATTGACAGAGCAACTTTAATCATTAAGAGAAATAATGCATTCCCTTTTTCTAAAAAGGCTGTGTTAAATTTTGTTATCAATAACATCATCCCAAAAGGGGGTGAGTAACCTAAACACCAACTGAAATAAGTTAGTAAAAGATTCCCTGGAACAGCTGTGTAAAATAAACAGTCCCTGAAAGAGAAGCAGGGTGATGTGAACATTTGGGACCTTTTAGTTATGCGTTACCTGGAACTCTAGTATAGAGGTCAACCAATTTAAATAGAGCTTTATGAAGGCTCTCTAAGAGCTTAAAATATACTAAAACTCCTGGAATTGATATACTGTACTTCACGGCTGGCAGCACTGAAGTCATTTGCAGAACATTGCAGCTCCTTCAATTTTACAAAAATATGAGAGAGATAATAGAATAGAATAGAATAGAATAGAATAGAATAGAATAGAATAGAATAGAATAGAATAGAATAGAATGTTTCATTTCAGTTGGAAGGGATCTACAGTTATCACCTTGCTCAGCTGCCTGTCCACTCCAGGCATACGTGAAGTACACTAATTTGTTTGGGTTTTTTTCATTAAAGTACCCCCACCCTCATCAGTAATAATATCCAGCTAAGATTGCTGCTACTCTTAAACAGTACTATACATTTCTGTTTTCTTAGCACAGAGAACTATCTATTTTTATTACAGTGATTTGGAAATTTGCTATTAATTGCTAGGAGAGCTCACCTTTGTGTTCTTGTTAAACTCTGTAACATTGCTCCCTCCAGGAAATGTAGTTTACCCCTTCTAGCCCAGAGTGTACAATACCTCACTGCCCGAATACCTTCCAAATATCAAATCCCAGATTGCATGGTGGCTAGCTGACTCTTAATTGCTGGAAATTTTTCTGGATCTTCTGTAGAATTTCAGCATGTGTGAGTCTTGTGCAAAATTAAGATGATAAAAAAGCATTCTTTTATGAAGTTAAATTCCATTATTGTAATACAGTTTTCACAGGCTGATTATATGTACCCTTTAGGTGAAGGTCAGCCTTGGTAGCTAGCCTGCAAGCTCTGCTGCCCTGCACCAGTGGGGTTATCCACCTGTTTCTCCTGCAAAAGCCACGAACTGAGAACTGGTTCTTCTTTTTGTCATCTGGAAACAGGTAGATCAAAATAACACAACTTTTATCTACTTTTGTATAACTTTTTTAACTTTTATAAATTTTTAGCCATCATGTCTATACTTGTTATATCCTGTCTGTTCCAAATTACCAGTTCCCTTTTCTTATCACTCAGGCCTCTTAAGGTACTTTTATGAGTGAGCCTGTAAAATTTAACTGAATTTATGCAATGCAAAAAAGACATGACAACAAAATAGAACTTATTGTGAGTCTGTTTATAAAGAGTTATCGCAAAGTTATTATCTGTAACTGCAGAAAATTTTAGAAATTTATTTATACTTGTAAATTTCATATTTTTTGAAAACCTTGCAGCTCCTAAATAAAATCATAGAAAAGTTTCCCTCATTTTAGCCAGAAAACATTTGAGAAAATTGCTTTGGAGTGTCTGTCTATTTTACCATTGCTTTAAGTCCAGAAAAAGCATTCATTTTTGTGTAATTTAGATTTTACCCCAAAGTTTTTGGAGTAGTTCACTGAAATTAAGCCCACAGAATGGTATATATTTTGTGGAAATGGGACAGCTCAGAAACTACAGATCAAAAGAAGATATTCTTCCTTATAAGTGAACCTGCCATTTGGATGCTAAAAACGAAAAAGAGGGAAAGACAATTCTGAGGATGATTTTAGCCATATCAGGTCGTTGCTACAATATTTTTACTACTTTGTTCAGGTCAGCAGAATCCTTTCCTATCGCAAAAGACCTTCCACAAAACCAAATATCATAAAAATTCTGTGGAAAAAAAGACAGATGTTCAGTCCATTTGCTTCAGGTATCTAATTTAAGGTGTATATGTAGGTTAGTCTCACTAAGCTCTCCATAGTCAGTGGAGAGAGGGAGGCTTCTCTAGAAGTTAATTCAAGTGCTCATACTCTATACTGTATGGTGGCACAGCCTGTCTTTTTTATGGCTGCTTGCAGAACTTGGCCCCCAGTTTAGAAACCTAAAGTTAAATGCATAAATTAGAAGTGTGAACACTGAAAAGAGTACTTTGTGACTTAGTTCATATCTATGTTGTAAACTTATATATTTTAGCCTTTTACTTATGCCCAGATAAAGGTAACTGTGTCAATTTAGAGATATTTTGTCATTAGAGAACATTTTTCAAATACTAGATGCTTTTATATACGGTTCTTTCTACTGTGATAACAAAATAAAAAGCAAACCAAAAAACACTGAGGTATGGCTGATATTTAATAACACAGAAAGTGGAAATAGACATATTTTTAGAGTCTAATGGAGTTATTATGAGTTTCTTTGACAGACTGCTTTACCCAGCAAGTTTTTTTTGTTACAGACCATACTGGCAACTTATGATGAACCAGCCGATGAGAAAATTTTCTTTTAAATGTTCCAGTGAAAAAAAAACACCTTTTCCCATGGAAAATTTTTGTCAAAAGTTTATTACAGTCCTGGCTGATCTTTACTTAAAGCATGGTATAGACTATTTACTTAGAGTTTAGAGCATGGTATAGATTATTTGCTTAGAGTATGGTATAGATTATTTTACTTATGCATCCTTAGCAGCTTGTGTTTCTGTCCCTCAGTTCCCCAAGCTGTGCAACATCAGGAATACTACCTTGATAAATTACGGATGGCATGGTCATTATGAAAATGGTCATTGACTGATCACCAGTCACAGTTTATTTCATATCAGTGTCCACAATTTGCTGCATGAATCAAAGCTCTTTGGCATGGCATGACTCTTCCTAAAGAGCTACTTCCGAAGAGCATTACAACCCTGTTGGGCATCGTCTGCTGTGCATAAATGGAAACATTGAAAGGCCGAAAGGCCAAAACGCCTCAGGCGGTCCTGAGTAGTCAGAAGATCACTGGGCTATCACATACTCATAGGAAAACTATTGGCAAAACACATTAATTTAAGAACCAGAAAATGTGCCAAATGTGAAGTCTCCCTGGACATAGAGAATATTTTGTTTTTCTGCCATCCATTTAGCAATAAATGATAGTGTATGAATCTAATTTACTATTAAATTGCAAGTAAATTGTTGCTGAATTGTGATATAATGCTCTTTTATATCTCTCAAACAATTTCTATAACAGGAAATATGATTTGTGCATTTTTGTGGAGACGATGTTGTTTCATTATTTCTTTCCAACATATTTAATAATTGTAGTAATTTTAGGTAAGTGAAGCCCAAGTAAATGACTCCCACTGGTATTATTGCTTACTATTTTTCTAATTTCTAGTTCTTTGTCATTTGCAAAGGATTATCTATATATGAAACAATGTATAAATACCCCATGTAAAGATCTTTTAAATGGGGTTGAGGGGAGCTTAAGGCCTCATTTTCTTCTTATTTGTCACTTGAATTCAGCTGCTGTAGACCCTATCCAGCTGATCTTCAGAATTAGTTTTGGAGAATAACTTTTTTTTTATTCTAAGGAAGAAGATGCTATCTCTTTTTAACAGTTATCAAAATTCTTTTCACTTTAGCAGTTTGTAGTAGAAAAAAGGGTACAAAAGTCCAGAAAATGCAGAGGAGAGAAAGTTTCTACTATATTAGGAGCTTATCCGTCTTCTTTCCCTACAGAGTGTTGTTATTTTGTCTTTACTAAAGAAATTTCTTTTCATACATAGCTTCAGTTTCGGTCTCTATAGCTAACATTTTTAAACAGATGATAGGAAAATTTTATTTAAATGAATTTGTCTTCAAAATTCGTAAATGTAAATGAAGTACAAATTTTAATTCAAATACCTCATTTGTAGAGCTTCTGAAGAGTTCAGTATAATAGTCCTGTGTAGTTGGAGGATTGCAGATTCTATTCTTCATGTATGATCTCACCTTTTTTTGAACCCTCCTTTGGCTCCCTGACTAACCTGCTATCTGACAGTGGGGAAGAAAGGCAGTGAAACATTTCATTATAATGTTCAGCAATATAAACAGTCATAAGATGTCTTGCTCATTATATTAGTTACAGAAAATCTATGATCATCAAAAAATGTATATATTCAGTTCCAAGTTTCGCCTCTTTGGAGGTTTCTGACAACATGTGAGAACAAACCTGAGAACAGAGCATGGGGAAAAACTTCTTTTTGGTTTGGATTTGTTTAGATTTTTTTCTGAAACTCAGTTTATTTTCTATGGAGAAGCCCAAAATACCAGTACACCAGGGAAAACTCAGCTGTTGCATTAGATTCACTAGCAAAAATTGAAATCAGGGAAAAGTGATGCCAATCAAAAAGGAAAATGCTTTAAGAGTTAGGTAAAAATCTTGTTTATTTCAAGGTTGAATTGGACTTCTACTACACTTTAATAACGAGGTTCATAAGGATCTCAAAATGGTTTTTGTCCCTTCCAACTGGCTAGAAAATGTCTCTCCTGCTTCTGGATGAAGAACTGGCTGTTCTAAGCTATACACCTATCACCCCTAAACTGGATTACTGAAACTCACTGATTGGAAGCTTAGGTATAGTCATAGACAGATACAGAAGATATTTGAGCCATTGCATCTGCTCACATAAAGCCCATGCTTACGTCTTCTACTCACTTTCAGTAAACTTCCATGTCAGTCTGAGGCTTTAATGTTCAAAATAATCTTCAAAGCAATTAATGGATTAATTCTTAGCTAAATTATGAGAATTAATTTTGATACATAAAATTCTCGTTGCTCTCCTGCAAAGTAAAATAGATTATTAAATACAAAGGAAAGACAAAAGGTCCAAAGTCAAGGGGATCTGTCTATAGAAAGAGCAAAAATCTAGGTAACAGCAGATGTGTCTGGAGCTCCATGAACATCTTCAAAAAGACATTTCCATCATAAACACAGTTGTGATATCATGACAGCACTTTTCACCTAATAAATCCCTGTCAAAAAGAAAAGAAAGGAAAATAAGAAGTCTTCAAGGGGCTGGAGGAAATTCTGGAGGTTTTACACAATCCACTGAGGACTTGGTTGTCACTATTCATTTCATGTAGAAGGAACTGAAATATTTCAGTAAGGGTAGCTGTCTTTAAAACAGTGACTTACCAATTTTATCACTAATATAGTATCAGTAACAATAAATATTGACTGAGTCTTAAATTATAACCCATTATTCTTCTGTGAAAGGGGAAAATGTTATTTAGAGATTATGAAGGGCATGTCATTTACAAAGTAAACAATAACAGGTTTTTCCCAAAGCAAAAAGTGTGTATAATCATACCATTGGATGCATCCCCTTTAATTTGCGTATGCCTTTCTCAGGACCAATAGCATATTAATAACTCTCATTAAGAAAATAAAGGCCAAAGAAGAAAGAAGGAAAAAAAAGAAGGAAAAGAAAGAAGTGCCTAATCACCTATGGAGGAGACAAAAATTTGGCTACTGGCACAGTGGTTTTGGCTTCATGAACACAACGAACAAAGGAAACAAAGAACCTCATAATTCTTCTTGTAATAAGACTACTGTGACTCAAAAATATAATTTTTCAGATAAGACTTCACATAAATAGGCGACTGACTGCAAGAGTTTTACTTTCCTATTCTGTGCTGTTGATCTCCTAGACAAGTACAGCCCAACTTTGCTGAGTCAAAATCCCATCCCCTTACATTGTGTGGTCTGGTGCAGACATCTTATAGGACAGTTTTGTGGAAAACGTGAATTTTGTCACATAATGAGAAATTAAATGTAAGATGGTTGTGAAAAACACATGGTCCTCTTGTTGTCTGTTGTTAGAAGACCTCAGTAAGATGCCCAAGAATGGGTTGTGGATCAGACTGTTCTGGCATGTCAGATGGAATATGCAGAAAATATGAGACAGGAACTCCTCTCCTACAGAGCTTGTTCTAGTGCTTCGAGTGAGCCAAAGTGAACTGAATGAAAAATGAACATTTTTAATAATTAAATATGCCTATTTAAGTCTTGCTAGAGATCTTTATTTGACCTGCATGAAATGTGAATCAGGTCCTGAAAAATGAAATTCACCTGGAAGTAACCAGTGGTTTCCTGCATTTTGGCCAGTCTCCATCAAGCTACTGCACTGTAATTGTATATTCAGTCTTGTATTCTGACTAGACCCAGGAAAAATTTTTCATTCATGCAGTCCAGAGGTAATCATAGATAAATGATTCAAGCAAAGACTATATAGAGATTTTTAGGCATAGTATCATAAAGAAGAAAAGTATCATTAATCTTGCAAACCAAGTATGCAAAAGTAGTGAAAAATTAAGAAAGATCATTATAAATGCCCTTCTTTGAGGGCCTCCAATATGCCTGGAATGAGATGATGTGCCAAAGTGCACCTGAGGCACCCCTACTGAAATGGATATTCAGTCCATGGAACTAATCTACTACTAGTTCTGAGAACTACCTCTTTCATGAAATGCCTAATGCAGACATTAGGACCTGAGCACCATTTGACTTCACAGTTTTCCTTCTGTTGGGCTGTTTTAATTGCTGGTGATACACAGAGGCTTTGACAACAGCTGAAGCAATACCTCTGTAATATACAATACAGTAGTAGACTTCTTTGGCTGCTGTGAAGTGCTTCCTACATCAGCGAGCACAACACTACATCCCTGTATCAAATTTCTGCCATGTGGTTTTCATCCATCACACATTCCAAAACAAACATTAGGAAAAATGTCTAGAAGAGTGTGTGAGTCAAGCAATGCACAGAATGTTCAACACAAATAGGAAGCATAATACTCCCTATCCAAGAGAAGAGTCATTTTGTAAAATTGCTATAGCCTAAAGCATGTCACCATGAAGTAGAATTTCTTTCTTTTCTTTTTATGTTAATCCAGATGTTTCACCAGTACTGTGTTTCTACTGACACCTGTGAATTCTGAAGCTATCACAGAAATTAGTCATCTGTGCAATGTAACAGTGTCTGATGTTATCAGAATGGGAATGAAAAATCTTCCATTGACTTTGGAGCCTTTGCAATGTCACCCACATTGCTCCTCTAGCAAAGTAAATAGCAGAAGTGGAACAATATAAGAAATTAAATTTTAAAAAAAGAATAGCTGGAGTGATGAATATGCACCCAGAAATCAAATAAGTAGTGTGTACTAGTTATAATATATACTACATATCATAGCAATTACCAGCATCAATAGATACTACATATTATGTGATAACCATTTAGTAGTACATATATTTAGAATTTTATAATATATAGATATACTGTGACTTTCTTATGCAAGTTCTGTAACATCACAAACAGACACCAACTAAATAAATTATAGGTAGCTAGAGACAGAAGTAGATTCGAGAATATTATAGAGGTTTACAAACCTTGATATTTGTCAGAGAATTCTGTTTTGTAAAATAGTAAAGAGTTGATGGAATTGAACAGATGGTACAGCATACATACCTTAAACTCCATGAAATAATTACCAAATGAGATGTTATAGCATGTGTTTATGTGTTAAAAGAGGAACCAGCCATCAGAAGTCAGGCTGTAGCATTCTGTCCTCAAAGGACATTGCATGTTACATAGGTATTTGCAGGTACTTGCATGGATTTACTGTTGATACAGCTATCTGAATTTCACCTGGTTGCTTATGAGCAATCAGTCAAAACCAGCCCTGTCACCCACTTAGCTGTGTGATTAGCAGCAGCAACAACAACAGCCAGTCTCAAATTTCAGGAATAATAAACAGCAACTCAAACTCCCACACAGAAAATTGGGGAAATTAAAACAGTGTTTCTGTTGCTCGGTCAGCTAATTTTCTCTCCTTGCAAATATGAATCAGATGTCTTAGCCAAGAGTACTTTATTGAAAGGAGAAACAAAAAGAGCAGCAGGGAAACATACAATATCTAATTACTCTGTCCCCACCAAGGAACTGTAACTGTCAACTCTTCTATTTGGTTTCTTGGTGAAGCAAGTGCTGGGCCAGCTGGCTGCTTCCTGCGTCCTGCAGTAAAACCTCTCTTGCACTTTGCGATTCTCAGGTTTCATGGCTTGGTCCCCTATCTAGCTGCACTGTTTTAGCTTGCTAACAGATTCTGTTAATTCATTTTTACTCTTAAAAAAAAAAAAAAAGAAAGAAAGAAAGAAACAAAATAAACGTGAGGATCAACACACATTCCCCACCACTCACTCACAGGGGACTTGCAGAACAGACTCTCTTGTCCATCCTTTTCACTATGCTTTTCACCATATCCTTTGCCTTTCACCTTTCAAAGTTGCAGGCACACTAAGCTTAGTTTTTCTAGACTTAGTTTTTCAAGACTTTCACACACTGTTGCAAGACAAAAATAGCTGCTTTTACTGTTCTGCCTAAAAAGTATGGTAGTTGAAATATGCTATTCAGTTTACATTAGGATAGTAAAGCAACTTAAGATATATATATGAAACTTTATGGTTATGCTGCTCATCAAAATACATTTCCAGTCTATATACATTTCCAGTCTACATAACCAAATAAAAATAATGTTTACTGCTCAAATATGAACATTAAACCACGTAAGAATCATTAGACTGAATTCTTAGTAACTCAAAATACATTCCTGGTATTTTGAAAGCAGAAAGTATGTGGTAAATTTTGTCCCTTTTACAAAATATTCAGAGCGAGTCTAGCAACCTATTCAGAGGAAGCAATATTTGCTGCCACTTCATGTCGTAGCATAGCTTTTTCTTATTGCATACCATTTTTAAATTGCAGACTCATGCAGCCCTCTATTTTTTTTAAGAGGGTGAATATATGCATAATTACAGTATAGTTTGCTCAACATGCAAAATTTGAACAACGACCTATAGTATATTGGAAGGCCTTTTAAGCAAAGTGACTTTTCAAAACAAAAAATCTTCACGTAACTATTAAAATATAGTCTGAGAGTTTCAGCTCACTATTTAAAAGGTAATGTCTGTGACTGATTTGGGCATGATGCCACTGCTTAATTTACTTTGGCTTGATTTTTTTTTACCTTTCCTTTGGCTGTTCTGGCAAAAGAAAGTATTTAACAGAGCACTTATCCCCTTGTAAGGGAAAAATAAACTGAATTCTCAGGAATGCATTCTTAGTCTGTTTCAGAAAGTGTTGCACGACTATATTGCATTTCTTCAGCCACTGATAATGAGAAACAGGCAATTCAATGGCAAATGCAACTGAGGGATTTGCAGTAGCAGGAGGTTTATGAAACATATGATTGTAAATGGACATTCAGATAATGTAGTTTACAGGATGATAACTGTATTCATTTAGCTTGTTAATATTTTAGTATTCTATCAGGCTTCTAAGGTTTTCAGTATTTTATAAGGTTTGCAGATGCAAGGGTCCCACAAATTTTCATGTAAAATTCATAATATGATTTCTATGCTGCTGCAATGCCTTCTAGTCTTTTTATCAGAAAACTTTAGTTAGACATTTACAAAGGAGCCTTTTTGTTTTCACATAATTTTCAGGTTGTCATGCTAGGCATTATGTATGTATGAGTGTCTTTGCTTTTCAGTTAACATCAGAGATTTAAATAACATTTGGGTATTCATTTGCCTATGACTTACTCTTAGATACAAACAAAACATATTTTGAACAGTGTCATTAGTATTCACTTGGCCTTAGTTGCATACTTAAAGTTTTTTAACATTAATAAACATTCCATTCAGAAGACTGTGAGATAAAGTACCTACTAAATATATCACAAATATCATTGTTGTCATTTGTGATTGTCAGATTTGAACTTCCCAGTGTAAAAAGCACTTGATAATGTAACACATTTTTTCAGAGTATATTGTAAACCAAGCCTTGCTAATACTATTGTGATCATATGTGTCAAATAAAACCTTTTCCACCCTCCAAGAATAATAGTTTAATAGTCTTTAGAGCCATGTAATTTTGTCCAGAGCTATTAGTGGCACTTTATGTCATATAGTCATCAAATGCATTTCTATGAAAGAGAAAAGAATAAATATTTCATGGCTACAGCTTTTGAAGAACACTGTCTTTCAATCTTGGGCTAGTCTTTCAACATATGTGCCAATCAGAAATCTTTAGCAGATGCAAAATGCATCTTGTCTCCTTGTCAGTGAAGAATGTAAAGATCGCAGGATGTATCTGAAATATTCATCACATAGGCAGAAATCTAAGCATTGTAAGGAACTGTTGAGCCCTGTAATCACAATTTATCTGTTTGCTCTTACCTCCTCATCATTGGCCCTAAAATAGTGGAGTGTGGCTAGTTAATGATATTTTCGTTACGTAATATACCTTGACAATCAGCAATAGTATTAAACATTGTGATCTACATCTTTTATCTTATTACTTCCTTCATTTTGGACACAATATGGAGTGAAATTGCACCTACATTACTTTCTACTTACAAGCTTTTAAGGTTATTTTAACTCATAATTAATTTTTGCTAAATAACTGTCTGCTTCCCATGTGTTTCTGCAAGAAGAATATTGCTGATGTCTATTCCATTCAGGTCTTCATTCATGGGCTAAAGTAGGATTACTGAAAACTGTTAGAGTAGATGGTGCATGGTCTCTTCCTGTTACTCCACCTTTCAGCCAAATCCAAGGCTGATATAATCAACCGTAACTCCAGTGTAGTTGCATCAAGTCATATCAAATCTACTTTTGGCTTGTTACCATGTGAGAGGGTTTACGTGCTACCATGCCCTTTGAATGAACCTGTGACCTGCTGCTGCAGTCTGGGCTAGCCACTCCATCACTGGGCACTGCTGGAAGCTATTAAATCTTATGTTGCTTTATCTCAGTTAAATGTGGTTAAGTGAAAGGACATTATTTTAACTGGATGCTGTGTCAATCGAATTTCGTAAAGCAACAGTTCACAGCATTTCAGCTCTAACACCACTCTGAAAAGTTGGGAAAATTGAAGTTTTAGAAAGAATTAAACCTTTGATTAAATGCATTAGTTTTTCAAAGAGAAAAGAAAGATTGGATTCTCTTCCGTACTCCAAGTTCTACACTTTAAATGGTATTTTTAATGTCTTTTTTAAGGTCTATCCACATTCTTTAAAGTATGAAATTTCTTCATAGAGGCGAAAGCAATGCATTTTTAACAAAAACATCATTCACTCATTATATTAGTGATTTGTCATTATTGATACAATTACATAGGAACATCAAAATTCTAAAATAAATGGAGAAAGAATGCTGAAACATGTTTATTTAATGAAAACTACCCATGAAAAATTAACCATCATTCTATGAGAAAATTATGTACATGTGGACAAATTTCTAAATCTACATTTTTCCTAAATGCAGATTTATTAACTAAAGTCAGTAAAGCTTCTCACATTTTTCTAGCACCTGAAAGCAAGAAACCATAGAGGTACAAAAGTATTTCATGAGCATGGCAAAGACAGGTCTTAAGCTTGTTTCACAGCGTATCTATTTGTCTGCAGGTAACATGAGAATCTGAACATACTCTGCCTGATTATTTCTGAACTTTCAGAGAGCATTTTAAAACTAGTCATTATTTCATGTCATTGAGAATTGGAAAATCTGAAATACTTGATTCAAAATGCTCATGCAGTGATGCAAATGGGAAGAAGAAAAGGCATTTTCTTCATGGAAGATATGAATTCTGCCAGCTAGGAAAGGGACTTGAAAAACAGTAAGAAGAAATAGCTGCCTGGAAAGGTGCAGTACAGAAAGACTGAGGTGCAGAGGCTCATTATGAGGAGTCTTGGCACGATCAGAAAGGTACCAAAAGTTATATTAAATATCTAGACTGTATGTATTAAAGCAGACAAAATCTGGGTGTAGAGAAATCTGGGATCTAAGGAAGAGATGTTTATTTGAAGTGGATTTTGCTGATTACAGAATATATTAATTTAAATTGGAGTTTAAAGAAGCTGACTCTGAAAGAAAGCGTGTGTGGAAGGAGCAATTTTCTGCAAGGACTTTGACAGAAAAAGATTTTCCTTTGGGGTAAGTGTGAATTTCTATTGTGGCAGGAGAAAGCGCCAGAAAGGCACAGAATACTGAGTAATCAGGGGGTAAAAGTCACTCTGAGACAAGGAGTTGAAGCATATCTGTAATTCATTACACACCCCGCATCAGTATCCTCAGTTGGTCCCCTCTCCCTGCACAAGCCTTCCCCCTTGCTGCATTCAAAAGCCTCTCATAAATCCCTCAGCTGCCAGCACATATCATAGGCAGTAGATTTCTGTGCCATTCAGTCTCATTGGGCATAATGCCCAGCCTGCTGAAGCAACTCTTTGTGCTAACTTATAGCAATTTATGGCTTTACTGCTTTCCTGCTATGATAATTTTCCTTCCTGATATTTGAAAACCCTGAACAGCCATTTGTGACTGTAACCCTAATATGCCATCAAACAAACAAACAAAAAAAAATTTTTAAATTAAAAAAACAAACCTGTGCTCAACTAACTGAAGCAACATGGTGTAACTAATTTATTGGAAATGCATTAGTATATATGTTGAATTTAAATGAGGTGAATAGCTTTGCTAATATCTGGTCCTTCAAGATATAAAACTTTTTTAAACACTGCATCTGTTGAACTCAATGAATAAGAGATTAGAGTTTGTTTGTTAGGAATTAAAAAGCAATACTTATGAGGCTCTCCTCCTTTATGGGAAATAGGAAAGACATTTAAAAGATAACTGAGCTTTGCTAACTCTACATGTGTTATGTTTTGTGCTTATAAAAAAGGCTCAGACAATCCCTTTAGTGTTTCATTTCTAGTCCATGAATGCCTGAGTGCACAGTTTTCTAATACAAGTGAACAATGTTAAAGTGATTCAGTACTTTCCTTACTGATTTAACAAGGAGTGACACTAATCAGCAGTTCATTATATCTTTCAACACCAGAAAAAATAACTATTTTCTTTCTATTTTGATTTAAGAGAAGTGGTTCCCAATTTCTGCATATTGCTCTTAATCTCTTAGTCACTTTTCCTTCCAGTTGTTTTAGCTTGGCTGTCTAATGAAATTAGATTCATCTTCATGCATTCTGTTCGTCCATCCATCTGTCAGTCTAGGCTCAAAGCAGGAGATTGTCCCTTGCACTTAGCAGTGTTCACACATGGGAGTACTTCAGTGAGTCTAATGCACTGTAAACTTACACTTTAGTAAAGGTAAGTTCCCCCTGTGGACAGTCCTGGTCTCTGTTCTGCCTCTGGGAGCCTTCAGACCACTGAAGGTTTTCTCAAACGTAGAACTGACTGACTTCTACAGAAGTAAGCTCATACATATCCTATAAGTCCATATAACCCTTTTGATTTCAGGATATTAAGAATTAATCCATTTTATTTTCATTTAAGTGAAAAGAAAAAAACGTAAGAAGTAGTGCAGGCAGCCTAAAATACTATTTTAGTCATTTCACTTAATGTGAAACTTTACTTATTTAAAAAATTGGCATTTCTTTAGGCCAGCCAAAATAAAGGTCTACTATTAGGTCTGAACAGACTGAGTTTTTCTTCTTCCAAATTCATACTCATGTCAGCTATTCTGTCTACACTGAATTAGACCCCATTGTCTGAGTAAAATCACCTTTTCTTCAGCTACAATAGGAGTATTGGAATATCTTACATGTGTAGTATAATTACTGGGAAATAAATTGTGAAATATTTTTTTGTAGGTTCATTGGAAGAACAAAAGCTAATTAGATTTGGTTGGACTCTATGAATGAAAAACTCAAAAATAAAGTGTTTTATCAATTTTCTAATTCTTAAAGATTCACAGTGTTTCACAGTAAATTACTTAAACCATATTAAGTATCTATTTTATTAATCAAAGAAAGGTAAAGTTAAAAGGGACCTTAGTAGGTCATCTAGTCCATCCCTGTTGTACCGAGCAGAACCAGGAATAACCTTATCACTCTTGACTTAGGACTTCATAGCTGACCTCCAATACTTCAAACTGCAAAATCTTCCTATGCAGTCAGTTCCTAATCCTTTACAAAAGAATTTCTTTTTTCTTTAAGCTGGAAGAAAACCTTTCTTACTGCAGTTTAACTGCATTATCTCTGCTTGT
This sequence comes from Manacus vitellinus, assembly GCF_001715985.3. Classification (NCBI taxonomy): domain Eukaryota; kingdom Metazoa; phylum Chordata; class Aves; order Passeriformes; family Pipridae; genus Manacus; species Manacus vitellinus. The sequence continues at coordinate 28,342,743 of NW_021938789.1, read as the reverse complement.
ATTCATCATACAAAATGAAGAATAGGGTTTCTTTTCTCCTGTTTGCAACAGCTTTTTCTATTTGTAAAACGCCTCTTCAGTCTCTCTCCCTACTTTTTTTTTTTTGGGGGGGGGGAGGGTGAGGCTGGTTAAATAATCCCAGTCTTTTCAGTCTTTTCTCATTGATACATTTTCTAGACCAGCCTCTGTATTCTGAAATATTTCCAAACAGATCCCTTTTCTTCATGTATGACACTCAAGTCTGAACACACAATCTTGCTTCAGTCATCACTGATTTTGAAAAGAACATATGGAAAATGCTTGCTATCTTGTCGGTTGTACTATTGTTCATATATCCCACTTCTCTCATTTGCCTTTTTACGGTGTAAGGTTGTTGACATATTCATTGCTAACTCATCACTTTCCACTTTAGACCTGAGACCTTTCTCTGACTAATTGCTACCTAATTAGTTAATCCCCTTCCCTACTTGTGCAGTTGGATGTATCTGCCTGTATGTAATAACTTTGACCTGTCCCTGTTGCAAAGTCTTCCTTTCTTTCGCAGACCACTATTAAATATATGAGACACATAACTGAATTTTAATCCCACTCCCCAAGATATTTATAATTTCTCCAGATTTGAGGCATATGCAAATTTAATAAGTAGTCCTTCTTTTTAGTTTTGAATGGTATTGGATTTAGGAAAGAAAGAGTGAAATTAAGTAGACCAGACTATACTTTTTTTCCCTTTTAAAAATAACAATCCATTTACTCTTTTTCAGTCCTCCAGCATATCATCTGTCTTCCATAATTTTTCAAAGACCGCTAAGCCTTCTGAGTCTATTTTAATTGGTTGAGTCCCTTAAGATGAATGAAATATATCAGTATGGATGATCTGAGAATATCTATGTTATTTAAGCACTATGTAACCTTTCCTCTTCCTTTTACAGGAGATCTTATCCCTTTTTGCTGGTATGAAGTGTGTCATCTTGTTGATCTTTTCATGAAGACTAATGCAAAAGGCGTATTAAATTGTTTTTACTATATTGCAAATCTATAGATTACCCTCTTTGTTGAGCAGCAAACCAACATTTTCCTTAGGTTTGCTTTAAATAAATGTAAATTCCTAATAAGTAGTTTGCCAGACTAAGCAAGAGCTGTCAAACTATATGCAAACACAGAACAGGAAGAAATCTTCTGAGTTACCAATTCCAGGCAACCACAGTCAATGGCATCTTTTAGTAATTTCATGTAGCCATCCATGTGGTATCTGAATGTCATTAGATTACTTGCTCCCACTCTTCTTGTTGAAAGGTAGTTTGAAAGCTTGATGGTGCTGGTAGTCAGAACCTTCTTCTAAGTTTCAGTCAAAAATTTGCCTCAAAATTACACCATACTCGTGGCTCATAACTGTCCTATGCTTGATTCATTCATCCAAAATTTCTTTTTCTGAGGTTGCCAGGTTATGGTAGAAATTTTTGTTCTACTATCTAAGTACATTTATCCCAGAACTTTTGCTTTAAAGGCACTCTAGTCTGCAGTATTAAAGGTGAATATTCTTTGCCATTGTAGGCAAAGTTTAACTTTTAATAGTAGATCAATTATTAGCAAATGAAATAACATAACTTTTTGAACTAACTTGATTATTTCTCATGTGGTTTTCAGAAATACAGATCTCCTTTATACAGCCTTTTGTGTGTCAAACTTTTAGCTGGCTTTCATTAGTGATATGCTTTTTAAAATCATAGTTTACACTGATTTTTAATCTAATCGTAAGAGTATGTTGGCCAAAAAATACAATTACTTCTAATGTAGGATGTTCAGACCTAGTTTATTGATAGGATTTCATACTCTGGAGTCACACTGAAGATCAAGTTGAGCACTAAAAGAAACCTACTACTGCTAACAGAGCACTTTGTGATTGTATCAAGAGCTTCAAATTTTCTCAAATTAGTAGACCTGAGCATCCCAGTAAAGAACAGAGGAGAACACTTTTGCAAAAACATTTCAAAAAGTATGCTTCAGTCATGAAAATGAGGTTCAAGCTGACATGCAGGGTTTCTCAGCAAAGAAATGGCTAAATGATACTATTATCTGCAGTAAAATTAAATTGACCTGTGCTACCAATTTGTTCACTGCTGGAGTGAAACAGCATTATTTTTTCTAATATTTTCTTTTAACAGCTAAGAAGTCATTTACAAAATAGTACTCTTTCCCAGGATATGGGTTGCTACAAATTGGAGTGCAGGAACACACAGGATAGAAGGATAGAAATAACAAGCCTCTCAAATGATCTTTTTCTGAGATATTTTGAGAACTGTGCAATTAAACACATACTCAAAGTTCTTTTACTTCCACATTCTCAGCTCTTTCTACCCTGTGACTGCTGTGTGTTAGGAAGGTTGTCCGTCCAACGTCCTTCCCCTGCTCTGTTCAGGCACACTAGTCTGTGGTGGAGGGGTAGAATACTGCCTTGAACTGGAGACAGATGCTTGCCATGGGGATAGCAAAGAGTTTCCAGGCTTTTTAAGAGGCCCTGGGGAACTCCAGGAGATGCTTTCAGTGACATTTTTTCCTGTTCAAGAGCTGGCAAATTATGTTACCTTCTGAGGAGGAAGGGCCAAAGATAGGCTTTTGCTTTTCTGTTTAGGCAGCAGAAAAGCAAAAGAAATGAAATTGCAGCTGACTCTTAAGATTGTGGAGAAGCCTCCTTTACTATTTTTCAAGTTATTATATCTGCAAGTGGAACCATAAATCTAACTGAAATAATTCCAGATGAAAGCAAAATAATTAGATTAATGTGAAAATCTAGAGACTCTCCTTACTTCTCATTTTTTAAATCAGATGGTCTAGAGTTCCACTCAGCTTCAGCACAGTGCATATGCACTGTGCCAATAAAACTTCAAGTGATAATTTGTAAAAGCCACTTGCTATAAAAGAAATGCTGTGCATGAATGAACAACGTTTATAAAACTGTAGTAACTCAGCCAAGTAAAAACAGATTTACAATACAAAAAGTAAGGGACATGTCTAAATATGCACCAAATTATGGATTTATTTTATTCTTGCTGAGTAGAAATTTAGAACTAACCAAATACTGACCCAAACTTTCTAGGTATAACAAAAATGCATTTCTCCCCTCATTCATGTGTCCTTAAAAATATTCCAGTTAAATAAGACAATACTGCTTTTTTGGAAGAAAAAAATAAATTATGTTTTGAATTTCCTAAAGAACTTTTGTTTGACACAACAAAATGTACAAAATTAGTTGTTCAAAAACATCTCAAATATAAACATTATAACTCCCTTCAATTCACTTTTAAAAAGTTAGACATAATTGGAATATTTAAGATCTAGCAGTCTTTTGGGTTTTTTCTTGAAATTGGAGGAAGTGGTTGTCTCATGTAAGTAGGGTTACAGAGGAAGACAAAAGTTAAATGCCTGACTGCAATATGCTTCTCACCTTTGTCTGAAAATAGACTGTACTCACAAAAAAGCAAATGTGACAATTAACTAATGCTAATATCTATAACAAGTGAGCTATCTCCAGTTCTATCTAATAACACTAGTTGCAAATGACTGTTTAAAATTTCTCTTAGTGTGAAAGTTTTTTTTTAAAGCTGCTGTTTTAATAAAGTGCCATTTAATTTTTAATTATTTAGATTTTTCATTAGTCAAATAAGTTCAAAGATACTTCTCAATTCTTAATATTAGTCTGACAATTAAACTGAATAGAAATATGAAGAGTATTTTTAAATTAATAAATCATTAATATTTTACATTTATGCATTTTTCATTTGCTCATTATTATGATGCCCAAAATATTTTGCAAGAAACTTTAAATCCTTTTAAAATTACTTATAAGGAAATACACTTATATTTGCAGAAGTACAGATCTAAGCAAGTATTCTGAGGGAACTTTTACTTAGTTTGCAAATTCTGAGTTTAATTATAAGAAAATATAGACCTTTTGTCCTCTGTTTCTCAGTTACAAACATTTGGTAATTAAATGTTTCTTTTGATAAATACAAGGTGGGGGAAGAGGATTGGTTAAAACATTTAAGACTGACTTACTAGTCTGAGCCATGGAGGTTGCCTGGAGAAGGTGATAATGGTTACCTGGAGAAGGTGATGATGGTACTTCTGGTCAGGTATTTCTGATTCAATCTTTTACTTCCAAGCAATGTGATACAGAATACAATGGATTAAGCTAAATAAGATACCTCTTCTTTCCCAGCTCCAAGCCTTTTTTAACCATTCTTCAACTCAAAAACCTTTTTCTATGTTTTTTTAAAAATCCCTCTGTACTTTCAAAGTGCCCCTTGAGGGACTTTCACTGGCATCTGTGAATGTGAGGCTTCTTCCAGTTGTTTGAAGAAAACTTCATCTCCTGATCAAGAGGTCTATAGCAGATACCAACTACAAGAGCAGACTGTATTGATCAGCGCACTGATCTTCACCCATCAGCTCTCTTCTGGCTCCTGACTTATCCCAAGGCAAAACAGCATGCAATTCATTGTTCTCCATCACACGGAGGGCAACTCTCCCTCTTTGCCTTCATATCCTTCCCTTCCTAAAGAGCCTTCCTAAGACTTCTCCACTGTAGGACTCGGGTCATGTGAGCTATCCCACCATGTCTTTGTCATCCCAGCAAAGTCATAGCCCTGCAACTGCACACTGACTTCTGATTCTGGTTAGTTCCCTATGCTGCACACATAAGTGTAACAATTTCCCAGAACAAGCTTGAGCGGTTTCCCAATAAAACTGTTGTGCAGGCATTTATTTCTCTACTCATTGTTCATTGCTAGTTCAAACAGGTATAAAAAGTTCAATGAAGGCAGGCAATTATCCTTAATTTATAATACTACTGAAAGATGTATCTGTCCTCACCTTTCTTTTTTCCAAGATGCATGTTTGAGAGTGAGCATCCAAATTCATCCTGAAAATTTCCATCCGAAGCTCTGTTTTGTTCTACTTAGGCCAAAACTACACCCAGACATAGGTCTTTTTCATCACAGCTAAAGTCTGCTAACTCATGCTATATTAAAATTCAGGAAATAAGTGACAGTAAAATTTCCTCTGAGTGGGTAAGTGTATGTGTAAACTGAAAGTTCACACTACACCACTAACAATTTTCCAAATGTGGGATATAGTGTCATTTATATATGTAAAGAAGAACTTGCACCACATCAAGAGGAGGTTCAGTATATTCCACAGCTGTTGCCCAGTCGATAGGCAACATGTACAAACTCCCAGGTGTTCCAGGAGAGCACGCCACCCTAATCCTTTTTATTCTGCTCTTATGGAATTCAAGGCTTCCACTGCTAGTATCCTTTACAATCCAACACTGACTATCCTCTGATTGAACTTTCTTCCAGAGGAAAGACATATCCACTACCAATACTCTGGACATGGATTCTGAGTTAGCTAAAAAAAAAAAAAAGTAGCGGCTTGTGCTAGGAGGGCTTTATTTGATTTCTTGAAGATCAATCTGGTCAGTTAGAGATTAGTCCACAAAAAGCAAAGGCTCAAGCATGGCAAAACAAGAGCTGAAGGGATAGAAGTGGCTTCAGGGATGAACAGAGCTCAGAGGATTAAATTATTTAAGTCGCAAAAAACTTCATCTTTGAGCTAGTAATTGCTAAACCTATTTTTCAAACTTTACATGTAATAAACCATATATTAAATACCTCTGTTATTTAACTGTTCTGGCAAGCCAGGTAAAGCAATAAGTGTTTCGTGAAAATTCTAGCTATCTTTATCCTTTTATATTTGAGTTTATGATTTTTTGATTTTAACATTGTTAATACAAGAACTGAAGGCCTCATCAGGAAGAATCTGCTGCATGTAACCCCAAAAGAGAGATAGTACCTGAAGCAATGTCCTTGGACAATTTCTGAATTAAAAAAAAAAAAAAAAAAGAAAAAACAAAGAACCCAGGAAAACACAAACCATCAGCATGAAAACTTTATTTGAAACAACATCCGTTTTCAAGGACTTCCTCAGTCATGCTGTTCCCCTTGCAAGGTAAGCTGGTGCATTCTGACTCCCTAGGTTGTGGTACTGCAACATTAGGAAAACTCTTTATGGTGGGCATCTGTTCAGTTGCAGTTCATACACATGAAACATATTCTAAACTCCAGATATGAACTGATAAATTGATTATTTCTTTACAATTTGACAGGGAATATATTAATTTAATATAGTTGCCGCTATTTTTTGTTGTTGTTGTAACTTGCTCCCAGAGATTCTTGCCATGAGAAGTGTAATATTTATATTGATAAATAAGAAGTATTTACTCTTTGGAAAATAGTGAAGAACTTGATTTTATTTAGATTTACTGAAAGGAGTTAAAACCGGTATGGTTTTTGAACTGTAATTATTACCATAGTTTGTTCACCAAGTGTAAAGTAGTTATGATTGAATCTAAGCACAAAATACTAATTATTAAGTACAAGATCTAAAAATTCCAGGGAAACAGTGGTAGTTTTAAAATGTTGAGGGTATAAACATAACTGGAGGGGGGAGGGGTGGAATTTTGCTACAAAATATGGAATTAAAATGCAGTCCCACTGCCTGCTATAATATGCTGCAGGAGTTCCCTACAGGATTTCCGTCCTATGGTAACTGCTTTAGGCTCACCCTTCCCATGAAGACCTGAGGTTTCAAATAAAAAGAAAAATTAATTCCCTGTTTTTAATTGGTAAACTTATGTCAACATAATATGAAAAGGAATTAGTAAATAGTCAAAAATGCTCTGTGATACTTACATTATTCATTCATGTATTTTTTCTGCATGTTGTCTTTTGTTAAATTAGGAATATATATATAGGAGATTATTTAACTCCACTAAGGTTCATACCTTATACATACCAGTTTCACAAACTGAGTTTCACAGGTTTAAATTAACACGTGTTCTATACAGTGTGTTGTAATGCATACATTCTAATGTGAGAATCCATTAGCAGCCTCTATGTCAAAAAATACAAGGTAAACCATATTAGCATTCATGTTTTTGTAGTAATTTTATTATTTTCAATTTGTACTTCATGCACCAAGACACTCCTGCTCTGTTGTATTGCAGGGGCCTTTTCATGTTGCTTTTTTGGTTTCATGATTGCCATTCCTCTCAGGAACTTACACTGAATGTGTTTTTCAGTGATAGAGAGATTTCTCCTTCGAGCCAGCACAAATGAAATATGAAAACTAGAAATACGTGTAACTATCCAAAACTACTTTTGACTAGTCAGCATGCTGAGTATACTTCTAATATCTTACTGCACATTCTCTTACAGTCTGCTCCAATAAACTGGACTTGAATGGTTTATGTTCAGTCGGTAGTTTTTTCTGCTGCCTATCAATAGCAGTGCATGAAGTTCTATATTATGCCATGTTGTAGGCATAATGTAACGTGACACATCCTAATGTTAAAGGCATGCAGTAATAACAAGCTACTGCAATACAGACTGGGAAACCGCCTACATGGATATAATCTGACAGGTGCGAGCTTACTTCGCTCAGCCTTAAACCGACGGGACATGAGCCGGCTATAGTCAGGAAACCACATGAATGTGTTAGTATGGAAATTTCAGCAGCAGTGCTGCAAATCAGAACCAGGTTTTGTCCATCAGGACTGGGGTGAGGCAAATCAAACTTAGTTCTGTAAATATGTTGCTGTCATTTCTGTGTCTACGTGTAGTTATTTTCATTACTTGTATAAAGCCCACATTTTTTGTTCATGTATATCTATTTCCTTATTCTGTGATACCTGATGAAAACAACGCTCATAACTTTATACTGATTTCACTGTAACTTTGTGTTTCAGTCTATCAAGCCTCGTAAATTACTTTCTTTAAAATGAATGCATAACAGTGAACTTCTTTCCAACATCATCATGTTAGCTTCCTTTTTGCATCACCTCTAGCACACTAAGGAATTAAATCTTCAAAGTAAGATGCCAAATGACATCCTCAGTAAATACCTTCCTAAATATTCACAATAAGAAATACCATTTTCAAATTAAGCTAAAGTTATGAACAAAAAATTCATAGTTAAAGTATGAACAAAATTGTAACCACTTTTCCATGCATGTTTTTCTTCTATGTTTTTTGCATGTCAGTCTACAGTAGCAACATAAATAAGAGAATTAGTTGCCCCACTCTGTTTTACTGCCATATGTTCACAATCCTTATCCATTCATTTAACGTTGGATAGTTCTGCATTTTCGTGCCTTATTTTTCTATCACCTTTAAATTGCCAAAAGCCCTACTCCTCTTCTTTGATCCTGTCATTCATTCTCTGCCTCCAAAACTGTAAACACCACTCTAATATACTCTCCACTCACTCAGGTTTATAATCTGGCTCTCAGCTTCCCTTACTTTGAGACGAGAGTCCTGAACAGATTCCAGTCTTTCAGGGACAAAGTCTTCCCTTAACGGATGGATGGTAAATGAGCAAGGGTTACACATCACCAACTGGCAGGTGATAAACCCATCAAAAATATAGCAAACAAGATCTGCCAAGGCAGCTCTTTCTGGTTTCCAGGTGCTGCTGAGTTCCTTCAGTGGTAGTTCTTCACTCTTGCTGATTACTTGGACATTATCTGCATGAGTGACAGGTTCCTGCAAAAAAACTTAGTCCGATCCTTTTTTAACCAGAGGCTGTAAGCTGATTAAAAACAGTATCTATATTTTTTCCTCCTTTTCTGTAAAATCATGTAAGAAATTCCAGTTTCTAATACTCTTCCACTCATTTCAGAGAAAATCTAGAAGCCAGCTTTAGGTACTAAGTTCACTGGTGTGTAAATAAATTAATTGCATTAACACAAATTGCATTTAGGTGCAGCAAAGAACAAGTGTAGATAAGAGAACTATGCTCGCAGAGGCTCTCTTTGCAAAATTGGAGATTCTGCCACAAAACTGTCAGCCGAAAATTCTTTGTAGAATTTTGCTTACAGATAGAGGCCAGTTGGATACAGCAGAATCTTTGAAAGAGCATATAGCATACTGTAATGTAGAACTATTTCAATTCCGAATACTTGTTTTGAACCTGCTCAACTGTTTTAGAGCAACTTTTTAAATACAGGTTTGCTTTTCATTCCTAGTGTGCTGTTACACGTGTATAGATATGTGTTCTGAGATTATGACAGGTAATCAAGTCAGTTGAAATAAAACACTAATTATCTTGGGACACAGTTGTACTATATGTATAATGGACAGACAATTGAATTTTTATTTTATCTATAGGAAACTTCCAGTGCAATAAAATATCTGTAGTTAAAACATATTTATTAGGAATCAAAAGGAAAATAAAAATCAATCTCAGTAGTTCCAACAGTGACTAAGAGACACTTTTGCAAAGTTCTAAAATCTCCTTTTAACACCAGGGAACTCCTTATTGTGTTTTTAGATTCTCCATAATCACGCTCTCATTTACAGGCCTGACATGACAGTTTGCACCTGAAAAGTTATCCATTATTGGATGACAGGAGATAAGCCCTTCAAAAGGTGTAACAAACAAATACAAACTATTTGAAGAGTGGCATTATCCTATTTCTGTCAGGAAGTGTGAGCAAATAACCAAGAGTATATCATGTTTACGAGGACAAAGACATTTCTTTACTCTTCTTTTAAGGTTGTCTCTTTAATCTGGAGCTGCAGCAGTGGATTTGACGTTTTATAAATGGTAGATTTTATCAGGAGTATGGTAAAGCATTTTACCAAGTTATCTTCCTCACATCAGTGACATGAAACTAGAAGATTGGTAATTCTTTTCCCCTCTCATTTCCAATAACCCATAAGTATTTGCAGTCACAAATAGATGGTGGCTTCACTCTTCTTGCCCTTCCCCTGCAAGACAACAGATATATAACCACAGATAAAGCATGCATGTACATAAGACAAGCTCTTTACTTTGTCTTCTTTTTTCAATATGCATTTTATTTTATGTTCTAAACATTTTTGCCTATATTCTATAGGAGGTGATCAGTTTAAATGTACTAGATGTAAAATGCTTTTACATCTAGTAAAAACAAAGTTTCAAAAGTAACAGCTAAATAAAGATGTAGATAATTTTTAAGATTTTTTCTTACATTCACTTTCAAATACTCTGATACCTTTTTATCCAGACAGTTTAAAAAAAAATTAATTACCTATTTAACATTTCCCCAAAGATTTCTCTGTAAGTAAAATAGATTCAACACCCTCCCACCCATCCCCCAGGACCAAAGTAAGTCTTCTCTAGCATCAATTATATTGTGCTTCTCACAGAAAAATCTTACCTTGTCCTAGTGACGAGCTTATCAATGTATTTTGTTGCTAAGTCATTATGGTCCTGATTCATATTTTGGACCACATTCTCATGTTCCTCCTACATTGGCTTTAAATGAGATTGTTTTGGGAGTGCAATCAGGATTTTCTGTCCCTATTTATGGCTGGAGAACCAGATCCAGCCTGGGATTTGGGTTTTTAAAGGACTCCCATTGTATTTGTAACATACTTGTAGTTCTCTTCAAACTGTAGATTGAGTTTGTTGTGGTAGTCTCTGATACTTGAGCAGTTCTTTGTAGGCAAGATTTATAACTGATTTGCCCTAAGTTTAAGAATGCAGATTTAGAAATAGTATCTGCTTCTGCTATATATCCTTTGCAAAATTTTCATCATTTTTTGTTGATCATTGGATCCCACTGTTTGTATAGATTTTAGTGTCCTGTGGGGGGAGGGAGTATATACATTAAGTTATATTTATATAAAATTATATCTATAAGCCCTTCTCAGATCTCTCAGCTGAGACAGGCAAAGTAGAAAGAATAACCAACACAAGTATCTGTGTACAGAGCAAGACTTCTAAGACTTCTGTTATCAAAGCTATATTCATAGAATCTCACAATCTTCTTATAAAAACAATTCAGGAGTCTCTGCAATAGAGGTATTAATTAAAGTGCATTATATTTGAGGAATCAGTACTAAGAGATACAGATGTGGGTCAAACTCTGCGAGTGTTTCCGGTGCTGGTTTCAGTGAAAGCTGTGTTCAGTTTGTGCTGGGAGTTGCTGGCTGTTGGATCTCAGTTTGAGATGTAGCCTTGCTGAATATTGATCACTGCACTGAAACTAAGACTATTGCAGTTTGCAGAAAAATCACAAATAATGTGAACACAGAGTATTTGTTCTATCTGAAAATCTCAGTTCTCAACTGATGGTATTTTTCTATAGGAGTGTACTAACTATCAATGTCTGGCATAGAAAAATATTAATTTATGAAGACATTCTACTTCAGAGTGGAGTAGATTCTTCAATATCCACATCACTGACATTTAATTGCTATTTCAACTAATTACTGTAGGCTATTGAAACTAGTGCTAAAGGATTATATTTTCAGCTACTAATCATGCCCTTGCCCTCCCCTTTTCTCCCTGGCTTATTCACAAAAACATCAAATTTTCAGTGTTTCTATCTTGATACATTCGATAAGAATTTGAATGTAATAAAATTGTTATTGCTGAAGCCTTCACGTGTTCATAAGAAACATATTTTAGAAATTGAAGGCAGAGTTGCTTAAGAAAACTGAGTGCATTTTATTGTAAAGGGCTTGTATTTGATGCCTCCCTTCTACTTCTTTAGAAGTAGCACTTCTGTTCTGAAATGCCATGAAGGAATTATACTGCTCGATATATACGTGTAATGCAGTTATCTTACAAAACCAACCAAGATGATAAGTTACAAAGCAGTCAAACTAAAAGAGATTGGATTAGTAAGTCACCTCATTCCAACAAAATTGTGTTTCTTAATGGCTTACAGAAGACAGTAGATTATGCTTCCATGTGACACTTACATACTAGATGTATATGTTCATATAGTACCTATAATGTTATATACTGTGTTCTATATATATATATATAACATTAGATACATATAGTGTTATATTACTGTATATAATACCACAGGGGAAAAACGCATAGCTGTGAGGGACAGGTCCATTTTCTTACGTGGGAAGATCATGTTTATGAATAAATTAAACATTATCAGAGCTGTAGTTTTGGAGCTCTTCATGGTAACTGTAATGTGGATGAAAAAAATACAGTTAGTTACAAAACCAGAAAGAAAAACTTACTTGCAAAATAGGAACCTTTCTTTCAAGTTACTTGTGTAGGAGAGGTCTGGACAGCAACATGAAGGGTTTAATGACATATGCTTGAACATCAAAAGCTTAAAAGAGTAATTGGAGTCTTTATGCAAACTTTTTAAGATTCTTATGCTTCTCTGTCTCAAATCTTTCTACAATACTTATATCTCTCAGTGATCATGGCTTTACTCCACTCTGCTATGTTGTGTGCTACAAGGACGTCAGATGATTCCTTATGTGCTTGAAGTTTCAAACAGTATTTTGTTTTACAAAGAGATAGAAAAGTGGGGGGAAATATAAACAAACAAGCACAAATGTCATCATTATATTTTTGCTGTTTGTTCTGTCTCTGTATCTATGCATATTAAAGTAGATTTGAGTCTTATTTTCTAAATAATATCTTCTAAATTATTTTAGAAAAAATTGCTAATTATTCCCCCAGGAATAACTATTAACTGATTTCACTATGTCTATATGCAGTTCTTAATAGGCAAGCAGGAAGTTTTTAAGATGGATACAACTTAATTTTTTTGCTACTCAATAATTAACAGACACAGATACACACATATACATGTAATATCTTTTTACAAAAGAAAAATCAGGTCATATTTTAGCAGGGATATAGCCTTAATGTTGCTGTCTAGATAATGTCTGACAAGAGGAGAAAGTGACTATCTATTTGATATTAAAAGTGAAGAGGTGAAAATAACTCTGCACACAATCCCATCAGTTACCTGAAGATGAATAAGCTGAGAGACTGAGAATCCCTACCCATTCAATTCATAGCAATGGTAGGTTTCGTTGAAACTATAACAGGTTTTAGAAAGTCTACAGAAGTGTGACTTTGTTGACATCCTTTTATATTCAGTGAGGAATATTCATGTCTGAAGTTATGCATCGCTGATTATTGTGTGAATGTGGGTATCTATCTCAGGGATACACACAGAAGCCAGCAATCCCAAGGAAATATTATTCTTTTATTTAATTAACAATTTTTATTAAGTCTTGTAACTGTCTTGCATTGGGGTTATTGTCCCCATAAGGACTTTCTGCCTTCTCAAAGAAAAATAATTTTACATTATTTATAAATATTATACATTTATATTATATTATAGATTATATAAATAATATAATATTTATATATTATTTATATTATTTCCCTTTATATGTGAAGAGATTTTGCTCAAATCTATTCCACAGCTTTTGGATTCTTGCCAGAAATATTCTCCATTCATGAAGGTGGCAAAGATACTTTTTAATAGTATGTGTCAAACATTTGGCATCATTTCTATTTTAGTACTTTGCAATTTCCAGTAAAAAGGTTGTGAGACATGTACACATGCATGCAGTGACATAAAGGCACTGCACACTGTATCCAGATCTTATGAGCCCCACAGACTATAAATTACATTATTTAATATTTGAATTTTAGACTGGGCAATATTTTCTTTGGTTAGGACAGCAGTTTTCTGATTAATGTTTTTAATTTAAGCAATGTCTAATACACACAATAATAAAAGTGACAGTTCAGCTTATAATGAGTTAAGGATGTTTCTGAGAATACACAAGAGGTTTTTAAGAGACTTCCAAAGTTTATTTTTACAGAAAAGAAGCCCACAAATTAACCCAAATATAGTTTTTTTATCTTTTACTGTGTTTGTATATCTCTAGCTTTAATAATCTCAACATTGTATTATGAATAGTTCTTGCACTTTTTCAAGGCTGTATTCCAGTTAAAATAGTAAAATAACATTAAAAGAGTAAAGTAACACTTGCAATTGACTGCAGTGATAACTAGGAGGAAAGTAACACATACAGGATTGTTAATGGTCCAGTTTCATAAAAGTTAATAACAAAAATAATTTATAGTGAAAGAATTTAAGTATTCCATATAAAACAGCACCAGTTTTTTTAATTCCTACAACTTTGATGGAAGTCAATGGTGCCTGCCCTTCATACACAGAATCCAAATGTCCGATTTGTATCAGTTTACACCTTTCTTTATTGACCCACATTTTCCGTTGCTGGAGGAGGAACCAGGCTCCTTTTCACTCTCTCATGTGGATCTCTGTTCTGTGAGGTGGAGCCTGGCATTGTCCTGGCCAGTTTTCATCCTGGCCTCTGAGTTTGTCCAATTCCAAGCAGATGAAGTGAGTCTCCTGCAGTACAAATAAGTGTCTTAAAAACAGTTGTCCAATAAAATTTTATACTGATAAGTTTACAAAACAAGCTTTTAAGATGTTAGTCCTTTTCAGCAGAGTTCACTGATAATGTCAGGAAACAATAGCCTATGTCAGTGAAGACTGTAGTGTGTGGAAGTAAATGTATTAGATGTGTAGTGGGTGACAGCCTTGATCCCCATGAAGAGGTAAACATAAATAAATACCCACTGTGGTTTTTCTTTTTTATCTGGTTGACCTCCACTGATGTAGCTGAGCTTTCCTCTTGTGATATTTGCCAGGTTATATAAAAAAAGATATTTTATTTCAGCCTCCTGGTTGAAATGATGAAACATAAGGCCTGCGGAAGCCTGATGGATGTGGAACAGCTGATGGGCTGTGGCTCAGCCTCGAAAGGAAGTCTGAGAGTTGCAATTGGTGCTATGATTAAAAGTGAAAGATGAATAAATTTTTCGGCTTTACACTGATGTGTAGAAATCTGCACAATGTAAATTTACTGATTTGAATATTTTTGAGAACATATATTGAGATGATTTAGTGGAGTGGCACATTAGAATTGGGTATTTCCTGGTAAATAAAGCTGACATTTAACATACAAAGGGGGCAATATGTTGAAAGAACTATGGTATTTTCGCTTTTTAAATATCTTTGCAGCTACTTTGTGCTGCAAATAACTGAGGTATGCAGCTCTTACCAGAAAAAAAAAAATACAAAGAAAGATACTGGGAAAGAAAAGGGGAGTAGATATGAAGAGGCCAGAAGGTGGAAGCCTACAATGCAGCCAAGGAGTGGTGAAAGAAAATGAGGAAAAGTCACAAAATAAAGAAGAGAAGTGCTATCACTGACAAAACCCAAGAAAAAAACAGTATTTAAATGGCCTAGATACACATAATGCTTTACTAGCTGTTGGTTTCTCTAACAAGAAATAAACAGTTTTCCTATGAGGGTGATTTCATAGACAAAGTGAGGGTATGTTACGAGGGAATGCAGTAGAAATGAAAAGCTCAGACAGCTTTAAGAGCAACAAAAATGATTCATGAACTAAGTGGGGCAGAGGTAAGACTTTTTCTAAGGAGGAAAAGTTGGTCAGACAAAAAAAGTGAGAGAAAAATATTATTTGGGGAATCATGGACCATGGAAGAAATAAGGATAAAATGAAATAATGTTAGATTTATTCTGAGAATACTTCAGAATATTCAAATAGGAAAGAGAAAGGTTAGAAATGTAGAATTCTTGACAAATATATATTAACCTCACTGTACAGAGAAGATTGTAAAAGCCCAGATTATGTAAAATCAGGGTTCTGCTGAAATCAGTACTCAAAATCTTCAAGAAAGGCAGGATTTCACTCAAAGGACATAAAAGCATGCAGAAGAATTTGTTAGAACAGCAAATAGCATCCTAATGACCTAATAAAGAGGAGGAAATTGTTTACAAGTGTAGAGACACAGAACAGAATGAACTTGAAGTAGAAGCTCAGAATACTGATCCCAAAGCTCAGAAAAGTTGCATATTTTCCTGGTGTTACATAATTCTGATTTAACATCAATGAAATTGATAAATGGATATTTACAATGGGTTTTATTTCACGTATATACAAAGCTGAATGTGTATTCAGTATATTCAGATGGACGAGTTCTGCATGTGTGGTATATTTAGCAAATTTAAGTCAGGGCTGATATTTAAGTAGACATTATAATAAGCCTCAGTTAAAATCAGTCATGCCTCAAAGCTTATAGAAGTCATTTAAATACAAATTTAAGCACAGTTGCAGAAATAATATTTTGCAGAATATTCTAAAAATAGACCTTTACCATACAAAGTTAAATACCCTTTAAATACATTATACTTGGTGTTTGGGGTTTTTTGTTTGGTTGTTGGTTTTTGGGGTTCTTTTAGGCAGCATAAAATGGCTGATAAATAGTCAAATACATTAATCTCTAAAAGTCTCCTCATTTGCAGATACCTGAAGTATCATGGGATGTTATATTGAATATATATATGAAGTGCAAATATCTGTCTGATATCTGACCTGCAAAATGCCTTTTCAACCAAGTCAAATCCTGCAGAAATTTCAGCTCTCTGGAATTTACTGGGTTTGTTTTGGATTTATTCATAATAATCTCACCTCTTCATATGTGAGAGGCTTAACAATCTTCAAACTTGCTCATTTTCCCTGTATCTCTTGAAAAATTTAACCCAGTAGGTAAACTCAAAATGCTGATGTAACCACATCTTTCATTCAGCAAAGTAACTCCATGATTTGCACACTGGTTTCCTATGGATAATTGAATTTTAAGTTACTTGTATTAAGGTTTTAGTAGGAGCTCACCCGTTTTCAAACACTGGACACACAGAAAGAGTTTCTAGGAACACCCTTATAAGTGAGAAAGAACCTTAAAGCATGATAGTGGATTAAGGATTTTCCAACAATATTTCTCCTCTATGGATTTTCTGAGAGATGTGATCATGGTACATCTTCTTGAGAGGGCATGTGTAGGGTCTCTTTCTTCTGTCTTGCTGTCTGACTTTATGAGACATTTAGTAGTGTCTTGTTTTGAAAAACGTCATCTGCTCATCAAACTGGTTGAGTAGCTGAAAAATTCAAAAGTTCCTGTGTGGAGACTAGAAGCAAAAAGGCAGTACTCTAATTCCTTGTAATTTGTTCAATCATATTCATAATAAAAAAATCTATCCCATCATTAAGAAAATAAAAGATTAAAGAAAAGAAAAAATGGGTATTTTTGAGTATATTTGTATAATTTCTGTTTTCTTAATGGAAGAAGTCAGAGACTGAATGCCAACTGCAGCTGGAACCCTGTCTGTCCTGTGCATGTTGTCCTTACAGCCAATATTGCACTCAGAAGTATTATGTTTCATTTAAAAAAGAAGCTCTAAAAAGATGCATTCCCAACTTTCTAGCTTCGTAGGTGTCATGTAACTGAAATAATACATTAAGTATTACACATGTACTTCAGGAATTATATGAAGTATGGTTTATATATGCTTTATACAATGCAGGACATTAAAATTAAAATAAGGTAAAT
Source organism: Manacus vitellinus (assembly GCF_001715985.3). Lineage (NCBI taxonomy): Eukaryota > Metazoa > Chordata > Aves > Passeriformes > Pipridae > Manacus > Manacus vitellinus. The sequence goes on along the minus strand of NW_021938789.1, from coordinate 28,325,415 downwards.
TCTATGTATATGTAGAAAGTTATTGTTATGTTTCCTTTCATATTCCTAAACTGACTTTACTAGTAAAATTTTCAGAGTGAGTGTTCATATTCATATGGCATACAGTTCCCTTTTAAATTAGGGAAAACATTTTTTTTTCTATAATGCTGATATGTAATACTGGGTAGTTTTAGCACTGACTGGAACTGGTTTTAAATATTGTTTAGACTTACTTCGAATGACCCACCAGGACAAAAACTGTGCTCAGAGGTGGGTGTTGTACGACTAACGTGTTCATTGGAAAGGGAGGGTCTTGTTTTCCCTCCGAGCTGGAGCCGCCGTGGCTGCGCAGCCTTGGAAGTTTGGCCTCGGGATGCTGAAGGAGGGACAGCGGCGGGCCCTGAGGGATACCCCGGGCGGTGCCGGCCCGGGATGCGCTCGGTGGCGGCGGGGACGGGCCGTGCGGCGGCCCCGGGGCGGCCTCTCCTCTCCCTGCGGAGTGCGGCCCTGGGTGTCACAGGTGCCCTGCAGCCGCATCCCTGGGAAGAAAATGGGGTACTCCAGCCCGACCGCTCGCCCGTGGCAGGGCTCCGGATGTCCCTCTGTCTATTAAAGTCCAGGTGTCTTCCCAGCAGATAAGGGGAGAGCGGCGCACACCCGCACCTGGACCCCTCTGGTGGCCCCGCAGCCGTGTGTCGCTCCTGCCCGGCCCTGAGCCTTGGGTCCGAAGCTCTTTGTAGGCGTTGCTGTCACGCTGGAGTGTGTTTGCCTCCTTGCGTTGTACTTCTGAAATCGTAGGTGCTTGCTCTCACTTTCAAATACCAGGTTACCTTTTCCTATCCAAAATTCACATAACTGGTGGGCTTTTATGGAAAGGATTGCTCAAATTCCCACGAAAACTTTGTACTCTGGCGACTACATTACTCAGCCCCATGTTTCTCCGAGGTTACTGACAATGAAGAGACAGCTGCAGGGAATATTGCATTTTTGCAATAGAGAGCTTGGCATGTTAAGTTAAATAACTAATGAGAGGAGACTTGCTCTACTACAGGAGGGTATCAACTGGAGAGTCTGAAATGCTCCTTTCAGTTATATGTTCCTCTCAGCAGTCCATCATAAAGAATGAGACAGAGATGCCAAGCAGTCAGTTAAGGGAGTTTATGTCCTGAAATGTCTCAGGAAGACTGACCTGAGGACCATTCTCAAAGCCCTTCAAGCATTTCCAGAGGGAAATGCTACTAGGTATGCAAAAATATATAATACGAAGGAGAGCTGAAAATGTGTTTTATCAAGAGTCATAAAAATGATTTGCGTGTGTGTAAATTGCAGCCAGTTTAAACACAGGCGAACAGATTGAACTTTGATTGTTGTGAATACAGAACACATTCTCATTTATATTCTTTGATTGAAAATCATTACTTTGCCTATAATTGCCATAATTTATCACATTGTTGAAATTTGCCAGTAATATGGTACTATTTATCTACAGTTCCACTCTAATTGCACATAATTAATTATTCACTTTGCTCAATTGCTAATTGCCTTTTAACATACACTTAAATATAAACATAAAAATACCACTTCAAAGAGAATAGAAAAATAATTTGTTAAATTTTTATATCTATTATAATTGTGGCATCTTAGAGCGAGGGATTGGTAAGTGTTAGAATGGTAGATCATGACTTAGGAAATTATGAGGGAGGAATTGGGCAAGGAAAATCTCCATCTCTTATTGGAGTTGGAGGGGAATATTGTCAGAAAGGGTGAGGAAAAGGCTGAGGAACTTAGTGCCTTCTTTGCCTCAGTCTTTAAGAGAAAGTCCCATTGTCCTCAGGGCAATCAGCCCCCTGAGCTGGTAGACAGGGACAGAGAGCTGAACAGACCCCCTCTATCCAGGGGGAAGTAGGTAGTGGTCTGTTGCACCACTTAGACACTCAGAAATCCATGAGACTAAATGGGATTCACATGATGGTACTTATGGAGCTGGTGGAAGAGCTTGCCAAGCCACTCTCCACCTTTTATCATCAGTTCTGGTTAACTGGGGATGTCCCAGATGACCAGAGGTTGTCCAGTGTGCCACCCAGCCACGACAAGGGGTGGGAGGACCCAGGGACCCACCCAGGCCTGTCAGCCTGACCTCTGCCACAGAAAATTATGGAACAGATAGAGTGCAATCACATGGCGTGTATGGAGCAACCAGGGGATCAGGCTCAGCCAGCATAAGTTTAGGAAAGGCAGGTCCTGCTTGACCAACCTGATCTCCTTTTATGACCAGGTGACCTGCCTAGTGGACAAGGGAAAGGCTATGGATATTGTCTACCTGGACTTCAGTAAAGCTTTTGATACTGTCTCTCACAGCATTCTCCTATAGAAGCTGACAGCCCATGGTTTAAATAGGTGCACAGTTCACTGGCTTAAAATCTGTATGGACAGCCAGGCCCAGAAAGTGGTAGTGAATGGAGTTGGGCAAGAAGCCCAATGGCATCCTGGTTTGTATCATTAATAGCGTGGTCAGTAGGACTAGGGAAATGACTGTTCCTGTGCACTCATGACTGGTGAGGTACTATGTCTACTTCTGGGTCCCTCACTACAAGAAAGACATGGAGGTGCTGGAGCATGTCTTGAGAAGGACAAGAAAGATGGGGAAGCATCTAGAGCACAAGTCTTATGAGAAGCAGCTGGGAAACCTGGGATTGTTTAGGTTGTTTAGCCTGGAGAAGAGGCTTGGGGGGACCTTGTCACTTTCCACAACCACCTGAAAGGAGGTTGTAACAAGACGGGGGTTGGCCTCTTCTCCCAGACAACTAGTGACAAGATAAGAGGAAATGGCCTCAAGCTGTGCCTGGGGAGGTTCAGGTTGGACATCAGGAAGAATTTCTTCGCTGAAATGGTAGTTAAGCATTGGAACAGGCTTACAAGAGAGGTGGTGGAGTCATTATCCCTGGATGTATTAAAGAAATGACTGGATGTGGCACTTAGTGCTAGAGTTTAGTGGTGTTCAGTCAATGGTTGGACTCAATGATCTTAGAGGTCTTTCCCAGCCTTAATGATTCTTTGATGCTATAAATTCCCTTGCTCTTTTTTTACAAACTTGAGTGCACTCCAGAGCTACGTAACCAGGTACATTATAGTATATGAGGTGACAGCTTATAGGAGGAATGAACAAATAATCTGGTCTAAAATATCAATAATCTTATTCTTACCTCTTTGCATTTACAGTCTTTATTGTCTGAGGTTGAAGAGGGATGGCTCTAATCTTGACAGAACAACACTTGATAATAAAAGACTGGTTTACGGCACTGTCAAATCCTTGGTTTTACCCTTTCTGGTCTTGTATTACTGTAGAGAAAGCAAAACACATAATAATTTCTTAGTGCATCAGCAAGTAAAAATAAGACTTTGTATAATATAGCTCAAAATTACATCTTTAAATGCAGTTTATAACACCATGCTTAGAAAGAACCAATAGTCTAAGTAGAAGAAAATCATAGCATCAAAATGGAAATACTTTCCCTGAATTCAACTGTCTCTAGAACTTAGAGGTGTCTCATAATTAAGTAGTTATTACAATCCAACATATACCTGTTAGCCCTGGTGCATATGTATATAAAATATGCATATATGTATATATCAATATATGCATATGTGTATGCATGTATGTGTACATTTCTACACTGGGATATATTTGAGAGTCTACCCAATCCAGATTTAGTATTCTGTATGTCGGTAATTAGTTTACATTACCAGCATATCTCAGATATTAATAAGAAAGGCTGTTGCAAGAGAGCTAGCTGACAAAGTGGGGGGGGTTAATTAGCATAAAAATCCAAAATCCATGTATACGTATTTTATCATCATTATTTTGAGAACAATACTAATTGGAGAAAATAGTTTAATGGACTTATAAATGGACAAGAACAAACTGTACCTCAAAGATGATTGCAGCTCACTTAGGATTCAGAATGCCATCCCATTTTCATTCTTAGTATGAATTGAGTTTGTACTGTACAGTACATAAATGATTTTCCTCGACTTTTTAAAAGGCAATATGTATTAATATTTTAAACTGAAGTAATTGCTTCTTGTTCAGCAATGGGTTTCATTTATGAGTGTTTGTCCCTAGCAAATGGAAAGTATGGTTAATCTAAGTTAAAAATGGATTCTTTAAATAGCTCTAATTACTTTCTCTTTATATTTGTATGTTTTAGACTCTTAAGATTTAATCAGTAGCAGTTCTAACAAACCATAATGTTTATTAGCTGGTTTTAAATTATTCTTATGGATGATAGTTCAATGAGAAAATAAATTATGATTTGCCTACTATAACGCATGGTAAATAAAATATGGACCATCATAGAAAAGAGAAATTACATATTATATCATTTGATTTTTATATTAGAAACACAGAGAGAGTGGAAGAAAACTTGAAACAGAAAAAGGAGCAGCTTCCCTTTCTCATTTCAATTATGCAGATTCTTTGTAATTTTGCATGTTTACTTGGTTGAATCAAAACTTTTGGATTTTTCTTAACTTTATTTTGAATCAATCATAACAATTTGTAACTAGAAATGGCACTCTTTTATATGCTATTGACTGTACACTCCCAAGTCATGGCTTGTATGAGGATCAGGCACAAAATTATTACTGAAGCCTTTACTTTATTATCTAGCATAGAACACCATGCAAGTAAGGAGATGAGTTCTTAGATAACCAAAAAGTTATTTTGCATTGAAGTGTTCATATGAATGAACAAGACATGGTGCAACGTATATAATAGAATAAAGTGGTAATCTGAAATTCTTTAGCTTCATCTGTCTAGATAATGCATAAAGACTAACCAAAAATTAATCATCTTAGGTTTAATATCATATTTAATATCATATTTAATGAGATCACTTTTTAAAAATAAACATTCAAAATATTTTACATCAAATAGTTTGAAGTGCAGTACTAAAATATATTAAATATTGAAAGGTAGAAAAAAGACTCAGGATTTTAAATAAAAAGTAAGGAATGAAAAATGAAAATGTGTCTGGATTATATTAGTGTTATATATCTCTAGGCATTCAGGGTAGAGTTCTGCTGTTCGGGGTAACCAAAACTTGGTTACTTAAACACAGGGAGCTAAATTCCCTATTTGAATTCGCAATGTTCTTGTGATTTCTGGAAACAGGTTAGAAAGGGGTTATTTCAGAACACATTTGCCTGGAAGTGCTCTAAAGGGTTGGGCTGTTCAGGATTATCAGAATACCCTGCCAAGAAATGCCTGACGTACTATGTGTGATCCCAGAAAGATGAGGGTGAGTGGGCAGAGTGTGCCAGCTCCAGATCATCTGAATTCTTCTTCCATAAGGGGAGTTGTCAGCAGTCAGCAGAATTGTATTTGCTTTTTTTAAAATATTATTTTTTTTATAGAACTGAATTTTATCAGTCTGAAAACGGGCAGTGGTACTATACATTTGATTAATATTTTCAACTGATTTTCTGTGGACATAAAGTCATGGTCACTTGACTTGAAAGTTATGTGCATTTCTCTCTGCTTCTCTCCCACCTCCTCAATAACTTTGAAACTCGAGTGCTTCAACTAAATTTGGCAGGGGCTAGAGGTCTCAAAAATAATTATGTTCTGACAAACTCCAGGAAAAGAGAACATGTATAACCTCTGAGTGCCCTGTTACAGAGAATACAGACAACAGGAGATCAATCCCAATCAGACACTGGAGAATCCATGTGGGGGGAAAAAAGCATTACAAATCTCCTAACTGCAAGAAAACCTGCAGAGTTTCCACCATCTTAAACAGCTAAATTAACCACAGGTCACAGTCAAACGAAAAACTGATCTTTTTCTGGTATTTCAGAGTTAGTAAGTTATGAACATTTAGAGAAAAAGAATACCTCTGAATTGGTTAAAAAAAATAATTGTAAATTCCAGCCTTTTCACTGGTGATATTGAAAGCATTCTTTGAAATACAGAACTTTAGCAACCTGTAGACCTATTCTACTTCCATTGCAGTTACACTGTGTACTCAGTCATTAAATGGAATAACACTTTCGTCCTTGTTAAGCTTATTGGATCTGAAAAAAAAAATAAACAAGGTTTAATAAAATCTAACTTTGTATTAGTTGATTAAAGCCGAGTCTCTTAAAATGTTATTTTCCTCTGTGGCTCGGGTAATCTGTTTTTGTCTGATCTAGAGTTGTTCAAGGCCTTATGGAGATTTCCAAGTTACCAGCAGAATATAAAATTAATCTGCACAAATCTATTTTAGTTTAATTCTCCTAATAAAATGGAAAAGTTCTGATTGTAAACTAAGGCTTTGACTTTTTATATATGAATATTTCTGGGTTTTGTACTGGAAGTTAACTGTGACAGTGAATTCTCTGCTATTAAAAGAAGTGCTGTCAGAAGGTCAAATAATTTAGTTTTAGATATTTAGGTCTTACTTATTCCCTATCATAGAAAAGATTAATAAAAGGCAATATTACAAAGAAAAATTAGATTGTGTCTTCTTCCCCTGTAGGGAGAGATTTTTACTTACAATGAAGAGGAAAATTCAAATAGGAATACTTTACAAAGATGACAGCGGTGGTAGAGCTGGAAGAGCTCAGCTTTGCTCCTGTAAAGAAATATTCATGTAAGACGAGAACATTGTATATGCTTCTTAAATTTAGCTTTGAATCTGGTTGCCAGCTGTGTTGATGCCAACATCTCCCAAATGTGAAAGCCTCAGCCTTGCTCAAACATGATTTTAGAAATATGTTCCTCCTTTAGACCTCGAATTTTTTTCCATTATAGTGAAAATAAAAACTTTCCAACTTTAAAGACATACAAAGGTGAAAGGTTTGGCCCACAGAAAACAAAACCTCATGATCAGGGAGATCTTGGCCAAAATATTTCTGGAGGCCAACCCAGTCATCTGGAAAAGTATTTCTATACAACTGTCCTATGCTTTCAAAAGTGTCTATAACCATCTGATACTGGAGGCAGAACTTTGGGCTAGGTCAAGCATTGGTCTAACACATTGGACCTGATTTTATATTGTGTTTCGCGGTCAGTATCTCAAAGTCTGTTGCTTTTCATTTTGCTTTCTGAGTAACTCTAATGAGGAATATTCCAAATCTCATTACAGAAGATGAGATCAGGAATCTAGAAATCACTTTGATTCTATTCCTATTTACTCAGAAAAAGAAATTACAAAGGTTTGATTAAGATTAAAGGTCTTAATTCTGGGGAAACACGTATGGGGGAGGAGGAAACTTCTTGAATCCTGAGAGGATATTGTAGAGGGGTGGCACTGCACATGTATCTAGGAGGCATGATAGTGGCCTCCTGAAAAAAAGAAGAGGTGGAAAAGAATTTGCAGCAGTAATTCATACCATTTAGTTTAATTTCTGTAAAAATCCTAAATATGTTAAGCAAACAGGACAGTATTCTTCTGTTTCTATGTACTTATATCTAATACATGCTGAATCTTATCTAGAGAGGGACATTTTTAAAAATTAAAAATTTTTAAAAATTTTCCTTTATATTTAATTATTACATTGTTTTCCTTTATATTTAAATTTTTTTAATAAATTCTGTGTACCGAAGGTCGCATTTTTAAGTCCTCCATGCAGTTGTCCCCAGTGACTAGTGCTCATGGATTCTGTATTGACTCACATGATGACACTTTACCACACTGCTATGTTTCTTCGACCCACCTTGGAAGTTACATTAGCTCACTATAGATTTTGCACAGAAGATCAAATAGATTTAAATTTATTCATATGCCCTGTGATTCTGATGATGTTTTCCTCTTTTGTTTTGCAAACATGACATTTGCTTTCCAGTCCCCCAGCTTGAATAGATTTTGCAGAGAGAAAAACATGACAGTACTCCTTACCAGTTCTTTCCAATGGTTCTTTATTCTGTTGTTCTTTTTTTTGCCCTATATTGTAGAATCAAATCTTTCATCACTGAGATTAGAAATAACTGAAACCTCTTCATTTTTACTGAACAGACTCTGCTATGCCAGAGTTACTTACCTTTTAAAATAGTTAATTGCATACAGCTAGTATTCCTTACCATATATGCCTGCATTCATCAAATTCTGAGTGAAAAATGTTACAAGACAAAGACTTATTTTCGGCATTTTAGAAAGCTGTTTGAATAGTACATTGATAACATCTCAGCAGGTGGAGGTCCCATATGATTCCACCATTCAAGACAACTTCTTTCATATGTGATTAATTCCAAGATCCATTTAATCCACCACATTATGGTGGTCAATTTGGGGCATCTGTGCTGATGAAAATGACTTTTGATTGTACCTAAATGGCTTTTACTTGAAGTACTCCATGCCAGTTAAGTCTCCAGTTCAAAGTGAGATAAAATAGAGTCCATTTTCTGGGTAGGGCTTTTTTTTTCCCCTGGCTAGCTAATCAGCATTTATATGTCTGACATCAAATTAGCTGGTTTGTAATCTCTGATTTAGAAATATTCTTAGATACTTGGTACTTTTCTTTTAAATATTAGATGAGTGGCATTTTGATTTTATTTATCATCACTTTTTCTATGGTACATGTTAACATTAATCTCTAAATTACTAAACAAATAATTCATCATATGCATGTTGGCTCAACTAATCATGTACATATACAGAAAAACATGCTCTGGCCAAAGAATTTAGTAGGTTCTGTATTAGAAATGGGCTGCATGAAGACAGTATGCTTTAAAGACAGTGTGTGTTAAAGAGTTTACCTCATTCCTCGCTTCCTAAACTCTGAAATTCACCTTTCAACTGATTTTCAATGTGCTGGCCATCTGGGTTTGAACTGAATTGCTATCTTGGCCAAGAGCTAGATTGTGAAATGATGCTGTAAGGATTAAGCCTTGGGTGACTACCTGATGAATGATGTAGTCTATCTTAACTGATAGGTTCAGCTGATATCAGTCAAAAATGAGAAAAAAAGGGGGGGAGGAAGATAGATTTAAACTTAGTCTCCAGCTTTACTTATCTAGTAGTAATTCACATGCTTTTCCCTCAGAAGATTCTTACAGTCTCTCAGGCTTCTAAACAAATCATAATTCTGGTTGCTACTATGTGTAAGGTTTGGAAGGAGAAGAAAGAGAGGAGGGTTTTATGATATCTTTTTAAAATTCAGTAGAGGAATTGGTAGTGTTAGGTTATTCTTTATTTAAAATTTTAGACATAAAAGTAAGTATTGCAACTTAATAAAACTGTATTGTTATGTTTAATTGTACCAGAAACTCCAAGTTGAATTTAAAGACTAACATTTTATATGGTAATAACATCTGGAAAGTGTGAAAAAAATCATGGAAATGTGAATGTTAAGTCTATTGGGAGGGTTTTTTTAGCCCCTATTAATGTGTTGACAGTCTATGATGAAAAGTTAGAATTCCATGTCAGGAACAATTAATAACAGTATATTGAGAAACTTCATTGTGCACACTTTCATTGCCCTATGGTAATTTGAAACATACAAGGAGTCATCAATATCTTGATTGCAGATGTTTATTGTTAATTAATATCTCTAAATTTTATTGTGATTTCCACTTATACAAAAATAGATAGTATCTGGAATCTCTTTATGCTTCTAATTTTGTTTTTCGGGCTCTGAAATCAATCTCCTAATACTACTGAGAGAGAAAGTAAAACAGTGCTTACTAAGTCCTATGGCCATAGCCTAGGCAGTATCACTTATATTTACCCTATTCATAGGGATAGAGATTAACAGTGGAGGTAAATACGATACAGATCTCAATTACTATTCAGATTTCTACTATTTTGAAAAACAATATTGCCTAAAAAAAGTCCATACAAAAACTCTTGCTGTAAAGATCAACAATTAGTGAGTACAAAAGGGAGTCAATTCTTCCAAAAAAGAAAAAAAGTGCAAAAATGTATACATTAAGTACAGAAAAAACACAATTTTTTTCCCTAAGAAATCACAAAAGATTGCCTGTAAATTACCATTTTGTACTGTGATGATTTAGCAAACTACACTCTTTGTAGCAATACCACAAACAGCTAGAAAGTATTTCAAAACATTGTTTTATTTCTGGTTTTAAACTCTAGAATTCATCATCACTTGCAGTTTCCATTTGTTTCAGTGTCGTCATACAAGAACAAAAATTGTTTTAGAGATGCAGTTCGTTATGGTCAGGGTTCTGACAGATCAGGAAACTCCTTTGCTTCCCAGTTGGGTTACTAAGTGTCTTGAATGAATAGGAGACAGAAGAATATGACCATATCTTTTTGGCGTTGGAAATTTGACAGAAAAGTCGTATATATCCTTATATGAAGGCATTTCCAGTAGAAGCCAGGTTATCCCTTTGAATTTTTTTTGAATCTTTAAACTTACTCTTTCTAGGTTGTACTCATACTTCTTGGAAAGCTCTCCTGTCTGCAAGTGTAGACATGCCTTTAAGTTGATCTTTCAACAAGCTGATAGATGCTGTATACTTGCTTTACCTTATTAATTTTATGTTAAGCCATATATAGATGTATAGTACCTTTCCAGTGAAATTCAGCAACCTACTTAAAAACTGATATCAGAATTGTACCATGAAGAGGTTTTTTGTTTTGTTTTTTAAGATTTGAACAATATATTTTTTTTATGTATCTAAAAGCCCAAAGTAACACCTCTTTCCTGATCTCTTGAATATATTGAATATTTGAAGCCATTGTCTAGTTAGGTTTCTACCTAACCCTATCATTTGTCTGGCTAAACCAGAAGGTGCAGCCTGTATTTTTTTACTGAGACCATAACACATTGTCCTGCTGTTCATTGTACCATCTGGTTTACTGGTATATCTTTTAAACTGTCAATGACTATTACATCTCATTTACATTAGTAGACACTGTCTTAAGAACCATGAAATATTGTACCTTCTAAGTTCCCTTTTGGGCTCTGCAATGGTACCTGGGAACAAAGAAAATTCAAGGGAAGTAGAATCTCTCAGTAACCGATTTTTAAAAGACAGTTTTTTACTTTAAACATACAATGTGATGCACAAATAAAGATCAAGGTGATGCAGATATGGAAGATTCATATGTTAGTATGCATGGAATTAATGCATTTTAGTATTAAGGGGATAATAAGGAAAGCAAAAAACAGAAGGTGGAGTAGATGTTCATGTTTAAAACTGAAAATTTACTTCAAAGAATGTTAACACGAAATGAAGCCATAAGGGAAGGTCTTTTTTAACTAAATTCAGAAAGTTTCAAAGAATTAGAAGTTTTCTCATGAAAAAAAGTTAAGTGCCAGATGAACCACAGTGTTTTCACTGTTCTGAAACTCATCTTATCACTAATATAAAATATAAAATTATCCAATCCATTATTAAATTAAATTATCTCAAGGTAATAAATAAATCCAAAAAACAATATAAAGTTGTCCAAGTCATAAATCAATTCCTCTACTGGCTAGTTTGCAACAGCTGGGTTTTTGGGTTTCTTCTGATAGTCTTTTCATCTCTAATATTTCATGGACATCTTACTCCTTTCACTAAAAGCTGAGTGATTCTGCCCAAGTTTTCCCTTGTAATTGCTAAGGTAATAATGTGCTATCTTATTCCATCTCTTAATATAGTCCTATATTGATTGTGTTATCTGAAGCTTAGCAATGCTTGCAGGCCTTCTGAAAGGCTGAAGTTTGAGAGGTCCCCAGACCTATATCTTTCTGGTTTTATCCTCTAATGGCAAATCCTTCACCAAGACTGAGAATTTTATGCCTTGGTAAGCATGAACACCTTCTGACTATCTCCTTTCTGCAACCTCTGAAATGAACATTTTGCTTTCTTAACCCCTGTTCTTCAGGACTTTCACTTCAGGATATTAGCTATATCTTTGTCTCAGAGTAGCCACTAAGACTCCCCTGTTCCAACTCCTGGACACTGACTTGGGGCATTTGGCAATATAGTCTGATCTACCTTAGACATTTTGTCACCTTTTTAATCCAAAATGCATAAAGTGTTCAGATACTGAGTGTATCTCACAGACAGGTCAGGTTTAAATGGTAGACCAAATAATGTTATTTCTATGCAGTGACATTTACTTCAGCTTTACTAAAGGTATTATAGATGACTCAGTGCAGGTTAACAGGTAGGCTAATCCACTTCACCATTGATTTTTTAAAAGTAGAATATATAATTTATTATAAAACTAATAACAAATATTTATTTCAAAAATTAAAATTGATTTATTCATTTCACAAATATCAGCATGGCAAATGTGGAAACAATTACTATTTTCTTTAATCTCTAACCCTAAATTTGACAAAAATAAAAGATTTGTATTCTTACAGATCTATCTCCATCATCTAATCAACTGTGGCTGTTTTCCTGAATGGTTTCATTTCATACAAAAAGACAAATACTATATCAAACTTAATTTTGTATGATCTGAAAAGAGTAGAAAGTTAAAGAAATGTATGATTCTGGATCTTTTTTTGCATAGCCAGAATGAATTTTATTTTCTTATGGTGGGCATTTATCACAGGGTCAAACAGTCTTGAGATATGACAGAACTGGCAGGAACCAGCAATGCCTGGTGCAAAGTATCCTTACCCTTCCTCCGTCACAAGATACTCTGCATACCCCCACTAGCAAAGGTCTGCCTGTTAAGTCAAACATAACATTTTAGTCAATCTATAAATGGTACACAATGTCTTGGAACAGCTATTCCATTATGGCCACAGTTTTTAAAAAAGCAGAACAAAGCTTGTGGTAAGAATGTAATTAGAAATGTGATCTTTAAAAGACTGTTTTTTGTTAACACACTGCAGTTTTAAGACTTCAGTAATTTGTGCTTCCAAATCCAAATCTTCATCTCTCACAAGACAATCAAATAAAACTTTTTGTTTTCATTAATCCTCACTGCATTGATTAGAATGGTATATCAAGAATATTAAACATTTGTTGTAGTTATTTTTTCCTGCATCTGATGGGTTAACAAATATGGGCAATTATCTGCCTGTGTTACTACTGCAGTGCACAGAAAGCAAAGTTTGTGGCAGTCAGTGCTTAGTGATGTTTTCATACATCATTGTTTAAATGAGTGACCCAAACCTGGTGCTTAAAAATCACATGCCACTCTTCCCCAACCCAAGACACTACCTGCAAACCCATACAGACTCTTGTTTCATGAGTGAGATGAAGTGGAAACCTAACCAGCTGCTGATTTTGGAAGGGGCAGGGCTGGGAGGAACAGCAGAGGCTATTTTAATGATTATTTTGTTTTGCAAAAAACACATCTGTGTGGATGATTTCCTGTTGGGGCAGCTGTTCGTATAATGTTTTTAATTACAGTTGCCATCAGGCCAGCTGCAATCTATCATTTCTACATCCTCAAACTAATATATTATCCTGTTGATATTTGCAGGCTCTGCTAGAGTGATAAAATAACTCCATAGGTTGGACAGTGAGACAGGTAGGAGAGGCAAACTTTATCCATTTTCAAATATGCAATTCAAAGCTTTTCCTGTTAGATGATCAATGCAAACACCAATTACACCATGAAAGCCTGGGTATTTGCCTAGATTAACAATGTGATTATATTCTCCTTCATCCATCCTTAGGGAGGCTGTGTAGGAGCATCCACTTTTCTAGGGGAAGAACAGTAGTCTGGCGCTTCTGGTAGTTACCTTAGTTCTCTCAAGGAAGTCAGTGTAACAGGCAGCATATCCAAGTGTAGGCTGCTGTTTCATCTGTGCCTGTAAACAAGGTTGTTACAAGGCCAGAAAAGTCTCCCAAGACTTGTCCAAATTGTAGAATCACGTAGAAAGCAAATGTGCACATTGCATTTATTTATACAACTGTAACTTTAAAATATAGCTGATATGCCTTGTTAAAGACATGAGAAAACACTCTTTTACAGAATTTACTCCTGAACTCACAAAGTTCATGGTACATCTTCATTCATTCTTCTGTTTTCACTGTAAGAGCACATATATCCTATGTGGATGATACATTCACTGCTGTCTGCAAAAAGTCAGACATATAAACTTTTGAAACATTGTAGCCTTCAGAAAGATGATGCTCTTTCTAGGAGTTTTTTGTTTGTGTTCTTTGTCATATTGCACAAAATCTGAGTATTATTTTGTACAAAGGATTTAGAATACAAAAGGTCTGAGCTACCAACTGTATAACACCCAAATTAATACTCTGGTGTTATTTTTACCCTTAGCAGGCATTCTTTTTTTATAAAGCAACTTCAGCAAGATGCTGGATCAAAAATTACAGAATTAATTGTAGTCAGACCTCAGTGATGTGTATATCTGTGATTTTGTACTACATGCAATATGTAGGAAAACACAAAGAAAAGGGTAATTTTTCTGTATCTCTGTGCGTATCTGAATGCTTAATAAAACTCATATTTTCTTTTTGTTCAGACAGGCAGAAAAATGTCAATACAATGAGATAAATGTCCTAATCTTTCACCACACTTGTAACACATTATTAGTGTGAAATACCGTAAATTAAGATGCTGATCAACTACATCTTACTTACTAACAATTAAAGCACATTTACTTCTTAGTACTGTGTTGCCATAAAATGTTAACCTGGAAAAACTGGATTCCCTAAAGTCACTGACTCCAGTGATACTTTTGATGTTTTTGATGAAAAGTAATACACGGAACTGGTTATAACTTCATGTGTTAATCTTTCCTTTGTGTTATGTCCTTCATGGATTCAAATTTGTTATAATTTCATGTGTTAATCTTTCCTTTGTATTATGTCCTTCATGGATTCAGATCCCAAATGAAATTCTGACTTTTGATAAGATTGCATTTATTTGTTTGGGGATTTTTTATTATTTCTTAATTAGTGTATTTTTTGGAATAATATTATATTAACTTCATATTTAATTTTTTTTCACTTATGCTTGATGTTTTCGAGAAAAGTAAAAAATTAACATTATTCTTTAAGAAACATTGAAAAAAACCCATTTAACTTTGATCCCATGCATTTTTTGCATGATGTTGTACCACTGTAAGTTGCACATATCACTGAAAACGAAGCCAGTGTTCATTACTGTGGGGAAAACATAAAATGAAAACGAGGTCATTCTTCAGTAAAATTCTGTCACACATCATATCTTGACTTACTGGTCTTATGATTGTTCCAGTTCTACTTAACTAGACTGAGCAGCAATATTGGAGTTTCACTCCAAGGGAGATTAATATAAGAAGTGAAAATCAGTTAATTCAAAGGTGAATAGGTAAAGATGGCTTACTGTGGGTGAGCTTTAACTTCTAAACATATCTTTTAATTTATAAGTATTAGTGATGAAAGTTTGATTAAAGTAGATTTTAGAATTTTAAATTTACCTTGCATTTCCGAGAAGTTTTATATTTGTCTCCCTGTGTGGGAGTACTTTGAGTCAAGTTCAAGTATTTCCCAGTGACTTTGATTAGAAGGGTGGGTGTGAAGAGCAATATCGTTCGTACTATGTAACAAAACTGAATACTGCATCTTATAATGGCCAAATATATATGCATCTATTAATTTTATATATGTATATATTTTTTAAAATATATTTCTTTTTCAGCATTTGTATTAATATACTGCTTTGGTTTTCAGGTTTAAACTAATAGTAAAAGCTATTAAAAAAGTGAAAAGTACAGTACCAGGGCTTCACCAAGTATACCCTAGTCTTCACAGTGTGAGGTAGGAATCATGGTCTTGAAGGGGGAATGATGTGGGAGAAAGATTGGGGACAGAAAATTGATGTCATAATCAAAGAGAAAGGAGAGTTGTGTCAGCCTTTAAACAGTTTAACACAAGTTGAGCCTCTGAACTGAGCTTGACACAGCATCACAAAGTAGTTATCAAGTCCGATGCTACAGTCATCTCTCCTTTCAGTTCTAGAGATACTATGATGCCTGGCTGAAAGTGTTATCCCACCACTGCTTGTTTTCAGCATCTGTTTTTTCTGGAAGAAAGTTTATGCTGTCTGCTTCTTAACAGACGTAGAAATTCTTGCTTTTCACTTTCTCTCTTACAAAAGAAGGTACAACCTTCCCCTTTTATGAGGAGAATTAATGAAGAAATCTATGAATGACAGTAGAGGATGTTTTGTGCCTTTCACGTTTCTAGTGCATCCTCATATATATGCTGTACTTTGGTGGTCCTCCTCAGCCTTACTGGATAGGTGTACAACCCCTTTTCCAGAAAGCCTGAAGTCTTTGAAGGTGGGAAGCTTAAAGCTGTACAGAAAGCAAGCCAGGCAACACAGTCAGTGTAAATAGAAATACTTGAGAGGCAGAAATAAAATAATGAGGAAAAATGTCAGCTGCTAAAGAAAGAACTTTTCCCTATCATCCTCCACAGATGACATAGTGAACCATTTCATGCTACCTGCAAAGATGAATCCTAAATATTTGGGATATGAAGAATGAACAGCTATGTCACTGAAAGTAATACAGAATCAGAAAATTTGTAATTATTGCATATGTTTCTGTGATACTTACATTGTTAAGGTCAACAAAAGCCTGAAAAAAATGTAAATCAATAACCCTAGAGGAGAGCAAGGTAATTTACTTTATTACTGAATAATGTACCATGGAAAATTATTAGGCTTGAGGGGGCAAGCCTTTTCACTGATAGGATAAACAAAAGCAATTGTAACACAAGGAAGAAGAAACACATTGGTTGAAACCATAAGTTTTTGCCCATCTTCCTTTCTTCTCTAGAAGACTGAGGGCACCCACGTTTATTGCAATGATCAGAAAAGGTAGTGTTGTCAAGGCAGAGGGGCCTTGAAGCCATTAAGAATCTGATTGCCCAGTCTCACAAGCTTGCTGAGAAACTGAACCACCAAAGGCAGGTCCTGGTGGATGAGTAAGAATCATGTTTTCCTGATGTGCTTCTGTTGTACAGTAATTTTTAGAACAGCAAATCTATTCAACTCTTTCTGTGAGAAAATGCAGTAAGCTTATTCTTGGCATTTTATTATTATTAATTATTATTATTCTAAAGGTAACTCTGACTGACCAGTCCTTCTGTAACTTCTTTTAGAGAACAATTAATTTGATTAGATTATATACTAGTTCTGGAGTAGGTCGCTTCAGATACCTCAATCAGTTTTAGGATTCCCTGGGAAGCCCCAGGTCAGTAATACAGCAGGGAGCAGGCAGCAAGCCAATAGCATGTGATGCAAGCTGAAGAAAACCAAACATGTCTCTTACTCTGAACCTATCATGCCACACTATGGAAAGGTAGTAACATTTTTAGCTCCTAGGAAATCTATGGGTTTGTTGCAGAACACTTGTCTTAGTAGGGTCATTTAGAGACCAGTCTTGACTACTTGAACCTCTAAGTTGAATCACTGAGGAATGTAGAGTGCTACCACTGAAAATAGCCTACTGTCTCATCCTCAGCTATACTGTGTCAGGATGGACACTGGAGAACAGAAGTGACTTGAACTTCTTTCTAAACTCTTATTTTGTTCCTTTCCAAAGAACCATCTCGGGAGATTGAGATGACAGAATAAAAATTACGTCACCTTGTACAACTTTGGGGGAAAAAAACAAACAAAAGAACATTTTTAATCTGAAAGATTTAGGCAATCAAACTGAAGGAAGGTGTGGGGCATCCTATGACAGCTGTTTCCTCTGACATTGGCTATTTCTTAGCTGTGACTTTTCTGATGCCATAAAAAGTTGTACAGCCAGAAATATCTGCACGTGTGGATGGTGTATTTTCAGTGTATACAACTCTGGGTTCTCAGAAGAGCATCAGTTGCTTTAGCATTTGTCTTAGAGTTTGAGTCTTTATTATTGGAGAAATATCACATTTCCAAATACGCACAGGAAAGCTCGTAGCTACAGTTTGAAGTACACTTTACAGCATCTTAGGAATGGAAGTATAAATGCTGTGCATTCCTTCTCTTCTTGTATATTTAATATTAATACTTTGAGAAAAGGTTTTCCAACAAGCAGAACAAATTGCTTGAAATGACAGCACCTCTTCTGAGCAGTTTATGGTGCCTTTATACTAACTTAATGTCTAACAATAAAACACATTTCTAAAATCACACCAAAGATTTTAACAATGTATGACCAGCAGGTCAAGTAAGAGAGAGCAGAGTAGATTCCAAAGCAATTTAGGACATTTTGTGACTGCCAACCGTTTTCTGTCTATGCACTTTAAATCCAAGCCAAGGTGGAAATGAACTGATTCTGGTGATCTCAACCTTATCTTAAATAACAGTATATATATTGCAGAATTACTGCACATTTCAGCATAGTTATGGGAAATAGTATGTCTAAATGAGGAAAGCTAATGTTTGCTCAAGCAGTGAGGAAGCTTCACAATGTCTGTAATTTTTTACTTTAACAGAATATACCAACTTCCAAACTACCAGCATTCCTCTCTGAGATTATTTTTCAGGAAGAGCTTTTATAAGAACCTGTGAACATCGTTGATAACATTTTAAAAAATTTGTTGTTTTATTAGACTTTTTTTCCCCACTGGTGTATTATACTCCAATTTCTTTTTCTACTAAAGATTGTTGCAAAGAATACCACCTGTTGTTTCCAGTTTTGTGAAAGGTTTTCAAGCTTCTTATTAGTCATAACACCTTTCTTGTGAATATCATTCCAACAGAGTAATTCAGCCAAAGGGATACAAAGGTCTCACCAGGAGGAAGTCATGACAGAGCACCAAGTTCTAGCTATGTATATATAAGCAATTATCTGTAGCTACTCACTATTTCAAAATCATTGGCTCAACAGAGTGTTTTCTTGAGAATAGAATAACTCTTATTGCTTGGTTTTTGGCCATACATTTGTTCCTGTTTAAGCAAGGCACAAGTCTCGTATATAATGAAAGTTCATTACAAGTTAAAATGGGAGGTACTTGTTTATGTCATTTGGTTTTTTTGTTGTAGATTACAAAATATCCTCTTATGGTTTTGGTATGCTGTATCTTAAGAAATACAACCAAATCTAAAATTTCTTCTTCAGCAATGAAATAGGATTATACGGTTTGGCGTTACTGATTTCTGGCAAAAACCTCTGGGCTTCCATTTTAATGTATAAAGGTTCTGAACGCTCCCCCCAAATTCAAAGATGAATTACAGATAAAGTTAAATTAAAAAATTAATATCTTCAAGAAAATTCTGATGATATGCTGCATGCTTTCAATTACTGAGGTAGGAAGAACATTTAGTCACATTTAAGACATGGTATTTTAATATATGGATTAGCCAGCATATCATGTTTTAGAGACTATATATATGTTCAAAGAAAGAATAATTTGTTCACTTTGAGTAAGAAGAACTAAATGTATATTTATTCAGATTAATGCCAGCTGCATTTATGACATCATTAATAAGCATTAAAAATAGTAAACATTCATGTGTTTAGAGAACAGTTTGCATCCCAGTGCATGACAATAATATGCTATAATGTTCCCTTTGCCAATGCCTTATTTTATCATCAGGAGAGGATAGAGAGGATCTTGGATCTAGAAATGATGAATTCTGTTTTTCCATTGTCTTCATATGATACTATCCATTTTAGAAAGATTTGTTTCCCTTTTCCTTTGCCTTCATATTAATATGGTATAGCAAGACATAATGCCACCTGTTCCACCCACCTACAGTGAGAACTACAGAGATTATGTTTAAAAAAACTTTCTTTTTCCAAGTTTCCCTCTTTCTTGGAATTAGTTTCTACATCTGTCTAGTGATATGGTAAAATAATGCTTTTTTAACAATATTTGAAATTATACAATTCATATTTCTAACACTGTTTTTTAAAATCAAAAATCAAAGATAATGCTTTTGATCAGAATTTCAATAGTTGGTTTGATTCCTGCAACGTACATTACCTATTGTGGTAAGTGTAAGTAGTGTTATTACTGGTTGGTATCCGTGATGTTTTGCCAGGAACTGGCATAGTCCCAAAGACTTTGTATCCAAGCTTCAAAGGGATTAAGAGTAAGAACTTGTTTTTGCAACAGAGCCATAAAATTTATGCCAAAGTGTGTCTAGCTGTAATGCTTGGGTGTACATTACTTCATATTGCCTTCTCTTTTATCCTAAAAGAAGAATTATTTGTTCCAAAATAAATTCAAAGCACAGAGCTGAGCCCACACAAAGTACCATTGCTGACTTTTTGCCAAGCATGTCTCATCTGTCATTCCAATGTCAGTCCTCTAATTCCAGACACCTTCCTATTGCACAGACCAGAGGAAGAACACTGTATGTGAAGCAATACACGGAAAATCCAAATACTTTATGTGTGACCTGTATAAAATTATCTGAATATTCTTTTTGTGGGTTTGTGACTATTATTTTTTCTGAAGAGTTAAGTTTTAATCAGCCAACTTTCTAATTATTATTCCAAACCTCTTTCTGATGTACTCTGCAGCCAACAGAAACTGTCTATTCCTACAATGCTTATGATGTGTTAAACTTGTTTTTAATTAAGGAATTTTTGAAAATTAATTTTTCTAGTTGCAGCATTGTATTGTCATAATAAGGTAAAAATGCAACAGAGAATCTCCAAATTTTTGGCTCTACGGATCTCATTCTGTGACTAAAATTATTCTTTTTTTCTATCCTATTTTAAGAATTGCATGTAAATGATAACTCTTATTCAAGCTTAAAAGAAAAAAAAAAACAACAACAACAAAAAATGCCCCCTGGAAAGTACTAATATTTATCTGTAATGCATGTGCATTAATTTAAAAAATAGTAGGTAGTCTCTTCAGTATCAGTATGAGTGTAAGTTTAGCTTTCTCTGTGACAGGTTCAATATTTTTGGATGATGAGATAATAGCTTTTTTGTGGTTTTGTTCATTCGTGAGCTTGGTAGAAGTGAAGGTGAATAGACAAAGCACTGCACCAAGATTCTTGTATTAAACTTTTTCAAAGAAGTTTAGTCAACCCAACTGGTTTCTAAGTATCTGCCATTTGAATCAGAGCAGAGTATGCATAAAATGCTGAAAACAGTACAAGTGACTATTACAGTCACTAGGCCTTTGTACTTATTTTCACAGATGTAATTAAACAATGTGCAGCACAGAAAATAATTAAGTCTAGTAACCTTGACAGTAAAATTTTTTAGTTTATGCTGCAGTAACTATTTTTAAGTAATACAAAAACAATAGAAACCATATGAGGAAATATGGTGAAATTCCCATTTGTCTTGAATGGTCTTTAGCAAATTGTTATAAGTGTAAAGGATTTGGCAGAAAAAAATTACAGGTTAATGGAACTTAGATTTGATAAATCACAAAATTAGGAAGTAGAGCCCTTAAAAGAACATAACTATAGCATTCGTAAGGAAAACTTAAAGTTGTGTCTGTCATCCTGTTCATGATAACAGAGTTTCGTAGTAGAA
The DNA here is from genome assembly GCF_001715985.3 of Manacus vitellinus. Classification (NCBI taxonomy): domain Eukaryota; kingdom Metazoa; phylum Chordata; class Aves; order Passeriformes; family Pipridae; genus Manacus; species Manacus vitellinus. The sequence continues at coordinate 28,304,079 of NW_021938789.1, read as the reverse complement.
AGGCTTGTACTGAGGGCACTAAGATTTCAGGTCACAAGCTCCTATTTTAGATAGCCATGTCATCGTGTTCATGATAACAAAGTTTCGTAGTATTAAGGCTTGTACTGAGCAGGACACTAGGATTTTAGGTCACAAGCTCCTGTTTTAGATAGCCATGTCACGAACTTTGAGAAGATCCACTGAAGTTGGAAGGCCAATTTTGCTATCCCTATTTCTTCAGCTAGTCAGCCATGACTTACACTTAGTTCTGAGCTTCATCCCTTCATTTGCTTGTTTTGGACCCAATGGCTCTGTCTAAAATTCTTTGACACCTCTTCAGTCTGAGAAAATTGCTTGTTGGTGCTTTCTCTTTTGTCACTAATGTGTCTATGAAGAACAATTTCATTCCTTCTCGTTTTTCCAAGTTTTTTTTACTACTGAAACGTAGGCAAAGAATCTGAGATAAAACCATGAATGCAGATGTCTATTTTCCCCCTTATCTGTATAAGGTTGTTAGAATATTGTATGCACTATTGAATACTGTCAACATATGACAAGAACCAGCAGAGGCTTAGCTGGCTTTCAGCTAGAAAACATGCATTAGGTACAGGTCACAGAATAAGTATAGATATAGGAAAAAACATTCAGAAGGAAAACATGAAAATTAATATATACAAGCACAACAAATTTTTATAAAGTACACATTAACTCTCTCGGTGCCATCTCATAAGATGTAGTCAAGAGTGACACAAGGGTCTGAAGTAGTTTCAAGTCCTAAGTGATCTTAGAATATAATTCCACACAACAGTGCTTCTGTATGTTAGGGTTTGGCAGTGATGGCTGTTGTCCTAAATGTAACGTTAGAGAGTTACAGCAAGAAAAGGGAATATGAAGCCCTGCTGGAACTCATTAACCCTTGCAGAATGCCTATGCATGGCACATCTTTTCTTCAGCACGTGCTTCCCTGGGAAGAACATTAAGCTAACAAGGCTGTAAGAATGGCAAGACTATACTTCACAGACCTGCTCGTGTGTCACTCACTTATGGCTGCTGTCCTGAAATGTCTAGGTGTTAAGCTTTAGCAGCAGTCACAACGAAACCTGCATCAAAAGCTGAAACTGAAGCCAGACCATCCTGTGCCTAAGTCAGATTCCTGGGTGCTTTCTTTCCCTAGTGAATATTACTGCTGTTACATTAGCACTGCCTCATTTGAATGTAGCAAATAGAAGGTTAGGTAACAAATTAGGAAAATAATTTAGCTCAATCCAGTTTGCAGATTTTTTTGAAGCGTCACTCGAGCAAGGGAGTAACAAAGACCTATTTGGTACAAAAACCCAGTGTTAAATTCTATTTTATTTAAAAGAACCAGTGCAAAAACTTAATTCTTTTTTTACTTTTAAAATGTTCACCATTTCTCTGAGAACATGCAGCGTTTATTCCTCATTAGAAGGTGAGATAAAAAGTCCTTTCTGCAGAATTTGTTTTGCTAAGGGTTCATAAAACACACGGCTGTAATTGTGCAGTCTTTAAGCAATACTTATTCTTTTTACAGATTTATTTTTCAGTTATTAGAAAGAGTATCTATTAGAAGAGTTACTTACACATCTGAACTTCAAAAGATTAATGGTATGAGCAGATACAGGGTATATCATGACCCATAGAGAAAGCTGCAAGGGGAAAGGGGAAATCTCAAGGAGAGTTTTAAAAACTGCTTGATGTTAAAAAGATAGATCCTAGGTTAAGCCCTAGGGAGCTTAGGTTTTAAGTCAGCATCCAGAAATTTTGTTTTCCTTTTACCATGACTCTTGAGTGTGTATATAACATTTTTCCGCAGAGAAAAAGCTGACATTACAGGTGAGTTAAATGAAATTTGATGGGTTAAAGATTAAAGTTATACCTTGATCCAGACTCTTAGGAAGAGGAGAGGAATTGTGGTGCTGAAACGTAAGCATACACTAGATCATTGAAGCTCTTATCTGTATATTGTTTATTACACTCAGTATATACTGATAGTTCAACAGATAGAAATCCAGAAGGATATACAGTTGGCTATATTGCAGGACCCATGTGTATTTTTTCTCTCAGAAACAGTTTTTTCTTCTAATTGACCACAGATGGTTAGATCTCTTTCCTTTAGAACAGTAAAAGCCAAAAAAACCATAACTGACAACAAACTGACTGCTTTTCCCTTTCACAAAAACTTGCATAGATTACAGGTTCTCTGAAAAATGTCTCTAGAGTTTTAGAAATTTCTGATACACAGTCACATTAGAATTAACAAGCATTTGTGTGTGACAGTTCTTTTATGCACCAGTGTAACAAATTGAAAATCAGCTGCAAGGGTGATTCCAAACTATCATTAATTTAGGCCTTTTGTAGCCTTAGAAAAAGCTAAGACAAAGAATAATCAATTTCATCTTCTTTTATTGAATCTTCAATTAAGAAATTAATTACAGTATTTCTAATAATTTCCCTTTATTATTGGGGAAATATGATGTTTGCGAAGTGGAGTGCAAATGCTGAAGTTCAAAAAGTTCCAAAAACTATTGTCTGCATATCTCTCAGGAATATTATAAACCGAAGTTTCAGCAATATTGAAAAGAGTAAACATAAATTTAAAAAAAAAAAAAAGAAAAGAAAGAAACCCAATGACCCTTAAGGAAACAAAGAGAGAAATACAGTAATAAAGACACTAGAGACTTGACTCAAAAGATCTATTATACTCCTAACTCTTCTAATGTTTTCCTGTGTAGTTGTAGGCAAATCTCTTTGTATTTCCATTAACCTTCAAAAAACATCAACACTGACTGCTTCTTTGTTTTTGTTGTTTATTTAAACATACTAAAGGCATCAGAGAAAAAAAAATAGCCATTTTTCTATAATTTCCTGTTTTATTATTCCTACACTACCTTTTCTTTGCTTTCCAACTGTAGAAGTCAAATATAGATCCTGCAGATCTACCAACTGCTGGAAAAGAAGTTGGTCTCCCTCTTTCCAGGAGGCCAGTTTGACAACAATTTTAATCACTTTATAACCCACCGTGGGCCATTAGTTGGGGAATGGAACATAGATCTGAATTAAATAAAATGCCACTCATAGTCAGGAGTCCTTTGGAGCTGTTACCATTACAATAAGTTATTTTTATGACTGCATTGAAGTATTGATTTATGAGCACACAGTAAATCCAAAGATTAGCACATTTATAACACAGAAGAAAGAAATATGAGGAAAAAGAGAAATGTAAATTCCTCCACAATATGTTCTTTAGAGTAGCCAATGTTTTTAACGAATAAAAGAAAATATATGTCATAAAACTGAAATGATAGGTGTAGTAACTTGCAGTAGGATAGTAGCATCATATAAAAACTCTTGGAGAACAATAGCATTTAAGTTCTCAGCTGCCAGATCTCTTTTAAAAATGGACCAAATATCCTTTGTCTTTCATACAGTTTATCAGAATCGCCTGAATGGTTCCAGGATAGTTCCACTCGTACACCTTGTTGCAATGCCAATACAGAATTTTGTCTGAACCATACACCTTGCTGCCTCCTGATTGACATTTATTGGTATTAACCCTATTCTTCTAATAGTATCGTGGATGAATTTTTGATTTCATGGACTATGGAAGTTAGGAGGACCATATATTCGTTACTGACCAGATGCCAACCAATACTCAGCTTACAGATTGCTTTTTATGTGTATGTAACAAACCCTTTATTAAGGATGCATTGGCACTGCTGCTCCCATTTAGCAAATCAGAAAACTGAAACATATAATATGTAAGTTATTAAAAAATTTGCTGGCAGGACATAGCTGTTCTCTATGGTTACTTGTTAGCAGAGGATGCTACCTGACTTCCACCAGATTTTCTGGTAATAATTATAGCATAAAAGGCTGACCTAGGACATACAGTAGATAATTTATCACTTCAAGGTGGAGATATAGATTTTTTTCTATCCCATTGTTTTCCAACTGTTCTCTCTTCATACATACACACAACTAAGGTCTTTTGGATTGTTCTGGTTTTGGATGGAAAATAATGAATTTCCAAATATTCTTTCATTGTCTGTTAGCAATTCAGAATAAAACAAGTACACTGACTTGCACTGTATATTCATGACACTGAAATGAAAACTTTGAAAGGTCTTTTATTATCAATAAAATTAAAAGCAGTTGTTTACCCTGACACATGTAATTTTGACTAAACAAAACCATCTTAAAATCTTTCCTTTCTGACGTTCACTAGTTTTAGTAGAAATAATTTGATTCCAGTGCTGCATTTTTTTACCTTAACACTCCTTCCCTTAGATGCTAAAAAAATGCCGAATACAACAAGGTCTTAAAGGTTACTTAAGCCTTTTAAGGTTTTAGTGGGTCTTAAGTAATGCCATAGTCCTTATGCTGGAACACAGCCCAGGATGAATTTTACTTTTGATGGCAACAGCTGTGTACCTATCAGGTTTCTGAATATGTGAGGAGGGAAGAGCAGGATGCTGCAGTCCCCAGGCAGCTGCCAAAAGCAGGGGGAATACAACTGCTGTGCTGGGATCAGGGCTACCAAGTAACAAGGCACCAGCTGGGATTTTTGTCCTTTTTCATTTGACCCTTCTCATTTTGCTCCAGACCTTTCTAGGAGTTAGGTGTTTTGGAAGGCACATTTCTACCCTGTGGACCACCTCTGTTGCAGGTGTTAGTCCTAGAAGCAAGTATACTGCTTCTTTTTCTCCTCTTAGTAATCCTACTGTTAGCAGCAATTTCCCATGTAAATGTGACAGCTAGTGGTTGCACTCATGAGTCTTGAAAATGAAAAGATTATGGGAGAAAAACTTTGCAAATAAAAAATTATAAATATTGAAATGCTTTGAATATTGCAAAATCAAGAAATTACATCTGGAAAGCAATAAACAAACATCTAAATAATGTACCAAGCTTTTATGCTTCACAGAAGATACATGACAGCTTGCTTTTTATTACTATTATTATGGATGTTTATACAATATTTTTTAAGATTCAGCTCTATTCTTTGATAGGGTTTTTAAGAATGGACAAAGAGCAAAGCTGAGATTTTTTTCTACTTCCTAAAGAGTTTAAGCATAAGAAAGGGAAAACATGATGGCTTTGAATATTTCTTCTAATTTTAATTTTTATTGCTTAATATTGAATAATGTCATCTTTGATTATTTTATCATGTGGAGACTGAATGACCTAATGACAATTTAGCTAAGAATATGCACAGAATTATAAAGATTTGGGCTTACTCATTGAAAGACTGCTGATCATCACACTTCCAGGATTTTTCTCAGTGATTCACATCCCCTCCACACCAGTGATTCATGTCCTCTCTACACTGGCAATATAATCTAACACTTCCCCAGAGCTGTCAAGAAGGGGGAGGCAGCAGCACTGCTCTATGTCCTCTCTCTCATTGCACTATAAGCAGAATCTGCAGCATCTCCTGTGTGTTGTCTTCATCTGGGGGACCCCTGCAGGTTTGGGACCTGTGAGGTCTGCAGTAACTGGAGAGCACAGGAAAGGAAGAGGGACCACATGTTGCACCAGGCAGTTGTAACTAGTCTGCCTGCAAAATAGCACAAGTGCTTTAATGTAGCAATCTCTAGTTCAAATAAGAGTCAAGTCTTTCTTAGCAGTTTATTAATATAAAAAGGGGGACAGTAGGGTATAAAGAGAGCAATTATACTTTCAGTTAGACATTTGAGTTGATTTAGGTGATTTGTTTTCAATGTACCTCTTCTTGTCTATTGGTCAACATCCACTGAAATCAAGATACCTTCCTGAAAATCTGTTCTATTTCCTTCACCATCTGAAAAATAAAGACATAACTGTGTTGCAGTAAATATCTCTATATAAGGAACTTTTCACTGCATTTCACTGTCTCACCCTGTATGTCCTGAAAATCAAAAACTCAATGAAATATGTTAAGAATTGAATAGTCTCCCAACTGCTTTAAGGCACCTCAGATATAGTCTCAGTCATTCCTGAGCTCCTCTTTCTTCCCTGCAATAATGTTTCAGACAGATATTTAAGATCAACTGACCCACATTTTTGTATTTATTCCCTTTTCTGTCATGTTTTATGGTTTTATCATTGGTACATTTTTACTGCCAGTAAAATACTACTTGTGGCCATTCTACATCTCCTCACTCTCACCCCATTCATGTTTCTGTGACCCTCACAAAATGTCTGGGGCTCCCTTTAATCCTTTCTCACTTTTCTGAACTCTAATTTGATCTTGTGCCATTCCCATTCTGTGAAGTCCCTTAGAGAATGTTTTTTTCTCGTACTATCCCTACTCCTCGTCCTCTTCCTTCTCTTGCATATAAACCATACTTGATTGTCTACCTGAATTTTTTTCCAATAAAGACCATGAAATACACAAAGCCTCATGACTAAGGAAGATCATTATGATTTTCAGCAATATTTGCAACCTTGACATGAATTTATTGGTTTTTACTGTGGAGGTTACAAATACACTATTTAATTCTCCTTTCATTTACACCTATTCTAATATAATTCCATTTGATTCAGACAAGTTATTCTTAAATTAGCAATATATTTGAGAGGTTAATTGAACTAGAAGGTCAAAATTTGGATTTGCCTTCCTCCAATCCTTTGTAATAAAAGATGGAATATTCCCAGGGAGAAGTTAAATAGAATAAATGTGAGAGCTTGAGAATAGCTTTTTCTAAGTATCTATTTCTAAAATTTATTTGGAAGGCTGTTGGCTGTGTATATATTTTTTCATCTCTTACTTTTGTCCTTTCTGTTAACATAAATCCTGCATACATTATGAGAATTTTTAAATGCTGGAGATAGCATATATTCTCTTTGCTGAGGATATTTTCTGTTGGTAGATATGAGAAGAGAAAGTGAACTGTGATCCATATAATTGATCAAAAACCTAATTCGTTTATTTAGACTGCAAAAGGAAATTCATCTGTCATCTTCACATGCATCTTGTTTCCTTCTCATAATTCTGACCGCATTTGTCCTACATAGAAACCGAAAGTAAAAAAAATAAAATTACAAATAGCTTAAAATGTAGACGAGGTTTCCAGGGTGTGGGCAATCGGAGCAACTTTGTACTCTAAGTGTTTGGATTTGTGTTTTCCAAGACAAAAACTTGATGCTGATTAACAAAGATTTTATTTCACTTTTCATTTTCTGCCTATAGTATGTTTCATTCATTCAATTCACAAAATCAATTTTTTTAGATTTTTTTTTTTTAAATTCTGTTGTCTGAGCCAATCATGACGTAAATGCAGACAAAAAAAAATCTGTATAACTTGTTAGAATCAATGGAGACTTCAGCTCTGATAATTTACAGAAAATACTGTTGTTTCTGCAATTTATAATCTAAAAATATTTACTCAGAAAAGCATTTACTTCAATATTACCTAAGAGACCTAGAAGGCTCTTATCTGAAAGGCTGCTTAATAGAAAAAAGGATGGTTCCTAAAAATACTTGATAAATAGTAAATAAATGTAGAGCTATTAAATGAAAAATAAACTAGCAGATACACTGCTGAAATGTAAGCAGAAAAAGTTTGAGAAAAAAAGGGAAAGAGAGTAGAAGCTGGAAATGGAGTAGAGAAGAGAGAGAATGATGGAAATATTCTTGGATACAGGGAAGAAGAGTGGAGGCTTAATAATAGTCAGCCTGCTCCATTTCTGCCAAATTTGGTTACTGTTGTTTTGAGAAAGCAGACTTTGTTCAAATAAAACTTCTGCTCAAATAACCTAAAAACATTTGAAGCAAATTGAAATCTGTTCTTAAATGTCCATTCCTTATGTGTTACAAAAACAGAGTCTTTTCCTACTTTAATGTTTGTTTTACTAGCATGAGGACAAATACCATAATACTAATAAAGTAGATCAGGAATAGGAAATCTGTACTGATATGCAGACATCTTTCTTCTTACAGGATTATCCTTGTGACTGGGGCAATTACTAATTCACAAATATTGAAATTAGTACTGATAGAGATAAAATAATTTCTCATCATTTAATAATGCTAATTACAGGAGCAGTGAAGACCTACAACTGTTGGCAGTAGGGCAATGTGAATTTTAGTACAGAAATGTAAGGTCACAGATTTCACAGTATGTTCTGCACTGGAAGGGCCCCACGAGGATCATTGAGTCCAACTCCTAAGGGAATGGCCCATATGGGGATCAAATCCACAGCCTTGGTGTTACTAGCACCATGCTCTAACCGACTGAGCTATCTCAGGGTCAATAACAGTTTTTCCTCTGCATTACATGAAATTATGTTGCTAAATACTTCTTTGGTTAATCTACATTATTTTACATTTCTTCTGCTATTTTATCTATTGGCAAATCTTTAGGTCAAGCTCTTCTAGCAGACAATCCTATTCAGTTAAAGTCATGAGAGATTTTGTAGCTGAAGGCCAAAGAGATTTCATGGTTTTATTTTACCCATTCTGTGTTCCCAAATGGCAAAATATTAGTGCTAATTGGTGTCATTTAGTCTTTCATCATCTTATCTTATTCAATTTCCTAATAAAATGGAGAAGTTGCTTCATGTAGGAAACTTGTGCAGTAAGTTTCTTATAATAATATTAGTAAATTCTGATACATTTAAAACATGAGAGAGAAAGTGGTTTTCTAGTTGCCCATATAAGGCTAACGAAAATGAACTAATTTTGAGAAAGCAAAAATCAGCGTCTTTATAACCTGCACTTCCTTAGCTGATAAAATGCCTTATTTTGAACATAGTGTAAATGACCCTCTAAGTCCAAACTTCTACTAAGAAGTTTCATTAAAGTACATAAATTACTACAACTGTCAGAGATGGCATTAAGTATTCAATAAAAGTAGACTTAACACAATTAATAGCAATTAAAATTATACTTTTATGATGTCAGCCACCAGCGCTGTAAAGATATAATTGCCTGTAAGGACTTCTCTACCATATTTATCCTCTAAAACTGTCCAATTTATATGAAAAATGCCAAAAACATATCCCAAATGGGTACCATTATCTTCTCGGATTTTTAAAAGTGATCTGTCTTTATCCAGCCTGTGCACATTAAGCTAATTTACTTTAATTAGTTTTTTTTCTCTTTGTCTTAATAGGCATGTTGATAAGGTTTTATTGGGGAGGGGAGGGGGGGATATTGGTTTTTTTCTTTTTCTTTTTCTTTTCCTGACTACGGATGTTAAACTTCATTCATTAAATATCTTCTAAGAGACTACTACCTGGAATCCTGTACTTCCCTGTTCCTATGCTTTGTCTTCTGTTTGGTTGTCAGATACAAACATACTGAATGATAGAATGTTTAGTATTTTTTAGAAACATAAAGCAATTGTACTTTGGTTAATTAACTGGTAATTAAATAAGAGACAACGACATTTTAGGCTGTGCTGTGAAAAGGATCTTTGTTTTGGACATAACAAATTAATTAATTCCTAGAACAGTTACTTGTGTCTCTAATATCCAAACAATACAATATCTGTGAAAAAATGCTAGAGTCTTCAAGCGATATTAAGAACAAAATACAAGTGTGTCATCAACAGGTTGGTGTCTGACATTAAGATCTAGTCTCAGCCTTTGAATTTAAATACAAAGTTCTGTTAGCTCCCAGTGTAATTGGGATACCTGTGTAATCAATAGCAAGAGTGAAGCTCCTAGCCTAGGTCTTAGGAATTGCCTTTGGAGACATATAAATCACTCTATTGAGTGTGCAATTGAGTTTCTAGTGTGTCATCACCAAGCTACCTGCAATCTGGATGTGTGAAGTTTAACAAGAAAATCTTCCCCACCATATCATCTTCAGAAATATTCTCTGCTATCTAATAAAGTTTGGAAAGGTATGTCCAGTGTTTCAAAAGCATTCCTGCAGGGCTATTTTTTAATTCTGTAAATTTCCCTTATACAAAACGTGAGAAACCAAACCATTAGCAGAGTTTTATCAGATTACACTGTGATTTGCTCCTTGCTTTTCCAAACACATTTAATGCTCAATATGAATACTTTGCAATACTGAAAAGACAAATTGATGACTGATTTATGCTACTGGATGGATAGTTCAATTTTAAACCAGCACTGCCACAGAGTCTAAAAATCAACAAACTATAAAGAATGCTCAGAATTGGATTACATACAAATTTCTGACAGTGAAAATAGCCATGCATGTGTCTTAAAACTGTACAGATATGGAGAGTTTTAAAAGTGCTTGGGATTCTTTAGAAATTAAAAATTTGTTTTTGATAGAAATTCCTCAGAAAAGCACAGAATTTAATGATGAATAAATTCTAAACACTGCAGAATCAACCCCTGATTCAGCTGATTCATTTGAGAATAAGAAACTTCAAATACATTTTGGATACTGTTAAATTAATTTGAACTCATTTCTCATTCTTAAGCATTTACATGAATTTGAAGAATGCCAGAAAATTATATCCTGAGGAAAAAACTGATAAACTACTTTAAGAATAGGTAACAAGTTTATATATAATATAATATTATAATAATATATATTATTTTACTGTCATGTATTGAATTACGTTCAAAGTAATGATAAGGAATTCTTGGTAACTAAAGTATTTGTATGAAGTAAATGAAGGAGGGGTTTACAACAGAGCCAGTTTGTGTAAGGCGGAACTCTCCAAAGGTTTGCTTCCTATCTGGATTGTAGCCTCTGGTGATGGATGTTCAGCGAGAGGCTTGGCCCTAACCACTCAAAAACTCACCTCCTCCCCTTTGTGGGGTGCGCCCTGTCACCTCCACAAATCAGCAATTGTTCTGAGTCATTAACCATTAACATTTCAGTTTCTGACAATAATATGTAAACTTTTGAAATTCTAGTCATAGGGTATTTTTCAATATAACCATTTCTTGGCATAATAGGTGAGAAAAAAAAAGAGTAAAATAACCCAAAAACCCTACTTATAGGAGTAGCACAGTTCAACTTGAAAAATTCAGTTAAGATCTGAGATAGTGCCAGGGTATTGTGAAAAAATGTACAGTTCTTTCCTGTACAAGGTAAGATGAAGGCTTGAATTTGTCTATTCTTATTCTAAATTGTAATAAGCCAAAGAAACAAAATAGATGTTTGAATATTCTGGACAAGTGTTTGGAACTTTATTAAATCTTTACTTTTAAGATAACTTTTAAAGGAGAACTGTCTCATAGGAACACTCAGTGTTGTTTATAAAAAATTTCCTTGAATATTTAATGCATTACAGCTCTGAAAACTAGAAATCTGGTTTTTTGCTGACATTCAGGGCTTAATTACTTCCTGGTCCAAGAACTAAACTCCAGACACAACAGTATCAGAAGAAAGAACTGAGTAAATTTAGGTGTTGTTCAGTTCCGACTTTTGATATGCTGAATTTGCAGGATATTTGATTTTGCAGGAACATCTCTCCAAAGCCATAATCAGTAGAAGTGATATGGGTAAGAGTATAAGAACAGAGAAAATGTGTGCAGCCAATTCCATGAAATAAATCAGATTACTAGAGTAGCACCTGAACCCCCTGTAGAAATTCTCACAAAAGGTTTTGTGAGCTATGTCAAGTTGTAAGTAACATGCAAATTACATAGCAATTTTATGTCATCTGCCTCTCAGTGATGTGATTTGTAATTCATTTAGACTTCTTCTGTATCTAATATTTATCTAATAAAATCACTTGTCATAATGGAATTGACAATTGAAAGTAATGACATTGAAAAATAAATTGGTGTTAGAAAACAAGTCTTGGGATTTCCTTATGAAAGCAAAAGCATTCCAAGGGAAGTGGCACAAGGAGCCATAAGTATTCCAGATGGTAAATTATTTTCTATATGACATTTAGATTTATCTGTAAGAGATCAGCATTTTTGTACTTTTATAAGATCTGCCTTGTCTTTAGCTTTTCAGTATTGGAATATATTTTAATCAGTGATGGAAATCTGATAGAACCTAGCAAATATTTCTCAGATTTGTATGCTGATTATACAAGCAGAGTTACTGAGCTATTGATGACATTGGAGGTGGTGATTTTGCACTTTAATACTAGGAAATATGAATAAATCAGACTATGGAAGAAGTTTCATAATAAAACAGAACTGAAAGCATAAGTCGAAAAAATTGAGAATTCATTAGCCTTAGTGTTTTATTAACTTTTACAGTGTTATATCAAGGTGTATGGTTGTCTTCAAAACTAATACAACTGATTCTTCACAGTTGTGTCCAGATATTAAACTTCCAGTTGCTAACAGAAATACTTTTTGTATATAATCTTGATTTACCTATTGTTAAACTTCATCCCATTTCTATTACACCAATCTTCAAGGTCATCCACTGTTTCTTGTATGATATAACAGTCATCTTCTGTATTGGAGCACCTTCACTTACATTGTGTCATCTATAAATATCATCAGTGTGCTCCTACTATTTTTCCTAGCAAGACCATTAATTAAAATATTAAATTGCATAACTGAAAAATCAGGCTCTGAGAAATTCACCTATGTTTGGCTTTTACCACTTCTAGCAGGTATCTTGCCTTCAGACAATTCCTTGTGTAACCTCGATTACCATGAGCTAAGTTTATGTGGCATTCTATCAGTTTACTGATGGTGGTGGATGAGAGCTACTATATTTCCTATTTCCAGAAATAAAATGGATATTTTTATTAAAGAGAGGGACCAGTCTAGCATGGTTTAATTTTGATGCATAAGATACAAACATATGGAGTCAAACAAGTCAAACTTCTAAAGGAAGAGTACAAGAAGCATTTCTGACCAATTCCTCCCTGTGTATATCCTCCCACCACTTGGTAGGCAGTGGTTTACAGTCTTGTTTTATATCAGAGGCCATATTTGGGTCATTATGTTTGATAAGTATTAATGAACCCACTAGATCTTTTGAATTATTCATGTTTTTGGGGTTCATCATCTTGTGATGGTGACTTGCACAGCTTAATTATGATTTTCTTTAGGAAACCATTGTGTTTGTTTGTTACAACTTCTCTTGTGATAGTTAAAATGAAAGATTCCTATTCTAATGTCATAGTAATGAGAATTCCCTATATATCTTTATATAGGCCTTTGTCATATCCTTATTCAATTATCTCTTTTTCAGGTTGATGAAGCATGGTCCATTCCACCATCTTCTGGTATGGAATGACTTCAGAGTCTCTCTATATTCTTTCTGCCTTCTTTTCCGCTTTCCTAGATCTCATCCTTTTTTTTTTCTTGAGATGCAGTGATCAGAAACTAAGTGTTGAACTTGAATATACAGTCGATGGATTTATTGCATTAAAAAAAGTTTCTCTTTGTGTTTTTCTTTTTACCTAATAATTTCCAATGTTCTAATGCAGGGTTTTTTTGACTGGGGTTGGAAACTAGTGCTTTGACAGAACTAATCACAATGACTCCCATATTCTATTTCAAAGCAGAATTTAGAATCCACTGTTTTGAATGTATAGAAAGGGATATTTATTCCCACACAGACTGAGTTGTATTTATTGGCACCATTTCACTCATTCCTCTTCTATGTACCATTCACATCTGTTGTTTCAAACAAATAGCTCTACCTGATGGAACTGTCATCAGGGAGGACTCTTGAATTACATGTTCCCAGAGAAATCCCAAAAACTCTTTCTAATAAAGGAGGTCACGGTACAATATTGATGCATCTTTTACTGATGCATCCTCAATTAGTAATGTCGAGTTGAGAAATGGTAAACTGCAGTGATGTAGAATTGCTTCCCGGACAATGACAGGCTATGCAATTGTCATGAAATAAGTAATCTTTATTTGCTTGTCCTTTATGATAGGAAGAGAAAGAATATATTTTAAAAATATATCATGTTAACATCATGTTAACATCATGTTAACAAAGGATATGTTTAAGGCCAAGTTGGATGGGGCCCTGAACAACCTCACTGAGCGAGGGGCATCCCTTCCCATGGCAGGGGGATTGGAAGTAGATGGTCTTTAAGATCCCTTCCAAGACACAAACCTTTCTATGGTTATATGACATTTGCATGGAACCTGGATAATTACATGAAATTCTTCCACATTGCTATGCAACTGAATGAAAACTTGCATACAAAATGAATCACAAAGAGTATTAAAACTAGATTGTCTTAATTTTGACCCTTCAACTTCTATTCACTTTACTTTCTAGTGTCACTTACTTCCTAAACATTAGTTTTCAGACTGCAAGTGCTGTGTGGCACCAATATTTTTTTTGTGGGTTTCAAATTTGGCAAACTTGTGACATTTTCAGCACTTCTCTGCTAGTCCTACATATTATTATATAGATAGTATTGAAGCAGCTAATTCAGATTAGTAGAAAAACTTTCATTAATATCAATGGAGAATCAAAATGATAATGTATATAAAGCTATGCTATCTTTCAGTATGTAAAAATTAAATGAAATGCCATGTCATTTATACCATGGCACAGTAGTTCTGTTATCTTTTGAAGATATCACAAATCCAAATGAACATATTTCTTCAAATGCCCTTGCTTATTTTTGATAAGACTAACAATTAAAGATCAGAAAATCTACAAGATTAAATTATCTACCTTTATTTACAAGAATCTCTGTCTTATCTGTAGGAAGAGAAATATAATGTGTACAAGATCTTCTGAGGGGGCTTCACTGTATCCACCATGATTAGTTCAGTGATGATGAAAGAGTTCAGTTTCACAGTATCACAGAATCACAGAATATGCCGAGTTAGAAGGGACCCACAAGAATCATCAAGTCCAACTCCTGGCCCCACACCCATTCCCAAGAGTCACACCACGTGCCTGAGAGTATCATCCAAACACTGCCTGAACTCTGTCAGGCTTGGTGCTGTGACCAAATTTCTGGGGAACCTGTTCCGGCATCCAACAACCCTCATTTGATTTAGCAGAGATTGCCTCACTGACTGTAATTGCTTTGTTGGCAATGTATGTTCTCTATATCTTAGTGCACAGATGCCTGTATTAGGTTTCAAATTCTGCATGTGCACATAACAAGAGACTTTATCATTGTTTTCCCACATTTCAGCTGAACTTGTTCATTCTTGCTTGTATTAGTTGAGTTTATATTGAAAAAAGTTAATCAGATCTTGCTTTCTTTTACAGGAAATGTGAATTTCTTAAAAAATTTCAGACCAATAAAAATACATAAATTAAATATAGTCAGTGAGAACACTTTTTTAGAATAGACATATTTTATACAGAGACAAACACTACATTTTTGTCTGCTTTTCTACTGGTATTTTACTCATGATAATGTGTACATCTTTAGTGTAAAACAAAGTATATATGCTGTTAGGAGAATAGAAACTCTGCCAGTAAAAATCATAATTCATAAGCAGAAGCATTAGTACTTTGGTGTAAATGATGAGAGGTGGTCTTCGGTGTTCCTGTCACTGCAAACTGCAGGAGGAAGGCGAAGACTCCAGCCTGCCTATAGTGTCAGTGAATGTTGATTTTTGCATGCAATGTTGTTTTCTGAGGAATAACACACGTGCATAACTTGCTGTCAGTTTGCTCTAATTATTGTAGATCATCTTCATGATCTGCCACTTGCAGCCTAATATATTATGATAGTTGAAGTAATATGTTCTGGTTATAATTGGTTGCCACTATTGATATGGGTAATGGATCTCTCCTGTGAAATACAAACAGTAACTAGATGCACAGCATGCAGGTGAGTTAAGTACCTACACTACCCAGAAATCAGCAGGTATTCTTCATGACTTAGTCTCTAGACATATTTTTTCTGGAAGCTCAGCATATCTCTAATTGCAATTATATTTTGTGTCCATCTTGTCTCAGATCTTAGAAAAGGAGTTTCTGTGTATAAATATTTAAGTATGAAAGTAAAAGGCAATACCAAGCACTTTTCTGCAGACTTGGAGAAGTATAACTGGCATAGATCTTTTCACAGAATTCCAATTTATATAAGTAGAGTTGGTCTCAAGGATACAGGAAAGAAAAATAAAGAAGAAGATCAAATCTTTAAACTGGAAACTGTGAGCTACATTTTGACATGACAGGTCTTCATATTACATATTTAGTTCAGTGTAATCAATAGCATTAATAAATCAGGGCATTGACTGAATTCTGAAAGGATTGTATCTCTCACACAATTAATTGATTTTTTTGTTCTTCATGTGAACGCAGAAACACCACAGTTAAGTGCACAGTTGGTGTAATATTGACTTTTTTTTTCCTGATATTTAGTCACTAAGTGTTCAAGGTTGACAAGGGTAGTTATATCCCACTGTTTTCTATCAGTAACCATATTTTTCTAGAGCACTGGTTTCCCCCAAAGCACTTCTTGGATTTAAAGGCCTACCCTCTTTTACATGTTTTGTTCCAAACTTCTGAAGTAATCTGGAGATAAAATTTACATCCTTGCAAAGTATTATCAGAAAGTTTGATAAAAAAATGTATGCTTGAGGCAAATGTTTGTGGTTCAGCATAAGCTCTTTAAGTATTTCACTTGGTTTCTCTAAGTAAATCCAGTTATAGGTATTGAAGAGCAAATTGTCAAACCCCTTAAAAGGCTTACCCCCACTTTTCTCATCCTCCCTGGTTTACACCTTTCTAAAAAGACTTCAAAAATAAAAGGAAGTGCAAAGGACATTGCATCCAAAACCACACACAGGGTTAGCCTGGGGTGGTTATCTAGTTTTAGTGAGCAAGGTCTCCTTTGACTTTGTATATTTCAAAACTAACTTAGACTTGGATGTTATATTTGTGACATCCGTTGCAAGAAATCTTCAAAAAGAATAAATTGCATTCTATTCTATTCATTTTTATTTATTTGACACTTTCATGTTGCCTCTAAAATACATGACAACAGTTTTTACTGAATTTTCTGCTCTAATTACAACTTATCTAATACTAACCTGATCAACTACCAGACAGTGATTATATTTCTGCATAACTTGCAGAGTTAGTGGAAATGTGTGACACAATATAAATTAAATGATTTGAAGGAAATTTGTATTTCGTTACAATTTGTCAGTTCAATAGAAATAGTTAAGTAGATACCATGCATATAATACATAGATAAAGCATAAGAGAGAAATGATACAACTGGTGAAATCTGTGTATCACTTTCATTGATGTTGGCAGCTGGAATGAGGGGGCAAAAACCACTTGAAAATGTTGCATGCTTGGGCTGGGATCAGAATTGGGGGCTGATAGCAGAGGTCCTGGTACTGCAAAACATTCATTTTCAGCATCTTGTTGTCTCTTCTTAGAAACACTACTTTTGCTGGTCCATAATCTAATCTCAAAACTTATTAAAATAGTAATTATTTGATTCATCAGTGAGGAAATAGAGTTCTTTTAAAAGGCACTCTCCATTTAATTAACAACAATTTGAGATTTTAGACAGTACAGTTCTGAATACTAAAATTGTCTGATGACTGGTTTTCAAATATGTTCTCTCCTAAGTGTTCAGTGGTAATCTGTGGTCATATATGCTCATCATATCATTCCATGTACATTGCCCATTCTTGGTTTCATCTGAATGTTTCTCGTGATCTAAACATACAGTATCAAGGGAAGGGCAGAAAAGAGGTCTATGCATATGATGACAATCATAATATATCTTAATCGAAAGTAAATGTAGAAATGCAGTCTTTATATTCCTAAAATTGCCTTCATATATGCAGTCATCTTTTGACTTTTCAAGAATATATATTGATAATTTTCAATCTACAACTTTGCTTAATAAATTTTTCATAGTGCTGTTAGCAGCAAAATTAATTGTATTCTGTGTAAACAAAAACTCCCATTCTTCTATTTAAGACATAAATCCATGTTGAAAAGATAGGGCACATTGCTGGTTTATGCTTATTCAAAGCTTTGTTGAAAAGTTAATAAAAGTGCAAAAATTAATGTAACCTTATTCATAATAATTTAAGCAATTAAATATCCCATTTGCTCATAAACTCTTTTACCTTGATCCCTCCTTTTTCTCATGCTTTACTCTTCCTTTCTATTAAGAAAAATCCAATAGATATTTAATGGCAAAAGTGTAGTTTGCTTTCCTGTTTGTTTTGCATAGTGGACTTAGTGTGAGATAACACGAAGCTGAAACAGTTGCATGCTATGGTTGAACACATAACCGAAGTAAGTGGTCTTTTGTTCAAAAGAGCCAGTAGTCATAGCACGAACTTCATACTTATAAGCAGTTTAAGCAGTGCCAGGATTGATATGAAAAGGGACGCACAGTGCTCTAATTATTACACATATTTTTAACATATGTTCTGCATTATATCACAGAGAGACTTGTTCTTTAATGCTGCTTCCTCTTGTGTTACTTTTCCTGTGATACCAATTATTTTAAGCATGTATGACAGGTAACTGGCATCTTTATAGCATCTCAGCAGGTTTTACCAGTAACACTGTGAACATGAAGATAATATGTTAAAAATCTGTTCTATGGAAAAGCATATCACAGACATAGAAAAGGCACTAAACATCCTTCAACAAAAAAACCCCAACAGTTGTTCATGAGCTGAAATACATAGTTTCTAAGTAATGACACTTTAATATTGAAATGTTGCATAATCCAAGGTTGTCTTTCAAAACTGTTCGAATTTAGTATCAAGAGCTCTAGTGAATGCACATCACTGTTAGTAACCAAATTAATTAACAGCATGTTGAGGTTCCCTAGAGACCATATAGATATCCTTCTGTTGCAATTAAATAAAAAATGTGAGTTTCTGTAGAAGGAGGTAAATCTTTATAACTAATATACAGTTATATAATTGGGTTTTACTGTGGCAAGGTTATAAAATATGTCTATAGAGTACACTTGTTTTTTCACACAAGCAACAATGTAACAGTTTTGTACAGAACAATTATATGTTTAGTTATATATAACTGAAGATGTATAAAACTAAAAATTTATACAAACATAAACACATAAATAACTACTTATACATGACTGTAGTATTTGATACATATTTTTCTATGTATGTTTGTTCTATATAAACTATATGTATGAATATATATATATATATATACGTACATACATATATATATCACAGAGTCACAGAATGGGTAAAGTTGGAAAAGGCCACAATGGGTCATCTGGTCCAACTCTCTGTTCAAGCATGGTCATCCTAGAGCACATTGTACAGAATATCTATCTATACTTTTTAATTTTCATTGTATTTTTTACATGAATTTTACCCAGATGGATTTTCCTGGACCTGATGTTCTAACTGTGCCTTTCAGTTTTACATAGTTGTTTACATCACAGTTTCTATTCTTAGTACAAACACTGTGGTCCCTAGTTTCTGGCATCTCTGGGATCATGGTAGTAGACTGTTGTTTACCACAGTAGGCTGTAAAGGCCATCCATTCATACTGCATGAGGCTGGTGCTGAGAACCTGGCGTTATTTATTCTCCACAGAACAGCAACTTTTGACTGTTTCTAATGCATTTGTTACTAAGAACTTCAGATCAATTATGCTAATGATTCCACTCAATAAACTAGTAAATAAAAACTACCTACATGATCTTTGGCTGAGGACTTTTTTCTACCTGTGTCTAGGAACATGACTTAAATACAATTTATAGAAAAGGACTATTCACAGAAGTAGCCAGGTTGCTTCTTTGCATTGATGATCAACGTCTAGCACTATCCATTCTGTTCCTTATAACTTGTACTATGGGGAGGGTCCCATTTTGAGAGAAGGTACTTACGTGCTTAGTTTCAGTGTCATAAATTGTAGTTTGTTAGATGGCAACATCAACTCTACCTTATGCTAGCTCCTCAATTTACAAACACTTGAGTCATTGTTCTTAGGGTTCTCAGGAGTCCCTATCAACAAAGGTGGAGAAAGAATATTTGTATGGAAAAATTCACTACCTATTTTTACCACCTCAACATATAGCTGGGCAAAAGAGGAGGAAGTTGAAGTTCAGTGTCCTGAAACCATGCACACTTTTCTGGTGTGCAAGGTATTCTTCCACAATTCAAATCAGTTTAAGCTTTCTCATGGATGTTAACATAGCAATATAATCACTTGAGTTCCAAGCTGGTAGAACTTTAAAGTTAATAGTCAAACAGATAGGATGTGCTCCATCATTTCAGTGTTTTATCTGGCAGGCAGCAGGACAGTTTTATAAGGGTTTTTTGAGTCATTTTTTAAATAAAATAGCATTGATGTTTTACCATCTCTTCTATTTTGCGCTTTCTCCATGGGATAAAATGTTCCACCTCAAAACGTATAATATAGATTCCATTGACTTTGTGTGAATGGTGAGCAAGAATCACTATCTCTAGCTGACTACTAGAAACTGATGTCATTGCATAACCCTATATGTCTTGTCCTGCAGGGATTAAGACCTACTGCCTCTTGGAAAGGCAGCTGAGGCAAGGCAGTCGTATTGCTGCCCTGTTGTGTGGACTATATGACTTTCTGTTGTCTTCTTCCAGAAGATAGTTGGGAACAATTGGGTGTAATTTTAATTTTCTTGTTCAAGTTTGGCCATTTACATGTTCTAACAATAAATTCCTCTTCCTTTTCTCTACATGAGCCTTCTGCGATGCTGGAATACTTGTCCCAGGTCTGCTGTGAGAGCCTGTGCATTGATTAACAGTCACTTTTTTAATTTTAAAATTCCTATTCACAACCCCTCTGCCAAAGATTACATTTCCTGTTAAAACCAACAGACTGATTAATTCGACTGAATCAGGTGAAACTGAAGAATTCCACATCGGAGCACCTCAGAAAGAGCTGATCGGGGATAAGCATCTGTTGCTATTTGTTGGACTTTGGCTGTTATTTTCAGTTTTCTTTCCCATGTTACTGAGGGCAGCACTCTTTGATCATGCTCCAGTAAATGAAGATCAGAGCATCAAAGGGAGTTTAATATGTTGGCAGTGGGTGTCACCAAGCCTGACTTTCAAGTGTGCAATGCTAAGAATATATTCAGAAATGCTCATTAAGTGAATCAGGACAGTTAGGCACCTAAGAAATGAAATCATGAAGGAAGGAAATTTGAGCACAAGATCAATTACCTAAATCTAGAAATAGGAAATGTTGAAGAGAACAGAGAGATAAAGCTTCCTGCTTTTTCTTGAATCTGTTATTCACAGTCGTAAAGTCATAACTAAGAACTTATTCCTGAAAGTGATAACATATATAGAAAACATAAGGTTGTCTTAAAACTCTTTTCTGTCTGGGGTCCAGAAGCAGGCTATGTTAAGATCTGTGGTGCAGATACTTTGAAGACACAAATAAGAATGCTTAGACACTAGGTGAGGAAATTAGGTACACGTCTGTTTTGTAGTTGTGTTTATACCAAGAACAAAATTTCTCTCATGGTATGAATCAATGATGTGGTAAATGGTCACCATGTGATAGAACATTTTTAATAGTGATCTTTTAGATTTCAGTACCTTACCACCATATTGCTACCATTTTATATTAGTATTTGTCTTTTCTGTTTATTTTGCCTGTACAGTCAAGTTGTGTATTCATTTTATTATATGTCTGCACATATATTTAAAAAACATTTCATTTACAATCTAGGACTTAAGGTAAGAGACTTAAGTTCTGTGTTTCAGTAACATATGGGAGAGTTTTTACTGACTTTTTGTATCTAGAGATACCATAGGAAATTATTTTCATGGTTCAGGTAGAACTTGGATGCACACATCCAATATCTACCCACTTTTTCAGGCTGTAGAGCCAGTCAATCTTATGATCTAATGTAGCATTTAGCCAGGTTTCTCCAGAAGTTAAAAATAGGATGTTATCCTCTTAATCTGTGCCTGTCAGAAGTTTGGAGACAATATTAAGAATGACTTTTCTGCTTTTTATGGATTAATCCAGGTAGGCAGCCAAGTCCCACAGGGCCAACCACTGCCCCCAAGTGAGATGGGAAAGAGAATGGGAAGGGTAAAAGTGAGACAACTCATGAGATAAAGACAGTTTAATAGGTAAAGCAGAAACTGTGAGCACAAGCAAAGCCAAATAAGGGATTCATTAATTACTTCTCATCAGCAGGTAGATGTTTAGCTGCTTTCAAGAAATCAGGGCTTCATCATGCGTAACAGTTATCTGGAAAGACAATACCATAACTCCGATCATTCCATCCTCCTCCTCCTTTCCCCAGCACAATCTCATATGGTGTGGGATAACCCTTTGGTCAGCTGTCATCTCCCAGCTCCTTGTGTATGGCCAACTGACTCTGTGGTGGGACAGTGTGAGAAGCAGAGAAGGCCTTGACACTGTGTAAGCTCTGCTCAGCACTTACAGCCCTGAAAACAGCCCTGTGTTATCAATGCTGTTTGGCCACAAATCCATAACACAAACACATACTCGCTACAATGAAGAAAGTTAACTCTCCCAGCCAAACAAGTACATTAAAAGTACATTACCATTATTTGGATCATATTGATACCTCCTCATCTAATTCTTTGATCAGTCAGTCTAACACATACCTCCAAAAACAAAAAAATCCCAGAGACTGCTGATCTTTTACACTTGACCTGTTTTGCTTGAAGTAAAAAATAAATAAAAGAAAATATTAAAAAAAAAACCCACCGGAAAAAACTCCTTCACACCACATTTTTAAAATGAGAAAGTACAGTGAAATGAAAACATTTTGTCATGGGAAAAAGTATTTAAACAAATATAGGAAGTGTGCATTTTTTTCACATTCCATCCATCATTGTAAATTATTATCATCAGTTGCAAAATCACAGCTTCATCAAAGGTTCAGAGAAAAACTGTGTAGGTTGTTTGGATTCTTGTTTGAAGAGGAGTTCTAGCAACAAAAAATTGTGGTTGTTCAGTTCGACATATTGTAATTTTCTTCCTTCCCGTTTTGGTAGACAGTACAATGTGAACATAATTAGAATGCAAGAAAGATAAGAATGAAACAAGATTTTCAGATACTTTTGTCATTTGCAAGGGCTTTATTCCATGTATCCATTTCATTTATTAAAGCTCAGTCTTTATATGTGAAATGCTCCCAAATTTCTGTTTATTAAACCAAAAAATCATTTTATAGTTTATTTCAGAACACTGTACGCTTGTAATAGTTATGAAAAATACTTTCTGAAAATAGCTCTTTGTATATATTCTAAGTGCCATTAGGTTTGGTTTTTTTTAAAAGATTATCTTTTCCATATGTTTTATGTACATTACTGTTGAATATGTTTGCTTTGCAAAGCTATGACAGGGGATTTATAATATATTTGCTAGTTCATACATCAACAAAATTGCTAAGTTGCAATTGAAAATTCATGTCAGCTGTGTTGAAGTTAGGAAGACCTTTCTCTTAAAATTTTTATTAAATTATCAGCCACGTGATCCATTTTCCACAGTGTCAAAAAGGAAAGAACATTTTCATGTGTGACGTGAAGGAATCATATGTGAAAGCAAATGAGGTACAATGAACATAGACCTCTAAAATGCCATTTTTACATTCAGTATTCAACATACAATCAACACTTCCATATGGTTCAGAGAAATAAAATTGCGTTTTACAGCATAGTAACATGTCAGTCCAGCAGTAGCTATAATAAATATTTTATTACAGATAATCTGCATCTCATTTAGATTTTAGGAAAGATACACAGTTTATGAACACATCGTATATCACAATGAAAAGAGGAAAATAATGGTGAAGAAAAAAAATTATCATCTATCATATTCTGTTTTGATTTTTGAGGCTACTGCGGTATTCTGTAATAATAATTAAACAATTACAAAATAAAAATGTTTGATAACCAAATTCTTTATAATCTGTTCTCATTGCAGATCCCTGGCTCTTCAGAGACCTGCTCACATAACACCACATAGAAAGCTAAAGGTAGGATGAAACATCCTACAACTTCAAGCTCTGGTGGAGCCTGTGTATTGTATTGATGTTTTTAAAATGACACCCCACTGTGTAGCTGACAGAATACAGCAAACTACAAAATTTCAATAGACCAGTATGTGCTCGGTATACATTTTCTACTGACTTGCCCATTACCAACAATTTATACTGTTGTATCTAATTTATTGTTTTTGCAATAACAGTGCAGGTCAAAATATAAAATGGGATAAATTCACAGAGCACAAACTTTGACAGATATAAACGTTTTGTTCAAGCAGGAATATCTAGGGTGATAAATTCTCTGCCCTGATGCCAGACTCATCAAGAATAGAACATAATTGAATAAATAATAAAATTCTTAAAATGACCTATTAAATCTCTTGTGAGCACTCAAGTTTCCACAAGAAACTACTGTTGCCTATGTATACCCTATTGTGATGCTTTTTAATGATGGTGCTCTTTAGATTAATAATTTGCAAATGTAATTTGTAACCATGACTTCAGCTCAGCTGAAAGCACATGAGGTACCAGAGCTCTGAACTGGTGTCCACTCAGAAATGTTTGAATTTGGCAGCAATCTGGCTGTGAGCAAACCTTACTGTCTGATCAGTACTTATGTAACAACTGTACTGAATTGAACAAGTACATGGAGTTTAGGTTTTCTTCCTTTTGGTTTTAGGTCTCCTTTGGATTTAGTGATTTTTCTCAATGGTAACCAAAGTCAAGTAATTTATAGCTTGTGAACCTCACAAAAGGGTCCATTTACAACCATATTCTGCATTTTGTGACACCAAATGGAGAGTGTGTTCCTCTATGTGACTACAAAAGATTTTATAACAGCGATCAGAAACGTGTTCTGCTCGTTAATGTTTGTACAGTAGCTGCCTTAAAAGCGCTACAGTTTCCTAGAGCAAGTCATTCAGAATTCAACTAGGCTCTTTAAGTTTAATAGGTTGAGCTCTTTGAGTTCCCCTACCTCCTCCTGATTGATGGTTTGTTTCTTCTTTTAATACAAAATTCAGTAAAATTTCCCACAGTGAAAAGGCTCTTTTAATTATAAAACACCAGCGTGTGGGAATGATTCAATTTACACATCAGAAAAGTTCAGTTACTTGACTATAATTTATTTTTTGTGCTGATCATTTACAGACCACAGATTCTTCTTCATCTGTCCCCCTCCCCTTCTTGCTTGCTCTCTTTCTATATAATAGAATAAAAATCTCAATAATCTGGAAAAGGCTTTAGATATTGTATCACTTAGTCATCAGAACTAGAGTCTTCATTATCAGACTTTTTTGTACCAGCTTTTATTCCTTTCTCATTTCCTAGATATGTTGTCATATTTAATTTAAATATGTTCTGTAATTGCTGAGTAATACAGTTTTTTCTTGCATGTGACAAAAGGATAGTGTAAGGAGGAGTATGGTATCACACTAATGGAACTGTGAACATAAGAGATATTCCCAAAAAAAGATATTTGCAAATCTAATGTTGCATGTGACACAACTGACCAGCTGTTGATTTTTTTTTTTAATCTAGTAACTAATTAATATTGAAATAATGGTCTGGAAGGGATGGGAAAGTTTCGTATTTCCATACATTTTCTCTATGCAGTACTAGTTGTCTTTCTTGGTTTATTTTCAGAATACAGCTTAGGACTTGTATTTGTAGATAAAGCAGCTTTTAATGACATTGCTTTGTAGATTCTGGATATGATTTTCCTAGCAAAATCAAAAAATTTAATCTTGCTTTGTGCTCATTTTAAGCAAAAGAGAAATAAGCAGTAAAAATATCCAGAGTAGCATTTATACAAATAGTTTTAAATATAGTTACACATACATTCTTAAGTTTATTTTGGTTTTAATCAAATATGGGTTTTGACTATTAGATTAGACTATGGTCATTTCAAAATGAAAAAGTACCTGTAAGGAATTGTAGGTATGCATCATTTATTCTAGGTTGTATATATAATTTTGGTTCACCTGAATACTTAAGTATATTTATTGATTTGCGATTTGTTGTCACATACGTATGATCACAATATCTGTAATACTGAAATACATTGTTATTACTTCCTTGCTTTCTTGGCATTTGATTTACTCTGTTTTCCACTTTGGGAGGGATATATTGAATGTCACTCTAGCAAAATATGTCGTACTTGGGGGCAGGGTCATTTCTTCTAATCTTTTCAAATACTTGAAAGGTGCTCCTCCTTTACCCTGAACTGAGTACTTAAACATAAATCCAACATGAATGTATGTTTTGTAGTGTGTTTATGAGAAAGAAACTAAAAGGCTATTTTGGAAATATCTGTACCTGCTGCTGTTTGGGGATATGCTTTTATGTAGAAATACAAACGTATCCCTGGATAAGATCTGAGAGCTGAAACTAGCATGTATAAGAAGCCGATGCAAGACGTTCTCTTCCATTGCCCATTTAGCCATCACATGCTAAAGGAAGTCAGTAATTCTACCACTTTGATTTTACAAATTTAAATTTCCACTACTGCAGTTTTTTCTAATTGAACTGTACCTTACTGTATCCTCCTCAGTAAAGGGAACAATTTTGATAATATGAGGACAGCAATAATCAACATCAATGAATAAAGTAACAGGTATCTCCAGTTCTTATTCATGTTCATACAGGCAGGCATCTCAATACTAAGTGCACTCAGTATTTATTTCCAAAAGATAATTTTTTAAATTCTTTAAGATCCCTGAATAAGCAATAGACCTTTATATCTTCCGAGTGGCACACCCTGCTAAGATGCTCACATATGTGATCTCACAAAGATTCACATGGAAAACTGGTTGTACTTCTCTTACACAAAGCTAGTATCAGATATATACAGTTATTCTGGTTTTTTGTTCATTCTTTTTTTGTTTTAATGCAATCAAACTCCTCTCTTCGTCTACATCAGTACACCTGAAACCATGAGTAGGCGGTGGTTTCAAATGACTTCCAAGGTTGTTACACTATTCGAACATCGTGTATCCTGAAAGATGTGACCCACCACTTGGTACTCCTGCTGCTGGTGCAGCAGATGTCCTGTGATGATGCACCTTATTCTTCTTGGGGTTCTTTTGGTATTCCACATAATTACTTCCGGATCTGTTTCATTTCTCAAGTAAGCCATGTAGTGTTATTCTCAGTAGGTCTGTGTTCCTGCAGTTGTCAGCAGTTTGCAACAGTGTAAGTCCTCAGTAAAGACATCTACTGTAGGGATTAAAAAAAAAAAAAGAAAAGTTCCTAGTATCAAGGGGGTCTCTAGAGGGAAGAAATTTTTAAATAGTTTTAAATCTCTATTCTTCCAGACCATTATCTTATGCCATTATCTTATGACTATTTACTACTGTAAACAGTAAGTTAAAATCAATATCGGTGTACAAAACTTACTAATTTTGATGGAAGTCTTTGCTCACAATTTTTATCATTAAATTTTTTTGTGATCATTTATTTCCAACTTCTCTTCTCTGGCTTAAACACTAACATTTTGTATGAATTGCATTCATGACAGTAGAATGGTGTTGAACACTGTGTTAAAGGTTGGTATTTTAGCAGAGGTTTCTATATATAATAGGTGTCCCGATGATACAGTTTTATGGTAGAAGTTATTATTGTGACAAGCTTTTTTTTTGTTTTCCTTTCATGACAATTACATGGGAGTGTTGAGCGTCCACAAGATTACAGTGTTCTCACACAAATACAAAGAGCTTATGGTTTCTGCTATGTTGTATATATTTTTGGACACCCATGGAATTTTTCATTTAGTAGGTAGGGATTGCTGTGACTTTGTCCTGTTGTAATTTGACTCTCTCTCTATGCACTAAATGTTACAGCATCTCAAGTCCTTGCATTGCTGATATGAGAATCAGAGATCCCAGATGATAGTAGACCCATCTCCTTGGTACTACACATATCTTATTCTTTTGTTTTGTGTTTTGGTTTTTTTACAGTTGACCATCTCTATATTACTGTTTAAATGCTGCTAAGATTCCTCCACATTGCTGTCAAGTTCTTGTCAGGCTACCTATATTTATGAGCTGTAGAGAGGCATGCCAGTGGAAATAATTTTTTCAAATTGTCCTCAGTAGAATAAACAGGTATCGTAATCAGTCTTTTGAATTATCATCTAGTCACAGCAATCAGTCAGTCACTATATCATTGGATGAATGTCTTCATATTTTCAGATGCTTCTAGCATCTTTACACAAAATTGCACTGTTTGGCATATTAGTTGTAAATCTCAGAAATTATTTAAAAAAAAAAAAAATCTTAGCCACCACTAGTCAGTGGTTGAAAATGAGTTTGAAATCACTGCATCGAAGATGAGGTCCACTTCTGAAGTCCTGAACTGCAAATCAAGTTATCCTGGGAGTCTCCCAGGCCTGAATTCCTGGACATAATTGCCATAATTGAAGACAATTTCTCACTTTTTCCATTCAAAATCCAATATGGGATTACTGATGAGGCTAGTTTCCGTATTTAGAAAATTATTTCCTTGAAATTGGAAAAAATTCTAGGTCCGTCTCACAACCATGTATCTCCTTTCTGAGCAGTAGGAGGAAACATCATGATTTAGCCCAGTGCTTTGTGTAAATAGTTCTGGAAATATGAATTAGAGTGAGGATTCTCCTCTCCTAGTCAAATTCCACCATTTCAAGGGAAGTATTTCTGTCTCTAACATTCAGGAATGTGGTGTACCTCCAGTGTATAGCCCCTGTTGAAAACCTCTTCTTGAGAAGTATTAATTTATTAATTCAATCTCTCAAGCCAAGGACAATACTAAAGCTATAAATTTTAGTCTGTTATCATCACAATCCACATCATACTTCTAATCAGAAGTGACCAAAGTCATTTGATCACTAATTAGCTCAATTTTGTCAGGCTATTAAGTTCCTGAGCATATCTAACTTAACCTGTGTAATAGCAGAATAAAGTATAGAGATACCTCCTTTGAAAAGTTCAGATGGCCTCAGGTGGAAAGCAACTGCTAAAACATATTCCTGTTTTGCCACATAAGCAAGATCCTAAACCTCTTGGGATTCCAGCAGACAGTGGAAATTAGCCCTTATTCTTGAGCCTTAGCATAACCTACTGGCATAGCCACAAGCAAGAGACAGTAGCTATAGAGTTAGTGCTGTTTCATCAAGGCAGGGCTGACCTAGTGCATACAGTTCATCAAGTGACTCGCTGTGAAGCGTTCTGGCAAATATATCCTCTGCGGACATGGCACTTAGGGACATGGTTTGTTGGTGGGCTTGGCGGTACTGGGTTAACAGCTGGACTTTGGTGATCTTAAAGGTCTTTTCCAGCCTAAATGATTCTATGATTTTTTTGTTTTCTGAAAACCTGAAACCTTGCCTTTGTCCTTAGGAGCAATTTCTGTTCTCTGTTGGAACATAAGCAGAGATAACAGGCAAAGTCATGGGTTCCCTTTCAGAATACAGAGCAATGGAGAAAAACACTGTGACTAGGGAGGTGCTATGTCAGAACAATCCAGGATTTTCAGTAATGTCTTTTAAGATCCTTTACTGTTTGGCAAAACTTGCTTTTAGTTCTATGGCTTGTTGCTGTTAACAGTGATGTTATTCGATCCAGCATCAGAGAGTAAATATCCCAGATTATAAAATCTAGAAGATACTGTCATCGCTGGTCTATAAAAAAATTATACTAGCTGGATAGTGGAATAGTAACATTTTGCTTTCTATGTAGAAAACCAAGGATGTTTTTTAGGAAAAATATTTACAATTAAATAGAAGTTGGGGTTTGCCGCATACTGTTAATACATTTGAACTAATTAGGGTGTGGGTGTTTAGAGTAGTATATCAGATAAAAAAGAGCAGAAAAATTTCCTTTAAAAAGTCTCTCTTCTGTTTTTCTTTTTTTTTTAAATGTTCTTTTGTTCATACTGTTTATCACTTGCATGCCAAAAAGAGAAGGTAATGAAATGAAGATTTTGTTGCTTTCTTAAGAAAAATGTTAAATAAGTTTGACACAGTTTCACTTTTGTGGCATAGTAATAACATGTCTAAAATAGCCCAGTTGATGCTTTGAGTTGCCACAAGTATTGCAGCCATGTTATTTGAAGAGGCTCAATTATTTTTGAGCCGCTGAACTACTGTTTCAAAAAGCATTTTTGTTATTTCCTTTCAAGAGACTAAAATCACTTTCTTGTGGTTTGTTATGGTTCTTTGAACTACTTTTTAAGGCTAATTTATGGTAGATTTTGTATTATGATTTTTTTTTATTTATTTAATCTACTGAATCCTTCTGACCTGAATAGCCTGAGGGAGCTAAGTCAGGAAGCATAGAAATCAAGAAAACCTGAAGTTGGTACTTCGAGCTGAACCAGAAGCTGGTAGAACTCAATTTGTCAAGTATTTTGCTGACAGAACTAAGAACTTGATTTTATTCTTTTTCCCAGCATTCCGCTTTTGTGTTAAAAAAATTGTGATTTCTAAATGTTTTGTGTGAAATAAGAAACAACATTTGATTTTTTGCTGGTTTGATGTAGTTTAACAATCTCTATAGGAAGGGGTAGAGCTTTCTGAAACCAAGATTTGACCTCCAGATCTATTCTGAAGAGGTTTGAGGCATTTTCCTCAGTTAACAGTGACAGAAAAGGACATACTGCACTTCTGAGTTGATGGGAAATTGGTCTCTGGTCCAGTCATCATCTGTATCCTTTTTTTCAGCGTCAGACAGATATAGAGAAGAGGCTGTGCACTGGTTCAGTATACTTGATGCTACTGTACAAATTATGTTGTTCACAAAACTCATTTTAGCATTATAGTAAGACAAGCAGAAAGGTGAACAGAAGCTTTATGGGTATCAGTAAGATAGTCATTGACCTAATTTTCTTTTAGCAGAAAAAAAATAAATTAGGGCAGATCATTTGAGTGACACAAGTCAATGAACCAGGCAAAACTCGTCAGAAAATAGGGAACTGGTTGGTTATACAGAGACTGCAGAGACTTCCCAAGAATTGTTCAGCAGTATATAAATTAATAGTAAGTACCAAAATCCAGATGTACAAAACGTGTAAGATACAGGTTCCATGTTAAAATTTTTATGTAGTTGATAATAGTTGTGTCAGAGAGTATAAAGCAGTGTAAAATGTATGCTTCCTTTATTCATTTGTTATTAACCAGCCACATGGGCAATGCTGTTTATACAAAAGTAAGAATCTTCAGCAGGGTCCTACTGAGTTTTGGTAAAGTCTCAAAAAATTGAAACTCCAGCACATGTGAAGCTGAATGTGAATGCACGGTCCGATTGCAATTTGATTTTTAAGCGGAACTTAGGTACATACTATTTCACACCCCATTTGTGAGCAATCATGTAACTATGCTGGTTTTAAAAGACAAAAAAAAAAGTTTAAAAAGTGAATGATTGTATTCCTCTGTTCTACTCGCTGCACAGTTGATGAAGGTAGTTATTTAGTCACTGAGACTGAACCTGCTGCATGATGCAATACAAGCTACCTTCCAGAAATATCTAAAAATATGGTAAGTGTACCCAAGTACACAAGCTCCAGGTATGATTTTGGAGACTTTGCAAGTATTCCCATTACTGAGTACATGTCTATCATGTGGAAAAAAAGGTCTAATCTCAGCTGTAAATGCTGAGAATTACATGTCATTTCCATTTAAGCAATAAATGCTCTTTTGTCTATCTAGATTTTGTTATATGTTTTTCACAATAATTCCTAACAGTATGCTATGTCATTAAAATATCAAAATCTAATAAGTCAGCTGGCAATAAATGGAAAAAATAGAAATCCATAGCAAAGATTAGGGATATCTAAAAGTGGTTTATGGGTCCTAGTGGGATTCCTCCTTTTTTAACAACAAAGTGCAGAGTGAAAGAATATGCACAGCTTTCTTTGTCTTCCTATTTCTTTTGATCTGAGAGAACAATCAGATAAGGCTGATTTCTGAAGACAGTTCAGAATGAAGGGATCTCAATTGCCCCCAGTGATAACCATCATTGTCAACAGGAGGCATTCCAGGTACTGACACTAGAGCCTTAAATGTTCAGATACTGAACATTTTATCTTTTATTTTAAAAACTACTGCTGGGAACTCTCTTTATAGAATGCAATGGATGATGAGTATTTAGAAGAAGAATGAACCCTGAAGGAGAATAAAGCCCAAGCCTCAGAGACTGCCACTGAACACCAGAAGGACAGAATAATTTAAGGTTATGGTGGGGAATATCACGCACACAGAAAATCTGAAGCTGTGAAAAAAAATGGAAGGTTAGAACTCAGGAGTTACAGGCTACAAAACAAAAATTAAAATAATTTTAAGGCCCTGGCCCTTATGGCCATTTGTCCAGATTAGTGAATCAATGCACATTCTGTCAGAGTTCACCAAAACTAAGTGCTTCTTCATAGGGAAAGCTCAGAGTTGGAATATGTTGAAGTGTTAATAATGAAAGTTGAGGTATCTGGATTAAACCAGTATGCAGAAATGCTAATAGCTACCTTCTGTAAGCCTTGTCATTTAACAAGTGTTATCAGTCCCTCTAAGCGCAATCTTCAGTTCTCAATTTTTGAAGAAAATATTGATTTTTGACACAGTGTGACAAGTTGTGTTTTACATGACCCATGTACATTCTACAAAGCTCACTGAACATGGCACAATGCCAGGCAGTGTGCTATGAAAACTGATGGCTTACAAATGTTAAAATGATAATATTTTTCTAATTTAAGGTTATTTACATTTTACCTGCTGCCCAATGCTGCTGATTATTTTTTAAGTTAGTACTTAACTATCTTTGTGATTATCTAAGTTAGCGTTGATAGCTTAACATACCTCAAAAATATAAAAAAATACTATTATCATTAATGAAGAATAACTAATTTTGAATGAGCAGATGCCAATGAATTCATAATCAGAGGGTTTTTATGTGCTTCTTACTGCCACTGCAAAACACATGTTATTCCTTATCTAGTCTGTTTTCAAGTAGTTTTCTTTGTCTACCAAACCCACATACTGCATTTAAACACATTGACTCCAGTCCCCAAACTGGTGTCATTGTTCCTTTCATGAGGTTTGGATAAATGCCTCTGTTTGGTTTTACTCTCATAACTGGAGCACAGTTCAGTTTTGGAGAGTTTACAAATAGGACATATGTGTTCCCCTGACATAGAAGAGAAATACAGAGTTTTTGGAGATAGAGTCAAACCATACTGATATTTGTGAGCCTGTGGGTAACACTTCTTTTGTTTAAATCTAAAGAAGTCTTAAGATTATCTAATTTTTACTAGTATCTGGCCAGACTTGAGTAGAAGGCAGTGAATCTTGTAGTCCAGTAGGATTTTTCAGGTTGTTGATACAACAAATGCAGGTGCAGATGAGCCGATGGCCAGGTTTGTGATTGTGGATGCCTGTGAGTAGTAAAGTAGATCAAAACACATATTCGAAAGAATATGTGATAAGTACAACTAAAGGTCTCTTCTCTTCTTCCTCCCTCCAATACCTTGATTTAGTCCTTGATCTTTTCACCAGTTTCTACCTGTGTGAGAAGCACATGGTTTTCAGTGCCCACTCAGTATGTATCTTTGAGTTGGCTGTAACTATAACCACCCTTGTGGCACATTACCCAGTTCCCTAAGCGTACAGGAGTGCCTGTTTTTCCCCTGAGTTTCCTTTATTGGTAAGTTACTGCCAGTTCTGACCTGCAAGGAAAATGCAACCCCATAACTTTCACCTATATCCCTCAAAACAGATGGAAGTTTTTCTGCAGGAAGATCGGGGCAAGAAAAGTTAGGAAGCACCAGATTACTTTTGGGAACTCCATGCGTGCCTCTCTAGCATCTGTTTTTCCTACCACCCAGCAGCAATACGTGTTAGATAATGTTCTAGGAATACAGTTTTAAACAAAGGGTTGTACGTAACATGAACATAATTACTTGTCACATTGCACAAAAAAGGTTGCAGTGATGGCAGGTGAGGAATGTGATTTCTCATTTATGTATCTTGAAACAATTTTTTGAAATGCAAATGTAATATACAATATACGAAAAACAAATATCACTTTGACTTATTGCATTTTATAAAACAGTTTCTAAATATATGTGTATGACGGCAATTGAAAACACTGTATAGCAAACACGTGTCAGAAACACCTGTAAACTTTAGGATGGGCTCTAGGTTACATATTTATGATGGTGAAATACATATTAAACAGAAGCACTTAAACTGTAAAACTGAAGAGAGTGTTCTCTTTAAATAAGCATAATCCAAATTTTAGTCATGTGGGACCTTCAGAATTTTTACAAGATTTGTGTATATTGGGCAGATAAGCTTGACCATTGTGGTGGTGTACTCTACTGCTAGCAAACATGTACCATTAGGCAACTGGAGATTGAAACTGTACTGTCAGCTTATATAAAACTAGACAGCTCCATCTTACATTTAAAGTATGTAGAGCAAAAACCTGATGCAAAAGAAAATACATTTTCCAATATATTTTCCCCTAAAAAATGCCAAAGCTGTCTTTATGTAGTGAGTTTTTATCAATGACACTGATCTGAAAGCCCACCTTGTTGATCTTTTTTCATGACTGTAGTGCCTGCATATTGCTTTAATTTTTATGTAAAGTTATACAGTGTTGACATGTTCTGTAGCCCTTCTATGACAGGGCAGTATGAAAACCTTTCTTTCCATCCCAACTGAAGAAATCATTGGGGTTAAATGACAGGGCTCTACCAGTGATTTGCCTGTCACAGAGGACTGTAAATTGTAGCCTGTCTCCAGGATAGTGTTTAGACACATTTTGAGATTAATGGTTTTGCATAGACACTTTTGACTTCAAATGATTTTGAGACAAGCTCCATCAAGAAGATTCTTCCAGTTTGAACCCAACTGAAAGTGCTTTGCATTTCAGCTCTGTTTATATGTGACTTTGTTGGTACAGAACAGACAGAATCTGATACAAAAATGAAATGGTTTCTCTTATGTTCCAGACTACATAAAAATTTTCACCTTCAGTTTAACTCTTTGTGACAGATTTCTTTCTTTTTTTTGGTAGTTCTTAACACTTTCAGATAACAGACAGCAATGAGGTATTTTATTTACATGACCGAGCAGGTCACATATTTTTCTCTTAAAGGAGCATAGCTTGGAAGGAAGGTCTGTATCATAAATTTAAGGAAGATCAAGCTAAGGTGTATTAATCACCTAGAAAATCTATTTAAGAATGTGTTAATTCGTTCACTTTTCAGAACCTCAATTAGTAGTATGTGTTCTGCAGTAAATGAGATGTTATGATTCAGAAACTCTAACTTAAGACAGGTAATGATAGGGTTTCTATTCTGTTTAACGTGGAAATGAGAAAATGTTTATCAGAAGAATACAGTAAATGTAGACATTTCTTTATTCACATGTTCTCCAGTCTCCTCTTAAAAAAAAAAAAAAAAAAAAAAAAAAAGAGGAAGAAAACACCTTTTTCATTATTATCAATTGGTTTTCAGCTCTTCTAGTAGGTACTGAAGGTCATGTCGTTTCAGTAGAATAGCAGACAGTCAGATGCCACAGCAGTGGTGGAGCCATGCAAGAATCAGCATAATGGGCTAAATATTTGTATCTTTCTTATAAGTAATGTAAAGTTCATGTACACTGCCTCTCCCACTGGGGTAGGAGAAAGAATCTATTACTTAAGCAGACATTTTAAAAGATTCATTGTATCATTGACCAAATATACCCCACCAGAGTCTGACAGCTTGTGGCCTCCGTGTGTTACTTGGAGTAGGAGTGGGTGACACCGTATATCTTCCCTGTTCACCTTAGTGCAATTACATGATCTCAGGCTTCTGAGTCAAATCATGTGATTAATGGAGAATTAGACGGTCTTTTCGGAGGGAAAAAAAAAAAGCTTTTCTTTGTGAAATGATATGCAAATTTGTTCAAACATTTTTGGAAGCATCTTCATGATTTTTTAATTTCGGGGTTTAAGTTTTTACACACAACATCTGTGATTCTTTTTTATATTTGTGACTGAAACATTGATTAAGATATACTGAAGACTGAGGTGAAAACAGATAGATTTGAAAGCAGGTCAGAAGTTTAATAACCTCATGTACCAAATATTAAATGGAGTCCGGGCAGGAAGTTACAGGGCTCCCTCCTTAAAATCCCACAGCAAATGCATAGTGTCTTCAGCCAACATGTCAGTGATTTTGATGATCCCTCTTTCTCCTCCATGTCAGGTAAATAAGGTAGAAGCTGGTTGCTATGGATAACAAAAACCTCACATTGCTGATTTGAAGGACCAGCATCCACTAGGAGAATGCAAAAAATTCCAGCTTCTGGGAGCAAACCAACTGGAATTTTTTTCACAATTGGCACGGGCCCCAGCCTCCTAGTCACTGATTAGCAACCATACTCTTTAAAAGCCATTAAAAAAAAAAAAGCTTTCTTCCATGATATTGTGAGACAAATATATCCAAAGCAAGCCAAACTGAAATCAGTTTGGGTGTGGAAACTGGTTAGAGCCTCAACAACTGGGGACAGAGCTCCTGTAGCAGCATTGTAGTTCAGAGTTCGTGAAGTGACTAGATGAAGTGAGGGGCTTCTGAAGTCCTAGGGTGAAGTTTGAGTGCTGAATGCAGGAAATTAATTTAAAAGTCCCTACTTCCCTTTGTCAGAGAGGTCATCTTTCAGGAGGAACCAATTTTATGTTACTCAGTAACATGCATGATTTTCTTCTGAGTAATGAGGTAGACTACCATTGCTTCACTTGCTGAAAACTGGATAGGCAAGTGACTATTTAAAGTAAAAAAAAAAAAAAGACAACTCCAAACCCCAACATAGTGCCAAAATTCTCAAGCTATAATCGCTTAATTTTTTTGTTTTAATGCAGCAATGGAATGTCTTCATCTTTTTTTTTTTTTTAAACAATCAGAGCCAAAGTCTACAAAAAATGTAAGGCACAAATAAGTGTATGTAAAAACTCCTATTCTGAATGTGATTAGTGCATGCCACTTGCAAATGTCAGCAGTTATTTTTAGAGGAGAGCATTTGTAAGATCTGGCAGATAACTTTTGAAATGTCAGGAGGGTAAGAGGAAGCATAGCAGAAGCCAAATACATATATAAATATGTTAGAGGATTTTAATACTAAGTCCATCATTTTTTGAAAAGCAAGATGCAGCTATCTTGAAACCGACCTGATAGACCGTAGTTCGCCTCCCATGTCATAGGTATTGTGCAGACATGACATAATTACTTGAATTTTAGAAAGAAGCTTGGTTTCCTTGTAACCTGAGGAAAGAGCTCATTCTCTCTTTCCCTTCTTTTTCACAGGTGGGTATTATTAAACAGTATTTTGCACTCTACTTTTAAGTAATGTGTGTTACACTTATGTAATTTCTTTCTGGCAGATTTATCATCAAGATTTGCCTCAAAATATCTAAGAAAGCTTATGCTCTGTCTTATATGTCTACAAAAATACCTATTAAACCCTCCTGGAAGCTATAAAGTGAAGGGCAGTTCTTTCACAGTGTTGTTCCCAAGCTCAGGAACAGTGCTGTTCAGTGCTGTTATTGTTTTGTTTGATACAGTAAAATACTTGCCAGGTATACTCTATGAAAAATATTTTCACAGTGAAATATGGATCAGACTTGTATGCAGCAGTATTTCAATCACACCTTTTGTCTCACAATGATTCTCACTTTCTCTACTGTTTCTATTAACACTAATTGTATATTTCTGCTTGCATATAGCAAGGAAAGCTACTGAGTCATTATTGGTGCAAAACTTGATATCTCTTAAGATTAAAAAATTTAGGTTCACGTTTGTGCAGGAATAGCACTTTCTTCTTTGATAAACATTGTACTCGCAGATTTCATGTCAAACTCAAGTATGACATTTTCCCTTACAGGTTATGTAGAGGTTTTTGTTTGCTGGTTGTTTTGTTTTTTTCCCCAAAGTCTACTACCTAGTTCCCATTGTAAAGTAAGTCCTGTATCCTTCACACTTACCAGTGCTGGTGTCTTTGCATCAGAACTCTGTCCTCAGAAATCAGTCTGAATCCCTACAGTTATTAAGGTCTCTTTAAAAAGACTCCAGACATTGGGATTACCAGGAACAGAAGGCCTCCCAACGCTTTCTTATTATACTTTTCTCATTGACTATTGAAATATTGCAGGTGCTATACCCATTTTACAGATGTTACATGCTTCATTGCTTTCTTGGGTTACAGGAAAGGTACTTTTCATCCTTTAAAAATAGAACAGGTTATGGAAAATTACACTCAGAGTTGAAGATAAAATGGACCATCTGGGTAAACAAATTGCATACTAGTGGCCAAAAAATCAACTCTGAGTTCTCTTCTATTGCAGTGCATGTTCTGAGAATTAAAATATAGGATTTATTGATAGACCAATATATTTCTGCTTAAAAAAGAAATTACAGGATTGACTGATGGAAAATGAAAAAGAAGAATAAACAGTACCTTAATTGCATTAATGCAATTAACAATTTTAAATGTGATGCATTTTTCTTGTTTTGGAACAAGTTAAAAGTGATTTTTCAGAGTTCCCTTAAAAATCTATAGCAAGTAAAAATCCTGCTCTCTGCCTGATCCTGGAGGATTTCAATAAAAATAAATAAATAAGTAAGGTTAATAAAAAAGCTTAAGGGACATAATCAAATTTTGACACATCCAAAATCTGAGCTAACGTTCAAAAAAAAATCTGGTTTTATATATGCTCTTAGCCTGAGAATCCTGCCAAAATTAAAGTTTCAATACAAACAAAAAAATCCTAACTAGGCAGTCAGATCACATTAACATAACTTCTTCCTTGCGTTTGCAGGTAAATCTCCTTTGTCTGATTACTTCCTTCTTGTACTGAATACTTCAATACATACGTACAACATTCTGAAGCACTTATAAAGTATGACTCTCCTTTGCTCTATTACAACAATAGAGCAGGCAGACAGTAGACTTGTGTGTTACCAAAGTTTGAAAATATATGTGTGAATAGGATCCATGTTGTGAACTCAATTTACAAGTCTAATGCAAAATAGTGTTTTCTAAATTTATATAATTATTCTGTGAAATTTCAGCTATTTAATATCAAGTATTTGGATAAATACTAGTTTTGGTATGAACCAAAAAGAGGAAAAAAAATACTAAACACAAGACCATTTCTTTTTGTTGCACTTTATTCATACAGAATATTACCAGTTTTATTGTTGATGAAACTAAAAATAAGAGAAGATAGATGTCAGAAGGCAGATCCTTTTGAACTGGTATGAAAGAAAAATGGTTCACTTAAAAATAAATAACCTTGATATTATAAAAATATTGAATATAAATACATTTTTTCATGACAGAGTAGGAATTTTTTTTTAATGGGGAATGGGTAATGGTATAAGAATGATTGAGAAATTGCCAATGTCAAAGTACTGTTTCAAGAAAAATTACTAAGAGGAAAAACTAGGGCAGGGTTCTAAAAGATTAAAAAAAAAAGGCAACCTGAGTTTAGGACCTAAATCCAGATTCAAACCTCTTATTTTAGAGCTCATATTTGAAAAGTGGTTAACACACAAGTTTTCCCACAGGGTCCTAGGGACCTGGGCATGAATACAGACATTTAACTGAAAGCTCCTATTTTTGTGATGCTTGATTAATATCTTAATAAATAGCAGAGTATAAAAACCTTAAGGTAATCTGTAGAGGAAGGGTGAGGGAGAGCTGTGTTCTTCATCTGAATCCATGGAGAACCCAGAGCAAGAGATGTAGGAAGTTTTACGTTGGCACTACCAAGAAGATCCAGTTACCAGGAAGGATGGAGAGGAGACTGTCACTTTTCAAAATGTCTTGTCTTGGAAAATAAATCAGAGATTGATTAAGAGGACCGAAAGTGTTGAAATGAGGTGGAAAAACAGATCAAGATGTGCTGGACCTTAAAGAAGTCTAGAGATAAAAAAAAAAACATCGTGGAAAAAAAAAACCACCAAGATGCAGAGTTCTTAGGAAAGCAGAATTTGTTCTCAAAAAAATGCTAATCTAGCACAGTATTATTTGCCTACGCAGTTTGAGTGATGTGTGGGCCGTGGTTGCAAAATACACCAATTCATGGGATATACATCTGTGACATGAATATATAGAATTATAAGGAACTGAGAGACTTAGGGCTATGAATCTCCTCTTTCTCTATCCTATATGTCATTCCTGATTTTTACTTGACCAAATAAGTTATGAGTATATCTTAGAATTACTTGAATCTAAAAAAATAATAATAAAAAAAATAGAAAAGCCTTAGGAAAATTGTTATACATAAATTTGCAGAATTTTTAGTGTGCCGTTTTGCAGTTTAAGAGATTTGCTTTCCAGGCATTTGGCCTACACTAATCTTTGAACCTAACAGAAAAAGAACACTGCTGTGGCAGTTGCATTGCAGCACAGTGAATATATATTGCTGGCAAGCTGGATATTTTGGTTTTTCTTGGGGAGTTCAGACACTGCTAATAACTTGGTAACAAAACAATTAAATATGAAAATAGTGTTGTATAGCTTGTCAAACAAAAGGCATGCAGCATCATTTTAATTTCTCAAAAGAATCAAAATTATGAAACTCTGAGGATGTACTTGCACTTGTCCAACCCACCTATCTTCTGTGGCTATTCATTGCAGTCTTTATTGTAACTGTACTTCTGTTGATTTTGTGAAACTAGAAAAATTTTCTTCAAGAAAATGTAACAGACAGTAGTCTGGTTCCTTCTGAGATGTCAAATGCCTACTTTATTATAGCGAGAAAGTGACAGTCAATTTAAATCAGAATTTATTGAGAACATTAAGAGCTGGAAGGGCTTTGGCTAATCACTGTAATGTCCTCAACAAATGGTAAATGAAAGCACGAGGAAATTGAGTTAACACAAGTTAAAAGTTCACATACTTACTGAATTATATTAAAAACCCTATAACCTAATTAAATTATCTAAAACTACTCATTTCACTCTGTCCTATTGTACTAGTGAATGCATATGATGGTATTTTCTTAGATGTGTAACAGTTGACAGGTTTAGCATGAGTCAGATAAAAACCCAACCAACAAGACAAAAGGATGAATTATTTACTAATCTGCAATCTTCTGAATAGTTATACTTAATGAAGAGTTTTCATTGGTGCTTGTTTATATACTTCATATTTTTAACTTTAAAGATCAGTGTAGTCAGAACTTGCATATATAGATAAAATGTACCCATTTCTCCTCCTTTATGGAATTTTGGAGGGGGAATGCTAGAGATGGTATAGTAGCTTGTGTCATGTATTTATATCCATAGGCATGTATTTCTGGTAACCTGACTGCAAAAGCTGTATTTTATCTGGTTTACATACCATCACATTACTTAACAAAGATCCTTTTACATGCCTAGATTTTATAATACGATGTAACTTTTGAGATTGTGTTTTCTAAGTTCTTATCTCACTGGAAAAATCTTTCAATTCCTTTGCTTTGGTTTTAAAATAAAGTCAGAAAAGTACTTCACTAGTATAACTGGCAAATTTTCTACAATTCCTCTTACAGATTCAAGGTTTATTGAAAATAATGGGTAAAGGACCTTTTTGTGGTTTCAGGTTATGGCATAGTAATTCGTATTTGAAAATAATAGGCAGATCTTTGAGTATCTATGAGAAATTTGATTCAGCAGTCAGATAACGGCAGGTATGTGAAGAATCATTCTCACATCTAGCAGCAAATAGGACTGTTTCAAGAGAAAAAAAATTGGATAGTGAACAGCATAAATTTTTGCTATTTGGAGAGGTTTGGGGTTTACATATTTGCTGGCTTTGCTTCCCTGAAATGAAGAGAATCGTGTAGGATTTGGCTCAATCCTTTGGCTAACCACAAAGGACAGAACCACCATCTGAATAGCTTTTTCTAGAAAAGTCAAGCACTACAGAGGAGTCATCTCTGTCACCTAACACACAAATGTGTAAGGAAAGTCATTGATAATGGCAGAAGAAAGAGACAGTTTTCAGTTCTATGGGGAAAAAAAAGTGATAATGTGACTGTAATAAAATATCAAGATGGCATTCCAACAACATTCAAATTGGATGTATCCCATAGGAAGTTTCATCTTTTATTTCACCCTGAGAATGTATTCTTCTCCACAACTCTTACATAGAAAAATAGTTGATTTTCAGACAGAAATAGGGTGTTACACATTTGTTTTTAACTTCTTGCTGAAAGAGAAAAGCAAATGTAGAAATGAAACTGTTCTCCAACCCTCAGAAAAATAATTATTTTATGAAATGAGATTTTATGGTTCTGTGACCTGTCTGCTCCTATTCTAAGTGCTTCCTTACCAAAAAGAAAGGCTATCATTGATTGTTTACTGCTGACACCAAGATTAAAGAAATTTTGTCAGTTTGGCTCCCTGATGATTAGTTTGACTTACTGAAAAAGAAACAAAAAGTACTATCCTTTTTTTCCCCCCTCAAATATTTGATACTTTTTCTTCATTTAAAACTAAGAAACTTAAAATATATCAAAGGTAATACATGTATTTGAAATAAATAATAACAGCTTTTCTGTGTAGAAAAGAACTGCTGGTTTTGATGCTGGTTTTCAAACACACACACACACACAACCAAATAGAGAAATAAACAAAAAATAAACACTCTATATTATAAAAAGGATACTTTGGCATTTCTGAGTAACTTGAAAGCAGCTTTAGATAAATGTTTGAAAATAA
Source organism: Manacus vitellinus (assembly GCF_001715985.3). NCBI lineage: Eukaryota > Metazoa > Chordata > Aves > Passeriformes > Pipridae > Manacus > Manacus vitellinus. The sequence goes on along the minus strand of NW_021938789.1, from coordinate 28,261,543 downwards.
TCATAAGTTTACTTCTTGCAAATGCAGAAAGAGCTCCATTTAAAATTGAGGCATTTGTATATATTTTCCCTCATGACAGATAAAATCCCATCAATTTCTGTCACAGTCAGAAGCGAATGGAAGGTAAAAGTCTCTGGGAGCACAGACCAGCTCAGAAAGCCCATTACAGTCTAAGATGATGACCAAATCCAGAGCAACTTTCAAATCTGCAGTGTACTCTAAAAGCATGAAGAATTATTCCAGTGAATGATCATTTTGAAGTGGGGTGTTTTTTTTTCCTTTCAGTATGAATGCAAAGAGTTGTTTTTAACAAATGAGGAGAAGGAAAGAAATATATGTTTTAGCTCTGAAGTGCTTTCTGAAATTCCAGCATCTGTAGTAGGTAATCGAATTCCCTTCACTTTAGCGGTAAGCTGCTCGTCCTTGGTGATGAATGCCACATATCTTACAGTCCTGATCCCTCTCTCTGCTAAGCTCAGTGCTGGTGAAAATTCCACTGAAATCAATGCAGTTATACTGATGTAAATCTAGCCTAATGCAATGAAGGAACAAGCTCTAAAACTCAAAATTCCTTATGTGGCTGTCAAGTGAAAATAGTCCCTGCTTTTAAAACCATTTCACAAAAGACATTTGTAGATATTTTAGTGGGATTTCCCAAGGTCTTTTATCTTAGTACTTTTTCCTTTAGATTGCCCAAGTGGAGGTGAAAAAACCTTTCACTTCACTCACAGTGGCATATGTGCTGTACATCTTTGTGCTTTCAGAATATTATGCAATTGCTCTTGCTCCTGAGAATACCACATAACACAGAAAAAGATATTTCCTAATACATAGCTTATATTAAAGAAATAGGACATGGTATGTCAGATTCCTTACAAGTAAATTCTAATAATGACTTACAGAGAAATGAGAGTATTTGGTTCTCTTAGCTCTGAATTTAAGAAATGTTGCAGGATCTATAAGTATCTCTGATTGCTGCATAGACATTCCTTACACTGAAATTATTTCCCATGCCCAAACAAGCTTAAACAATATTTTAAAGACACTTCTGTAAACCCATTCTTTAATTTTACTAAAATAATGAAGAGCATATATTACTGTAGTTTGCAAAACACTGAAATGGTAATTCATATGAAGTGTTTTCACTGAACATACATATTGAAATATGTTGTATTTTTGTATGTGAAATTAAAAACTGTTCCTTATTTTTCATTTTTAGTTTTTCTTTTTTTGTATATTTTGCAATAAGATGCATGGACATGTTAAAATTTTACCAAAGTCTCTAGACTTTATCATCAGCTTAGGCCATCTAATATTGAATATTGAATACTGCACATAATAAACATGAGTTAAATAAGAATATTTGTTGTCAACAGACAACAGTGAAACAAGTAGCAATTTGAATATGCAACATCTATGTGTGTTCAGATAAAAAAGATGGAATTAAAATGAGAAAATTACACAACAGAAAAGAGAGAGGGCCCAATTATTAGTAGGTAAATGGAAAATTTTAGCATAATGAGAACAAAGTAAACAGGGATGAAAATTCTTTTAAATTGCTATATTCTAACAGAGGAAAACTATTCTACCATTATTTATGAAAATTAAGTTACACTAAACTATGAATTATGTTTATTCATTTTCTAGACACCTTTAGAAGTGAAACTTTTCCTTTTAAAAAAAGACTATCCAGATCCACTGCTATAATACAGATGACTGCAATGAGTTTGAGATAACAATTCCTTTTTTACATATTACATTATTTTTCTCTGTTAATAGAACATATTTGCATGCAACGTCAGGTTGCTTTTGGTGGGTTTCCATCAAGGTAACCTGTCATTTCCAATCATCATTCAGAGGATCTCAGCAAATGACTTCTTTTTTTTAATTATTATCGTAGTTTTATATTTTTCTCCTATTCTTTTTTTCTCCAGCACTTCCCTAGAATGCTCTCCTTCTCCCAGTTGTCTACATGCAGTTACTAGGGTTGAGAGTTTATTTGGGTAGAGTAGTTGTAGTTACTCAGGTACATGAGATCCCTGAATGTTTCGAGGTTTTTTTAATTAATACACATTTATGGGAAAGTATTTTGGGGTTGGGTTTTTTGAGGCATTTTTTGTCCCCAAAGTATATCTAACATTGCGACACACAATTTATATGGATTTACACCAGGAATTAAATTGATGAACTACCATTTCTGCTTTGGGAATTTTTGTAAGAACATTCGAGGGATTTGGCTAGTAAATTCAATTACCTAGCTACAGTGACAGGAATGCAGACCCTTGCATATGGAAAGATCCCTGTGATTTACAAAAATAAGTATTCAGTCTGAGATGCTTATTCGCACAGATTTTCCTGACAGATGTATATCTTCTACTGCTTTTAATGGGCCTTCTTGTGGGACTAAGGATTATTTCTGCAGCATTTATGTAGCTAAACTCATAGTAAACAAACTGGAAGCTTTTTAAGCATAGGAACTGCATTACAGATATCTAAACATATTTACTTTTTGTTTTAAATATACCAGTATACTTTTAAATAAACTTAATTTTTGTGTACCAAACATCTGACCTTATGTTGTTACTTTCAGAGGATGAAATCTGAAGAGATGTTACTGAAACGTAGTTCTTTGTTAACATATAATGCCACAGTTAATAACTGTGAACAATAACATATTGCAGAGTGTATTTGATTCTCAAAACAAATACATGTGCCTGTTAAGCACTGGAGCTCTGTGTCCTGTAAGTTCTTAGTGTGTACCATACCAGTATGCTATAGCTGAATATAACATTAATATTAATGGAGAATGGAAGCTGAGAAATAGCAACTCTCATTCTTTTCCCAACCCCCTACATGCTAAATCCATTAGTATAGATAGATTAGCATTAATAAACAAGGAGGACAAAATAGCTTTCAATGTAGGGACAGTTTTGCATGACCTTTGGTACAATAAGCTTGTACTTGGTCATTGTGATGCTCTGAGTTGACCTATGCAGCAATGTTAAATCTGATGTATCCATAGAGAAATATTTTCAGTGCTTCATGTGCAACTTCAGTGTTACAAGCTGCTGAGTTTTAGGGGAAAGTGTTGAGCTTTTCTGTTTGTATATCCTTATACTGATTGCAAAAAGGTTTCATCCAGGGATCTCAAGTGTAAATCTGTAGAAAATTACTTGTCAGGGTCATTAGGGAAAAGAGGTCGTTTATTGCTTTATATTAAAAATTAGTACTTTTATGCTGTGATATGCATAAAAGCAATACTGTCTCAGGATCCAGATTGTTTCTGGACATCCACTAGAAGATTTGTTTTTAATTGTTAAGGCTCAACATAGTCCCAACAGATTTCAGCATCTAAAGAATTATTCATCTGATCAAATTTATACTTCAAGACACTTAGAAATTTCTTGGAGATTAAACACTATACTCTTGATGCATTACAGGTCTGATAAGAACACTGATTACACGAGTTTTGAGAGCTACAAAACTTTAAGAACTCTTTTTTGGAAAAAAAATGACATACAAAGTATTATTGGTTTCATTCATTTCCAAGATTACACAAATGAAGCTTTAAATGTAGCTTCCACATCTTCCATTTTATAAAGCTTCTGTCTGATACTGCATGGCCAGACAGAGGAATTGTGAATACTTACAAATAATTATGAATGTCCTAGAAAAATGACAAGAGCATTCTTGCATTTTAGTGTGTGTACAGCAGTAGAAATGACCATGCTTACAGTATATTAATGCTTCAAATCATAAATGGTACTTGCAACTCACAAGATAATTCACTTTTGTAGAAGAAGGTTGTAAAGGAGGCAAATACTAATTTTTAAGTGATGTGTAAGTAATCTTCACACAAAGCTGCAGGCAGAGTACAGTGAGCATAAGACCAGGGCTGAGTGTGATCTCCTAAGCCAGGATTTAGAGTGCTAGCCTCACTTCTTTCCCAAAACTGTTTCATATATAAAGCTACTTTAGCAATTTTAAAAGTATACCATTCTAGTTAGGCTCTTTTGAGTACATCAGTATGTGCTTTTTGTGTACAGCCTGAGGGAGGTACCTGTGTCTTTATTCAGCATAGTGACTCAAACAATTTTGGTTTCTGGTTAAACAGTTGGCTTTTTTTTTTTCCCCCATAACTGCTGGTTTTTACAACTCCCACAACCCCTCCATGTTCCCAGCAATAATACTGCTGGTTGATGTGGGGAAATATGGACATAATCCTACTTCAGATTGCAGTGAAAACTTAAAATTATGACCTTCTGGGGCAGGGGGGAAATCCTGTCGTATTCGTAACAATGAGTCTGTCACTAGGCAATATAGCTGGGCTCTGAAGAAATTTCCCTATGTGTATTTTCCCTCTTATGCATTATTAATACTGCCACTTAGATGCAATCTAGCTTCCCCTCTTCTTTTTTTCTTTCCCCCCTCCCCAGTACTTCTGTTTACTATACTATCTGGACTCTAGCTAGCTGCTCTGGTTGGTTGATGGAGACTGCTGTTCAGAAACTCATCATCTCAGCAGGATGTTGACTATTCCTGAAGCATCATCTCTGCTATAGGAGGAAAGGCAGTGCCCTTCTCTGGGTTGAGTCATCAACAGTTGTGGTAAATACTTCTCAAATGAAAATATTTTGTAGTATATTAAGTTCTAAAATGGATCTAGATTATAAAAGACAAATTCAGACCAAAAGGAAAGAAGTGAAATGTCACTAACATTGATGAAGTAAGACTCGGATAAATTTTTGTATTCTGTACTCCTTTTCATTCCATTTTAATCTTTTGAAAAAAAAAACAACAAAAAAATCCTTCGCTTTGTTAATTTTAAGCCATTTCAAATTAAAACCATGTTAACTTCAGGAATGTTACCTCAAAAAATTTCACAATATTTCTCTCTGCACTCTCTCTACAATCTGAAATATGCTCCCTTTTATGACCAACAAAAATATGATCAGCAAATCATTTGATCACTTCTAGATAGTATTTTGTGAGTCATACAGTAGGAATGTGACTGATGAGATCCATTCTGGATGCCTTGAAAAAGATCATCATTCACAAAATGCCTTGTAATATGTGCTTACCCCAACCATTTTTATGTTCTGAGCGATACTAGATGTTACCTTAGAAGGTTTGAAGCCTGAAACATTTTAAGTAAATACTGAAAAAAGAGAGAAAAGGAGGGAAACTGGAAACAGTCAGGAAAGGAACATACATTAATTCTATCTCATCTCATTTGTCTGATTATTTCCTTGAGTATACCAAACTTAGAGCCTCTGCTTAACCATATATTTATGCTTAACAAAGTTCTTGTGTTAAGGGAATGCAACAGATAAAATTTAGAAATACTATTATAAACAAGAGAGGGGAGATTGCTATCACACGTGTTAATCAGATGGATTGGCTCACTTATTTGGAACTGAAGTCTCCCACTGCCTACATCCAACCTCCAACTCTCCTGGAATAAATCCTCTGCCTTCCAGATGATAAATGCTGATCTCTCTTTCTTTGGGTAATCCATATAACTAAGACCTTCAGGCCACTCTGAAAACACTCTCCCTCTTGAAGCTGGTTCCTTGGTGTTAAAAATTTCTTAGTGTTATTTTACAATTAGGAATGTAATTATGTAGAAGTACAATGTTAGCTGACTAGTTTGTAATATTGGTTAAGAGGAAGGCATCAAAAATATTATTAGAGTTTATAATTTTTTTCTCATCCTTGTCCTAATTCCTTACTGTGCAAAACACACATCCTTCTCTGCTCCTTGCATTGTTTCTGTTAGCAATTACATCAGTTTAGTGTCTGTCAGGCGGAGAAAGCTGGTTATCATTTTAGTAGGTTATTTGAATTAGGATGTTTCAATAATAGTACGGCTGCCCCACCAAGCTCAAGTATGTCACCTTGGTAACATGCTTAGTTTTCATCAGTCTTAGATTGTTTATTCACTCCTGAACCCAGTTTCAGCTGGTTTTTGAATACACTCCACCAGGACACAAGACCAGCTGTTTCTCCACTCATTTTGGTGAAATCCATATTTCTCCTCATGACTTAAATAACTTGTTTTCCTGTTTTACCTAAATTAAATCATGCAGATACCACAGTGTCCATGTTAGAAAAGGCCAACTACTTCCAAAAATTATTCTCTTTTTTTAAACCTCTACTTTCAGACGCATTTTCTGAAGGATCTATGAAGACTCATAGAGGTCTTCTTGGTTCAGGAGGAACATCCAGTATTTTTCTCATAGTGCATACTTGTCTAAAAACTGCTTCAGTCTTTCCAATACTACAAGGAAAAGGGAGGGATGAGAAAATATGTGTAGCTTTAGCTGTCACTTTTGTAGCTTTTCTTTTCAAAAATATACAAATTATATACAGGATATACTTCCAAAATATCTTAGTTTTGTTCAGAGAGAGATGTACATTATTTACAAATTTAAAAATCATCACTGCATCAGTAAGAAAGGGATCAAAACCTTTTAAAAAGTAAGTTTTAATCTAACCTCTGTTCTTTAAATTGATACTTTTCCAATTAGTCTTTTTATGTAAGAACTTTGAATATTATCAGTAAAATTAGAGAAAGCATTTATATTTTCACATGCTTAATACTAAGAAAATAATATAGAGGATATATATATTATGTAAAAGTAGGATTTCTTTATGTAAAAGTCTGCATTAATGAGTATGTATCTAGACTGCAGAAATATGATATTTCTTTCTCAGGCAATTATTATGTAGGACTCTGGCATTAAAAGAGGCCTAATTAAAAGAAAGAATATAATGATTTTTTTTTGTTATGATACAGAGCAAATATCAAACCATTTCAACTAGAATCTAGCTCTTTCACAAAACTAAGAAGTATTTGGGAGCTCCTAAATCCAAGTTCTCTTGTTTAACTGTGGGAATTAGATGTTATTGTAAGCATCATACCAAAGAGTTTTGACTTGCCATTTTCAGTATTCTAAAAGAAAGGGTAGGAAATGCAAAAGTAATTGCTAAGAAAAACTTTATTGATAATTTTATGTGATAGGGAAACTACAGTGCTTGTTCCTAACAACAATCAAAAGCGACATTCATACTTGACAAGTATTGATTTTTTGTAAGTAGAAATTAAAAACTGCATATGCAGAAAGGTCCTGTTCGGATTGGCATTGTTGTGTGAGAAAAGGACTTGTATTTCACATTCTGTGTACGTTGTTTTCTGATCCTGAGAAATAAGATGGGCTCTGAAATTTGAATTTCTTGCATATAACCTGCAAATAACAAATGGAACCCTTTTTGCAAAAAAAAAAAAGAGCAATTATAAACATATGACTGAAGGGTTATAACAAAAAAGTAGTATTATTAGAAAGACAAATAGATCTGGCAGTCTCAGATATTAGCAGGAAACAAAGATAAAAACAAGAACTACTTTTGGTGCCTACACTACTGTATGCTTGATCTATGCCATGATTTCCATATAAGGCGTACATACAATAATTACTTATTTTTTTAGGCTGCTTTTTTATTTAAAAAATACATTTATTTGTAATGTGCTAAAGGGATGTTGATCATTAAAATACAATAAATCTGAAGTGTGCATTGAATTATTTTTCTTACCTGCAATCTTAAAATCATAAAGTGTATGAATAATGATCTTATTAAAAAAATTGTTTAGTTTTACATAATTTTAAACATCAATGGTTAATAAAGATTTAAAATAGGATGAATTGAGAAGTATTCTTATAAACATCAAGTAAGTGAGCTTTTACATTGGTAAAACTGGTAGCAATCCCATTTATCAATAAGAAACTGGGAAAAAACCCTAAATTGTCCAGATATATAATCTTTAACTGAATTAAATTCTTTAAATCATGAAATTTTTATTGCAAGTTCCTCCTTCATTCCTTAAAAAATAAATAAATAAAGGGGAGAAGTGGTGAGGGAAAGAGAAACTTATCTAAATCTCCCAGCATTAGTTTAGGAATATTACTACTTTGTCAGTTAGGGCTTGGTAAACAAATTTAAAGGTGCAAGACCCCTGAAAAAAAGAGATGTCCTTTGTGATTTTTTTTCCTAAATTCAGGCCCAGCTTTTGGTTTTGTCTGGTGTCACATGTAATAGGAAGCCTTGGTTTCTCTACTTTACAGTGGGCAATCAAATAAAAAAGGGATGAAATACAATCATTAAAACAGTCTATGTTCTTATTTGAAATGGCAAAATTACTCAGGCCATGCTTTAATTAAAATCTGTGTATTTTTGTTTCATTTTTCTTCCCCACAAAACAAAGTTCTTCATGTTTTTACCATGTCAGGGTGAACTATGTGATACTGAGAACACATCTTAAGTGACTGATCCAAACCTAAATAGTTTTTAAAAACCGAGTAGCTTTACCTTCCTCCCTTTGGAGCTGCTGGTTCTTCTGGATGAATCACTTAAATCCTAGTATTTCCAGATTTTAATAATATTGTTAATTTTAAAACTAAGCTGAATCATTAGTCTGATATTCAACTACCATGCACAAGTTATTTGAGTTTCTTAGATCCACCTTTAAAAGTAACCACACTGCGAGGATGTGGGTTTTGGGTGATAGAGCAGCACTGGAGGTGGTTTCGCTGCAGCCTCTGGTTCCAGGTGCTGCCTGGCTGAGCTAGACACCTTTTTTCCCCCCCTAGTCTGGGTGAGTCTTTTACCTACTCTGCATTTTGCTTGGCTCCTCAGGGAAATAAAGATGTTAATATTCTAGCTGTTAAACCTGGTTTTAAAGCCTGTTTTCTCAAACAACTTCTGAAATGGGCTTCACTATATTAATACCTAATAGCACAGGTAATAATCATAAGGAAGACAATTACTATGTTATTATTTTGATTTTATTTGTCTTGAATGATAAAGGATATTGACAGCGTATAGTATTTAAGTGACTGTTTTTACTGAATCTGTATTTACAATGATCTTCTTTGAAAAATAAGTAATGGGAAGAAGTCTTCATATGTATTTGAACCTCTCTATTAGAAAAGAGGAACAACTCATTGTTCAGTTCAGGTGAAGACTTCATTGTAAATAATAATCAGCATCACTTAGCCTTCAGTGTGTATCTTAAAACCTTAAGGAAGTTTTTTGGGACATAACCTCTTATAGTACATGCACTAAACACAGCTGAAAAACCTTTAGTCTTGTCTCTTGGAGAAGCATGGTTACTTTTGTGTTGTTGGCTCAACATTTTATTTCCCACTGCTACAATGTTAGATAGGTGATGATAACAAAAAGTGCTTGAAATCCCTAGCAACTGATGAATTTTGATTATCATGAAATGTATTCTTCTGTGGTTTATGTTAAGGTATTGAATTATTATTTATAGAATGACTATTGAGAAAAAAAATTTTAAAATTTCTACTGGAAATACCAACAGAGCTTTGACCATAATAGCATAAGTGCTAAGACAAGCCAAAGGAGTTTGCAAATTCCTATGCGAACTATGCTATGCACAGGACAGAGGGGGGAATGGATAGACAGACAGATAGGTAGCTAGGTACATATCGGACATTATAAGGTATAATTGCCATAGAGTAAAGGAATGCATGATATGAAATTAAATACTTGTGTTAATGAAGTAGGGAAATTGTATACATTTCAGAATTGTTCATCTTTCATTCACATGGGTACACAGAATAATAGTACCTGACAAAGAACTAAGAGGAGGGTTAACATCCAACGTGAGGTGGAGTGTTTAATGGATGAACTTAAAAGCAGATAACAATATAGCATCCCATGTATACTTTCATAATTGTGCATTCCCCCAGAGATAATGGATATCATTATCAGCGGCGCCTGTCCTAAGAAACTTGGCAAGGTTATGATTGTTTGTTACAGCTTTGGTTATATTAACATACACATTAATATTTATAAATATTTGATGTCATGTTAATTTTTCATATAAGATGATTTATGTAATGCTGCTGTGCCCTGTTAGAGGGCATTTGCAGTGTGCTTCATAACGGAAGAGAATTGATGCATGTTCTTTAAAAGGACTTGCCTGTGTATTGCAGTGCTCACAGTGCATTATTCTGGAGAACAGTGATTTAAGGATAAATTATCTGAATTGCAGATACACTCCATTAACATTTTAAATAAAACATAAAGAAAAGACCACTATAGGAAATACAACAATGATATCAACATGGGGGTTTTTTTCCTCCCAAATAATAAGACTCCTTGGTTTGACCTACATTCCAAGGCCGTTTTTGTATATTGGGAGAAATTAATAATTATATTCAGGGTATAGCTGTCAAAATTTGTGAGGAAATACTGCATCAATTTTGCAAATAATTATTGAGGAAAGAATAATTTTATGTATATATGTATGTATATCTCTCTCCTTTGATGACCCACACAGCTTACTATAAATCCAATCATAAAGAAACATAAAATTTAGCTCTGTCTAAAGCAGTATCACATGAGAAGCGATAGAGATGTAAACGATTACACTGTTCAACCTCACTATTTCTCACTAATAACTAGAAACATAATAACAAATCTCTGAGTTTTTGAATTAGTGTATAGAATAGTGTCTAGAATCTCTATAATCTGCACCACAATTACCCAAACACCCACCTTTGTTACTGCAAAGTCTTTTGACTTTTGAAGTCAGATCTTGGGATTTCACTTGAAATCATAGATGTGAAGGAACAGTATCTCTTGACTTTAGGCCAATCTGTTTTTAAAATATTTCCTCTGTTTTTGCTATGAAATATAAGCACATCTTCAAAACTGCATCTATACTATTACATAGACTTTTGCTTTCAGGGATAATACTTTGATGAATCTGTGATTGGATTTGGTCAACAAAAATGATAATATTTTAAAATGAAATGAAATAAATAAATAAATATAAAATGAAATAAAATAAATAAAATAAAATAAAATAAAACCTGGCAGCACTTTGACCCAGAATTGGATTAGATAATGTAGTGTGAGTGTTGTGTAAGACCCTACACTGTAAGTGAGAGTACTAGAGACAGTATACATGGATTTAGGCTACTATTTCTTAAGTCCTCTTTTCAATTTTCAATACCAAATGAGAATTTCATCAGAGTTAACTACCATGGAAGGGGAGGGTGAGAAGAAATTACAGAGAATCTCTGGGCTGGAACATGATTAAGTAGTCATACAACACAGTAACTGAAACGACAGTGGACATTAATTGGTCTTCTCTGTGGGAAATGCCAGTATGGGCAGCAGATGCTGACAGTGAGAAGAAATGGCACATTTGTACAAAATATAAGCCCTTATTATCTAATGAAAATCTTATAATAGATTTGATCACTTTTAATGGGAAGATTGATTTATGCAGGGTTTAAAAAATAAATCTGTGTTAGGCCAAGTGCTGATAGCATTATTAGAAGTATATTTCACGCAAAAGGCAAGTGTAAGGCAAAATTAACAAAAAATATTCTCATCACTGTTTTTTGGACCAGTAAAATGAGTTGTTATCAATCATATTTTTTACTGATAAAATCTTAATGTTTGCTAGAAAGAATATACAAGGATAATGCTTATTAACTTTCTTTACCCACGTTGTGAAAAATTCAAACAATAAACAAAAATCATATATAATGACAAGTACATTGAATAAGCAGAGGGAGGAAATTCTAAGTAAATCCTGAGTGCTATTAATACCAAAGCATGGCATTTGCAATATATGTTTGTACGGTTTCTAGCCTTTTAAGCTTTTAAGTGCTGAAAACCTGCCTGAGGAGTGATCATAGACATGCACTGGCAGCAAGAGGAGCTAGGGAGGGAAACTCCATAGCTTAGCTATGAGCATAGAAGCAAGTGTCCTGTGTTTGGTGTAATGCAAAGTAAAACAGCATAATTCCAATTAACAGCTAATTTCAGATTTTAAATATTCACACGTATCTAGAGAAGTGATTCAGTGAGACTTTCTTGTTTGTACTTTTTTTTTCTTTTTCCTATTTTCTGTTTTCCTGTTGCGATACTGGGCAGTAGGTAGAATGTAAGGTGTCCAGATAAGAATAGATGTGGCAGAATGTGCTGGAGAAAAGAAAGCAATAAAAAGATCTTGTTGAGAAGTTACTATCAGAGTGGTTATTCTGTAAGGAAGAAGTTCACCAGTTGATGATACAGTCGGAATGGAGATTCCTTCTAGCAAAGAGAGATCTGGAACCTGCCCTTAATTTACAAAATAAAAGGTGGTGTAAAGTCTTGCACTATCCATGATATTAAACTACAACAGAATAAATGATCACCACAATTACAAAAGGAAGACAATAAGTACACAAAATAGCAATGCTCTTTTTAAGCAATGAGTGATTTTAAATATTCATTTTAATAAAATATTCTAGTAAATAGAAATACTACAAATGCTCAGTACTCTATACAAATCAGAGTAAAATACAAATACCAGTAAAATATTTAACATTTCATTATAAAATGGTGATATATACACAAAAATTAGTTTTTAATGCACTGATGGAAAGGCATCCAGCTGTAACTGACATTTCTATGCAACAGCAACAAAGAAAGGTGACTAATTCCTTCCCATCAACTTAGCAAAAATGTTTTGAAGTAGGAAAAACACTTAATGGAGCCTTTGCAAGGTAAATTTAAAAAACTGTCTCTTTCCACAGCTTAACTTTCTGATAGCTTTTTATTAAGTATTTTTTAAAGTTGCTAGTACAAAGTAAATGGTACAAAGTGAGATCAGTAAAGTCATGCTATTTTCTTCTAACCTAAGTGTTTGAAATTCTCACCTAACATATTAATACTCTCTTAAGCGGAAGTAGGGTGTTTTTTAATTATTTATTATTTATTCTAAATTTATTTACTTGTGCACAGATGGATACAACGAGTGCTCGGCATCACAAGTGACCACAGCTAATCAAAGAAAACCCCGTAACGAAACTGCAAACCTCCCATTTCTCTTCCTTGTCAAGCAGGAGGCAAAGCAACAATCTAGCCGTTTGAAACTGTTTCCTATATTTGACACAAACAAGGCAGGCAGATCAGGAGAATAAAAATAACAGCAGAGGGAAGGAGGTGAATGATACATGTTTCCTACAATCAATGACTAGTATTTTGAAGGTCTGGTTAGATACATTATTTACAAGATAGTAAGCGCTGCTAGTTTTCCTCCCGTTCATTCACACTCCAGATATATTTTGCAATGATACAGATTATTTGTTATTCTATTTTTAAATTTCCACCAGTTGTATAAACATGGCTGGGAGTATTGTACCTGCCAGCCATCTAAATATAAAATATATTCTAGTGAAATTTTGTGTCAAAGTAGTGAGAGTTTGTAACTCCAGTTACCTTAGAGCTTCAAAAGACTAATTTATTTTATCACTTTGTGAACTAAATTATGAAGCATCTTCTAGAAAAAGTGTAAGTTTAGGCGAACTAAGCAGTCTGAAATCTATCGGCTCAGTATTAAATGCTTGGCATGGCTGAATGAAAAAATAGCTGAAAAAGAAGGTTTACAAGTAACTATTTTGAATACAATGTTTCAAAAATTTGGCTGTTCTCCTAAAACCATTTCTTTTCCTTTCATTGAAAATTGAATTTAAAAATTAAACCTACTTTCTGCTATACCACCTCCACCATTTTTGCACCATTTGGAGCTAGCGCAGAAGAGAAAGATTTTAAGTCACTTCTGTGTAGTTAAGTGAAGGTTAAAATGGCCCTAGAAAATCTTCCACTCATTTTCTGGTTATTTTGAATTAAATGGGTTGGAATGATGACACAAGGGCTACTCAAAGAGCCAAGGTTAAGCTAAATCACTTCACTGATACTGGTAGAGTGTAGAAATGTCTTTTAATGAAACCCTTACTGGCTGACAACTAGCAGCAAAGAAGAGGTACAGTGGAGCTAAGTTCTGGATAATGTTCCCTGCTGGGAAGGAAATGTCCCCTTTGGAAGGTGAGGTTTCTGAAGATACTTTCTGAACTAAGTATTTCCTGCTTAAAAAATGCAGAAGTTTCATCTAGGCCATTCTGTCTAGTTTCTGAAAGGGCACTTGTTGATGACCAATGGAATTTAAAATAAAAAGATTTTTCTTTTCCGACTGTAGTCTGTCTGCTAGTCCCAGCACAGTCATATTTTAGTGCGCTGATGCCCACACATCTCCTGTGGTCAATTAAAGTGTAAAACTGAAGAGAAAGTATTGCAAGCATGAGAGCACTGACAGGAAAATCAGGTGGACAAAGCTGTGGAAAAAAATACAGGGCTTAAGTAAGGTAGATTTCTGTCTGACATGCGTGAACTGGAGGGGATGTACTTGGGGAGAGCGAGTGAATGTCCTCAGAGAAGCTGACTGTGTGATCACTGATTTAGTCTGATGTCCAAACAGAAAAAAATAAAAGTAGAAGAGGACTGTTTCAAGTAGAACTGAAACAGAATAATGGAGAGGTTTAAAGTGACCAGGGAAGGAGAGTGGGAATCAGTTTCCTAAAGCAAACTTTTTTTCCCTCCAAGTCAGAAATGAAAACTCTTCCTTCATTTCTGATCATTTAACTTTGGTTAACATTTTAATTTCAAATTGCATTGGGTTTTTTTCTTTCTAAGAAGGGCATTCCAAAATGAAATGTGATATTACCTAGTTTATTTTAATGTTTTTCAAAGCTGTTTGAAGGAAACTGATAGCTGAAACTGAATAGAAAGAGAATAGAGAGATGTTCCTTTCACTTAGTCCACCATCATACAAACTTATTAGTTGATAAAGATTTTTTGACCAAAGACTAAAATTTTTGAATACTTACTGTGAAAACTAATGTTTGTCCACCGAATATAAGTTTTTCATTTTCATGGTTTTTTGCCAAGAAGTTATAAGAATCAAATAAGTATTAAAATCTGTGAAACTATATTCTACAAGAAACAGCAAAATGTGGGGTGCCCGTGAAATATTATTTCTGTGGTAGTGTTATGTGATTTAATTAAATGATTGCTTCATGCACAGAATGGCCAGACCATAGAAATGAATCACAAATTTGTAACAAATGTGTTTTCCTTAGAGTCTTTTCTTCTTTAGTTGAAATTATGAATGTGTGTTTGTGAAGGATTGGAAGGCAAAAGGTGATTTCATGGTTAGGGAACATAACATGTCACCTGAAGAACGCAATCATCAGTTTGCCTCTGCTAAAGGTTTTTATATGGTTATGGCTGAGTCAAGCCCAAATGTTCTTGGCTCTGCTGGGTTAGGTATTTTCTAGAAACCTTGGCAATGCTATGCAGCACAATGCTTTCTGTCTTCAGTCTGCTTGTATATTCCAGATTAGGCATGCAAAATTTCTACAGAGTCAAATAAGTCTAGAGTTTGAATTCTGGGCCCCAATATGTTTCTTTTCAATGTAAAATACTAAAACATCATGTTCACAGTAGCACAGAACTCCTATGACAAAACTGATGCTTTCATAGAATCATAGAATATCCTGAGTTGTAAGGGACCCACAAGGATCATCAAAGTACAACTCCTTTTTATTCAGTGCATAATTCTAGTGGCATGTAGTAAGAAGGTCAGGCAAAATCTATTGATTGTAGGAGATAAAACTACATAGCGATTAACAGTCTTTCCTGTAAATAAGATGGTTCTTCACAAAAACTAAATATTTAGTCATTAGAGTATCCTTATATCTAAAAGCAGGATACAGAATTACAGTTACACAGGCAGCCTTGAGTATCAATGGCATTGGCTGCTTTTTGATTGATATAGCAATCTCATTGCTCTTTGTATATCACTTCTCATTTTAAGGTGTAATAATGAGTATACGTGTTAAAATAGCCTGGTATCGTACATGGGCATTAACACATGCAGATGCATTTTTTGAAGCCAAAGTGGTACTTACAAATATAGAAAACATAGAAAAATGAGGAATATTATCAGCATAGACACGGAACCTATTATCAAATTACCAAAGGAAGTGGTGTGTGAATTTGATTATTGCCAATGTTGTTACTTATTTGTATTGCCATGGCTTCGATGAGCACTCAGACTGTGAGAGCTCTCAGACATGCTGCATTAGACATAGCAGAATGGAAAAAGACTCTTCCTGCTTCCAGAGAACTTTACTTTCTAAGCATTAAACAAAAGCAGCAAGGCAGTGCGGATAATGGCAGCACCAGGAGTACTGGTCAGCACAATCAGAAATACTGTCCAAGCTTTTTGAAGTTACCATGGGAAATAAAATCTCTAAGCAGCAGTTAGAAAACAAGTGAGATAGCTGGCTTTGTGGTTTTTACCAAGAATTTCTCCCAAGTGTGAGAGGAATCAGGGCGAGGGGGAGGGGGAAGGAAGAGAGATGTATTTCAGACTTTAAGAGTTGGCAACAGCGACTGGCATCATATGCCAGGTTGACATGGGTGTTGAGCTCTTGACGGAAAGAAAGTGCTCACTGGCAGGGTGAAAAGGGGCAGTGGGAGAATAGTTAAAAGGAAGACAAATAGCTTAAGTTTGGTACTAGAGAAGAAGCTGCCAGAGGAAGTAAGTGCTATTGCCACAGTGCCTGAAATAGCCAAAATAGCAGGCTGCACAGATACAACCATTGCAGGAATACTCAAGAAAGTCAGTACTGAATGTTTAGGAAAGAGGAACTGTAGCTGTGTGCTTTAGAAAGCTTCCAAGGAGATTTATGTTGTAAAGTGAAGCTAGTTAGAACTATTTCCTTTTCCATTTTGCCTTATTGCAAGTCCTGTTCCCAGAATAGTGGGACAGCTTTCCTCTGAGTAAGTAAATGCAAGAACTGACATTAGGGCTGAACTGGGATTTAGGATTCAACCCTTTCATCTGAATTCAGGGACTTGCTATGATATCATCAACACATCACCAGTGTTCACTGGTCTGATGACAATTCTGGCTTTTAAAAAATCCTGCCATTTCATCTGCTATTGATAGCCTTAATGAATACACTATTTTGGATCTAGAGAAGTAATGTGGAGTCAAACATGCTCTGTGCAATTATACTGCCATGAAATCAGCAACTCAGATGTTGCACTGCTATGTTAGTAGCTGTGAACTGAAAATAGGAAGATAATGAAAGCAGAAGTGGGTTTTCTCTTTTCATCTTCCATTCTGCTTCATTTTTCTGTATTTAAATTCCTGAAAAAAGGAACAGAAAGAACTCATGCATCCAGAAGTTGTGGGTGTTTCAACATCACCTCAACTAGTATAGGCGATATTTAATAGACAATTGACAGAAAACACAAACAGAAGTTTGAAAGCATATGATGGAAGAGATTACAGCAGTCCAAATTTCTATCAGTCTCAAAACTGTCTCCAGAGTTGATGGTTCTCCAGTGCTGAGATGAAATATGTCGAAGAGTACAGAGTCCCACTCAAATTGCTATGTTTCTGCACCCACATATAGAAGTCATGTTCTGAATATGAGCTGAATATCATTGAATCCAAATTTACATAACTCTAAGTGACTGAAACCACTTCTGTACTGAAAAGCTATTTGAGGGCAGAATTTTTTTGTATGTGTAATTATACTGAAGACATTTGGAGTTTCTTTAGTTAATTTCTAGTGATTTAAGAACTCCTTATATTCAATTCAATTTATTTCTGTTTTTAAAGCAAACCAACAAAGAAGCAAAAGCAAAAACAAAACTATATTTTTTAAGTGTTGTAAATTTTTCTCAAGCTTTAAAAATAAAGACATTTGAATAGAAAAGATTTGGAAATCAAGAATGAGGATAATTCTTATGTCCTGAAATAGCATAAATGTGAAGTTAAAAATTTAAGTTCTGGTCTAGTAAAGTTGGTAAAAGGACATCAATATTAGCACGTGTGGTAAAGTTTCTAGTTGATCTGTCTGTATAAATCAATGCTTTTTTCTCTGTGTCACTTCCTTGGTTTTCCTAAATGGAAATCTCTCTGAGAGGATTGGCTTTCTGTGTTATATTTCTTGTAACTTTTTAAAAGGTAATGGTGGTATGTTGTGATGCTGTTAACATGCCATATTAACAAAAATCTTGGTTGTAGTTGCCATAATGACTGGTCTGGTAACAGAGTGAAGGGTCTCTACCTTTTAAATTAGGAGTTACCATACTCTCTCATCTTCATAGCTGGTACCTGGACGGTGACGAGGTTCTAGAGCTTATCTGTGTCCTCGCTCCACAAAATAGTAGGTAAGAAGGACCCATGAAGTCTGAAGGAAGGGGAGCTTACATCTTGATTCCTGGCTAACACTCCTCCTCTTCATGAGTTCTTCCATCATCAGGTTGCCCTGCTTTTCATAAGCAGAAAGAAGACTCCTAAACAGCCTGTGGGGCTCCACATGTGATTATACCAGCATACACAGCATAGTACCTTACCAATATAGGAAATTAGCATTTTAGCTCATATTATTTTCTTTCCCACAAGACTCGTGTTTTGAATGTCTATCAGTAGAACTCATTTCAACAACAACAAATATTTTTTTTTAAAGAAATCTTTCACTAAGAAGTTACATTCCATTGCCATGGAAACACATGATAAACCCTACAAACCAGGTTCAAAAAAGCAAATAATGTTAAGAAAAACAGATTCAAAACTGACTGGACTTGCATATATTAGTCCTTAATCATAATACATCATTTATGTTGCCATAGGTGAGATATTCTGAGAATATATGAGAAGTAATTGTTTAAAAAAACCCCACAGTTATTTTCTCTGATTAGCTGATACGATTGGGAAAAGGACACAAGCTTTCAGATATGGAGTTCCTTCCTCAGAATCTTCTCTAAGGTATGATAGGAAAGTGTTTCCATTAAAAACTAAGATAGTACTTGACAGAGAAAGTGAATATATATATGTTTATATTTTTTAATTTTACAAAGAAGCACTGAAACATACAATGTTTTTGTGAAAGCAGGGGAGAAAAGAGCTCTATCTTGAGGTTGCAAAGACCCAAGATGGTTGGGGTCTAAATTGGTATTTTTTTATAACCTGAAGTTCCATAGTGTCTGTGCGTATACAGAGAGGTTGTAGCCCCATGGTAAATGTGTGATGTGCCAAAGTTAGGCTCAACAATCCAGCTCTTCTGAGGCAACTCCTGTGATTCCAAACCTCTGAGTTACTTCAAAGAATTCCTGTTTTAAAAAGTATCAAAGACATGCTGGGGGAAAAAAAGAAAGTATCCTCTGAATAGAGAACAGTACCTGTCCAGTGGTCCCAAAGAAAAGTTAACTGGCAGAGCACTGTACGGAGTAGGCAATATTTAGGCCACAACAAGTACTTAGTTTAGCATTTGCAGCCCCATGACATACCAAAGTTTTTGTACTATTAGAAAAAAAAGGAAGAGTTCCCTCTTCCAAATACAAATCAGTGCTTGCTTCTGGCACTGAACATCCACACTGCCATTCAGGAAACAAGGAAACCTCTTACCTCGTACAACATAGAAAGCACAAGATTCCAACACAAAGTATTAGAAAAACAGAAAAAAAAAAAAATTAAAAATATGTTATTTATAGGTTTGGGTTGGTTTATTGGTTTTTTTTTGTTGGTGGTTTATTTGTGTGTATGTATGTGTAGAAGAAACATGAGGTATGTGTAAGCCCTTTACCAGCAGAGGAATACTAAGAATAGTTTAACAAGCAGAGTACGTATAATAGTCCAAATACAATAGGTATTGTAAGAGTACTCATTTGGAGCAATCTGCCCACCTCTGCTTTGTAGTGTATATCAATAAAACCAATGAGCCACAGCATTGTGTGCTTTCCTTTCTGGAAACAAAGGCATCAGCATGAGTTTTTAATGTATGTGCAGGTTTGTTATAAACAACACATACATTAGTGAAGATATTTCAGGATCTTGTGGTGCGGCTTTTCTGAGTTAGAGAAAAATTATTAGGCTTCAAATTTCCATTTGTAGAAAGACCATATCACCCAATTCTCCTTTAAATACATTCAGGTACTATTTATTTTTAGGCTGCTACAATTATGCCATATATGATTTGATTATTAGGGTTAGCAGAACCATGGCTAATGGAATCAGTACCATGGCTACAGCAAGCTTTGTCAATTCTTCCTGCCAGTTTTCTGCATAACTACACTTGTGTCACTCACGCGGCACAGGAGAACTCTAACAATTAATTGTAAACCAGGGGGAAACTTTTAATGGACCTCTTCTTGAGATCTTGTGTTAAAAAAAGAAAAGTTCCCATGAGTGAAGTATAAGTTAGCTTTTCCAGGAGGAAAAAAAAGGAATGAATTACATTTCTCTTCTTGTCCTTTAAATGAATAGCATAGTTTGGGTGAAATTATCAGGCAATTGCATGCCTTTTATGCAGATAATGCTATTTGATGAAAGCGGTGTTTTGATCTGCTGAGGATAATACAGATCCAGGGCTGGATTCATTGGTAAGAGTAAAGCTGTCTTCTGTGATAACTTCATCTCAGCATGAGGTCAGACGGGGAAAACTGGGATGGGGGATTAAAAAATGACACAGTCGGAGCAGTATTCAGTTCCCTGCTGTGCTCCTGGCTGCACACTATAGCTTATGTTTCTGATCTGTTATGGTATTGTCTGCTTTTCTCTCCCAGAGCAGAAAGAGATTGCTTAAAACTTTTCTTTTTTCAGCTAGAGGGATTAGTTCGGTGCAGCTTTTTTAATTAAAGAAACTGTATCTTTTTCAATGTAATTTAAGGCTGTACAAGAAGGCCATCAGCATTCATAACGTAGCACTATTACCTGTAACAAAGCCAAGCCATTCATTTTAAGTTCAGAAGAAGAAATCACTATTAAGAGTTTTGAGGGTTAAAAATTGATAATTGGCCCTATGACTGAGAGAATCACAGTTAACCATTGTCTCCCAAGAGTTTTCTGTGAAGGAATTTCAGATTGCTTTGCTGTTAGTTTATTTGGGTTTTCTTAATTAAATCTCTGTGACGTCAGAATGGTTAAAAAATATTCTGATATGCGGAAATAGATCTAATCATATTTTCTCCCTCCCCAAAAAATAAAAAAAACCCTCAAATATTAAAATGACATCTATAGAAAATGACTCTATAGGATCAGCAACTTCTGCTTTAGAACAACATTTATTTCCACTCAACAGATTTTCTAAATCTCTAATTAGTACCTTTATTAATTAATAATAATATGCAAATAATTGACACATATTCATTATACCTAACAGTAGTCAGTGTGTATGCATATCTGTAGATATAGATGTGTGTTTATGCATATATGTGTGTGTATGTATGTCTGTATTCATACATATACACATATATATTCATATATATGACAGATATACATATAAATACACAGTTATACATATTTTTCAGCTCTGAGAGTTGAATTTGGAGCACAATTTAAACAGGGTTAATGGCTAAAACCTTCAAATGTTTCAAATAAGGCCCATATGGTGATCACTTTACAAAGCATACAGGGACTGTGCTTAGGTTGCAACATACACATTTCCAACTAAATTCCATGCCAGATCAATTAGAAACAGTTCTCCTGAGCAGACAGGAACAAACACAGATTGTTACCACTCCACTGCCTGAACTCTTGTCTTCCAGGAATGAAAGCAGTCATCTTGAATACAATATATTTTACTACTAGCAGCCTAAGAATTCTTTTTAAACTAGTAGTATTTTAATAAAATCTCTGTTTAGGCACATCAGAGCAATTAACATCCAAATTATCGCAATAAAATAGCAGATTATTGTCCCTCATTAGAGCTTTTAGTTAGAGAGGTATTTTTCCCAGACTGCATTTGTTAGCGATGTCTTCTACTCGAAGGAGTACATAGGAGAAGAAGAAAGGAAAGGATCAGACAACAGAAAAGCACATTTAGTTTCTTTTTTCTTCATTCTATGTGCTTATCTTTTCTGTACATTTCCTTTATTTGAACAATTAACTGGTGGTATTTCTTATAATGATTTCTAATACATCTTTCAGCCAGAAAGCTATAAAGGAAAAAAAAAGTTAATTATGACTATGAAGCTTAGTTAAAACAAGGTTTCATTCTTCTTGCAAAAATCATAAATTCTGAATAAATGCGATTTACTTAAACTTCTGCATATGCATATAAGGTCTGTATATTGACTTCTGAATTGCTATAACTATTCTGCATTCCTCCTGTTAATGGAAAATATGGATAGTTACCCCCAGCTATAGTTGCTGGGAAAGTTATACCAGCAAACACAAATCTTACATTTTTTTTGTCTCGTGTACTAACTCACGCACTGATGGCAGTAACCGTGCTTTGTGATGGCTCCTACTTATGAATACAAGGTGATTAAAATGATTATGTGTTTGATTTTAAGGCCATAAGTTTAGCTCAGGCAGTAGTTCCTAATGCAGAATTAACACCAGATGAAAGGCATTTTTGTATTCCAAATCGTATGCAAACTTCTTCAGGTTCTTTCCTAAGGACCCAATGAAGAGGGTCAGCAGTTTTGTGCAGCTGAAGTGCATCATTTTCACCAGAGGTCAGCTTCCCATATAGCTTTGTTTTATGCAGTGGAACACAAACTAATGTAGTGGAAAAGCATGACCCCCATTTAAAGGTTGATTTGTATGATAATCAGTACATTTAGTGGCTTCGAAATGAACGTGTGTAAGGCCCTATCTTGCTTTAATTAAGGTAATTAAGACATATTTCCCTCTGCAGACAGCTATTTAATTTTATGGTTTTGTCAGTGATCAGATTAGAATATTTGTTTTACAATTTCACCACAACTCGATACTCGAGAAAAAAGTGCCTCTCGTTCCGCTGCTGGCAGTGAGACGGACGAGAGAGCTCAGCCCTTCCCGCGGAGAGAGATCCCAGCGCAGCTCCGTGTGTCCCCAGACCCCTCCAGTCCGTCATTCGCGTTCCCCCAAGGGACTCCCCACTGGGACTCCCCCCTGACTGCGGCGCGGCTCGGGCGGCCCCTTCTCCCCAAAGTTTCCCTGTTCCCAAAGCGGGGCGGGGCGGGGCGGTTCTCTCCGGGGCTCAGGGCACAGCGTGGTCACGGCCGGCTCGTCACCTCCTGCCCCGGTCCCGCCGCGCTCGGCGCGGCGCGGGGGCTGTAGGGGCTCGGTCGCCCCGCCCGAACACCGGGGAGGGGAGCGGGGCGGCTCCGCCGACTGCTCGGAGCGGCCGCTCGGGCGGCTGCGGAGTCGGTCCCTTCGCGGGGCTTTAGCAGGAGCAGGAGTCGCGGAACCGACAGCGCGGAGAACTAATGGGAACAGCTGCTGTAATGTTAGGAGCGACCAGCAAGACTGAGTTAAAAGGGGCACTTTTTAATTTTATTTTATTAGGGTTGTGATTATGAAGTATCTTGGTGAAGGGTAATGCTGCTACTTGTTTCCATCACGTAGAGGCAATCCCTACCTAGCTGCACTAAGCCGCATCTTGACGCTTACCCCGAAGGAAAATGGGTGGTTTAAAACAATTTCTTCTTCCCTGAGCTGTAGACCCGGGACCGTTGACGATGCAGAGATTTTGAGATCTGTTGTTTCAGACACGCGAGTATCCTAAAGAGCGTGGAGTCCTGGTAGCAGAAAGTGCCGATAAGCCTGGCAAAGCCCGACCTACCATTCAAGTACGGAAGGACACGTTAAGAGCAGCTTAAGAAGTTTGAAAAGAACGTGACAATGTCTTGAATTTGTCTTATCTTTTGGGGTTACTGGGTAGATTAGTGCAGAAGCCGACTGCGTCTCGCATCACAGGACGTCCTGCTCTCACTAACACCTACTGTCCAAAAAGATTTGATAGTCCCATTTAAAAAAAAAAAGTCTCTCTAAGTCAATAAGGAATGCATATTCTTTTGGGTTTTTTCTCTGCTAAAATACGGAGCTTATTTGCAATCCAAAAAGTAAGGAAGAGCTGGAGTGTGATTTTAGGGAATTTAGTCACATTTAATAGTTGACATTAGGAAGATAGTTTCCTACAAAGCTCTAACTCAAATGTGACTGCACACTTTTCAAATTAACTTAAACTCTGAAGACTGAAATTTAATTAAACTTTGGTAAGCCTAGTAATGCTGCTTCAGTGATGTCTAAGTTAAGAGCACCAAAATAACTTACTCTGAACTTCAATGTGTACTGATAAGTAGTTGACGTTTGTTGTTTATCTGGTGGGTTTTGCACAAGGAAGGCATGATGTTATCTTTCTATTTATAATGAAGCAGCATCTTAACTCAGTATATTTGAAGGTGGTAAAAAGTTCAGGTTAGTACTAGATGAATGGATTTAGCAAAGGTATTGCGAATGAGTGTATTAATGCAAAACTGTAGTGCTTTAGACTTGCATTTGCAAAACACCATTTTAAATTTAGTGTTAGAGGACTGTAAGCCCAAAAGGGAAAAAACTGTAAGTAAAGCCCTGAGTCTACAAGATGTGCTTTTAGTTTAGCAGAAATACTATTTTGTATAATATGCAACAACAATTGCAGCATTTGGTGTAAATTCAGGGTTGAGATTATTCCTGCATGCCTAGCCAAATGCTATGAATTTTGTGTAGCTCACGTTTTCACACCTCGAGTGCTTTCTTATAAGGACTAAACCCTTTGTAGGATATTTTATTTGAAAGACAAGGTCATGATGATTCCAGTTCTACCTGTATTGTCTGTGCACTTACCTGCACAGAACTCTCTCTAGAGAGGTCTCTGTGACTCCTACCTTCTAAAATGAAATCCCTCCATTTCTGAGCCACCCACAAAGTCAGCACAGATTATTCATTTCAATCTCATTTGTTTAGTTGTTGCATCTTTAAAAGAACTTTTCCAAACCCGTATTTAAAAGTAGTTACTTTTATTACATCTTTCCTGGTGATGAAGACAGGTTATTTCCACTATAAAATACTTTTTTGGTTTTTTTTTTTTTTTTTTTTTTTTTTTTTTTTCAATAGTATGAATTACACCTTGGCTGTCCACTTAAAAAGGCTTGAGACAGTTGTGGTTTTCTATTACGCTTGCTGCATAACGGTGCTGTGTGATGCTGGCTCTGTGTGTGTGGTACCTGCTGTAATTCTCAAATGCTGACCTCAGCACTGTCGAATCAGTTTATACACCCAGGTACTTTGCCTCTCAGGTCGAGCCCAGCGCAGCACAAATAAAAAGGAAAACACAGGGGTGAAACACGGGCATGCGAGAGAAAACTGCTGGACTTATCACAGGTAGACCCCTCACAATGCCCGTCGGTAACACCTGCAATAATGTATCCATGATTAGGAAGTATTTCTAGTTATTTCAGGAATGTAGGGATTTTCCTCGGGAGCGTTAAAGATAACACATCCGCAGAGATGCGGAGGATAAAGTTTGGAAAATCAAAGTACTGCAGTGGGTAGCCAGCTAAACGTTCAAAGCTGCTCATCTATCTAACTTCGAGTGTTTCGTACCTCGTGTGTGAAACGCCTTTGAGTTTAAAAGGGAAGGATAAAGGAGTGAAAAAGAGAGCGGTCCTATATAGGTAGGTAGGGAACATCTCAGTGTGTGGAAAGTTACAGCTACTACTTTGAGCCGAGAGGATGCTGAGGAATCAGGGAGAAAAATAAGCAGAAGCGCCTTTGTAGGCGACGGAGAAATGGCTTTAAAAGCAGATGTTTAAGCTGTAATCAGGTCACTCGGAACCCGGATCCCGCCCAACTCCGAAAATTGCCGGGGTGAGACGGGAAGGCCGGGCGAGAGGGTTGCGTGCGTCGGTGCAAGGGGCGGGCTGCCGGGCCGGGGAGCCCTGCGGCACCCGGCCTGCGGGCCGGCCGTGCCGTTGCCGTGCCGTGCCGTGCCGTGCCGTTGCGTGCCGTGCCGTTGCCCAGGCTATGGCGCCAGCGGCCGAGGTGCTCGGCGGGCGGGCTTGGCCCGCGGGCGCCGGCTTCTGCTCGGCGAAGGCGCACGGGTCCCTGCGGTGCTGCAGGGAGCCGCGGATCATTTCCCCAAATTCTCCCCCTCCCCTCATAAAAATAAACAAGTCCCCGCGGAAAACAAAATGCGGCGGAGGTTCCTGCCCCGCCGGGAGGAGGGAGCGCGCAGTGGAGCCGTGTAAGTTCATTAGTGTTTGCAATCAGGAACACGCAGACACGCTCATCAGGGCAGACAGCGGCCAAGAGCCATTCATCAGCCTGAAGAGCCGCTCGCGGATGACCCCTAAATCACCGCCGGCGTCGCGGATGCGCTGATTAGGCTCAGCGTGGGAGCCGCGCCAGGCACTCCACGCGAGCCGAGGGCACGGGGGGCAGAAGGCTGAGGGTCCGCAGACCAGTGGGTCGGGTCCCGTCCCGGGGCGGCGCGGGGGAGCAGCGGGGCCCTCGACCGGGTGTCCCCGCGCTACGGCGCAAGTAGGTGCTGGTGCTGGCAGCGGCGGCTCCTCCCCGCGCTCCTCCCCTGCTCGGCACGTCGCTGTGCGCGATCTTCGCCCTCCCCTCCCGCAAGAAGAGGGGCCAAACTCCCTGCCCGCCCGGCGGGGCGCAGGCAGGTCTGGGGATCACAGTAGAGCTCCGCGGAGGCGCGTAATGCTGCTCGGGCGTGGGGCGCTTGTGGCCACGACAACACGTGGCCCTCCGCTACTCCCGCACCTCGGCCCTACCGGCCTCCCGCTCAGCGCGCCCGCCCTCCGCTCCAGCGCCGCCCGTGTCCTGAGCAAATTGCTGGCGCGTGCGCCTGCTTCTATCCCCGCGCTGGCTGCCAGGGGCGCGAGGGCGAGGCTCGCGCGCCGCCCGCGGTAAGTGGCGCACCCCGCTCCGCGGCCTGCCCCGGCCGGCGGCGGGGCCCCGGGAGCCGGTGCCTCAGCCGGAACGAGGCGGGGGCCGAGCGGACTGGCGGCCCGGTGCGCGGGGACGGGCGGCCGGGTTCCCTGCCGGCCCCACACTCCCTTTCTCCCCTCCCCTTTCCCACCGCCCCCAGGTGGCACCGTTGCGCGGACCTTCGCCAGGCGGTGGGCGGAAATCCCGGGGTACCCCGGACGCGCGGCTGCGCTGGAGCGCGGCCGCAGTAGGGCTACGCGGGCGCGGGGGAGCTGGAGAAAGGGACTGGGAGCAACTTGAATGGTGGAAACTCCGCCGTGCGGAAAACTGAGCTGGAAGGCGGGGGGGGCCGGGGTGTGGCAGCAGCGGCTGCGCTCTCGGCGGCCCGCTCGGCTGCGCCCCGCTGCTGCGGGGAGCGGGGCCAGGGCTGCGGGCGCTGGCGCAGATGCTGCGCGGGGCTCCCCGGCCCGCAGGCCTGGCGCGCTCACTGGGGGCCACTGAGCGCGGCTCAGTATACCCACCGGCGGCGCTTGGCGGCGGCGGGACTGGGCACCACAGCAGTTTCTTGGTGCTTCCCCCAAGTCGGCATCCTCACTCTCGGAAGGCAAATGGAAGTGTCCGTACTCCTGTCGGGTGAGGGTAGTGGCGCGGGCAGAGGCGCGAAAGTTCGTCCGAGTAAGTTTGTGGTGGGTTTGGAAGTTGGCGTTTGGCGCTCCCGCCGGGTCCCGCGTCCTCGGGCAGCGCGTTTGTCAGACGGCGGCAGGCGCTGACAGACCCTGCCGGGTGGTCTGTGCTCGGAGATGCTACCAGGGCTTTACCTGCCGTCCTGGTAAAGGAGGGGGTTTCTGAGGCTTGTATCTCTAATGGTCTCTTCAATAAACTATAGTGAAAATCGTGTTACTGTGCAGCGAAAACACACGCTCGAAAACGAGCAAAGAAATTGTGTGTCACTGTGGTCTGGGGAGAGAAAGGGGTGCTCTCCCTCGTGAAACTGCATACATTTCTGTTATCTGGTAGGGTTTTTCTTCACGTGGATGTAGGAAGCAGATCCATTTTTCTGTGGGCTTAAAAGTTTTATATTATGAAGTGGCTTTAAAGCAAAGTAACGTAGCAAGATAAAACACAACAGAGCCCCCATCCTTATGTGCTCACACACTGTTAGAAGTTTTTTAATAGGAGCTATTTCTGTTAGATATGCTGTTGTAGGCTCCTCTGAATATTTAGATATAAAATACTTTTCTTATACAAGAACTTTAGCAGTTTTATTTTTCTGCTTTCTGAGTATCATGTCCTTTACGCTGAGACTTCTTAGTTGGATGCTTGTTTAGTTTCATTTGACTGTTATCCTCTGCATTTTAAATATACTTCTTCAGGCAAAGTATTTTGAATCATTCCATTGAAGAGTTACAGTAATATTCTGTGGATGCTTGCATCTTAAAATTCAGTCTAGTAAAGAGAGTACTGAAATATAAACATTGCTCATCTATGGTCTTACAGAAGAGTTAATTGTAAAACGCTTAAAGACACTCTCTGATGAAAAAGACAACTGCTTTTCCCTTCTAATATAATCCAAACGCTATTCAGAATTATTATTGCATTCACATCTAGGAGATTGGTTTAATATTGTATGTGGGGAAAAAATTTCATAAATTTGTACTTTGATGTAATGTAAGAATAGTTAGGAAGAACAGGCCCTATATGGGTATGAACATATATGAAAAATGTATCATTTAAATTTTCGAAAAATGTAACAGGCTGAGAAAAATATTATTTTCCGGTTCCAAAGATTTGCTGTTATGACCTTGCTGGATTAGATTCAATGGTCTAGTAAATTAGGGGAGGAAAAAAAAGCCAACAATGCAAAAATATTAGATACGTACATCTGATTAAAAAGTAAAATGAGTGAACATTGAGATGAAAGATGCTGTTTGGTAGAAAAAATACTTGACCACATTGAGAAGATTCTTTTGTTTAATATTTTTTGAGGAAAAAAATCCAGAATAACATTCATAATCCAGTTAGCGAGTTAAGACTAGTGCTTCAGTCAAGTCTCTTTGAGCCAGGAGTAATAATTCTTTGTTCAAATGGAAAAAGGAAAAAAAGGATTTATGAGTAGAAACTAGATATAAAGTTACATATCAATAGACAATATCTGCTTTTAATAAGAATCTTTTTGATGCAAACCCCATAAAATATAAGAAAATTAAATAAAAATCAACCTGAAAGTATTTTTTTGTCATCTCCCAAGCCCAACAATTAACATATTATAGGCTTGGCTCAGTAAGATACTCAGTACCTTTACCTCTAGTTAAAATCAGTGAGCATTAGTTAGGCAGACTGATGCCCCTGTGCCCATGTAGATTGATGCAGAAGCTCCCATTGACTTGCATCAGTTTTGGATTTGGCCCAATAAAAACTGGGAGTGATCAGCAACTTAGAGGATCAGGTGCTGTTTGTGGAGGGCCATTGTGTTATATAGACTTAAAAGAAAACACCAGAGCTCCTAAGGCTTTAGGTCAAAACTACTCTTAATTTTATGGTTATACTGCACTTACTCTACCGAATGCTGCATTTCTGTTATAGAAAATTCATCTCTGTCAGTGTACAAAAGAAAATACAAAATTCTTAATGAGAAATCGTAAAAAAATATTTTTTCAAAATATTATGCAAGTGTGTTGTGCTTGTGTAAGATTTAGAAGCAGATTTGAACTGTAGTGGTATTACACATTAGAGATTGTTAATAAGATTAGCATATCTATATAATATTACTGTCTTCTAAGAATAACTTTATTGTATAATCTGTTCTATTAAATGAATGTATGTAAATTTGTTAGGTTTACTGTTTTAGCAAATGTAGTGATAACGTGACTTTATCTCCTGCATGCTTGTGCAGTATCAAGTCCACAAAATATTATCAGAAATAATTTGCGTGTTTATTGGAAAGCCTTTGGTTTGATGAAATAAATTTTTTACCTCAGGCTATACTGGTTCAATAAGTAAGTTCTTTCAGGATGCCTGCATGCGATTTTTCTTCACAGACTGAAGAGTATCTTGTGATCTTAAAATAAATGCTTTAACTTTGTAATAAAGTAGTATTATTTGCAAAGAGTTTTAGCTTGTGGTGAAATATATCAGGGACCCAAAGTAAGGATTGGGGTCCGTACTGTCAGCTGAGTAATTAAAACAAAACCCTGAACATTTAATTTTTTGAAGGTAACAGAGGCTTTAAAGAGTTGCCATTGTAAAAATGTGCTTTAACAGCCTTTCCTTAGTTCTAAAACTGATTAATTGCTGTGTCTTATAAAACCTGATTTATTTCATACTTTTTTCATACCAGGCATTACCATTATGAAGCTCTCCTTATAATTGAGATTAATGTTTCTGAGCAAAGAAGTGGTTTGGAGGGCTGCATTCATTTTGAGTGCTATTCTAATCAATTTTAGATACAGTATTTCACAATGTATCAGTCTGCATCTGATCCTGCCTTATTATGTAGAATTAACTTGGTAGTGATTGATAGGAAGCCTGCTCTATCTCCAGAGGTGATTTGTTTGAAAACAAGCGTTACAGCTTCCAAGAGTTTACATACAGGGTCAAACGACTCAGGTGTCCATTCTGTGGCCTGACTGAAGCTTGGCAGAGTAGTTAGAAAAAAATGCTGTATGCTTATGGAAAAAAAAAAAAGCCAAAAAACCAACAAAACCCAAAAATCCCCAAACCAAAATGTTACACCTCTGTTGAATGGTGTTCCTTGAACTGTGGTATTGGTCTTCACAAACAGTCTGGACTTACAGGTATAATGCACAGGCAGTGTCTTTGTGCACCACTACGTATTGTCACAATGCATGTCTGCTAGATTATTTTAAGAAATAACTTCAGTGTTTGAAATCAAAACTTACAAGGCTAGTTTCAGATGACAAGGTGCACACCTACTGCATATTTCCTGCATAGTTAATGAAAGACATGCTAATTTTATTTTTTATCTTTTAAAAGTAGCAAGGCTAGTACTCGTTTCAATAGCTACTGAAATATTTGCACATTTTGTCTCTGCAGCTTCTGGTCCCAGTTTCACCACTGTTTAATCCTTAACCAATAGGCTATGGTCACACACTCTGCTGAGTGTAATGCATAAATATTTAAAGTTCAGGAAAAAATGGTTTCTCAATAGTGAGAGAAAAATAAGTTAAAAAAGGTCAAACTGAAAAAAAAATGTGAGAAACTTATGAAAATGGTAAACAATTGTAAGAAGACGTGTGTGCATCTATTATCAGGATGGTGATTTAAATCTGAATTTTAGTTATTTATGTGTCTTGCGAGACATGGTAATTGCATTCAGTACATCTTTAAAGTTTGCATATTGGACTAGTTACGTCACTCTTTTAGTTCAAGTATGCATATAAACAATAACAGAACGTTGCAACTGAGGCATTGCATAAAAATATTTCTGATCTTATGCAGATCAGAAGTTAATAAAATTATAAAATGTTTACCAATACCAGGCTGCAAGTGCTCCTCACCACTTAGTTCAGTCTTTTTTTTATGGAAGAAACAGTGTCAGTAGAGGTCCATTTTAATATGTTAAATAGCTGCTACTGAACTAATATGAAGAGAATAACATCTTAAACATATTATAAAATAGTGAGTATAACACAAACTGTATCTTCGATTACCTTCTTAGATGGAAGTCTGTCCACGTTACATACTTTCATCCTACAGTATATTTACTGTTGTTGTAAAATACTTTTTATGTAAAGCTGATGCTTGGATGACATAAGGTAGAAAAGTAGTTTAAGCCTGGAATTGTTTTGTGCTGATATATGTTATGAGTCTTGCAAAGGAGTGGGTATACTTTTATAATTTAGACTGAAATCCAACATATAAGTTCAAGCCTAGCTGACCTAATTATTTTAAGTTTGTCAACTTGAGTCTGTGTAACAGATTGAGGTTGTTGATACTTGATGTGTATGTTTGTGTCTACAAAAAAAGTTAATTGTAAACATTAGTGCCTAGATATACAGAAAGCAAACAGTAAACTAGAAACTTCCAAGTGCTGTACTAAATCCAGCACTGATTAGCATACTCTGCAAATCCACTGAAATCAGCAAATTACCTGGATTGCTATGTACTAATGAACTGCAAGGCTGTTGTAGCTCTTTGTGTTAAAATCTCTTTATATATTAACTGAGCGCTATACTTTATAAAAGCAACCGTGGATTACTTTTACAGTAGGCTTTCATGAATGCAAATTCAATCTTCATGTATAAGAGAAAACAGTTTTCAACTTGAGAAAAGACATGTTAAATTATTTTCGTTTACTTTCCTGTTTTTTTTTTTAATATTTTTAGCACACTTCTAATAAATGTTTGAAATGAGAATCTTAACATGTGTTACCTATAGATTATAATTATGTGATAGTAGAGTCTCATATGTGATAATAGAAGCTCTGTTTCTCTTTTTTTGTTCTCCTTATCCACCACTCCCCCCCATCCCTGGCAAAATGCTGGAATGTTAGCAGAATTTTGTAGTGAAAAACAGGTTTGCCAACTTTGTTTACTCTTTCAAGTATTTTATTTTAAAAGGAAGGAGAATATCTTTTATAACAACAGTCTAAAATCTGTAATCTATAAAAGTTTTAATTTAAAAAGTTAACACACCAGAATTTTTGCATCTGAATTACAGAAGTGTAAAATAGCAGTTTGCAAAAATCTTAAGATATTACAACTTCAATTTTTCCTGTGACAGCATAGAAAAACATTCAGAAAAGCAGCAGATATTATTGTAAAAGCTGTGCTGATGTAGAACTTAAAATGTGTTGTGTTGAAATCAGTGGTGCTGGTGGTGTTATTTTTCAATATTATGTTGAATTTCTAATAGTATTTCTTGACAGAGGTTAAGCCAGCATACAAAGGAACTAATGTCTTATTTCCTTATTTGAGTCTTGACAATTTTTAGTGTCTTAAGAAAACTCCTGTCAAGGGTAAAATTGGTGAAATATAGATTTAAAATATTTTTCTTGGCAGGAATTGAATAGAAAGCTACACATTAGAGTTTTTAGCGGAGGGGGGAAGAAATTAATCAGTACGTAACTTACTATAAAACAGCAATAGTTTCCTAAATCATAGAAGTCCTTGATAAATTTTGGCTGGATCATGAAGGGGGTGACTGTGTAGTGGTTGAAGAAATCATCATTGCTAATAAGTGTTACTTTAGATTAGCAAATGAAAGACTGCATAGTCCTTCAAAGGCCTCATCCATTCTCATTATAATCCTTTGAACGTTTGTCTGACCTTTCTAAAGAAATCCTATGAAACTTTATGCTTAGAGTTCCGCATAAATAAACTGACCAGCACTTGTCTCAGGAAGGTTGTAATCTAATGACAGGAGCAATAATACATCTTTTTAACACAAAAATATCAAATCTTACTTGCCACAGCAAATTGTTAATTTATTTTAAAATCTCCTTAATGATGTAATGCCTGAGACTAATGAATGTGGAGCAGCTTTAAAAAAGCAAATAGTATCACAGTTGTCTAACAAAAATCTAAAGCCAGATTGTATTGCTAATATTTTTCCTCTCAGCTTTATTACAGTCTATACATTTAGAAAGCTGGGGTTGGTGGAATAGTTTTGGTTTTATGGCTGAAAGTGTGAGGGTTTTTGAAGCTAGCATATGCCCAGCTAAAGCAAAACAGCATAGCTCTACTCACCCCAGTGAAGATGTTGTCATTTACCTTCTAGGTGATGAAACAAAGGGCTTATGCTCATGAAACACTTCAGATTTCACTTTAACTCTTCCTTTTTTTTTCGCTGTTGTAAAATACATTGCTAATTTGAATAGGCTTTGGTGCCCATGAAAAGAACCATGGCTCATGTTTTTTTCCATTAAAAGAAAAAGAACCTCATTCTGTTAGTAAACTTGGCAAAGCAGAAAATAATTCATGTTATTAAATCAGTTTTTCTTAGAAAGACATTCTTTATTCATGCTACTGAATATAAATAAAGTGCTTGATATCTCCCTACTCCTCCTAAGAGATATTCTTGATTTCAATGTCAAAAGGTTGAGTGGCAGCATCCAAACCTATGCAACAGGAACCGAGAAAAGATTTGATACTCCAACAAATCAGCTGGTTGAAATCTTGGTTACAAGTTGTGAGCTTTTGTGTATTGCTTTAGCAACAAAGGCAGAGTCATTGGAAGCCTTACTGTTCAGGCAGCAATTACTAAAGTACCATTTGTTCACCACTGTTCCCATGCTGGAAGGTAGAAATGTATATTTAAAGTAATGATGGAACTTGAGAAATACTGGCTCTCTGCAAATGATTGAGCTTAGTCCAAACAAATAAACAGCTAATTGGGAATGCTGAGAACTACTAGCTTGCGTTTGGTATGCCATACTGATAAGTGATAAGCCTTCAAATTTGATTTCCCTTCATCCATAACTAGTTAGAAAATTAAAATTTTAGGCAGAAGAGATCCCTTTAGTACTCTACAAATGGTAGGAAGAATTATTTTTCATACCTTGCTTTGCTGATAATACACGCAGGTGCACACACACACACACACACGCACACATGTTTTTAATTGTCAAATCTTCAATAGTATTAATATGATTTTGATATAAATTGATGGCAAATGAATGAAAAGCTTTTCTGACAGCTTTTAAAAATATAGATATGTCTCTGTGTGTGCATGTCCTTTGACTATTTGATATGGTTTGACTTAATAAGCCTACAGTACAAACTTATAGGAGGATTTCCCCCCATTTCCTTTCACTTATCTGACAATTGCAGAAGTGTGTGATTTCAACAGAGGCAAATATGTTGGGAGATGTCAAGAAAACTTAGAGTCTGAAGTCCACAGTGACATCTCAGTGAATGCTGGAAGCAGAAATGCTCACCACCTTTCAGGAAGTTTTTCAGTCATTTGTATATTAATAGACTATGAAACAAGACTCACCTAGTAATTCAATCTTTCTAAATGTCTGATAACCCAGAACAACATCTATGAATGACTGTGCTCTACAGGAAGCTTAGAAGTAATAAGTGATCAGAAAAGCTGGAGTTTCATTTTCTTTTTTTCAGTGAAGAATATCTTAGCATGAAAATGAAATATCAACTACTACTTAACATGAAATAGTTATAATTGCATTTAGAAATGTTTTAAGTGGCTTAAAAATGCATATCTACTTTTATTATTCTTTTGATAATTTTATGTTAATTGTGCAATGATGCAGGGTTAATGATATAAAATATTAGCACTTCTAATGATATGTTTAAGAACAGCACAGTCATTAAATTCAGTAAACTGAATATGTTGACCTCATAAATAAATGCTGAATTATAATACAAAGCACACCATGACCAAATTAATTAGTATGTTTAATCTAGTGAATTCCAGCTAGGCTGCATACAATATGGACAGGTATTTAACTTCTAAATTTAATATTAGCTGCATAAGTCAACTGTCACTTAATCAGTGCAGATCAGTAATAGAAATTTATTATATCTGGTGTTTTACATATATTTTTTCTTTTTAAACTAGATGTTTTAACATCGTTAGAGATTTTAAACATTGTCATTAAAAAAGGGATGTGAGTAGTAATGTTCCCCCTGTTTTCCCCATAATTTGTCATCATCAGGATATAGAATTCCTGAGGTCCAAAATAAAAAATTCATTCAGTCAAAATGCTGACACTCATTAAAATTCATTCAAGGATCTAGGGCAGAATATTTTGTACTTATTTGATACAAAATTTTTTGTTGGTTGCTTTGCTATGATTATTATATCAGATTTTTATTTATTCAGGGAGAGTTAAAATACCAGTAGAATCCTCTTGTTTTTTCATTTGAAAGCCTTACTTCTCAAAAAAAGTTGAAAATACAAGACTATTTTATTTATTTATTTATTTTTAAAATTACTTGTAAGTACTTTACTTTTTTCCTCTTGCAGATTACAAGTATTATATTTTTATCGCATGAATTACAGGGCATACAGATTTTCTTGAACTTATTGTCTGAATTCTCAAGTGTGACTTTTAGGACAGAAGTAGGAAGTTGGGTGGTGTTGAGTCCAGTTCTGCAAATCTTGAAATAATCTGTTCGGTTGGTAGTTCCAGGGACTTCAATGAGATTGTGTAATGAATAGGCATTGTGCCTGTGATCAGTGGAATATAGGCTTAGGCTCATTGCTTTCAGAGAATAGTCTAAGATGGAGGAGAGTTTGAGAATAATCAACATGTTTTTTCTTTTTTTTTTTTCTTGATTTGGGATTACATGCTCTGCCCATAACCTTTGATATAAATCTATCTTTGTTTTGTGTTTTTTTGTTTTTTTTTTTTTTTTTTAGTAAATACTTGACTAGAAGTGACTTGATGAATACTCGGTTTTCCTGGAGAGCCCATAAAGCACTGAGCGGTCTGACTGCACTCTGCTCCTCAGTCAAACTTTCTTGTTAAATATATTTAGGATGATTTCCACCCTCACTCCCAGCATTTTGAACAAGCAAATCGAATTACTGTTTATTTGCTGGACCACACAAAAGAGAATACTTGCCCAAGAGGGAGCACAATGAAGTAACGCCTGTATTACCATATTAAACACCATGCTATAACTTTCCCACATAGTGGGACACAATCAACTGTATGGCTTAACTCTTGAGTGTCCTTAGAGCATTTTGATCTGTACTGATTTGTGTTACCCTCAGAAAATTCTTGGGTGTCGTTCTGAGTTTGAGACTGGGGACATGTTCGTGGGACTTTTCTCATTAAGCACTTCGTAACTCAGAAGTTAAGACTTCTTACTAGCACAGCTTTGTTTTAATTAGACCTGGTTTAAGTATGGTTTTGGACAAGATGACCTCCGTAAGTCCTTTCCAGCCTGAATTATTCTGCAATTCCAAGCACGCTGTCTGCACTCCTTGCAGTCCTTCTTGGGGATGTTGCATGTACTAGTTGGGTGTCATATATGAGTTCAGTGTTGCCAATGATAATTCTATTGACTACACTTCCAAGAATAGTTAGGTTTAATAGGCTCAGAATTAAAAGCATTGTATTTCTGTTTTAATCAGTTTTAATGAATGAATGTTAGGGTTTTATAATCTGTTGTAGGAGTAAGTTTTTATCCACTCTGCTTGTATAAGATTGTTCCTATTAACTCATCAAGAGGATTTGTGGGAGTGGACAAGTACAAAGAATGTTAGAAAGTTCAAGGTGTTCTTGAAAAGAGATATCTCACCTTTGGAAGTTAGCTTTTGTAAAATATGTTAATCACAGAAAAAGAACTGTAGACCTAAGTCTTTTTTCAGCTCTTATTTCGAACTCTAGAATCGTTGTTGGGTGCAGTAAGTTTTCCTGCACTAGAAACTTCATACAATTAATTCAAATATTAAGAAAGAAAAAAATAGCTTCATTTTAGTACACATACCTGCTAGGGATACTCACTGCTAACCTGACAGAAGTTTATTGTATTCTATTAAGTGCACAATAGCTAGCATTACTGTTTATGTGCAACATCGTATATGGAACCCAGATTGACAACTTTTTGTCAAGGTTTTTATTATGAGACTGGATTAAAGAGGATATTAACTGACTTATTATGAGAATCACAAATCTGTGGGAGTTCTTTTAAAGTTTTTTTTTTATGTGATTTGTTAAAGAATGGGCAAGAATATCAAACTGGTTTTTTTAAGATTAATGAAAAAGTAATAAAAAAAATTGTTCACTAACTCCCTGCTTTTCAGCTCTGAAGAAGCTTTGCTTACATCTAGCCTGAATGGAAACTACCATCACCAGATGTTGCACTGAATTGACATAAACCCACTTGGATCTACAGATTAGATGTTAAAGCATTTACTTATCATGGGATTGAACAGCAGTCAGGTACCTGAACTGGCAACTGTGTGGGCTATAGTCCACTGAGCACAAGCAGTTAAACCAAACCTAAGGGCAGGTGCCTTATGAAGCCCTTCTTTGCAGTGCTTCAGTGTCATACCCGCTTAATGGAGGAAAATAAATGAAACAGCCTATAAAGGATCTTGTCTGTCTCAGATTAGCACCCAAACGGGCTATCGTTGGGAAGGTCTTTAAGGCATGTCATGACCTTCTCTCCATTGCTTTGAAAGTTGGACACTTTCTGCAGTAGCGCTGCTTTGAAATGCCTAAAGCATAGTCTCACTTTAGTGATCTAAGCTAAAGAGACAGGATTTCATATATGCTGCCTCAACTAGAACTGCATTAACAGCTATGAAAGTATGTAAAAATAGTGTGGAAGTTAAGGGTTTCTTTAACTGGAACTAAAATAATTATTTTCAGGTTTGCTTTATTTTTTTAATATTATAACTAAAATCACATTAGAAATATTTCCAAACTGCTTCATTATTGATTTGTAGGTTCAGTGTTGTCCCTAGGTTAAAACAGGACCTTGACCATTAACATACATGAACTGCACATTAGAAACAAATGTCGCTGCAAATATGTAGGAGTTTCCATGTTTTTAATATGACTTGCATTGATATTGTTTCAGAAGAAAATACTTTGTAAGTTATTTACTTACAAACAGATAAGCACTGTATCTACTGCTATTTTGAATATTTTTGCTAAATGCAGTTCAAACAATTTTAAATTAGAAAATGTGCAAGAATTGGATTAAGTGCATTTAATTATTAAAACTCTTCTAGCTCACTGATATTTTAAAAAATGTAAGGAGATAATGGATGTAGATTTTCCTCCCTTCATAACATTACCAATATATTTAGTTTAATTTCATATCCTACAAATCAAAAGTATCAAGGATTCTGAAAGCTTGGTGTTAATATTTCTTCTTCCTCCTTTACTGTGCCATTCATATGACTGTTTCACTCAGCCCTGTTATATTTCTCCCTGATGGCTGAAAATGACTGTTAGATACCAATTTTTACTTGCAGAAGATGGGTTATACGATTTTTGTGTGACAAGCACAGGAACTGCATGTTCTTTCATCTCCTCTGTGGTGGTTCATAACTGTCTTAAAAAACAGTAAGGCTTTGGTTTGATTAGCATTTTAAGCTTTCATAAGCTGCCAGTACTTTCTTTAAAAATAAAAAATTACCATCCTGTACCCTTTACAGCCTGTCCTCTTTGTTGCCCTCTTCCTTGTTTAAGCTCAGCTGTTTGCCTGTTTGTATACTGAGTTCAGAGCAGCAGTACAGTTAAAAAAGATTTTGAATGGTTACTTTTCAATTTTTATGATTTTCATTTCTTTTTTGCCAGGTTGGTAGTCAGCTCACTGACCCAGTTCAGCAGATAGCCACAGCATAGTGGTAGGTGGAGGACAGGGATATAAGGAAGATAGGACTGACTTTTCAGTTTATTATTTTTAAAAAAAAGAGCACACCACCTACATTTTCATGACTTATTAAATTAGAAACACCTACAGGAGAAAAGCAACTCCTGAAAATGAGTTTGCAATTAATGTTTTTTTCTTCTCTGTGAATTGCTGTTTCATGCTCAGCACCACAGCAGAAAACTTTTGGGAGCAGGTTAACCAAGAGAAACCATAAATAAAAGAGAGGAAAGTGAAATACAAGACTGCCTTTTTTCCTTTTTTTCTTTCCTTTCCCCTGTCTCCCTCCAATAATTGTATGTGCATGCATATAGCAGGACCACACGGTTGCTTTGTGGGGTTATTTTTCCCCATATATACCATTTTATAAAAGTAATGATGCTGAGAGTCTAAAGGAGGGCCACCAAGATAATTAGAGGTATGGAGCATCCCTCCTACAAGGAAAGGCTGGGAGAATTGGGTTTGTTCAGCCTGGAAAACAAGGCTTAGGGATGCCCTTCCTGTACTTGAAGGCACCTACAAAATGGATGGAGAGAGACTTTCTACAAGAGTGTATAGTGACAGGACAAGAGGTAATGGCTTCAAACTGAGAGTAGTTTTAGATTGGATATTAGGAAGAAATTCCTAACTGTGAGGGTGATGAGGCGCTGGAACATGTTGCCCAGAGAAACTGTGGATGCTGCATCCCTGGAGGTGTTCAAGTCCAGTTTGGATGGAGCTCTGAGCAACTTGGTGTTAAGGAAGGTGTCCCTGCCCATGGCAGGGGGTTGGAATTAGATATTCCTTAAGGTCCCTTCCAACCCAAGCCATTCTATGATTCTACGATTCCCTTGCTCTGTATTCAGATTGCATTAATTCTTCAGGAATTCAATCAGCAGCAGAAGGGAGGTTGCAGCAATCAGCACTTGTTTACAGAGGATATAACATGGCTGATTTCTCTAGCATATGTATTTTGTATTTGAGGTTTTTTTAAGAAGCAGATGTTGTCAGTATAGTGTCAATGCTATTTATGCCTGTATTGGTACTTTCTGCCTTTTGAAGTTTTTTTAGGAAAGGCTAACCTGAAATTGATTGTTTTGTCTGAGAAACAAAGAGAGGTGATGCAGCTTTTCCCTCTGCCCACCTATTTCTCTTTCCAGACATGGATTTATAAGGGAGTCACAGGGGTTTTCACACTTTAACCCTGCCCTCCAGTACCAGCTGATGTAACAGCAAGTAATTCTGCATTCTGTGATGGACTTATGGTTATGCCTTGTGCAGCCTTGCTGTTTTGAGGCGGCACAATTCAGTTCCTGTTCTTTCCTGGAGAAGGTCATCATCACTTAGCTATAGGTTATGATGCTGCTACTTTTATTTTTCCTATTGGAGCTGTTCTGCTTCCCATGAACAACTTAAAGATTCATTGTATCAGAAGAGGGCAAAGAAGGGAGGATGTGTCATTGCAGCCTGATGCTTAGGGCATGCATCTGAAAAGGGGAAAAATTACAGCTTCCTTTAATCTGCCAGAAGTGTCCTTTTCCTTCATTCCTGGTGCTGACACGAGTGCTGGTATGCCTTTGGGCTGAGCCAGAATTTATCTGTCTGAAAGCTTTTTTTTTTTTTTTTCCCCTGAAGTTATTTTTCCTTTTCCTTTATTTTGGGGTTAGTCTTTGCTAACTCAATTTTCAAAGTGTCTCTTGGTGCCACAGTACAGTTGCTAGTGCTGGCATGCAAGAGGAAGGAATCAGTAGCCAAAGCTAGGAATAAGATATTGCTAAGAAGGCTGGAAATACACTTTTAAAAGGGGTTATATGGTATTAAAGTGAGCGTGTATCTACAACATGAATGCATAGATATTAAAAAGCTAGAATGGGGAAAACATGATCACTTTCTACTTGTAAGGGATGTTACCACTTTCCTAGCCCAAATCTGAGTTTAAGCAGTCCCTTTTTGGATCAGACTTTTGCCTTTCTCTCTGGAGGAACAGTTGCCAATTTGCCCTTTGGGTCAGACTGTGGTCCTGGATCATATGGGACTGATTTTGTACATGCAAAGGGAAGAAATATAAAATGAAAATAATGTGGCAAAGTAAACAGTTCCAAAATTAAATATAATAGATTAAAAAACAAATCCTTATTTCTTATGTTGTAAGCAACACAGTGTTTCTGATGTAATTCCACAGATTATTCCTGAATGCATGGGTATCCTGAGCTTGCCCTCTAATCACTTGTGTGCTTGTCTCCCCCCAGGAAGAGAGGAATGACTGCTGTTGTTACAGGCTGAAACACAACTGACAGTATAAACCTTTTTCAGTTGTTAATGAATAAAAGTTACCAGTGGGGTTTTATTAGATATGATAAAACCTATGGAGTTTACCCTTATTTTACAGACCTGACCACTTAGGCAATGAAAGACCAAAGGCTTGTAGGAGCACAAGAACTTAAGAGTAGAGCCCTCATATAACCTGACTCCTCATTAGGCTGTATGGAAGATGTTTCTTGTTCTTTACAGGTTTATTTTTGGCTTGCTCTTAATTTTGACTTGGTGCATTAATTTGTCTTAGAGTTTTCTGGAACCATTCACATATACTTTTGTATAGAATTAAGATAATGTATTGAGCTCTGGATTTGAGTTGCCTATCATCAAATATGACCATACTTCAAAGTGGAAGACATTTTCATTCAATTGCTTTGGTTTAAAAATCACCCACCACTGTTGCTTCCTAGTTCCAGTGTGATTACATTTCCTTGCAAAACTTTGCTGACTAACCTAACACCTAAAAAGGTGCTGACTAACTGTGTTAATAACATTTTTAGGTGACAGTCTCAGCAACTCACACATTTTAATACTATGAATTTCTTGCTGCTACCATCAGTGACAAGAGTGATTGCTTTTAAGTGTACATGGTAGCACAGGCATAGCCTTAAATTAAGTAGTCTCAAAAACGTTCCTGTGAAGGTGCACATTGTGCCTTCTGATTGTAAATTTGTTGTTTTTTTTCTTAGTTGCATCTTATGCTTTAAAGCTATGAACCAAAGATGAAGTCAAAGAGGAGAAATGTTTTGTATCTAGACACTGATGAGCATGTCCTTCAACTTGGGTAATAGAAGTCTGTTGTTTTGGTGTTACAGAACTGTTATTAGGTAGTTAACTTCACAGATTTGTATAGATCACAGTTAAAATGGGCAGAAAATTATTGTCTTTCTATTCCCTCAACAGCATAAAAGTGTACAGTAACAGCTATATGAACGTATTTCACAAAATCATGTAGTCTGGCAAAGACCTTATATGACTAAGAATTTGCCAGTAGTAAGAAATAATTAAATTTCAATTGAAATATTAATTTTAAAAATAATTTCTTGGATTAACTTTCTCGATCACAAACCTACTTCTATATGTATAGTTGCTACTTAAGAGAATTTTGATGCTGACTCATAGATGAGGTAGTTATCAAGGAAAAGAAATATTAAAAAGGTAAAGATACTGACAGTATTTGGAGCCTGAGCATGCTTCTCTGTAAGGGAGCATTGAAAGAAAAGATAATGACATACAGCAGTCTGTTCCACCCATGAATCAGTTACCTGTTCAAAAGAAGATGGGAACTCTTTCTAATAAAACAATGATAAAATTCTGGCATGTTTGAATCCAGGCTGAACAGGTATTGTTGTGGTATATGTGTATATTGTTGAGCTCTACTGGGTTTTTACCTACTTACCAGTTTACTCAGTGGACAAGTTAATGTTAGTCTGGTTTCAAACAGTGGCTGAGCTGTGCTGGGGCAAAAGAGGCTGGATGGAGGTGGCTGAGCTCCTGGTTGAGTGGTATTCCCCTAGAGGAGGAAGATTGTGGGCAGTGCTCAACCTCTTTAGGTCCATAACCTGTCACCCCTCCTTCTGCTTCCCTGTATGAAAAGGCTAGGGATAGAGGATGCAGCTCACCAGAAGGGATTATTTTTCCAAAGGGGAAAAACATCTTTAGAGAATTCCTAATCAGGTGTTATATGTTTAGAAAGTTCTCCGATAACAACTGAGATGAAAAAGGCATACTCGTTTAGTGTGTAAAACATTTAGTCTCGAAAATCTCCTGAGATTAAGGACAGTTTTCTTGAACAGAGAGAATGTTTCATCCATCCCCTTTCCTGATTTCAGTTATGTAATGTCCTTGGAGCAACTTGGAAAAGTAAGGTTAGAGACATAAGATTTTTAAGCTGTCTTTAGAGAGAGAATCTGAACAGGTGAATCTGAATAGATGAACTATGAATCATGAACTGAAGCTTTGCCTATTGCTTTGGTCCGTGGGTCACTGTTCAGAAGGCACTGGAATGAATGCATTGTACTCCAGAAAAGAGACAGGAAATTGACTTTTGGCTCTAAGAGATGTGCCTTCCCTTTCTTCTACTGTCAACTGATTGTTAACGATTTGTGGTACGTCTGAGATGGTTGGTTTTGATTTGTCAATAGGGATTGGCTAGATTATTTTGTAGTTCTTCCAGCTAGACTTTTGTATGCTACTTTGGCTCAGTGTCAGTTTGATTTAAATCCTAAAATTTTTTCTCAAATTTTTAGTGTCATTTTTAGCTGCTTTTTCATTTCTATATGCACTTCTTATGTTCAAGTGATGTACAGAACAGAATATCTCCCTACAGTTTTTTAGTGTTTAGCATTGCTGAAATGTTTAATGTAATAGTTTTTTTTCTTTAAAAAAAACCCCAGTGATACCTAGTGATCCTGTTTAGGTGTTGTAGTTATTTCTTGTTTTAGACTTTGCTTAGAGAGACATTGCCTAGAGTGGCTTTGTGCTCTGCACAGTGAACTAACTCCCAGAGCTGGAGTTCTGTACTGCTATTGTAGAAGGAGTGGGTGTGTTCAGGACGGAGGTAAAAGCTTGCTCCGTTGGTGTGGGGTTAACAAATGCAGTGGGCAGGAGAAGTCATACTGTTCTGGTACTGATGCCAAGCAATTAAATTGGATGGTTTTACAGACTTACTTTGCCAGCTTTGAGGACTAGATACCTATATCTGCTGACATCAATGTGAATCATAGTGGTCCAGCTCCCATGCCCATGATTTCAGTGAAACCAAAAGATTTCCTTCTGAGATGAGGAATCGAGGTGTTTAGCTAGCTGATTGTTCTGGTAAAGTAAAACTCTGAACGTGAGACTATATGCCAACTGAAATTGATATTGCACCTTTATGTAAGTATTGGGAGTGTCAGTGTAGGACACTGTGTCCTTCTTAAGCAAGACAGGCATTTTAGTTAAGCTGTCTAGTGTGAAGGTAGACTCATGCCTGTGAGGTCTGTGTCAGGGTAGCAAGTGTGCTTGCAGTAATATGTCTTCAAAAGCTGACCTACTCTAAACAGCAATGGTAGAGTGACCTTGCAAGTGTGCATCTGCTCTAAGTTTGATACAGAGGTCATTTTATATGCTGTTTTCTTTAAAATCAGGTTGCCTCTGCCTTCTGCAGAGTCTACATTTTTCTGTTTCAAACTACTTTGTGTAAACGTCATTTTTTACCTTAGATTGCAGAAATATATGAGATATATGGTTATATTGGATTTGAAAAGAAAGAAAACTAGTCTTTGTAAATCACCAGCCTATTCTTTTTAGAGTATTATGTCACTAAGAAAATATTTTACTTATTAATGTAGAATGCAAGTATATAAACATAAATATTCACAAAGAAAACTAATAATTTTACAGATACCTATCCCACTACTTTGCTATCCTGTTTCTTCCTCCAAGTTGTTACTGTGTATTACAGTTGAAGTGTGATATGTCAGATGTGCAAAACCCCTCAAATTTCAAATAGGGTAGCTTTTTTATCATACTTTATATAGCATTTTTTATCATACTTTATATAGCATTTTGCCACAGGACAACTTTCTCCCAGTGGCAGGGCACTGAACAGCTTGCATCTGTAGGAAAGTGGTGGCAAAACTGATGGAACAGTCTGTTCCTGACGATGTTCATTTTGATGCCCCAGAATACGGCTTTCAGTATATATGCTGCCAAAGCATACCCTATATTGATGGGACA
Organism: Manacus vitellinus; assembly: GCF_001715985.3. Classification (NCBI taxonomy): domain Eukaryota; kingdom Metazoa; phylum Chordata; class Aves; order Passeriformes; family Pipridae; genus Manacus; species Manacus vitellinus. Next base: position 28,216,573 of record NW_021938789.1, on the reverse strand, counting down.
AAAGGAACAGCCTGGATTTTCGTGTGTTAAAGTGAGGAAATAAAATCTTAAATCTCATTTGGGTTTGGAATTAAGTGGGTTTGCAATGTTTGTGGAGTTCAAATCGGGGAAAAGATGAGTCTTACTCCTTCCTATCATGCAGGCCTCTGAAAGGGGTCAGAAGTGTTTAGTGGAGGGTAGAAGCAGACAAACAGGAGAGCTTTTCTTGCAACAGCCAAAACTGAGATGAAAACTAAGAGAAAGGGGGCAGATGTGAAAGTCTAATGAAAAAACATGTGGAATTTAAAATGTACCTCAGGAAATATTTAGGAGAACAAAAATGCTGTGCTGTCTGCAAGGCGAAAATATCTCTGGTTTACTTAAGACCAATGATCCCTTCATGTGATCTGCTGAAATGCTGAACTCTCTGGGGCAGCCCTAATTTATCATCTAATTTTTTTGAAAGGGTTCACAAAATTCCCAATAAGGTACCAGAAATCATGTTGCTCATAAGCAATTTTTTTCTTCCATTTTCCATTTTTTTGAAAGCAATGGGACCTCCCTCTTCTCCCATTCAAGCTGGAGAGAAGGCTCCTGTTGGTGTGAGCAATTTAGGATTGGGCACTTTTTATAAAGGAGGTTCTTTTAAACAAGTGTAAACAAAGAAATTGCAATGTTACTTATAAATATCTTCTGCTACTCAATGTGAAATTGCCATGAAACAGTAGGGTCAGGAATGCTTATAGAACAGGGCTTTTAGACTTGGATACATGCTCAATGTACATAAAGTACGTACATATGCAGTGTGTGTATAAAAACCCACACCTTTATTAATTTCTTTAATCCATGTAAGGTAAGTTTATAAAGATGCTGGTTTTCATTCCATTCACAGTTGAAGCTGTTCTTGCTCCTTCTGCCGCACTGAGGTCACCAGTATATGAGTAGGTGTCTGTTGCAGCAAAATGCAATGGCCACCTTCCTTCCTGGCTTCATTGGAATACTTGTTTTATTCCTAATGGTCCGTTAGGAAGTGTTGCTCCATTCATCAGTCCTATAACCAGAAGACCGAAGGAATCAGCTGCAAAGCTGTCTACTGCTCTTTGACCTTACTGACTTAGGTGAAGATGCCAGCATGGTTTTTGGCATCAGTAATGTAACTGGGGCATTCTGTCCTATCAATGACCCTTCCCAAGGACTACTGTTCAAGAACTACTGTTCAGAAGTATACACTTTGATTTACTCATACATCATTTGTATAAATTATGTTTTTACATAAGCACACGCAAAAACTGGAACATAAAAGTTCCTTTTTTTTCCCTGAGGTTTGGTTGTAAACTGCATGATGTCATTATTCTAAAAAATTAATTAAAAATTATAAAATTATCTAAAAAATTTTTCTGTAGCTGAAGAGTAAGCTTAAGATGTCCCTCAAACTATGTGATATTTAAAAATACCAGTGTGTCTTAAATTTTAGACTTTCCCCCACCATTTCTTCTGAGGAAAGCCAAGTACATAATCTTTGACTTTTTTTGTTCATCAGTGAACTAATAAGACATTTCTATTGTAGTACTAATGTCGGAAGTACTTTAGTCTGTGTCTTGCTTATAGAGCAGGTTTGTTCCATTAGGGGTTAAGAATATTTAATCCTTTAATGCTGACATATACAACACATAGCCGTGTCAGCTACAGCTGTTTCCAAACATCAGTAACAAAATTATAGATGGTTTTGAAGCTTCTGTGTTGGAAATGAATACATTTGAGGATTCAACTTGCTGACAGTGTTTATGTAATTTAATCTTGCCATCTGGAAGAAAGTAAACATTTTTTAGGAAATTGAAGTTAAGGTAGCAAGCCCCTTGTGGTTTCTGGCTGCTGCAAATAACTTAAGTTGTACCAAGTTGATGAAAATCTTCAATAAGGAGGGATCATGGTTATATTTAGAAGATTGTTAAGCTAGTGCATTAATGCATAAAATTTTTTCAGAATATCTGCGTTATTAACTTCCCTGCTTATTCAATAGTTAGGTGCCTTTCTTCTGCTCAGACAATCCAGCATGTTTTTCAGTGAAATATGATAAAATGTAAGAAGCATATGCTTGCAGAATGCATAGGTGTAACTGAAGCAGTTATATTTTCAATGTGGGTTTTTTTCCTATTATTCCTTGGGTTTTTTTGTTCTATATTATGTTTTGCTATTTTTTTTTCTTTATTTGTCTGCTTTATTATTTGCTGAGGCTATTCATTCAAGGTTTTTGCTTGGTGTTCTAAAGAAACAGAATTTAGACATGCCATGTGTGCATCAGTCCCACTGTAGTAATTTTAAACCTGTTAGCCAATTTCAAATAAACATGAGAGTAAGAAAAAGATTCCAAAGGCATTGATTTTCCATAATGTTTGAGTCCAGGTGGCTTGGGAGAGAGGAAACACCTTAACAATGCCCTACAGCATGAGCTATATGGAGAGAGAGGAAAGATTAGAGATATTTTTGCAAACTAGGTTTAATTACGTTATTCATAAAATTGCTTAAATGCTAGCCCATTCCCTTTGCTATTCCATTCTGTTTTCTGTTTGTGCAGTCTGATGAGAAGTTCTGCATGATGGTGGGGAAGACAAGATACTTTTCATAATTGTCACAGCCTAGAACATTTATATAAATAAAAAGGTATTTATGGTAGGCACTGATTTTAGATATGCATGATTTGAAAGGGTGGACAATGTCAGCCATTTTACCCATGAAGATTGTGTGATTGATGGGAATGGGTGAGACAGAATTGAAGCAAAGCACATGAAAGTTTGCCTTTAGGTTTTAAGTCTTCAAGATTATCTTTGTCATTTTGGAGGATATTTACTTTTTTTTTACTATTCTTTAGTGAAATCTTTATGTTAAGATCTCTGAATTAGGCAGGACTTGTTGAAAAATCTAGGATTTTCTGAAAAGGTCAACAAGGGGAGAAGGGAGGGAAAAAATAACAGAGATATGAACTCACCAGAAATAACTTGGTAATAGTAAAATGAGAACAATGCTTCTCAGACTCTGTAAAGGGTCCATAAAACCAGGAAAAAGCTATAGGCTGTTCCTGCTTAACTTTGGTGTCTGGTGGTTTCAGCTGGTTCTTTCAACCTCTGTTTTCTCTGCTCTTTGAGATTATATTCACCTTTCCTTCTTGATGTCTAAATTCTATTGCTTTGCTCTCTTGCTTGAAGCATTGGTTTATTTACTTAGGCTTGTACAAGCATGCTAGTGTTCTGCTAAAGTTAAAAATATTGTTGCCATATAGCAGCTGGTCAAAGAGTGGGATTTTAGAGTAAAATATCTAACTTCATATTCAGTGGAAGCTGCTTGTCAGCATCTTTATAGGTTTGAATAGGCATTTTAAAAAGATTGAGCTCTAAGCCTTGATAATTGAACTTAAGCTCATAAATTTAAGTCTTATCTGTTCTTGAAATTGAAACCTGGACCTTGTTGTCAAACTGCAATGAAGATCTATATGAAAATGAAATAGGATGTTAATGGAGAATTTCTCATTTAGATTTGCTTCTTAGCTGTACAAGCAACAATTTTAGGAATGTTGATCTCATTTTTATTGTCTTGGATATGAATGACTTTATAGAGTGAGCTATTGAGTGCCCAAATCATGTCGCATTCCAACTTTGTCAGTGTAACCTAGGCATTTTGCTTGAAATAAATATGACTGGTGACTTCGTAAACATTTATAGCTGTACCCTGTGTTAAATAAGGACTATGCTTTATTTTCATGCAATAAAATTTAATTAGTTGTAAGTCAGGTTTTGCTTTAGTTGTAATTAGTTTAGCATATAATTATTTTGTCTAATAGCAATTTGAAATCTGCAAGCATTTTGATCTTATTCCAAGTTAAAAAAAACCTCCTCTTAGTAATGTATTCAATCAGTAGCTATAATAGAATCTTATTAGTCAACCATGTTACAGACTGTGTAAATCTTTAAGTGACTGAAGCAGTGTTTTCACTGATGCTTGTTATATATTGCATTAAGAAGGTGTATAAATAGAAATGTTTTATATTGGACTTGGGGCTTTTATGTGATTCAGAAAAAATCAATGATCTGTGTTTTCTTGGTGAGCTTAATATTTGCTGTTTGATTTTTAGCTTGTTTTAAATTTTTTATTTCAAAATTAATTTTTAAACTCTAGATTTCATAAAATATAACTGGGAACTGTGTGTGTGAAAATAGTAAAACTTCAGTTTTAACTAATGGATATATAGTAGATCTCGTAATTTACACACACATATTATTGCCTAATAAAATGTATTATAATGGTTAATAGTTATTTTTCAAATAATATCTTGTGTCTTCTATCTTTTGGTTGTGGCTGGATTCCATTTCTAAAGAAGTTGCCCTGCCAAGGAGTCTTCTGTCAGCTCTGCCTGTGGATTTCTTTATGGGAACACCATTACAGCAAGAGATAAATGCAGAGAACTGCAGTGGAGTAATGAGGAGCAGAGCTTCTGTTCTTACTTCCAGTCCAACCAGCTTGTTTTTTGCTAGCAGTGGTTTGCAATATTGCTTGCTGGTAATGTTGCACTAAATTAAATTTCACCTATATTATTAATTTTAAAGTTCTTACATTTCCTTCATAAAAGGGCTCATCTTGCTCTCTGCTGATCATTTCATCAGCCTATAGGTCAGGAAATTATGACTAATCAGAGCATAGAGAATGGTATTTTTTAAGGAATTGAATAAATGGACAGTCAACAGCCTTGTACTTGATGGATTTTTTTTTTTTTTCAAACACTATAGTCTGATTGATAGGGATAAATGACTAGAAAAGAGACAACTAGAAAAGAGACACTTGAGTATTGACAATTAAAAAGAAATATGTACTTTGGCCTAGGACGAAATTGCCTCATCTTTAAGGAATAGGATTTTCAGTTCCTTCTCTGTTTTTGCAACTACCTGCCCTATAACACCCAAAAAAACGCAGATATTTCTGTTAAATTTAGCAGACATATCATGTGAGTTAACTTGTAATTTTCCCTTCTAGACTTTCTATTTTACTATGATGACTAGGGTACAGTTCTTAATTCTGTTTCAGGTATTTTGAAAGCAATCATATTTATATCATCAGACATATTTTTAAAGTATCTTATAAGAACAAGTGTGTATTATTACCTGTATAATTCTTTGTATATAAATACTTAAGTATGGAGGTATCGTATGTAATTGTAGAACTCAATACTCTGTGTAAGTGGGAATATATGTATAATACAGAACTAAAAGCTTAAAATATAGAACACAGTTGTGTAGAAACTTGAAGATGTTGCACATTTCACTTGTTAAATACCATTATACTAAGGCCTCAGTGAAAGGCTGTTGAAAGCTCTCAATAACAATGCTGTTTACTTGGTGTTAATCTCTAGACTAACAGTAGGGAAAATACAATTTTTTAGTTTGCCTCCCCCCCAACGAAACTGACCTAAAAATATTTTAATTATCAAAACAATAGGGAAAATAATCTTGCTGAATATAGAGTACTATATTTTGTTTATTGTGCTTATTTTTTGCTTCTAGGCTACTTTAAAACTAGCTTTAAAACAGCACCCTTTAGGTATCAATGGGTTGAAGTTCATTCGCAACACAAATGTAATAATAAAAATAAGTCAAATATATTCCCATTATCACTCAACATGCTCTAGTTAGAAGATGGATGTAGATATGGCAAAAACTATCCAGCTGCTCTACATCAAAAACTAGTCTAAGTATAAATAAATACTTGGAAATGTTTTGTCTTTAAATTGAAAGGAGTCTTAAAATAAAGAGTGATTCAATTCACTGTGACAAATGAAGTATGAATTCAATTTTAAAATAAGTAATAGGAAGGGTTTTATTTTTGTTCCTTTAACCGTGTTTTACCCAAACATATGAATATTGTATTTAGTACTGAACAGTTTTATAAGGTGAAAGTTGCCAATTGTTGGAGTCAGTGCACATTTTCCAGGCCACAGCCACTGAGCTGACCCAGGAAAGCAGAGAGATGTGAAAATCTAGAATAATAGAAAGCATTCACGTCTCAAAGCTGAATTTCAATTGTGTGCTTGAAAGTAGAAAAGGGCAAATATGGGGGGAAATATCTCTTCCCCAACTCAGACAGTTTCAGAGGGTCTTGCAGCCATCTAGGGCACTTCCTACGGGGTTATTACTCATTGCAGATATCCAGCAAAAAAAAAAAAAAAAAAATCCTGACTTTTTCATGTGATAAACAATGACAGAAGCTCTACTTTGGACTCAGTATGATCCTTATATTTTATGTAGTTACAAGGGTAAAGCATCCTGGACAGGCAAGAAATTATTAAATATCCATGTCAAGGAATTGGAAAATAACTACCTTTGCTTTCATTTGTGTTGGGGTATTTGGGAGCAGCACTTCAGGAAATAAAAGCAGTGTTTTGCTGGGTGTAGTGAGGTAGAGATCAAGAGCAAAATAATGGGAAAAATGCTCCATTTATTAAGCAGGTTTTCTAGAGCAAGGATCCAGTGATTCTGTTTCCTCTTGTCCCATCCTTTGAGGGAGCACATGATTCTGGCCTACTGTGTAATTACTGAGCAAGAAGTTTTCAGGTTGATTTATATGGGGTACCTGTTGGATAAGCAAACTAGACATTTCCTACTTGGTAACTTGTTCAGTTTATGGGTTTGGTTTCGGACTTTACTTGCACTTTTGTTCCTTTCAGGATATAATAAGTTCAAAAATGTTTCAAGGTTTGTTAAAACTTGCATGAGATTAAGAGATTATAAGACTATGTTAAGTTTTGAGGACTCATGGTGGACAACTAGATGAACTTCTGGAGAAGAACGGACAGAAAAGCCAGAAGAGCAGGTTAAGTGACTAACTTAAGGAAGATGGATTGGGCACCAGGTGGCACCCTTTTCCCATATCAAGCTAGTAGTTGATGGATGATAATTCATCAGATAGTTTTGATAGGCTTTCAGTAATTTCCTTTTATTGACACCAACATCCTCTCCCCATAGTAGCTTCTTACTTATCCTTTCATTGGTTTTGGCGTTGTTGTCTTTGGCTCAGCAATTTGGGAGGCAGCAGATGTTGTGATTGATGCAGAGCTGCCAGGGTGCTGGTTGGCTTGTTGATCAGGAGCTGATGCATCTGTCCACTGGCTGCTTCCTCAGAGCTGCTAGAGGAGAGAATCAAACAGGCAAGCAAATGTCTGCATCAGATGAAGAATATGTAGGAGGCTAAGTGCAAAAATAACAGCAAAAGGATTGGGAGAAAGGAGGAGTCAGGAATTTATCAGAAGTCATAAATAACTGAAAATCAATGCTATGGACAGCAAGGAAATGGAGAAGCATATAGATAAGGAGACTATAATAAATTTGAGGTAAAGAAAATCATGGAAAGAAGGAAAAGCAAATGTTCTGTCTGCTCCTACTTCAGGAGTTTCAAGAAAAACACCTAAAACAAGCCCTATTACGAAGAAAATAAGTAGTCATAAGGAAAGAAAGAATCCAAGAGAAAGTCAGTTCAATTTTTTTTTTTTTAAGGCAGTTTATGGAAAACCTACTTCAGGCTTTGATGTGGGAAGACGGAAGGGACAGCTGAAACAGAGTATTGGATACCTGATTATATTGCTATTTTATTGTCTGCCCAGTCTAGCTTAAACCCCTGGTTGTTCATGATTATAGAGCAGTAGCTTTTCCATCTGGTAGCCAAGTTTGTGCTCTTCAGATTTGCATCTCCACAATTTGAATGGCACTGTTGCTTTTTACACTTTTTCCAGAGAGGCTTAAGGTAGAGAATGTAAACATTGAAGCTGCCAAGACAAAATGCATTCTGAACCTATAGTTAAAACCATCATGTTTCCAGGTAGTACTTCTTGCTGAATCCTGAAGCATGTAATAATGCATTGCTTTGGAAAGCATTTTGTATCCTTAAGATAGAAAAGCATATTTCAGCATCTGATAACTAAAAAGAAACTTTTCCAAGGCTGCTGACCCAGATGCTTTAAGATGGGTTTGAATTTAGTTAAATTTTATTTCAGGCTGCTTTTACTGACCTTCCTTCCCCCTCTCCTCTTGCACATTCCCTTGGTGGTCTTTCAAAAGCCAGGTGTCTGGGATTGTCTCCAGCCTACTCTGAAAGCACCCCAGGCCTCGGATTAATATGTGAGTGCTGCCTTTTATTTAAGTCCATCCATTTACATAATGCCTGCTCAGTCAGACCTACTTGTGATGTACAGCCAAGTTGAACCAAAACCTCAGCAGGTCAGTAGTGCATGGCCCTGTTTTTTACTGAATTTAACTTAAAATGTCAGACCTTTTTGCAATGAAAACCAAAGAATATTGCAAAGGTGTTTTGGATTTATGATTCACAGAGGGATGTTCTAGAGATGTTTGATCTTTGTGTAAAAGAACTGGAGAATGAATAGTATGTGAAAATGTGCTTCTGCTTAAAGGGTGTGAGTGTCGATCTAATATCAGGGTGAAAATTTCATTGTGTATACGTGGCATGACAGTACGTTATTAGTATCAAAAATAATTTCTGTTACACATAGAACAGATTTACCTGGACTGCATCAATGTCATTCTGTTGTACCAAGTTCTCACTATAAAAGCATTGTTGCCATTAAATGAAAGACTTTGAGTCTCATTTTCTAAATGTAGTTCTGAACTACTGAGACCTCAAAAACCAAACAAATAGTTTCTTGTTATCCTTTGCAAGCATGTTGAACTATGGATTGGTTTTTTTTTTGTTTGTTTGGGCCTTTTCTGATGGTCACAATTGTCAACTTTTATACCTTGACATTGTTTTTTACTAGAGTCCTTCTCAGTATTGTTGAAAGTGGGTGACAGGACCTAACTCAGGAGTGGAAGGGACAACTGCACAAAATAGTGAACTCGACTTAAGACTGTGTTTTAAAATGTTCACACTGCTGAATTTGCAAGCAAATGGTGTTATTAGAGATTGTTTTGGCAAAAGGTAATATCCAAGTTCTCCTGCCTGGTTAGCACTTGAGCAGCAAATAAACAAAGTACGGACTTCTATGAAAATAAAAATGATCAGTTAAAAGAGACAAATTTAGGAATACTTGTGACTTAGTGTAGTGATAGGCTTTCTTGTCACAAGTTTCTATTATTGATGTTGTAGTTTAGTATGAATGTATTAGAAGGGCATTATTGTCTCAGTATTTGTCTCTGCTACTTTTTGGGGGTTTTTGCATGAAAACAGAGCGTTTGAACCATCAGTTGATTCCAGAACTTAGATATATAATATTCTTGGTACTTACATAATATGGTACTGCTTGATTTCCCTGATGAGCAAATAGTTGTTTCCTGTACTTTGTGTATGTGATTCACATCTTTATGGATATATTTCTTTAGATTGGAATACTGTATTAATAAACTGTCAATATGAGATTATTCTTGCTCTTAGTGTATGATGCTATTGTTTATAGTTCTTCAATGACTTAAGAAATTATAGTGATTGCATTTTATTACCATTTCTAAATTGTCTTATTGATGAATGTTATCTGACTTGAAATTTTTAATTTTATAGATATTCTGAACATGTGCATGCAAAAATCATAATTTTCTTTTGACCCTGAGTTATCTTTTTCACTTTTAAGTTGCGGGTTTTTCCATATAAATCAGAATTTTTTGCTATATTTTTTATAAAATGTCAAGATTTTGGTTTTGCCCTGCACTTACACTTATGAATAAAGCAGACACTCATTAGGAATAGCTTAAGAACACACTATTTAGTCTACAAACTAGTTATCTACATTTATTGTAAAATCTTGACAGTAGGCAGTGGAGTTATACTAAAAGTTTTCTTAAAAAAAGGGAACATAGAAATTATTAGATTCACAGCTGATCAGGTCTAATATGGGGAAGATAATTGCATAAAATTGGTGCCAGATTGGGTCTTGTTTCTCTATTACAGCAAATGGTTAGGCTAAGAAGAAAAAAAACTTCAACTCTTAAGATAGATTATGAAAAGAGATATGAATATTTCTAAATACAGAAGTGTGAAGGTTGTAAATATTAAAAGTGATACTTAAAAGTTTTCATAATATTGACAAGAAAATAACAGAAGTAAAAATAAAAAAATTGCAGATTGAAATAAAAATTCAGTGTATATTGTGAAATAGAGATATTTATTAGGTTTGATACTCTGTTGGTGAAATTGTTACTATGACAGGACATCATCTTGCTCATGGATTTACCTGGTTCACCATGGTGTAGAGTGGGCAGCATAGAGGATATTGGGATCCTTGGTGGTATTCGATAGAATTTTTTTTCTTGTTTCACCATGTCATAGTTTAGCTGAAAGGTAAATACTATAGAAATTACTGTGCTCTTTGCTAGATTTTGATGTTACTGAAGGGGAGAGCCTTTCAAGAAGGATCTGCCTTCTATCTAAAATGTCCTGTCAACACCAAAAATGTGTGCGTGACAAAACAAACCTTTGGCATCTAATATTTTCATCATAGTTAGCAAGCAGTGATCCACTTAAGAGCAAGTGCTGATTTTATCATGGAGGTCAAGATTTGATGGTAATGCGCCTTTTATGTCCAAGGCAGCAGGGATGCTTTGCCTTTCAAAGCATACCTCTTGGCCCACACTTCAATGCTAGTTGGTATCACAATACTTTTCAGTAGTCAGGGGCCCAACGTGTCCAAATAATTCTTCTTTGTCAGTGGCTTCTGGAAAGAGTTCTGTGGAGCAATTGGCATGGATTGTGGTGAGAGTTTTCCAGTGCATGATGGTGATGGCTTTACCCCAGCTTACGCCAGCATCTTCAGCACAAATGGTCTATGGAGCTTTCCATTAACTTCTGCAAACACTGAGCTCCCCTTTTCACAAGGTCACCATCTATCATGAGAATTAGTATATGACCTGCAGTGTTTTACATAATGCAGTGGCACTTTACTCTTCCTATCCTGCCTTTTCTTCCCTGTCTGCAATGGTTGAAGCTTATCTTGGCATCTTGGTATGCAAACCTCTGGAAAAAGCCCCAAATACAAGTAGCTGATAGTGTGTTAACAAAAGGTGAGCACTGAGAACACGTTCAGTGCCATTGCAGGAAACTTGCAGAGTAACTCATTAAAAAAAAAAGTCAAAAAGTTTTAATACTCTTGGAAATTTAGTTCTGTGGCCATATTTTGCTGTTAATGAAACACATCTTAGTCCTGGTTTCAAAATGAAGTTTAAAGAGATGCACTTGGTCTTTCAGTGTATTTCACTAATGTATATTTTAACTAAAAGTAAGAATTTCTGAGCTCAACTTGTTGGAAACAATTTCTATAGAGGGTTGAAAAAAGGTTGAGTTAGTGCAGATAGTCTGAGGGAAAGGGCTCAGACAAAAACTTGGTCATTATGAATGTATTGATCAGAGAGAAAAAGATAAACCATTGTGACTTAAGGTGAAAAGGAGGGAAATGCTAATAATAAATGCATTGTAGGTATTTAGGGAGAGGAGGAGGATTTTGTTGCTCATCTGGCACAGATTTCTAGATACCCTTAGCCTAATTTCATGAATTGTTCAGTCAGAACCTCAAGAGAAAGACAGTTGTGACTTAAAAAAAATGTCTTTGACTAAGTATTTTGTGGTTGGAGATTAGCTGGAAGAATCATATGTAACAGAAATCATATTTCTCTCTAAATATTTAGGATTTGACAGAAATATCTTAAAATTGAGAAGCTTAATTACTTTTGTTTATTGTTACTTGATTATCTGGCACTTTTTTTTTGTTTTTATAAATAATGCAAAATAAATAACAAGAGAAGGGGGAATTAAAGTATTCTATTTTCTGGGGTTTTTTTCCATATGTGATTTTTTTCTTTTTTTTAGGGTTTAAAGAGCATTAATATTGTGAATTGTGAAACAATTTCAAGTGTGAGTATAGTAAGGCAGGATCCTTGATTTAACCACTTGAAAGGGTATAAATACATTATAAGCAGAAAGCTTCTATACAGAACTGACAACAGCTAATTCTGACCACAGTATAAAAATTATCTATTTTAAAAGGCTGAAATGCACATAAATGAAGTATACAACTTTAAACATTTTAAGTGGTTATTTTTCAATCTGCAAAACAAATGCTATTTCCATACTAGAAATTCTTGTTAAAGAGCAGGTTTTGTGATGACTATTGGATTTAAATTACTAGCATTCAAAAGGCTTCTGTATTGACTTATCTGTCAAAAAAATTGTCTTAAATAAAATTTATTGTAGCATGTTGCAGTTTTAGTGGTATGAAAATTGCTTAGCAGACTGTGTAACAATACTTGATTCTTCCTTTGTGCTGCACAAAACTCAGCGATAACAAGAGAGTTTTTTTAATATGTGTTAATAAGGCATGTAAATTTCCTCCCACTTTTTAACCTTTGAGTCATCCTGTCAGTTTTGACATTTTTCAAGTCTGCTTATGGAGGAGATTTGTGTTGTGTTTTTGAATATGGTAGGAAGGTTCTAGAGATACATACTGATACCTTTTCAGTTCCTAAATATCAGGAGGAGATTCAACAATGCAACAGTGGAAGAAAATTGAGCTTCTGTTATCCTGACAATAGGTATTTTGAGATGAAGAAAACATATGGAACTTGCTAACAGAGAAGTCCTAGAAGTAGCCAAGCTTAAGGAGGTTGGGTTGTTACTGTTTTTCTTGGCTGGTCTTGATGCTGTGTAGTAATTACTGAGGAGTGAGTGGAGCTGGAAGTCATGGGTTCCAAGCAGAAACTTGAGTTCAATCTGGTTTTTCAAGGATGAAATATAAGAAAGCTTCCATTAGAGATATATCTGATACTTCAAGGCATAATGTGTGAGGCTGATCTTGGGGGAGAAAAAAAATCACACTGATAATAGACTGCAAATTTTAAAAATCAATGAAACTTTGATACAATATCACAAGAGAATGGGAAACTGTCTTCAAGAAGTAGAATTTAAAATTCAAAATTGGGAAGCTTTTGAACAAATGCAAGTTGTTCAACTTGTTTTGCATTGGCTAAGATTAGGAGTAGTAATGATCTCAGATTAAAACTTGAATCTAATGCATGACTCTGTAAGACCCCAGGCTCTAAGATACAAGCTCACCAAAGGGGTTTTGCTTTAAAAATATACAAGGCTCCACATATTTGCCTGCTGAATTTATTAGAAGAGCCTTCAGTTCTTCTAAAGCCTTAGGATAGCAAAAAGGAGAAATGCTGCACATGTTTTCTCAGGGGGTACTTTTACTGGTAAACTTTAAAGAATAAGGGAACTTGGCAAAAGTTTAAAGGGCAACATTCAACCAAAATAAAGCATTCCACAAAGCATTGACTTAGCACATGCTAACCTATACAACTTGGCCAAATCCAACCTGTCCGGTCATAAGCTACCCAAAATATTAAGAAAGGAGATTAGGAGAATAAGAGGAAGTAAAGAGGGGGAAAAAAAGAGAATTATAGCTACCACCTCTAGATCCAGGGTAGATCCACATACCAGGAGTCCAGAAGATAGTAGGGCTCAAAGGAGCATGGAGAGCACATTGCTGCTTTTGTTTGCTTTGGCCCCCCTATGGCCACACCCCCCCAGCCCCCAGGTGGGATTTGCGGCCCACTGACCACTCTGGGGCTCCAGGGAGGGGTGAGGGGCGAGGGGCACTCTCCTGGTGTGTCAGAGGCTTGTTTAGGGAGAAAAGGGGATGTGGTGTAGGGCAATGCTCCCGGGCTGCTTTTGACTGACAGCTGCCCTGGGGTTGCCCAAGGAGACTCCAAGGGTCTGAGTTATGGCATAAAGAGTGTCACCTCACCTTTGTGAAACTTGCCCTGTCGCTTCCCTCCACCCCCCCATTTGAGATGGTCCAAGTCAATAACAAATATAATAATCCAATGTCTCACAGACTCACACAGCAAAAAATAGCTGGGGTTTTTTTCTCTGTTGCACAAGTCTGGATCTTATTTTACATTAAGTTAAAATATTTTTTTTTCAGTTGTAGCAAAAGTACATGTTGAATATCAACCACTTAGAACTGAAAAGATTTTAACAATTAGGAGAAGGAATGTGCTTGGTATCCCCTGCTTCAGGCTTTGATCCTTTAGAGTCTCGCCCATGCCTTGACAACAGAGCTCAGCTATGATGCAAGGTTTGTGCAGGAACAGGTAGGAGCAAGCAAGAAGTGACCAGGTGAAGTATCAAATGAGTGAAAAAAACGCATGGTCTTTGGTTTGGAATAGGGAGTGTTGAGCGATACAGGTATAGTGCTTAACTGTTTACCTTTGCTAGGAAATTTTTTAAAAGAGCTTTTTAAAGAGACTGTAAGTCTTTGTGATGGATTGTTTAGTGTTTGGTTATGTTGTGTTTGTTTTAGAGGGGTTTGGGGAGTGGAATTGTTTGTGTGTGTGCTGGTATATTTTTCTGGGCCAAACAGGTACCTCAATCATATTCCTTCAAGGTAGTTTTAGAGCAAACTGCTTTATTATCTGTATAATTCCTTGTTTTGTACAAAACATATTACCATAATTCATAGTATTTTTTTATGCTACAAAAACCTCTGAGACAATCTCAGGATTTTCTCTCAAAACCACTCAATTTTGGTGGATTTAGCACTGTTATACGTTGAGACACCGTTGCTTTATTTTCTGTATACAGAATTTTGCAGTGCTTATGGTTACGTGTGGTTAAATGTAACTGTAAGGCCCCAGTCTCGAAGGGCAAGTTTCTTAAAGGGGCCTTGGTTTTTTTATACCATGAGAGGGCACAAGGGAAAAACCACAACAATGTTTTTCAGGAGCTTAAACCACAAACTTTTACTGGCAAACTTTAGAAAATAAGGGAATTTGGCAATTTTCAAAGGCAAATTCAATCACAGTTAAGCATTTCACGAAGCATGGACTTAGCAAACTGCAGCCCATCCAACTTTTAAGTTACCCAGATTGCAAGAAGAGGAAATCAGAAGAAAGAGAGAGAGAGAAAGCAAAAATATAACTACTGCTGTGGTTCCAGCATGGTAGGAGCCAAGGACAATAGGGACACAACACATGGAGGCCTTGTGCAACGATTTTTATCTGGTCTGGCTTCCTGCGGGCCACCTCCCCCCCAGGTGGGGCTTCCAGTCAGCCAGCCATTCTGGAGCTGGGTTAGGGGTTCCAGGGCCATGTTGTGGAGCAGTGCTTCCAGTTTGCCAGTGAGCTCTGGAGCTGTTCCAGAGGCTCTGGAGGGTGGGGAATGTGAGCAGTGCACTGTCTCACTTTGGCAGAACTTGCCCTGTCCCCTCCCCCACACACCTTAGTTGTTTCAAGCCAGTAATAATATTTTCCAGTCTCTCACAGTAACTAAGCTGGGCTTGCAGCTTAGGCTGTGCAATATCTGGCCTTATGACCTTTTTATCAGTTTCCATTTCCTAAACACTTCTGTTCACTATTTTTTTTTTTTAAATCATTTTGGGAAAGATGTATATCCGAATTGACTAACATCTCAATCACACTTTTTTACCTAAAATCAGTCAGTCCTGTGGGATAAATCAGACTGCTGTGTGGACTTTTTTTTGTTACTGAAACAATCCTTCATATATTCTGTAAAAGTCTATTTTTATTTCTTTTGTGAAAATGAATATTAAAAGTTTAAAAATGAAACTAGAGTGCATGCTACAATGATTTGTTTAATTGAGTGACTTCTGTTTAAGTAGTTACATGAGCCACGTACCGTGTTCATATATATATATGTAGTCATTTTCAGCTCTTAACTGGAGGTAATAAGATTTAAATTTATGAATAAACAGTATAGTCTATAAGCACTTGAGTGTTTGACCAGAAAGTGTTATAGATCCTTGCAGTGATCCTCTGTAGAGACCTTATCATGAACCTGACCAAAGTTACTGAGTCACGCAGGTGGTTCTGACTTTCGGAACATAAGGTCACAGTTTGAGTGAAGTCTCAGATAGCAAAAATGCTTTCATTTTTACTGAGACAACAAAGGCCTCTTAACACTGCTGGGTAGTTAATGTTTTCTGAGTGGTCTCTCAAAGACAAAGTGCTTGTTGGTTACAATTCCATTATTGTTCTTCCTCGTGGTCTGACAGTGCCGTACCCTTCAAAAGAAGGAGAGCACTGAATTATGTTGTATGCTGTATGTGTCCAGTCATCTTTTCTGACCAAGTGAGTGAAAAAAGATGTGGAAGATCTTAAACCAAAACCCTTTCTTTTCAGAAAGTTTCCTGCCTCTATTTACTGAATTCATCTGTGAATGAAACGTGCACTGCATGTACAATTTACAGTGTAAGATCAAATTGTCCAGAAGAAAATACTATTTGTCTATGGCAAATGCACCAAAATATTCTATCTGGCTTATTTTTTAAAAATGTCAATGCTTTCAGTATGTGCTGCTGCAAGAAAACAGGACATTTTATCAGCAGTTAAGAATCTGTCTGAGCTGTAAACCCTAGGATAATTAGAATAATTAGTCTCTAGCCTAAAATATTTCTACTATGTAGTTAGTTATTGTGAAGTAGGAAGCAAAGTACATGTTTCTTTGGTAAGCAGATGATCTAAAAGTGTGTCAATTAAAAGATTCTGGGTATGAAATTCTAAATGTACAGGTATCGAAGGGGGCAAACAGAATGAACCAAATGTTCAAAAGCACTCTAAGATGCTTTAAAAGAAAAAATTACAGAGAAGAAAAAAATCAAGAATAGAATATTGATGATGTAAATAAACATTATTTCCAATTTTAAATTAGTTTCCTGATGATATAAGTATACACCAAGATGTGCTGGGCAGCTTGTTTATTCTGTACTTTCATTGAATGAGTTACAGATATTAGGGCTTTCAGGTAGATATTGTTGATGTTATATTTATGTAATCTCAATTTTATTTAAGTCTTCTATATTTTGAAAATCAGAGCACACAATTTAAAGATATTATATTACCTGCATCTAGCACATCCTCAGTTTTGAAGTGCGTGGAAGGCTTGTTCACTGTTTATTAGTTTTTTGGATAAAGTTAAGGAAGTTTCACCTGAAACCAATATTAATATTACAAATCAGACAATTAATTAGTGGTTAAAGATATTAACATTTGCTCTATAGAATACCGTAAAGGTATCGTAATTATGGACTTGGATTCTTTTCATGCCTACCACCAAATTTATGAAAATAACATTTCTCCCCGGTTTTCCCATTATCAAACTGGAATACTTGCAGTCCTGATCAAGTGCTCTGATGCTTGTGGAAGATAAATCTCCTTTGTGAGTGTGTTCAGTGTTATAAGTAGCATTATCCCTAGAACATCAAGAGTTCCTTCAGGAGAATATATTTGCAAGGACAGTTTTTTTCACTTGGGTTGCATGCTCTTTATTTTGCTTCTTTGTATACAAATTTAAGGCTAAAATGGGGCTCGCATGTCAGCATAATATCTGATCAGCAGAATGCCCTCTGCTGAATAATACTGTGAAATATATAGCACAATGCAATAAATTGGGTAGGAAGTAGTAGCTTCCTATTTTGGATGTAATTAATGTAGTTTTATATTTAACACCTCAGTCTTTGCATTCAGAAATAAGTTGTCTTTCTAATGCTTCTTATTAATGCTTTATTTTAGTAAGTGGATGTACAAATAACTTTCCAGTTTGATCCTAGTTAGTGTGAACCTTCTAAAACAACACTCTAAGCTTAAAGCAACTTACAAAAAGTGTGTGTTATATACCTACTTATAGTTTTCTCCTTTTCCTGCATTGTGAGAACAGGTGTATTGATGGGGAAAAAATATTCACTGACATGCCTGAGAGATGAAAAATAAGCATTTATAGGAAAAAATGAGAAACTTTATAAAAATATGAAAATTGTCTTAAAGTTTATTTTCCCTTCATATGACTAAGCAAATTGCAAATAATAGTGAAAGAGATTAAAAGGTGTTGATATAGGATGGAAAAACTAGAGCCATGCTTAAACAATTATTTTTCTCTGTAAAGGCTAAAAAACCAACCCCCAAAAAACCCTACCTTCCTCCTCATCCCCCAGAAAAACCAAACCAAACCAAAAAACTCAAAACAATAAGAATACTCAAACAAACAGAAAAACAAAACAAAACAAAAGAACTCCCCATGGCCTCCCAGAAATCAATTGCTGAAAACATAGTTCAGGAGAAGCAAGGAATATCCTTGTTTTTATTGCTTAGCTGTAACATAGAGTAGCCAGTAGCCAGAAGTTTAGGAGTGGGTTTTGGGATTCTTAAGTAGAAAAATGCAGTAATTGATATCATAGTTAATAACTGATTTGGGCTGCTGCTCTTGTATACATTGAGTCTTTAAGCTGTATAAAGCTGCGTGGTCAGGAACTGTAAGTTAAAGATGTGAGTCAATCAACTACATGGTTTTATCTTTCAGTCTTTGTCACAGTAAATTATACAGGACTCACAGATACGACCCCAGGTTTGGGTGTTGTTTGGTAGAGGAAGAATAAACAGTAAGAAGTTGCAAATCAGAAAAGATAACCACTAAAAAAAGTTGTTTTCAGACTACTTTATCTGAAGGGTTCTTGGGATGTGGGGATCGCTCTGGGTTGCAAGCAAATATTTTGGCTCATGTAGTAACTATTTTTAGACAGTAAAATAAGGATAATCTGGATGATTCTTTAAAATGTTGCTAAAGCTGTAAAATGGGAACAGAAATGGGGAGTTAACACCTTTGTAAGCTGAAATATCTTTTAATATAATTGAATTTTTACTAAATGTTCTAGTATGAAGAATTTGTGTCAAGAATTGAAATGGATTCCTTAGGACAGCTACCAATATATGGTCTGTTGACTGGTTTAACTGTATAGAAGAGAAATAATTAAAGACAATCTGGCATTTGTATATGTGGTTCCTACAGCACAGAAACTACCTGAACATTTTAAAGGTAATAAGATGATATTTTTTCTGTTAGCTTGTCGTAATTTACTTCCTTTTTTTTTAATATGTGTAACTGACAAAATAGAATGTGCCATTTTACTCAAGTAAATGCACAAGCAATTTAGTTAGGCCTTTATGAAGCATGGTACTTGTCTTACATAAATAATGTCCACAATTCAGATGAGTATTGCACTAATTAATGCTATGTGGTCTGCATTGCATTTAACAAACAAAATAGCTTTGTTAATGCATCATTAGCAAAAAACTTCATTCTTTTTCATCTCTCATAACAGGGTATGCATATGTAAGCCACGTGTTTGCTGTCCTGGACTATAGTAGGCTTGTTTTTTCAGTCTTGCTAAGTTTCAAATACTATGTTGATTAGCTGTACCAGTACCGTGTGTAGTATGATAAATGGCTTGAGCACCAACACTAAAAAATATCTCAAGTAGGCTAAACTATATTAATGACTTAATAGCAGTATGTTCTTACATATTTCTGTGTAGCAGATGAAGTGTCCCACACAGGTACTTGCGCCAAGTACTTAATCTAAAGCACTGTCAAGTGTACTTTTGAAGGTGTCTGCAGGTGAATATGCAGTACTTCTTGTCTGTCCAAACAGCATAAACATGGAAAAATCAACTGCAAATGCAGAATGGGAGAAAGTAATGTCTTGCCTGCTGTGAGGCTCATGAATCGAGAGTGAGTTTGTTAATGATTCCTGTAGCGGAGAAGAGCATAGTAAGCCTAGACTTTTGTTTTGAAAGGTAAACAGAAGTTACTGGAATAGAGAGTTGTTTCCTTCTTCATGAACAGGTGTGGACTGACAGGTTTAATTTTGTGGAAAGAAAAATTTGTCATGTTAGTGCTAAATTTAAGGTATTGTCTTTTAGCTGCATGTTTCTTCTGCTCTGCCTTTGTAGTCTAGATTAACAGTGGAAATATGTCCATAGAAAATCTATTTGGGAATAAAAATTTGCAGCAGAATGAGGTGCTACACAGAGATTCATAAGGTTTGGGCGGGGAGGAAATTTACATGGGTTAGCTAAAATGTGGAAATATTCTCTGGGGTGGTATTTAATGAGATATAATTAGATAAAGCAATCAATCTGTTTTTATACTATCTTGGAACTTTCTTGTAGAATGTGACAGAACAAAATTCAAGTTATGTTGTTTCTTTTGTAGTATATAAGGCTGTATCCAGTAAGGAACTTAAGGAGAAAGAGGAGGGTGGGCAGGAAGGAAAATTTCCAAGTACCTAGATTATTTTAACAACTAAACCATGGAAGAATATGCTATTAAGTTCAAAAAAGAAATGGAATGTGTTGCCATAGAGCATTCACTGAAGTATATTCATGCAAGTGAAATACTGTTGTCTGAAAAGGATGAGTTAAGGAAGGGCTCTCCTTTCTGAATGAAGAGCACATAAAAGCTTCTGAAACACTGGGAACCTTCCCTCCTATTAAGAATTAGTTTCACAAAATCACAGAATATGCTGAGTTGGAAGGGACCCACAAAGATCATCAACCTTAGCCCTGCACAGGAGCATCCCCACAAGCCACACTATGTGCCTGAGAGTATTGTCCAAACATCTCTTGAACTCTTGTCAGGCTTGGTGCTGTGATCACTGCCTTGGGGAGCCTGTTCCAGTGCCCAACCACCCTCTGGGTGAAGAACCTTTTTGTAATATCCAACCTAACCCTCCCCTGACTTCAGGCCATTATCTCAGGTTCTATCACTGGTCATCACAGAGAAGAGATCAGTGCCTGCCCCTCCTTCCACTCATGAGGAAGTTGTAGACTGTGATGAGGTCTCACCTCAGTCCTCTCTTCTCCAGGCTGAACAGACCAAGTGACCTCAGTTGCTCCTCATACAGGTTCCCCTCAAGGCCCTTCACCATCTTCGTTGCCCTCCTTTGGACACTCTCTAATAGCTGAATATCTTTCCTATATTGTGCCCAAAACTGCACACAATATTCAAGGTGAGGCCGCCCCAGTGCAGAGCAGAGCAGGACAATCCCCTCCCTTGACCGGCTGGTGATGATTTGCCTGAATCCCCCAGGACATGGCTGGCCCTCCTGGCTGCCAGGGCACTGCTGACTCATATTCAACTTGCCATCCACCAGGACCCCCAGGTCCCTTTCTGTGGCACTGCTTTCCAGCATCTCATTCCCCAGTCTGTACGAACATCTGGAGTTGCCCCATCCCAGATGCAGAATCCAGCACTTTCCCTCGTTGAACTTCATATGGTTGGTGATTGCCCAGTCCTCTAATTTGTCGAGGTCTCTCTGCAGGGCGTCCCTGCCTTCGAGGGAGTCAACAGCTCTGTGTCATCTACACTTGCTTAGTATCCCCTCCAGTCCTGCATCCAAGTCATTTATGAAGATGTTGAAGAGCACAGGGCCCAAGATGGAGCCCTGTGGAACCCCACTAGTGACGGGTCACCAGTCTGATGTTACCCCATTCACTATTACCCTCTGTGCTCGACCCATGAGCCAATTGCTCACCCACTGCATGATGTGTTTATCCAGCTGTGTGCTGGACATTTTGTCCAGAAGGATAATATGAGAGACAGTATTGAAAGCTTTACTAAAATCCAAAAATATTACATCAACTGGCTTCCCTTGATCAACTAAGTGGGTTATCTTGTCATAAAAGGAAATCAGGGGACTTTCCTCTCCTGAAGGCTTGCTGGCTGTGACCGATGACAGTGTTGTCTTTCAGATGTTCTTCAGTACTTCCCAGGATAATCTTCTCTGTAAATTTACCATGCGCTGAACTGAGAGGCCTGCAGTTTCCAGGGTCCTCCTTCTTTCCCTTCTTGAAAATCAGGACAACATTCATCAGCTTCCAGTCAACTGGGACCTCTCTGGATTCTCAAGACCACTCAAAAATCATTGAGAGAGGTTTTGTGATGATGACAGCTAGCTCTTTGAGGATTCTTGGATAACACCCTTGATTTTGGTTCCCTCTCTCCTTTTCTTTAAGGGTAGTGGAGGGGGGGTAGGGATTGAAATTAAATGATAAATAGTTATTATATCAACAAAATAAGAGCATATCCCAGTGTCCTGGAGGCTGTTAGCTCTCTGAGTGTTAATCTCAGAAATTCTAAAATTCACTATTTTTGCCATGTGCCAGTCATTTAATAATGTTTTGTGAATCATGAAGGATGCTATACTCTTCAGGCTACTTGCTATGGCAGGAGTACAGCGAGTCTGAATGCAGAGGTTGTATTACTGGAAAAAGAAATGCTGTTATAAATTGTTCTTTGATTGTATGTGAGTAATTATTTAGGTTCAGAGGGACCTCCAGGTGTTTCCTCGTTCTTCTCCTTGGTCAGCCCAAAGTAGGCCTGGTTAGATTGGGTTACTCAGTGCTACGTCCAGCTGAGTCTCGAATACCTGCACAGTGGAGACCCCATGCCCTTCTGAGCAACCTGTGCTGGTGTTGCCCATCCCTATGGTAAATACTTACTGGTTTCACATGAACTAGCAAGCAGGAACAGACTGCTTCAGCTTTCTGTTACTGTCTGCTGACCCCTTTTCCTCTTCTTTCTGAACCCGAGCATAAACCAGAGAAGATGCTTTCATACTGCACTCTTGCTGGACTGCAATGAAATGCAGAACTTGCTGCTTCCCCCACCTCTAGTCGGCGAATAGATATTTTGAATAAGTATGCTGCTTCCGTCTCTCAATGGCAGTAAAAAAATACTTTAGCTGTTTGTTCAGTTGTTTAACTACGATAATGGACTTCATAGGAGTCTATATCTGGGGATATAGTTTTTTGCTGAGGCAAGGTGAATCACAGTTTTTGCCGGAATGGTATTTCCCTGAAGTTTCTCACAGTGAAAAAACTTTATTGACTGAAGATGTGTTTTACCTGCTTCCAAAATAATGCACTTCTCAGCCCCTGTGCCCCAGGTTTGAAAATTGGGCACTCACTGTTTGTATAAGGGTGGTAGTAACTCTTAATTTATTGGGCAAGGGAGGGGCTACCAGAAGAATGAACTATTGATTTTATTTTTTAACATCTCAAAAACTTATATTTGGAATATGCTGAAATATAAATTTGAGTAAGATTTCTTTTCAAAGAAAGAACTGCATAATATGTTTCTGCACTGTGGAGTGCAACAATTTACTAGGCTAAGGATACACCAAAAAGGTTAATCGTGTGTCCTTGTTTTCTGAGGCAGCTATTTCTAGGAATAACTGTTTCTAAGCTTTTCGTTCCAATGTCTGTCAACTAGATTTCCACAATGAACAGCCCAAAGGAGCCTAAACAGGAGCTTCTGTTGTGGAGTGCATTTTCTTTTTATTTTAAAGCAGTGATTAACCCTTTTTAAAACTTGCTTTTGATGTGACCAGACAAAGAGAGACTCATATAGCCCTTTGGGATTTGCTTGCAGTGTGAACCTTCTTCAAAAATCATGACCTTGGCTGTCCAAGTGATAAGGCTCTCAAGTTGTTAAAGTAGATTTAAATGAGAAGAAAGCAGAGTGTCAAGTGTGTGTATTTAGTGCTGTAGATCTAGTGTAGCAATACTTTGTACTAGTTAAAGCACACGTGAGTATATTAACCACCCAGGTTGTTGCTGACAGGATAGAAACCAAAATTAACGGCATGCAACAATACAGTGGGAAAAATATACCAACATCCTCATATCTTAACATGTAAGCATTTAATACATAAAAATGAATATAGGTTATACTTAGTTTTGTCTGGGGCTAGGAATATTGATGAAGTCTTTCTCAGTAACAAGGACATTCTTTGTGATGTAGATATATGTATACCTTTTCTTTACAGTCATAACGACTTCTTGTCAAATGAACCAAAAAGTCCCAAGCGAGACTTTCCCATCATGATAGAACAAGAACTCAATAACTTGTTATTCAAAATCCTGTGATAGAATACATTTCTGTCTTGAGAAATTGGGTTCTTTACACATTTCCCTGGGAAAAAATGCACTCCAGTGATTGTTTCAATGTATGCAGTGGGTTATAAAGGGAGTTTCAGAGATACTGTACTTATCAGCTGCACATGAACAGTTTGTGGTTTGAAGAGGGAACCTGGGATGGTGAAATCCAACCTTCTGTATCCAATTTTACCCAGTGGAATATGGCATTAAACAACCCTATTGTGTGTTTAAAATTTCATTTTGTCTGTTGGAACACTAGACCATATAGTTTATTTGGAGAAGCTTATGGATAGTTTGTTCACCTTTGTTTCATTTTCTACTTTATATATCAGATAATGTGAGGAAGTATATTGTGAAAATCAAAGGTAAACCTCGAAGCTCACTGTGGTGTTAAACTATATCTCATGTCTTAATTATTTTAGTGGAGCACAAAAGCTGTGCCCCTTTGATTTAGGTTGTACCTTTGAATTAAAGTCAGATTGAAATGAGGACTAAAAATCAGATCATTGTGAAATATTTAATTAGGAAAGGGTATGGATCTTTTGTTTCACAAGAACTAGCTGCAGACTTAAACGTCCTCAGAAAAGAAATTATTATTCCTTTTAATATGTGAACCAGTCTTTGGCTATATATTCTGACATCAGCCAGTCTTTTTGATTTTTAAAGAATGTGCTAGTGGTGGTGGTTTTTTTTATTTTTTCCACTGTGGCCTACATTTATTTCCTTGTCATCTTTTATACATTTGTTTTTATACAATAGTTTACAAATGGAAGATTTTCTTAAGATATATATTTAGGATATAGTATAGCTAATCTGTAGAAGTGCTTAAGCTATGCAAATGTATATGCTGTCTGTGTGACATGTACTAGAAAACTGTATCACTGTTTATAAAGCTTTTAGCATTGTTTATTGCAATTTATTTAGATCCATGTTTTGAGCGTGTTGCATTGTTCATTACTTCTGAGACTTGAAGTGGAACAGCCTCACAAAGAAATACCCTTTGATGATAAGATTGCAAAGTAAGAATGAATGAGCAGAGAGAGTATGCTAGGACTATAATAATGTTTGTAGCATTCATTAAACTGTTGGTTAAGTAATGTATTCAGACTGACTAGTGTTTCCCAGCTTCTACATCGCCCATTATATGTTCTAGTAAATTAAAACTAGGAAACCTTTGTTGGAGTTAGAGTGCTCAGACTGACATCTAATTCCCCCAGACAATAGGTACAAGCCTGCAAGCCTCTCTAATTCTTTCCAGCCTTTACATTTATTGATTCTTTTGCAAATGTGTTTCATCCAATCTATTACAAACAGCACTGGTTAGAAATGTGAAGTTTACCACCTTTGACCTAAAGCACATTACAAATTATAGCTATCTGACATACAGTTGGGCATCCCAGACATACTTCTAATCAGAAGAAAATTTGGACCCTTAACTGCTCAACATACCAAGCTTTGCCAAGAAGGACTGACATTAATTCTTTGATCTGTCTGGTTTGGAACTGAATTTAGTTCAGCTATCATTTGTATTCTAGGCTGTAAATGTTTTATTACTTGAGTTTGCTTATGTAAGTAGTTTATTTTGATTCAATACTTCATTTTCCCTAGTCTTGATTAATGTTTTGCATATACAGATGTAAGTTTCTTACTGCAAAGTATGGATTCAATTTTTTTTTTTAACGTCAGGTTTTTTTCATCTTTTATTATTGAAAAGTTACCAAATAATCCATTCATAATCTCTGAATGGATAGAAAGAACAGTAAATTTTAATGAAATGTACACAATACATTTTTATTATTTTCTGCATAACTTATACTGTAAAACATATGCAATAAATAATTGATAGTAAACAAACACATCTTATTCTTCCCACTATATTCGTCACCAGTTTCAAAGCTTTGAAGTTTAGTAAATAATTTATGATAGTTGTTAGTGTAAGGAAGTCTAACTGTACTCCTGATCCTGCTTGTTTTTTTGTCCTTGTTGCTCTTGAGCAGAACTTTGATTGGTAGCCAAACTGAATGATAAGAATGTATGAATAACCAATGGGATTCATTAAACAGATTGAAAATTAAACCAACTACTTTTTATTTGAAAAAAAAAAAATTCTTAGAAATACCTAATGAAAATTTTGGAGGTTTTTAATTGGGTATGAATTGCATAAGACAATGATGGAAGTGAATGTTTTTGATACAAAGTGGAACATGTTTTCTACCTGCTTTTGTTCTCAAAACTTCAATCACAGTGTCTTTTAGCCTGGTTAAATATCTTGCTGAGATCTACTGTATTTGCTGAGAATGTAACAAAAGATGCCAGAGTTCAAAAATAAAGAAATACATGTTTCTGGCCTTTACTGAAATGTTCCGTAGAATACATGTTTAATTTCCTTTTGTTTCCCTTGTTTGCATGAAAAAAACCAAAGACTTTAGAGAGATTTTTAATCATTCAGGCTCTTCAGGATGGCTTTTAATTTATGTTCTTATAAAAGTTCTTAAATACTCCAGTAATATATTGTTAGTTTTTAACCTGTATTCTGACATACCTAAAACTTAAAATACAGCAGAAAAAAAAAATACATGACTTCAGGCAGAGATATAAAAATTCTGTGTAATTCTGTAACTTCTAGGTACTATTTTGTGGTGTCTCTAACCCTCAAAAAAGAGTGAAATCAGAGCAAAGAGATTTAAATCCATCCTCATTTTGGCTGCAAAAACAATGCAGCATAAAACCTCCCATCTCCCGTGGGTGGGGAACCATGGTAAAAGTTTTTACTAAGAATTTCTCTGTTCCTCTTTTGGCATTTGTTTTTGTTTTGTTTTGTTTTAAGCATTGTGTACATACAAATGCAGATGCATGATAGTAATTATGCAGGTGACAGGACTGCATAGGAATCTTTGGCCATTCTAACTTCTCTGTGTGTGGCTGCAACCTGCAGTACTGGTCTTGCTGTGTAGTTTTGCATATGTGAAGCTCTAGGTCTCTGCTTTGTGTCTGACAGAGTTGGGACAGGGAGCACAGCATATAAATAGGTTCTGTTTTATACAGCTCTAATTATGATGAGGCATCACAGTGAAGCTTTAAAGAATATTTTCAAAGCAGGGCTGAGTATATTAGACACTAAGAGGGGAAGGCTGTTAAGGTATAGGGTCTTCTGGGTCTGAGGTATAAGCTGGTTTGTTAGGCTTTTTATTTAAAGGTGATTTATAGGTGTCATGAGCTAGATGTTGTGAAAGTTAACAAGAAGAGCAAGAACTTGTTCTTGCCTTTCAGAAATTTGTTGTCTCTCAAGATTTCCTGTACACCACTGTTATTTCCCTTGGAATCAGTATGGGACCTGCCTTATATTGACAAGACCACATTAAGCTAGTATTGTCATTAGCTCACTAATTTTTCTTGTGTGGCAAACGACAGAAGAGGAAAGTTTTGGGAAGTTTCTGACTTTGACCAATATGGTGATAATTTCTCTTGGCAAAGGCACATTACTACTTTCTCCCTATTTAATAGTGAAAAACTTCTCCAAAAAATGAATTTTGGAGAAATTAGATCATTTTTGGGGGGGGAGAATAAGCCACCATCTTTTATTGTTGAAAGAGTTAGCCTAAATGCAGATGTTATCATTGACTGCTCAGTGTTGTTGGACAGTGGCAAATTGTTTCCTTTAGGGATTTGTAAATGCTGTGGTGAGCAAGTATTCAATCTTCACTTGGTAGCTCTAGTTGCTTCTTGAAAAGTACTTTGGTTTGGTTTTGTTCTAAAAGCTCTTCTTTTCCTTTCCTCTGCATGGCTTCTGCAATGCTTGTCTATTTTTAGCTGCTAACACTGCAAAACCAGTGATAAACAGTTGATAAAGCTAATGGTGTTTGCAGATGAACACCCATATTCTTTTAGAAGCTTTAAAATTGTTAAAAGATTATCAGCAAAGAACATTGCAAGAAACGTGTGACTACAGTGTGACCTCATGCATGTTAATTCTTCAGTGCAAGAGGAACCTGTATACTTGCCTAAAGCATCACTGGCTTCATAGATCACTTTGAAAGATTGGGGCTTGCTTTTTGTAAGGAACATGGAAAGTATTGGTCAGCTGCAGCTCCCTGTTTGCAACAATACATCACCTTTGTATCTTTCTTTGGTCGTAGAGAGAATCTGCTGACAGCAGGGTTTTGATAGAACAGACCACATCCACCATTGACTTTTTACTTTCAGTGTCACCTTGGGGCATCATCTCTAGTTTCCAAGTAATGATAATGTCTTAACGGCTTTTTAGTACTTATCTTTTTTGTTGTCTTGTGCAGCCTACTGGTTCTTCAAAGGCTAAGTTCATGTGTTGCACAAAGTGGGCACAAAAATGCAATAAATCTCAGTAATTTTCAAACTGGCTTCTTTTGTAGTCAGGTTTTGTGAATATTTTTAAGAATTGCTTTAATTTTTATTAAACTGTAATCTGTTTTTGAAGACATCTGGATTTCTTGGCAAGGAATATGAAGGAGAAAAGATGGAAAAAAGGCTAACTTCCAGAAGGGTAAAATGAACTTCAACTAAAGGAAACAGGTTAGCAATTATCTGTGCACTGCCAATGTTCAAGATAGAATATTGTTCACGTGCAGAGCTCAGTTATCTGCAGAACAAAGGAACAGCTTCTGTACCTGTCTGTACAGAAAGATCATATTAGTAATCATCGTGACCCCTTATAACCTCATAAAAGGTTAGGTGTTCTCCTTATTGAAAATCTTGGGAGTTAAACTAATAAAACAAACTTGCGTAGCTACCGGTGAATGCCTTCATGAACTAAATGTTCGTTTTTAGATCCCTAGAAGCACCAGTTATTCCAACTATCAAAAGCAGTGTGCTTTAATTAAAATAATTTTTTGGGTGAAAACCTACTTGAAGAAACAAGTAATTTATGGTAAAAGAGATGAAAATTGGAATGTGTATTTGTACATAACCTTCCTATAAGTATTGAACTCTGTCTTTAATGCGTATTAGTTGCTAAATCAAGTCAGATGTCTGGGGCGAGAACTGGAGAGCTGATAGCAAATATTCATAGTGCAAGCTGATAACAGCCTTAATTAAGCTGCTGCTATCTTTCCATGATAAATTTAGAACTTCTCCATAAGTCACCTGACTCACTGCTCTATTTGCATCCAGGAGTATTTGATTTAGATCAGTGTTTTTGTTAAGAAGTCTGCAGATGTCTATTTGATAGTCTTAGCTGTCTCTCAGAGAAGAAGAGCCTGGGAGCTTTGTTTCTGCTGTGTTCCAATGTCGAGAAGGAGGTGTACATTGACCTAAAGCTGACCTTCCAGCATTTAGCTTTTTCAGGATTGACATGACCTGAGAAATACTTCTAATTTAACACTAGTGTTTTCTCATACCAGTTCTTGAACTCAAAATTCCTTAAATTTTCAGTTTGAGGAAGATAAAAGATATGTGCAATTAGGTGGCTAATAGTTGTCCTTGCTAACACTTAGCAGTGAGATCTGTTTCACAGAGGCTGTTCCACGCAGCTGTGTCACATATGAAATTTTGCGCATTTTGTTTTATATGTTACATTTAGAAAGAAGGACATCCAGCTTCTGAGGTCATGAGGCTTTTATTTGGGGACAACTGCTTTACTGAAATAAACATTTTGATGTACTTGAAATTATATTGGGGAAGACACTGAAGGTGGGTACTCTCAGGGCTTAAAAAAGAGCATAGTTTTTGGAGATCATTCAAGATATCATAATCTACCAATTTTACAAAACGAGCTCAAAATCTTGATCTAGACTAAGTTGCAATAGTTGAAGGTAAGAAAAAAAATATATATGTTGGTCGGAAGTTTTCTCATGATTATGGCAGATTTTTTCCATTTGCATATCGGTGGTGATTTGAGAGTCATTCTACCCATGTGTCTTATTCCCTTCTGGTGCAGATTTCACTGCAGTTGCCCGTTTCATCTTCATATTCTATTACTGCACAAGATGTCTACCTCTAGGCAAAAAAATAAGAACAGCTGAAGAAAACTGTCACCCACTTAATTTCAAGAAGTTTTATCTTGAAAACTTTGGCTAACAGGATAATTTCAAGCATATTTTTAGAGCTTTGGTGAACACAGTCCAAGACAAGTCTGTTCATGTAGTGTTAACTGCAACTAAACTGAAAGGCTTTGGGATAACAACTCATTTGATGAATTTTTCAAGTAGCATGTTTAGTATTATGTCACCAAATTATTTGGATGGATTTATCTCCTCTATTTTGCTTTCAGGAATGGTACACATTGCAAATGTGTCACTAAATCATCATTGACTGAACTGTCTGACAGAGATACTTGTTTTTATTTTAATTCTTTTCAGGAAAGAATAATTTGAATTGAAAGTTAATTCTTGTATTGGAATTTTTTGCTCAAAAAATAAAATGCAACATTTTTTTCCTGTCTAGAAATTCTGTCATTGTTTCTGAACTAGTACATTTTAAGTATTCTTCATTTAAGTATTCTTCTTTATAGTTCACTTAGAAAAATTAGAGGGAATGTCCAGTTATACTTCCTCACAGATAGTGAATAAGCACTGTTCAGAAACTGTAACTCTTACAGTTGTCTAAATTTGAGATGAAGCGGATCATTAAGTTGTTGTAAATTACAAAAGTCATCTGAATGTTTGGTTAAGAGTCCAGTAGTCCATTTTGTATCAAAAGAAACTCAGAAGGAGAGTTGTGTCCCACCAGAATTTGAGAACAGGTTTGAAAGAAAAAAGAGCTCTGAGTGAATGGTGTAGAGACTCTGATGCATCTGACTCCTTATAACAGGCAAAAGAAATCAAATGTGTTCTGCCATAGTTCTGCTGGCTATACTTCTATGTGCTAACATTTTTTCCTAGCAATTTTTTTGCTTTTTACTTGTTTTGCTTTATCTTTTTTCTTTTTTTCCAACTTGGTATGCCTCTAGATTAATTTTTAGGATTTTTTTTATTAGAACCTTGAAATTTAATTTTAATTTGTGTGTG
Source organism: Manacus vitellinus (assembly GCF_001715985.3). NCBI lineage: Eukaryota > Metazoa > Chordata > Aves > Passeriformes > Pipridae > Manacus > Manacus vitellinus. Next base: position 28,185,844 of record NW_021938789.1, on the reverse strand, counting down.
TGTTCACTTGTGCATGTTTGTTGCACTATGATACTGCTGATTCAGCAGTGTTTCATAGCTTCTGGGGAGTTAGGATTTCTTGGTGTCATGCCTTGGGGGCAGGAGGCAGAAACCGGTAAGAAATATGAGCCAATATGCAGAACTGACATGCTTAAAGTTACAACAGTGATTGAGGTTTTTCTTTGGGCAATTGCCATTTATGAGAAACTAGTGGAAGAATATAATATTGGTAGTTTTCTTATCTATCCAGTCATTAAGGCAGTGGCCAGTTGAGTGGAATTTGTACCTGGAATGATAAATTTTTGCAATGGCAAATTTTTGCAATGACATCTCTGGATGATGTGTGTGGTACATTAACTAATCATATGTATCTCAGAAGTAGATGAAAAATACTTTTATATTATAAAATTATATTTAAAAATAATTATACATTTCTCCAGTCTGTAATTAATCTGTTATAATGTCTGCTTGTAATCAGATCAGTTGCATATTAAGGAAATTGAAAACAAAGGTGTAAATGTTTCTCTGTGCAGGGTTATGTTACTTTACGGAGATAGTATGAATGTTTCTGGACAAATAAATATTCTGTTTGAGTAGTTCTGCATACCAGCAGGTGTAGGAGCGTCAAAGAGGAAGATACAAATCCAGGATGCATGTGGTGCTTACATTATCTGAAGAGATTCTCTGGTTTATGATTAGAAAGGTGACATATGTAAGTAACTCCTACAGATGAGTGGATATCAAAGTTTTGCTTTGTTGCCTCTCTCCTCTCAGTTTACATACTACTCTCTTCACTCCAGTATTTGGCAAACACTTCACTGAGGTAGCTGTGTTTCCAAAGAGCTGCTGAGAACAGAAGCAGATGGCAGCTCAGTCGTTTATCCATCCTGCACTATTTATTTCTATTATTTCTCTGGAAACTGAAATTAATTGATGTTTAACTTCTTACCTTCTGCTTGTTTGCTTTTTTTAATTTTTTTTTTATTTTTTTTTTTAAGAGGAGAAAATAGAAATCATGTCTGGTATCTGTTGGTACTTTTTCTTTTGTCCTCCTAGTCATGAATATTTCAGAGCTGTAATGAAGGGTCTTTGAGAAGTGGTGGAAGATGACATACCAGAAGACAAAAAAATAACCAAGATAAATTAGTTTATTCTGTCTCTAGAAACACACATGTCAAGATGATGATAAGAGTATGCCTGAAATACAATTAGAGTTGAAGGTTTGTGTGGGTCTTCTGGGGGGGAGGGAAGAGGACACCAGTCTAACCTAACTTCCTTCCATTTTGGGTCCTTTTGAACAGTGTGCGTTTTTAAAGGCTTTTGATGACTCCTCATGTGAAATAAGCAGCTACCTTCCTCTCTAGCAGAAGCTGAATTTTTTTGCTTGCTTGTTTGTTTACATGAGATGGTGGAAAAGACTGTAGGCTTTTTGAACTTAGTCATCAGTGCTTTAGTATATGGTTAGAATTAAATAATCTTAAAAAAATCAATTGACATTCAATCTGGTAAAAGAGAGGATTTTGCTCTTCGGAAAACACCCCCTTCTTTGGAATAGTAGACCATCATTTTGTGTGGGCATATTTCACTGGATATATTTAAATTATTGCTGATGGGTTAGAGAAATGAACAAAATAAATCCAGGATGATGAGTGTATACGACCCCTACTGCCATTTCAGCAAAGAAAAATATGTAAGGTTAGAGTATATCCCATTGCCTTACAGTTGAGGGAGGGGGATTAAAAAATTTAAGCAAGCCTAAGGTTGAGCTGAAGTTTATGTTGCAAGATCTATAATCAATACTGCTAAGACTTCAGCTAGAGTTGTATCCTCTGTTTGGCATAGTCCTTAGAGAAATAGAATGATCACATAAGACCTACGTGGATAGACTTAATTAATAGAGATTGTTAAGCACGAAGAAGATGGTGGGAGAGAGAGAAGCCATTAAAATGGGTTCCTGCTCTCACCTCTCAATTTGCATTCTGGTATTTGCCCTCATATTTGTGGAAAAAGTAGTGTGAGTGAGAGAGCAGGCAAACAGTGTTGATCCGTTTGAATATAGTCCCTGCAATCTTCTGGGTATCTCTGATTTGAACTAGCATGCTACCTTGCATTTGTGCTTTGTGCTGTTTGGAATGTTTAACTGGTGGTGTTACAGCAGAAAGCAGGCCGACAATTAGCTGAGCTGTTACTCACAAGTCTGTGTGGTGCTCAGATTCCCACTGAGAATAATGTGGGGTAAAGAAAGCAAAGTGACTTGTTTTGTAAAAGGTGGCTGCATACTTCATTACGAATATTACAAACAGCGTGGATTTCACTACTGATTTATGTGAATGATACTACATTTTGAATGATTTTTTTCATTGCCTTTCTTCAAACTGAAATCTTGGTCTGGAAGAAAGAAAGGGCCCCATCCTGGACTGGCTTCCCATAGCACAGTAAATGGGGCAGGAGGAGGCTGCTCCTATACAACTTGTGTATGCCTCCTGAAAATTCAGCTTCTGTCTCCTCTTGGATCTGATATACAAACAACTGTGAATGCAAGAATGATATTATCAATAAATTGCCTCACATTAATTTCTATTCCAATTCTGAGTAGCAGATGTAAGTGAAAATCTTGAAAATACGTTTGCTAAATCATGTGGTAAATGGCCTTGTTGATGACTGCACAGTTGCTCTGGGGTTGGAGCTGTTAGGTACTTATTATGGGAATCCAACAGAGCAAATTAAGAGAAACCTGTGTGTGTCCTTGTTATTTTAGAACTTTTATGCTTGTCTTCTGAGACCTCATGTAGGACCCTATGACCTAAAAAGACTTGATATCTTTTAGTCAGAGGTTAACTTCTGAAATCTCAGTTACTGACCTATCAACAATGGAAATAATCACCTCCAAGGGAGGGTTTAGTGTTATTATTCTTTAATGCTAAATAGCTGAATATTGCTGCTAACAATACATATAAAGTAGCTTTTTAGCATTCTGTTTAGTTGTACGTGGTATTTTCACTCATAACTGAGTCTTTTTATACTTGTAAATTGAGGGGGAGAGGGGAGATATTTTGTTTCATTGTAAGTAACTGTCGAGTGGGTTTATTATTTGTAACACCATTATAAGCATTTCTTTAATCTGAGAGTATTCAGATACAGTGGGTGGAACTTAAATCTATATGTGAGTGTTTCTTGGAAATAGAAAATACTATTCCAAGTACACAAAACTGCTGTACATGGTAGAATTTGCCATTATAATAAGTTCTGTCTTAGAAGAACTAATGCATGGTATTTTTTGCTGGTTTTAACTGTTACATTTCAAGATTTAAATGTGTAGTCCATTTAAAACAAGTATAGCTGCTGTTTAAAAAGTTTATTGGATACTTTTCCAGATGTAGGTCTTTAGAGATTTAACAATTTTTAATGCTAGTATACAAATGTATACTTTTACATAAACTTCAAATTTCACTTTGGAACAGGTGAATCATTTTTCTCCCTATTTCTTTTTCTAACTTCATTTAGTTTTCTCTTGAATATCAGATATCTGAAAACCTGTCATAGTCTTCTAGTGCCATTTTACCAGGATTGTATTTTCAGTAACGTTTGTGAGCAGTATTGCTGATAGGTCTTGAGTTCCAGCTAAATTAGTTGTCTTTTGATGGCATAATTGTTTTGCTAGCCATCATGTTTGTAACAGTGGAACTCACCTTTGAGGAAAAAAAGAGATCATTCGTCTTTTCTAAGATTCATACATGAGCTTTATCACTATAGTAATAAAGTTCATTGCTTGCTTGGTAATCAGAAAGGGCTCATACCACTGGAAGATGTAACCACACTTATGTACATTATCATGTGCACAGTTAAGTTTTAGAAAGCACATGGTAATGTGAGTATAGCATACTAATAAATACGGAACATGTGTTTTGGTTTAATTTATGGAGTGTTGCGAAGTTTGAACAAAATCTTAAAAATACCTGAACAACATTCTGTCCTTCCTGTTTTACCTCAGGTTCCTTTGGTAAGGTTTAAAGATTTTTCTTATTTCTTATTATAATAATACTTATTATATATTATATATCTAATATTCTAGGACCCTATGTTGTCTTTAAATAGCATTTTCCCACCTTCTTTGTCAGTTTATTTGTAAGGCTCTGTATCTGCAATTTGCATAGGCAGTGTTTAGATGGCTTCTCCGTAAACTATATTCTAACCATGTATATTCACTAGTATTCACTTTTCATTTTCATATCTGTCTTTTGTTTGAAGCATTAATAAATGCTTCCAAAATTAGTTGTATGTATGGTTACCAGCTGCGTTGCATTACTGAGATACTAATAAGTAATGAAGAAAAGAAGAGAGCTTTTACTCCTGCAGACTACAGCTGCAGAGTATTTCAGAATGTTGTGTAACAACAAGTCACTGCAAGCTATTCCGTACAAATGGTGAAACTGGATAAAATACCATATGGTGCCACAGAGTACTTCAAAGAATTATTTCAATATTTTGAATGGGCTAAAACATCCCATGCAGATTTACCCAGTCTAATTGGGATTTCACAGTTGTACTGTTGTAAAGAAGAATATCTGTGCAAGCTAAGTTGTGGACAGGGGAGGTGAAATCAGGCTATAGTACAATATAAACTAGATGAGAATTAACTTTTCCTAAAATGCATAACAAACATGATCATGCTGTTAGTAGCACAGTGGGTTTTATGGTGCTTTTGTAATTTGGATACTCTGATTTGGAGTCTAATTGGATTCCTGGGCAACACTGAATGTCTTACATTCTTAAGTTGTGTAAAGACTATTTGAAATAATGGGATTGACTTTAACCTTTTAAAGTTTCCTTTTTAAAAATCCATTCGAAAAGATTTAAAAAATAAGCCTCAGTAGAATTAGAGATTTCAAGAAACATTCTAGTCTTGTGTCTTAAGACTATAGGCAATCATTCTGTTTGGCTCTGTAATGGATAAAATAAATTTACATTTTATTTTTTCCTGACCTCCAATTACAAGTGTAAACCAAGGGGCTAAAAAACTTACAGTTCAACTTGGAAAGAGCAGCTGCCTTGAAACAGAGCCAAAAAAATGTCATTTAGGAACTCAATAAATACTTACAGCTGATCTTAAAATCAGGAAGGCACAGTGTATTCAATGATTTTGTGTTTCAGGAAAGAGATGCTGATATAGATGCGTTGAGTGCTTCTTCTGTGAGGGCTTTTGTTTTAACTGCAACTCGTTTATGAGCTTGGTGTTCTGTTGCTGTTTAAGCAAAAGTAAGGCAGGAGTGTGCTGTTCTTTTGTGTCATTGCTGGTGCTTATATAAAACCAATTAAAGCTGGTTCAGAAAGCTACTCAGAGCAAATATTAACCTTAAGCTCCCTGTATTTCCTCCAATATTGTTACTACTTTCTGAAACAGTGCACCTTTCAGTCATTACAATGTCAGAGCAAAAGAGGAACTCTGTGGCCAGGGCAATGGGGAAGGACAGAAACAGTAGTGACTTTGATTTCAACTGTTATAAAACTTCATTAACTTCATTAGACTCTGATGTACTTGGGATTCTTATCAGTGTGTGGCTGAAAGGATGCTGTGATGTGTCAGGTAATCTGATGTCTTTGGAGTATTGATTCTGTTTGATGCTGGTCTGTGGAAATACAAATGTTGGGCTGAAAACATCACAGGAAATAAAATTCATAAGTGCAAAAACCTGTTACTGCAAAACTTTCATCTGTCATAAGCCTAATAATGATGTTAATGTTTGGTGCTTTATTATTAGTATTATGTTTGGTGCTTTATTATTAGTATTAAAGGGAGCATCCTTGGCAAAGGAATAGCTACTGACTAGACAAACTGGTTTTTCACATCTGAACTCACAAGCAGTTAATCGTGTTTTAAGGGGTTTTGAAGACATTTTTAAGTCAGATCTACAGGCCGCCACAGAAAGAGAACTGAGAATTCTAATGGGAGCAGTATTTCCCAAAGCATTTGGGAAATATGTGGAGAAAGAGGGAATATGTGCAGTCTGGTCTCAAATTCCTTGATGGAAAGAAAAAGCTATGTTAAGAGAAGTTTGGATATGCAAAATAACTTTAGCTTGAGCAGTTTTTTCTTGCTGGTGAGGAAACTGAGGCAGGGAAATGAGTGTGCTCTTACAGTTCTGTTTGCATATCCATGTGTTTGTTTTTACATCATTTGAAGTTAAAAACCAAATCTGGGCTCACTGTTTGTTTTGGTGCTATCCTTCTCACTCATTTTCCTGGAGATATGACCTGTTAATCTAGAATGCCTTCAAGTTTTAGAGCCCTGTGGAGCATTGCACACAAAGTGAACAGGATTTCATGAGATCAGACTCTTACTAGGAGGCTTAATCATCTCAACCGCAATGCCTAATTTTTGGACTGTGCTAAAGTCTCTCCAGAGCCTTAAGCTCCTGAGACCTGCAGTCCTTCTTTGTTAACTTTATTAAAATACTACATCTCTATTAGTTTACTGGAAGACATTCCAATTGATTTTTCACCAGAAATCACCTTTTCAGGGTAGTATAACAACTTTTTGTTTATTTGTTTGGGAAGCTCATTATTCAGGTCCTGGATGTATATTTTGTTGTTCTAACAGCTCTTGTTAGTGTCTTATTAAGGGGTTGTCCAGTGTGCAGTAAGGTAAATCAGGGAATAATTGCAGTAGTAAGGGTATTCTGCAGGTCTTGTAGTCCTGCCCCTTGCTCAAAGCGGGGCTACCCTTGAAAGTGTGGTTGAGTGGCTCAGGGTATTTTTAAGTTAAGCTCAGAAAATCCACAAGGATGAAGATTTTACAGCATCTGTTGGCAGGCAGTTCCAATGCTTAACCACACTCATTTTGAAGCTACAGAAAGGGGTTTTCAGTGTATTTTGCAGATTTTTGATTCTGATGCTGACTTGACTGTCTTATTTTTTACTTCTGGGTAAGATGCAGATTAATTGAACATACCAAGCCTGTTTGGTTTTGAGCTAGAGCTTTTAAGTTATGCCCTCTAAGAATACTTAATTGCTTTTAAATTGGTGTTAGGATTTGATTTGTTGATATCTGTTTTGATATATTGGAGCTACCAGGGAGTGTTTTGTAAATCCTGAAACGTTTATTCTGTTACCATATACCATAGTTTATATACATTTGGTTTTTTTGTTTCAGAAATATGTAATGGGAGTCCTCATTCTAGGCTAATGCTGAGATGAGGAGCTTTTACCCCTATCTCCAGAGAGTGTGTCATTATTTTCACCTGGGTTCAGAAGAAGTAGTGTTGTGCATCAAGCTGCTACCTTGAGAATAGTAATATTCCCCAAAGAATAAAGGATCTGAAAGTAGTCGATAAGCTAGTTAAAACTTGTTCTTGAGGGGCAAGTAAAAGTGGAAAGCTGTAAAGGTTTTTCTCATATAACCCTCTAGCTAATCAGGGGCTTCTAAAATTACATAGGCGGTTGAAGATCAAGTTATCCATAAGGTTTTATCACTTTTCATGTCTGTGAAAATGATTTTTTTTCTGTATGAACACTACCATCTTTTGAAGAAAGGGACTCAACTGCGGTGCTAATGAAGTGTAAGGAACTAAAGCTGTCACTGCTGCAAATGATATTTTCAGGAATGAGAAGTTAGTTTACTTGATGCCTCATAGCAAATGTCTTCAAAAATCTAAGGTGCTGTCTGCGTGAATTGCGATGAAAGCATTGAGAGAGGAGGTGTTTATATAGTCTGTCTGGTATGTCTTTTCCAAAATACATCTTTTGGGTACATCTTTTGGGAACATATTTTTAAAGCAAAACTAGTACGTTTGGTGCACTTCTGTTCCATGAGTTAAGGGAACTGGCAGCTGGTGAATTACATAGGTGATTCCAAATGTATGTCAGAAAAACCCATGCATATACTCTGCTCTGGAAGTTTTGACCATTTCACTGAGAAACTGTTATAAAAATATTTTAAGAAATATTCTCATATTACTGTTACTAATTTTATAGCTTTTTAGAGAAAATTTTGTGATGCATTTTTCCAAGACTTTTTTTTTTTCAAGATCCCTTGATACCTGCTCATACTAGAAGTAGAAATTAAGTCTTTTTTGTAATATGAACCTAGAAGTTGGAATGCGTACTGATCTAGTGGAATATTACAGCACTTCTGTTCACCTATGGCTAACTTGGTAGGTCACTGGTTCATCATTGCAAGGAACAAAACAAATAACAGTTATGCACCTGTTACACTTATATTTTTGTGGTAGTCTCTGATCCTGTTAAAAACCACTTGGACTCAAAGCACTTGAAGTGAATTGCCAAGCATGGACCCTGCCTTGGAAAATGGGAGCACAGTCCCTATTCTGAGTTTCAGTAATAATCTCTTGTCAAGAGACAAGGGTTAAGACCCTATTTGTATGTATGGAATTAGGTTGGAATTTGGACTTTTGAGAATCCCTGGATACACCCTTCTGGTATCTGCAGTACCCTATGTATTCGTAATAATCTTTCTGCTAGTCTCCTATGGATTTTTATTTTTTTGTCAAGTATGTAAATATATATCTGTTCTTTGAAACTGAATATTATACAATATATTTTATTAACATTTTAATTATTTCAAGATTGCTGAAGACTTGTTACACTGACTTAGTGTCGTAGTGGATCTATTGTCTACTTGTTCCCCAGTGACCCTGACCTTAATGCTTCAGCATTTCTAGTTAGCATGTTTGTCAATAGACCCTTGTTGGAGGGAGCTGTACTGCACTGCACGTTGCACAGAGATGGACATGATAGTCCTTGCCTTAGGAATACATAGTGTTAAAGGTAAATCTAGCACGTGAAGTCCTCCAACCAGCTATGTGAGTATGGGCTGAGAAAGGTGGAATATGTGTTAACAAAACCAGTTGATGATTTTACCATCTAGCTGCATGAAAAATTTTCCTTTTAGTTAGTCATGATAAGTACACTATTACCTACACTTTTACTAAATACGTAATTGAATCTGAAATGCTGAATACCAACACTTTTTTCCTGATAAAATAGTATTATTTGTGTCTTAGAAGATATGCATTAGAAATGCAAGTAAATCCTCGATTTATGCATAATTTTTGTCTTGCAATCACATGTTTACTGAAAATATGAATAGATGTGCTGATCTTGCATCCAGGTCTCTTCAATATTTATATTCCTTACTTGTTCTTCTAAAACTAAGGAAGATTATTGTTGTGTTGCATAGTCATTTGTTATGGGTTGTTAAAATGCTGCATAGTCATTTGCTATAGACTTAAAATCGTGTTTGGCCATTTGTTGTGGAGAGTTAAAATGTTGACTGCAATGTGAAAAATTGAACTCCACTTGGATTATTAACTTCCCTCCCCAGTTGATATCTCAAGTGACAGAACTGTCATTAAAAGTATTCGGCTGCTCTAGCAATATCTGACAATCGTGAACTTATAGCCATAATAGAATTGCATATAATGGATAACATCAGAAATTTGGGTGGGGAATTCATAGCTATAATTTACTTTCTGGTTATGCTGAGTTTTCTTTCTTAGAAAACACTATTATGATATTTTTTGCGGATAACTTAATTGCCACTTGACAACATGTATGTTTTTCTTTTTGTGTGTCAAAAGTCATAAATTTACTAGAGATTCACTTGCCAGTGTGGGATGGAGAAAGCAGAGTTCTAGCTACATTTACTTCATCTCAATCCCATCTCCTTGACACCTGCTTTTCAGCTGTGGCATCGATGACTTGCCCTCCAGTTTGCTGCTGTGACTTCTCCCTAACTCAAGCCCTGTGTGGTGGCTGGGCTCTGCTTATCGCATCACACTTTCCATCTCTTTAGTCAAGTACCTCTGGTTTGTTGTCTTGAAAGTATGCTCTGGCTTAACAGTGCAGTAAATCGATCCCTGGAGTATCCAGTACCTGAGCACAAGGTCAAAATGCAGATTCTGATTCAATATTAATTCACTCTGCTGGTTTTGTTTTATTTCAAGTTTTTTTACTTCTTATAAGAAGTCTTTATGTTGACTCACATTTCACCTATCCATACCATTCTTACTTGGGGCAAGACTGGATGTTGTCTTCCTTAAACTTACATAAAATCCAAGTAAGACCGGCTAGTTTGGCAGATGTAATAGTCTTTTTGGTTGAGACCCAATTCTCCAGGTCAAATTTGTACCATTAGTGCTCCTCTCAGCTGCCACTGTTCATAGAAACTTTCCTTGTTAACCTAGTCAGCATTTTTAGTTTGAATGTTGACAGTTCAACCATTGACAGAGGTAAATTTTACTCTGTATTAATGCAGAAGGAAGGAGGTCAAGCAAGCATTTTTCTGCATTCTTTTTACAGTGACCAGTGACCAGTAAAGGCTATGAAGTGAGTTAGTCTTTTGGGTTTGATTCTGTGGAGTTGGTGTTAGAAATTCTGAAGTGGTCAGAGGTTATGAATTCTGAAAACAAATACTTACACTAAAGAAGAGGCACTGTGAAGAACTGAAAGATACCTTTTTCTGAAAAAGTATAGAATTGATAGCAAACTTTTTATGACTTTACTGTATACCATGTGGTTAATGTAAGTCAAACTTCTCTGGCAGAACAAAATTTTCAGCTCTATTTCTTAACACGAAGCTTAAAATAAAAATAAAATATTCTTTAGTTCTTGCACCAATTCTCTAATGTATGTTTGGGTTGTCATAGAAAATATTCGTTGTATGTCTCACTCTTGGGACGTTCCCTCTTCCTCATGTATTATAAGGGGAGAGGCATGTTGCTTTAATGTTTAGGGAAAGAGGCCATAGTAAAATTTTGCAGAGAGAAACTGAGGTAGTCCAGAAGGTTGGATTTGTTGTTTTGGTTTGCTGTTGGGGGGTTGTTTATATTTCTTTGTGATTTTTATGTTTCCCCCCCAACTTATTTCTCTCCTTGTGCCTGTGCTCAACTGAAAAATACTGCACAATACTTTACTGAAGTCTTCTTCAGTTTCTGTGAGTCACTAAACTCCTTTGTTTATGTCATATACTATATGGCATAGTTACAAAATTGATCCAGAAGAAAGGAAATGCCTTTCCTTCTGGAGACTTCCTTTAAATTTTCCCTGTCAGTGATGTAAAGATAGTGGTCAAGTTGAATAGACTTATAGGGTGCATCCTAGGAAACGAAACCTCTTCCAGACTGAAAACCACCTTAATATCACTATCTCATTCTGGTTATTCATGCACATCTTTTTATGACAGCATTAATTGTTAAATCTCATAAATACTATATATAATAAATTTAGACATCAAAGTCAAGTACAATAGACACACAAAATTTAGGAAGTTGAGAAATTGTGTTTGCAAGCATCAATCTTATACTGTTTTCCTCTGGTATCAGTCATGAACTCTGTAGCAAATATGTGATTATATAATTAAAGGTTGCATCAAAATGCTTGAAACTGAAAGAACATATCTCAGTTTATGTATTAATATCTAGCTTTAAATGGGAAAAATCACCATCATACGCATTTCATTCCATAAATTCTAGATGATCACCTTGCAACATGTAGTTTTAAGCGTGGTTCTTGAACTCTTAATTCTTCTCCATTGCAGCAGTCTGCCATATAAACTGCACAACTATTTAATCAACACCTGGAGAAGATGACAAGTTTAGATTTAGGAGACAAATTTGTTTGAGAGATCTGGTTGAGTTCAATCCTTGTTTCAGTAGTTTGGAAGATCTCTGTTACTCTTAGCGGGCTCCTGAACTGTTTCACTTAGAGGGCTCTCCGGCCAAGTCCAAGCTGTCTCCTCTCCCCTCCCGCTCTCCCCAAGCGAGGCAAAAAAACGAACCAAAGAAAAAAACCTGAAAGAAGTCTGAACAAAATGGGAGTATATCAAATATATATATATATATTACATATATTTACAATTATATATATACAATTTGAATATATTATACGCAATAGGGAACTGCCGAAGGGGAAAGGGAAAAGGGAGGGGGAAAACAGGGATAAAAGAACTAAAACCAAATATCTTCTAAATATACACCTTCAATAGAGAGCTAGCGAATAAATAAAAAAAACAAATTAAATACTTCCCTGAATGGGACAGCAGAACTAACTCCCCACACCTCCCGAATGGAACGGAGATAACGGCAGGGCGGAGCAGCAGGCCCTGGCCTATACAAGCAAAGCCGTCTGCGAGAGGGACCTGTCGTCTTCAGCCACTGGAAGAGCGAAGAGGGCGAGCTCTCTTATCTCCGCCTTTTTGTATGTTGTGCTACGGAAAGGGATGATATGGAATCCTTCCTTAGATTTCTGACCCCGTTACTAAGGAAGGCCTAAAAATCCAAGAAACCAACCTACTACAGCAACACCACATACCAGACTGAGTGACTGTTGCCTCAAACGAAATCCTGATTGCTACATAGGTTCAAGTGTTTACCCCAAGAAGCAATAAGGTGGCATGAGGCTTGCTGTTTCCAGCAGCATGGACTTCATACTTCTGTTTTAAGAGCATAATCTCTCTCCTATCCCTTTGGCTGTGTTCTTACACTGTTAATTGATTTGGGACCTTGGACCATACCTTGAAAGTGTAGTGATAATCTTCGTGGAATATGACAGAATTTTACTGGCCAAGACGTGAAAGCAAATAGAGGTTTCTGACAGGTAATAAGGAAATTGGTTGTGAAACAGCTGATCGAAAGAAGAAAAGATACTTTTGCAGCTTGAGACACATATTCATTCAGAGTCCCAAAGTCAATCTTTGCACAGTGGGTCAATTTATCTTTAAAAAGTTACTCTTTTAGTTTACAATGACACTTGTAAGCAACCAAAATGCCAGGTGTTCCCTTGTTATGCTGTTCAACTTGGTTCAGTCACTTCAGGAATAGATTCTAACCCTGAAGTTAGCAGAGAATCACCTATGAGAACAAATGGGAGTCATGTGCATCTGAAATAATGGCTTGTGTATCACTTACACTATTACCTTTCGTTTTGTTATTTAGCTGGTCGAAAAAAGAATCTCCTTAAGCAGAGTGTTCACTGTCATAAACCTAATTTTTTCTGCCATAAATTAAAAATACTTAAGGAATAGGTGTCTGAGCTCTAAACAACTGGACCTCCTGTTTCTATTGGTCTGAAGGTGTAATATCTCTAGCAAGTTCTGTGAGCTAGTGAAAATAGTGAACGTCATTTTATGTGATGACTTTCCAGTACATTAAGAAATTTCTAGGAATAAGATCAGTACTGTTACTCAAACATACTTTACTGATACATATCACTGAAAAATGTTACCAGTTTCCCTGCACAGAGTTGTGCATTAACGTTTGCTTTCTAATGGATAGTTTTGGTTGGAAATGTCTGAAAAAAAGCACTACTCCTCTGACTTTAACATTTTAAATTAAAGCTGTTTCTACTTCACCATTAAAAGATATAATTTGAGAAAACTGTAACTTTTCTAGGGTTCTTCTTCATACAGATATGTTTAAAGATGAGTATCAGGGGTAAATAGAATATGGTGCAGAAAAAAATAATCTTAGAACTGAGAATTCTCTTCTTTCTTGGCTGTATCTAAGTCAGTCTGACCAAGAGCAGTGACTCTCATAGCCATTGTTGTTAAACTGTTCAGGTCCTTGACAGCTGGATCATTTACTGACCCTTCTCTTCACGTGATTTTTTTCTGGGATCAAATAAAGTACTGCCATGCTGAGCATTTCCCAAATGTAGGAGGACTGATAAAGAGACAGACTTATCTGAGGTTGACAACTAGATTGATGGTAAGCAGTGCAAGAGGTTCAAGCCTCATGCTAGCATAAATTCATTTGACAGATAGAAATATTTGCTTATAAATTGAAAGAGTAGGTAATAATAGTGTTTTTTATGATTACATTACATGATATTTTATGATTACACAGACTAATAGCTAGCAGATGGCAGAGTATACGTTGTACTTGTTTACCAAGTTGATGGATGGCAGTGATTGAAAAATGTTTTTTTCCTTGTTGCATTACTCTGAAAGCTTGTAGTGGACAGGCAATTTACAATATGAGTTAACAATAATTTATATCTGCTCTAGATTTTGGGGGACATCAGTTATTCTATTTCTTATTTTATTGGACTTCTTTACTTCTTTCAATGGTATTTTCTTCTCAGAGGAAGGGGAAAAAATGAAATGTACTTTGAAAACCAGACCTTTAAAAGGATGCATGTGTGCTTACAGTCCACATATACAAATAATATTTACTTGTATGAAGAATAAACGGTGAGTGGTTTTTTCCACTGTTCTGTTTTAATGTTTATCATATTGGACATTTTGATGAAAAGAGATATGCTCTGTCTTTTGTTTAGGCACCTCAGCACAAATCTACATTGCTATATTGCATGCTCCCAAGATAGTTAAAGCTGTCCAGTCACAGTAATAATTGCAGTGGTTTTCATCCCTTTTGTTTAATTGGTATTGACTTACTCAAATTATCTATGTGTATGTTCATATGTATCTGCTCTTCAAGTGTTCTTTTGTTTTTCTTTCTTAGGTGCTATGGCTTGAGAATACTCCATAAGTGTGGAGTTGTTTCATGAGTAGTAGACTTAAAACCTGTATTTTTTTCTAGGTTCGTTCCCTGTGTATTTTAGTGTCCAGTGTCAGGTACCCCAGGTCCCTGCCATGTCCCTCAAATGCGCCATTCATTTCAGTCTCTCTCAATAGTTTTTGGCTTTATTAGGAGCATCATGCTTGTGGTTTCAACAAATAGAACCTGAATTCTGATTAGCTAGTAGATTGCTTTTTCTTTAAGCTGTGGTTACTTTTCCCTCAAGAGTTGCTGTGTTGGGTCTTATTTTTCTGTAAAGTTTCTAACTTCTGTGAAATTCATATTGGAGACATCAAGTATCTTGCAAAATTTGATAGAAGTGGAAAACATGGTTCAGATTTTATGTTTTCTGTTTAGTCTTCTCATAATAGCATTATTTTTCTGGAAAAATTAGGCTAAAACGATCAGATGGTACCAGAATGTCGTTTCTCTTTAAAGAATCAATCAAGATCATGGATTTTTTTCCCCCTAGTAAAAGAGGAAGGGAAATCATTGCAATAATTACTGGGACTGGACAGGATAAAGCATTACTTGAGATTTTTTTTGGATAAGAAGACTCTTGCCTTTTAGCCAGAGGACGCTTCATAATTTAGATTTCTAATAGCAATATTGAGTTTAAAACTGTGCCTTGAATTCCCTTTATGAATTCACACACATGACACCTGAAAATATATTATTAGTAGTGTGTTCAGTTTTATATCAGTCATAGATAGATCCATCTATCTATGGAGTTCTCCATAATTCTACCTTACAACTACTGTCTCTCAAAGGGTTTTCATCACTCCAAACTGCTAGTGGCCTTTCAGCAGTGACAAAGCCTATGATATTGTCTCACCTTTTGTAATGTGAAAAGAAAAAAATATATTCAGACAGTTGCTGGCAGCTTTAGTG
Source organism: Manacus vitellinus (assembly GCF_001715985.3). Taxonomy (NCBI): domain Eukaryota; kingdom Metazoa; phylum Chordata; class Aves; order Passeriformes; family Pipridae; genus Manacus; species Manacus vitellinus. The sequence goes on along the minus strand of NW_021938789.1, from coordinate 28,170,419 downwards.
AGCTTGTTTTCCATAGTCCTTATTCCCCAGGTGCACTTCTTTCCTGTGCAGTAATTGATTTATTTTCTGTTTCCTTCATCTGCTTTTCACCACTGCATTCAGATTTGGGTGGCAAATATATATGTATACGTGTGTCAATGATAACTGTGTTGTTCAGCTTCCCACCCTTGACTGAATTTTTACTTCTCATTCTCCACAAGATCCAAGTTTCAGACCAGTATGATAATATGACATTTTCTAGCTTGTATGAGTAAAGCTGAAATGCCTTTGGTAATGATGCCTAGTTCTGGATGTAAAGAAGAGAATAAGAGCTAAACAGTAGAAATCTATCTACCACGACTCCAAATTGATTTTGTATGGAAACCGGACTTATGCACCTGAATGTCACTGGTAAATGCTTAAGGTCAGCAGTACAGGAGAAGAGCAGGAGTACACAAGAGGAGAAAGAGCAGGGCTTGTCTGGCCTCTTTAAGTTTTTATGGTGTTTTTGCTGGGAGAAGGTGAATACTTGAGCAAAAAGTGACGGTTACCTCAGAAACGGTTTTCAGGTCTGGATTCACTGTGTAATGCTTGCCAGATTCAGATGATGAAGCCAGGTTATGGGGTGAGGATCACAGTTTCATGAACACTGCAGGAGTCCCTGCCTGTGCCTCTACCTGCACGAGCATTGAGTGGCTGGATGCAGATACAGGCAGGGGAATGGACCCAAGTTAAAACTGACTTGGTGAGCTCTGATAACAGCGACCCCCCAAACTTTGGGATGGAATAAGGGGCAGGGGTGCGCAGACCTGGGCAGAAGCAGCAGAACACACAGTGTTGCTTTTAGCACTACTGTGGGCTTATACATGTGTAAAGTTCCATTAAAACTAATATTAATCTTATTGTAGAAATACACATGCACATTTCTGGTTTAGAAAATGACAGTGGTTGATGTGCAGGTGGTGTTATTGTGCAAATCACAGAGTTTTGCCAGGATCATAGATCATAAAATAGGCAATAGGCCTTAATTAAAGAATATATAAAATGTACAGTTGACTTCAGTTGTCTTTGTTCAGATTTTTATTAGCTTTTTGTTTGCAACATTGATTCTTATTTATGCATGAGGTCTGCAGACTGGTGGATGTCCTTAGTAAAATAATGTAGCAAAATTTTAAATAGTGGCCTTTTAAGAGTATGTGCTTGTGATATCTATCTTACTGCCACAAAGCTGCACAGCAGTCACTTTGTTGTTAAAGTTGCTTTTTTGTATATGACATATATTTTAATATTTCTCTTTTTGAGAGGGAAAAGGACTTTGCATTTTGTGTGTGTATCTAAATTATGCCTTCCTGGTTTCAGTAAGATATTTTTAGTTCTATTTTCATCCTGTTTACATGCTCATGTAAGTCACTTTGTAACTCTTCTAACGACTTAATACTTCCATTAACCATCATCAGTATTTGCAAACAGCAGGTTTATTCACATTGGGTAACAAATACTTTAATGGTTCTTCAGAGCAGTCTCAAGGAATATACTGCAGCATTTTTACCAATTAACTTGGTATGTAAGATGGTGTAAGTATCGATCAAATTTCAAAATTGAACCTCTGTATTTTGGGAACGTAGTGAAAGTTAACCACAAATTGTCATAACTGATTTGCTATGTATTTAGTCAGTGAAGTGTGAAGGAGTCTAAGAAGTCTATGGAAACTTTTAACTGTTGTTTTCCCAGAACTATGTCCTTCCAGGTACATTTTTCTTTAGACAGCCTTAAGAGCTGAGGGAAGTTCTTAGAGATTGTGGAGGGAAGTGCTGTTGTCTGTGCAAAGCAATAACTAATGTGCCTGCTTACTCCCAGATTTGCAAGCACTGGTTCAAGTACCTGCATGCTGCTAATTTGTATGCTGCTAATGTGTGTGTCTCCAAGAAAGGTGGTTCAAGTGTATGTCAATATTAAAACAAATGGATTCAGGTTTTCTGAAAAGGACTGTCTACCATTCAGAGTTTAGCAATAGATTTTGTGTCTCTACAGGAAACAAAATGGGTTTCATATCAAAGATTTTTATCTCTTAACTGTTTACTAACTGGTATAAGTAGAATTTGTTATGACTCTTAGAGATTTTTGGTTTTACTTTAGTTTTTAGAGAAGACAACCTATTTTATTATTGTCTTGCTTTAGCTTCTAACCAAAACCAAAGCTGAAAGTATATAAAATGGTGCACTGGTCCATCACTACATCAGTCGCTTCTGTCTGATCCAAGATGATTGCTCTTCAGATTTGAAAATCACTACTTCATAAGGACAGTGACAGCAGTTTTGGGGAGGTGGTGGAATTGATGGGTTTTGTTTTGTTTTGATTTAAAAAAAAAACCAAAAAACCCCAAAAACCTGTTGTGTCTCTTTAGCAATTAAAAAAAATGTATATATTTACTGTCTCACATATGACAATGTTTAAATGCCCAATTCAATTTAAAAGAAATATTTTACAAATAGTTTAATTTTCTGAATTTTGGAATGGAAATTAGCCATTGTATTCTGTTCCTTAGTCAAAAAGCTGTGGGTTCAATACCAATGCTAATACGAGGCAATGCAATTGTATGCATGAAGGGATGAGGGAAAACAAAAAAAATACAACAGAAAACAGTTCATATCTCCACGAGAGATATTTTTAGTAACAAGAACACTTTGTTCTTTTGTACATTATGATTTTTAGTCACTCTTCAAAATTAGACTCTGGTATTTGCAATAGATTTTAGTGCAATTTGCATATTGCATACAGAAGAGAGAGAGAATATATGAAGTATATGTGTGTAGCTCAATGCAGAAAAAACCGCGTCTTACAGAATACACCATCTAAGGAGTCTTTCAGCTGTGCCTTTTGCAATCAGACATGTCTATCTCGTATTGGCCTCATTAGCCACCAGCGTGCCTGTAACTAATGTGGATAGAGCCTTCCTAAATCTTGGTTTGTGAAGCCCAGCCATGATGGTGATGATGATGTGTGTAGGTATATTAATTTATTGCAACAAGTCACTTTAAAGTATTAAAATTGAACAAATAAGACCCAGTTCTGTACTTTAAAAAGCAAATTGATTAGAAGTTTTCACTGCTGTAGATTCGCAAGATGTCTTGAAAGAATGAAGGGGGGGGGAATTGTTGTTGTTTCCCCTCTGTCTGTGTTGTCCATGGTGTCCAGTCCCCTCTTCCCTTGCTAAATGACACTGATTTGTTTATATGTTTTGATTAGGAACCTGGGCACTTGATGTTGCTCATCTTCTAGATGCTAATGTTCATGAGATAGGAGCAGACATCTTGCTCAAGGTCACAACAGGCAAATTCAGGAGACTGAATCCAAAATTTGTTCTCTCCACTTAGTTTGCTCTTTACCCTGTTAAAAGCTTTTTTGGAAAATTGAGTAGTATCTGTTTGTGCTATCAGTTTTCTGTGAGAAAAAAATTATAATAGTGAAAAGTAGGATATTGATCTGGATGACATCCCTATATAATGAAACATTCACTGACATATCTTGTGTATTTTCAGTCTCTTCCTTTTAGGCAAGATCACACTTTTTCCATTTACTTAAGAATAAATAATAATTTTTTAAAAACCACTCTTCTCACCCTGCAAATGATTGACTGTATTTGTTTAGATCAGTTACAGTGTCTTAGGGAAGCTAGAGGGGGAATTGGAAATGTATCTACTGTATCTCTTGTGTAAATTAGTTTTTTTATCGTTTTGATAGAAGATAATTGCTTAAACATGACAGTTAATTTGTGTTTTGTGTTTCAGTGTAGAAGCTTCAGAGAAAGTGTGTTACAGCATGTACAGCTGACTTTACTTTAAATTTTTTTTACTTTATACCAGAGGCATTTTTATTTCAGCTTGAAGTACAGTACATGTTTTTTGCAGTATGCTAATACAGCAATCTGTGCAAGGAATACAATCTTGGGTTTAATCTTACTTTAGAAGTTACTGGCAATGACCATGTCTTTGCTATAAAATGCTACAAAATTGGGAAAATGTAATATTTAATGTCTGCCCTTTAGTACATAGGGTCTGGAAATCTTAGCCGAAATCAGTTTTTCCAAGCAATGAAAATTACAACTGCATATGTTTTCTATCAATAGCCTATAGACAAGTTAGGTTAAAAGACTTATTTTAAACACCCCTTTATTGGCTATATTCATTTGTTATAGTATATGGATGATTAGAAACAAATAAATTTTTGCTTCATAATAAAGCCCCTAATATTCTATCCTTGGATAATAAACAGGCGTTGGCTTTTGATGAAATAGTAAATGAGTGAATAATCATATTTACAGTTCTGGCTATAAAAGAAGAAATCCAGATGTTCACTATTTGCCTGTCTGAATCAGTTCTCAAGTTTTGATATCTGACATAAATTGAAATGAAACAACCAAATTGTAATCTAATGCTGTGTTGTTACACCTCAGTCTTAAATTGTGCTTGTGCTCAGAGTAATTTGAATAAACTTGGATATATTCATGGAACTGATGCTGCGTAATTAATGGGAGTAACGAATTGCTGTATAATTGATCCTGCTGTGGTGTTGCTGAAGAAATGAAACAGGAAGGAAAGTATCTGAAGGGAGCAAAACAAGCAAGGAACTTCTGTGGTATTGGTTTGTTGTATAGGCTCTGTGCCCGTGCCTTGGCATGCCCTGCTAGACAAGGAGTGCTTATGCTGTGGAGACCATTGCGTTTTCAGTCAATCGTTTGCGTTAGTTGCAGGTCAGGAGTTCACTGAATGCCCTGCCCCAGTACTTTGCTATTAAGACAGCACCATATTTAGCTATAAGAATTAATTTTAAAATAGTGCCTTGACCATCTTTCAGAACCTTTTTGCAAGAGCACCGTATTTGTTGTTAATTTATTTTTGAGCAGATGCTTTTAAGATTCAGTATCCTTTATCATAATTCATAACAGCAAAAATCTTAGAGAATCACAGAAATGCTGATGACCAGACACTGACTTAGAAGTAATACTTTCACTACTTCATCGTTATGAGAAACATAGCCAACCTCAATGATTCTTAAGACCTGAAGCAGTTGCATGGAGAAGAACAAGTCTAAGGAGAAGTGTTAGGCTTGAGAAAGCACTGATATTTATGCCTCTTGTTTAATGTTTGTCAGTCTGGATTTTGGATTTATACCGTGGTTCCTAATGCAGCCAGTGACTGTGATGGGGCAGGCTGTGCTGCTTAACCCATCCTGGGTTCCTGGTAGTTCATTGTGTTGGAGGGGGCCTGGTGGCTCTTCCTTCTTTCCCCTGCCTGCAGTGAGCATGCGATCAGTAGGGACGCACTGACTAAGACCACAGCACTTTGGCATTTGAAGAACAAATGTAGCTTACCCTTTCGGTGCTTATCTTAAAATTGCTGTACTTGTGAACAAAAGTCTCAGTAATGGGTGTAATGGTATTTTATAATGTCATAAAAAGTAAGTTTAATCTTGATTTGTTTGCTGCTATGGCAGAGTTCCTGAAACATCACCTCTGCTTCTTTTCCTGAATAAATTTATTCTCTTATAGATTTTGGTTACTGGCCTGAAAACTCTGCCCAAATGTAAGAGTGCTGCTGTATATTAAAATATATCATTATTCCTCTTGGTACCTAGCATGATATATCTGAAGTAAAACATTTTTAAAGGCACACATACATCTTCCTGAGACAGATTTTTGCAAATCTGTCTCCATTTACTCTCATTAGTATTAAGTCAGTACAATTGATAACAAATGTCAGACTGTAATGTTTCTGGTGAAGCAGACCATCTGCCTGTTTTGTAATATGAACATTTATGCTTACAATCAGTATACTTCAACGACTGGGCTCAAAATGCCAGGTAGTAATGTCTGTTATTTGAGGTCTTTGAATACATTATGTATATTGGAACAATAATTAGTTCCATGCTTTCTAGCAAATGTAGGTATTAAAGGAGATTCTTTCTGAGGATTGCTTGCCTCTCTTGAAAGTATCATCCTCCTCTTAGCCTCTATTTTATTTCTCTGTGATTGATTGATTGTTTCTTACCAATTTATTTATTTTTAAACTAGTTATCCTTTCTTTGAATACATTTAATTTATGAAGGCTGACAGTCTACCAACTAAAATACTGTTGTGATATTCAAACAGAATTATCTTACCATCAACTTACTAATTTGTCGTGATGAAAAGTTTTCTTATGAAAAACAAACACTAAACAAACTGAAAGAATACAAATATCTGCAAAATCCCTCAAAACATCTAGGACTGAAGTATAACTTGCTTTTCTTCTGCAGGGAACAATGGAAAGTGAAAAATGAATTGTATTTCAGGTGACTGCTTAGTTGTCCTTCCCATATTGATATATGTTCTTTTACTGGGAAGGATTGAAGATAATGGGCTTCGGTCTCTTCAGTTTCCCATAAATCTGACTTCTTCACATCAGCAGTTGAAATCCGTATGTTTGTAGTGAGACACTATCGGTTTTTGATTCACACTGCCAGTCCCTGTGCCGCATGCTTTGAAAGTGGAGTCACTGTGTTTGGGAGTGCTGGAACACAGCTCGTTCCTGTACACCTCTGGTCCTGCAGAATAGATGGCACCCTGCAACCACAGAAGTTGACATGGAGGAAGCAGGAAAGGGTTTAGCACCAGGTCATTTTACAGAAGTGCTGTTTTGCAGGTCAGTTGCCCAAAAAACAGGGAATGCCTGTCTGAACAGGTCATTTATTTAGTAGCATGACTTCATGAAAATCATTGGCAGAGAGGAAGAGAAGATGGGAGAGGGATATCTCTGCTGTTCATTGACACAGCCTGGGGGAAAAAAGGTTTTTTCCACTTCAGAGATAGAGGATGAAATGGACCTTTATTGAAGGGAGGAGCCATCTTATAAAGGGTAGGGAATGGAAAGTGCTGGAAAAGTGGGAGGAGTTAGGGAGGAGAATGCTAACGCAGACCATATAAGGAGAAAAAAGGGAAGTCCTAACCAAATAAGAGATTACTAAATAATGAGTTACTGCAATGCGACACTTATGAGCCAATCAGGGAGAAGGGCATAAACTGGGGTACGGAATGCTGAGGATTTTTATAAAAACCAGGGAATAGGTTACAATAAAGGGTAAAAATACAATTAACATTGAACATGAACACAAATGCAGAGTCTCAACAGTCCCATTCATTGTCTAAATGCAGAAAAGGTGTTGTCCTCAGGGGTGCCGGAGATCTCTCCACATATATCTATTTCTTTTTTCCGCTGCTCATAATCAAACCTCTCCTGGTCTCCCACAGTTCATAGTTTTCCTCTAGCCTTTTTCATGGAAGAGGAGACTCTTCAATGTCTTTGACTATGGAACCTGTTGAGACTCTGGTAGAAAATAGGGAGATTGGGGTTTTCTTGAGACAAACATTACTATGCCTGAAAAGAAACTGGAGAATTGTGGTATATTAATAGCAAAGTTGTCTGTTATGCAGGCATTTTCTTTACGAAGAAAAGCTGTAAATAACATCCATGAAAAAAATGCTAGATGCATTCTTTCATCTGTTTTGCAGTAACCATTTCGATTTGAAAATGAAACAGTTGTTAACACTTAACACTGCACTTACAGTGGGTAGAGAAGGTTTGCTGAGTTATTGCTAGTGATACATGAACTAATCTTGTGCTTACTAAATTTCTTTCTCCATTGTGATTAGAGAATGAAAGATAATTTAGCTATTCTTTTGATTTTTCAAGATCAGCTGACTTGAAATAGTATTTGACAAAAAGAAACTTTGTTTTTTGCAGGGTTGGGTTTTTTACAGGGCTGTGCTACTGGTTTTCAAACACTGGCAAAGCTACTTCCCCACTTGTGGAATATGACACTGTTTTTAACAAACTTTCCTCCCTTTGCTGGTTTATTCAGTGTTTTCAGAGCAATATGTTACACTCCCAGTTTCATGCTTGGCTTGGAAACCTGTTTAAAACTTGAAAATAAGCAATATTCATTCATACATCTCGAATTCTTTTTATTTACTTCTGCAAGGTTTCTTAGAGTATTATGTCTGAGTAGCTACATATGTAACTTGTAGGTATATATATAGTGTATGGTGTGTGTACTTAAACATTTATTTATATGTTAGATTCTTGCATAAGTACTCAGCACATGTTTGTCTTTACCAGTTGAAGCAGGGCTAGTAATCTGTCCTGTAAAATATAAATATCTGTGTTTCTGCAACATTTGTATTTCTTATTTGTCCAGCGAGTCTTAGTCTGACAATGAAACAGAGATGTATTTTGTGTACTGAATGTTAACAATTTTTGGATGCTTCAAAGCATCAAGATTTTTAAGCTGAGGAGTTTAGACAAAGAAAAATCAATTGAACAAAACCTTTGCTTAAGATTAGTTCTTGATGCCGTGATTCTAAGCAGAAGGTCTGGTAACTTGTATGTAGAGTTACAATCCTATAATAAAATCAGGGCCTGCAAGTTCTGCCAAGTTTCTTAGTAAGTAAATATTTGGCAGACTCTGTCATTTGATGTTGAAGAATGTAAGAGGTAGCAGACATGTAAAATTGCAGCAGGTTTTAAAGCTGTAGAGCTGCTTCAATGGAATTAAAATGTTTTAAATCACAGGATATGGTATGCACATCCTTATAGAACATTTAAATATAATCATATTAGGATGTTATGTTTTTATGTGCTCTGTAATGATGTGCATATGATGCATTGTTGTGATTTAAAACATTTAAATCTTCATTTATTCTTTTCTCTTTCTAGGTTTCTTTTTTTTATTCTGATTTTCCTGATCTCAGCAATAAAAGGCAGCTTCTGCTACTCTGTTTTCTTTTCTTTTTTTTTTTTTTGGAAGACAAAGTTTTGGCAAAAGGATGCAGTACTTTTTGGATTTACAAGCCCACTTGTTAAGATGGACTCTGCTTAATTCATGTAAGAACTGGAAGACTAGAGAGGACTTTCCCGTTTTCACCTCCAACCCATGTGAAGGACATAACAAACATTCATAGGCCATAAATAGTTGTCATATGAGTTACATGAAGCTTAGAATGTAGATCTGTTTTCCAGGCTTAGAGTTAAGCATCCCCTAATATTTGATCAATATCTACATAGTAAAAAAAAAAAAAAGTTACAAAAATTTGCAATTAGTTAAGACTTCTTTCTTAACAAAACAGTACTGTCCTACTGTTTTAGTTTTGAGTACATTGATATGTATGACATTGATAATGTCATTCTGTTTTCTCATTAGCCATTTTTTACTGTTATACCATTATACTAACATATGTTTATTAACCATTTATATCATAAGTGTTTCCTGTGATGACAGTTTAGTTTTTTTCAGATATTATGCATATTCTGTCAAATCTTCAGTTTGAGAGAAGCAAGGAGGTGATCTAGAAACTGTTCTGGCTCTGAGAAGAAACTTAGGCATGGACTGAGTTGTTAGTTAGTCAGATGCTTATAGAGTCTTCAATTTTGGTTTGTTTATGAAATGTGCAGCACCAATTGTAGTTGATATGTGCTGACAAGTGGTATTTTCGCTTTACAATTCTATCTAGTTAGGTAATTTAAATAAATGGGTAAATGTACTCAGTACCTGGAGTGAGCTAGCCTGCCTACTGCTTTACTTTCTAAGAGTTGGCTTAGATTGTTCAGTTCATAACGGTTTTAAATGTCATGTCTGTAAAAGGCCTGATATAAAGTCCTCCAGTGAAGGAACATTTTTATCATGAATTGTTTGGTAGTGAAAAGAGAAGATAGTCAGTGTTAGACCTTACTCATAGTCTTTTCCATAGTAGTTATTAAGAAATTACATTTGAGATTGACCTAAGTCATAATAATGATGCCTGCTGTAAGGAACTCTGTGCAGTCTCTATGTGCAGGTATTATTTCTTTCATTTTCTCCTCCTTATATAACCACTATATTTCTACAAATCTTTCATCCAACTGCCTGCCCTATCCTTTTATTGTGGACATTTTTCTACACATCTCTTAAAAAATAAAAGAAGGTGTGTGTTCATTTCTTATGTGACAAGACCCTTGCTCTCTCGAGTCCCTCTCACAAGGGTCACTTCTTGGCCATTTGCTCTTTCTTATATACTGTGTCTAAATTATGCTGCTAACTGACAGTTCTGTGCTTGTGATTTTCAGCTGTACATATTTCTTGACACCTTTAATGACTCTTCTCTGTTTTCTTTGCCTGCTGGTGTTGACTTTCCCTCTAAATACTTCACATGGATGTGTTTCTCCTGAGGACAAATCAACTGTTCTTCTTGTATAGTTGCTATTTAGACTTTCTGTGAATAACCTTGGTAGCATGCTTGATCCTGAACTTCTCAAATGATATTTTTCCTCTACTTGCAAATATGATTTAATATATATATTTAATATATATAACACTGGCATTTTTTTTAGTACCTTGTGGTCTGAATTTCCTGTCTGGGCAGTTTCATTTCTCTCTGTCTCTTCTTTGTTTCTGTATTTCCAGCATATGAAAGAAGCATTCATTCTTCTGACTATTCTATAACTTGGCTGGCTTCCAATCAAATTCAGGGATCAATATGCTGTCTCTTATATTTTGCTTTCAGTGTTTTCCTTTCATTTTAGCACCGATTTTAGTTACACAAGTAAAAGGTATTTTAATAGGAGCTCTTGAGTAATGCATATTGCTTGAAAATAATTTTTAGGCTGTCATGTTATTTGGGTGAATAATTTTCTTAAAACTTAATTTTGAAGTTGTTTGCAGTTGTTTTCATTTGTTAGATTTTCAAGTGTATGTATGTTTACTGTGATTCATGCATGACATTGCATACAGTCCTTCAGCTTTTGGAGAATAACAAAAAACCAAACTCCCTCTGCTGTGATGGCTATTAAGAGTATTTCTACACTACCAAGTCCAATGCTGAGGCTTGTTGACCGATTTAGGCAGACTTTAAAAAGTACCAGTTCTAGAGGTCTAGTGGCTAAGAAGATAAAGCACTTATTACCTACTGCTTCTACATTTCTCTGTGTAAAGTTTCAAGATACCTGAATCCATTTTGGGCGGGATGCAAGTGTCCGTCATCATTCTATTCCGTATAAGCACTTCTGAAGATATAGACATTTTGCTGGAACAGTCTTGTAAGACTTATGCATGTTTTGCTCAGTGAACTGCCTGGGAAGACTGCTTTAATGGCTACTGCAGTGACTATTCACAATTAAGCCTACGGCTGATTTTGTTTTGACTTTAAATCAATGTTTACTCCACTCGTTTTCACCCCTGAAGTTTCTTTGCTCGGGATGATCTCTGCATTACTGTTGCAAATAAAAGCAAATAAAAGCAAATATTTTGTAAACAACTTTGATTTGTTCCAGTATCAAAGAAGACTATTTGAGATCCGATCTACAAACTCCTTATGACTGCTTTGTGCACTGATTTGTACCCCTTTCAGTGTCTTCTCTAATTTAAAATTAATTCTCAGCTTGCATTTGCATTCAAAGAGTCAGTCTGCCTGACCAAGAGGTATTTATATGGGAGCGGTGAGAGCTAGAAGCTGATTTTGTGGAAACAAGACCTTGCCTGTATGCAGTGCAGTGGAAGCTGCCAGCTTGCACCACAAGCAAGGTGTGAGAGGCAAGGGGACAAATCCCAAGCTGTGTTGCTGTGTGATAGCCATAGAGGTGAACGGCAACAAAAGCTCTAGCTCTGAACTTGAGTCTTACCTATATTGACAGTGTTTCAGCTCTCACCATCTCTCATCATCTGCAGAGCTGATATAATGTTCCTACCATCAGATTCCAGCCAAAGGAAGTGTGGGATTTTTTTCTAAATGTCAAGGGTTGAGGCACTTTGGAGATTGTTGAATGCAGGCAAATTGTTCATTAGTGTGTTGTTGCTGGCTACAGCTGCAGAACTTGAAAAGAGGTGATCGGTTATGCAAAGGTCAGAGCCTATTTGGAGGCTTGTGTTTGTTTCAGTCAAAATGTTTTAACTTCAAATGTGAACTAAGGAAAACCAGTTCCTTCCACATTGGTGTTTACACATCGTGATAAATTCAGCTAGACTTCACTGACCGACCAGGGAGTAGCTCTGAAAGGTATTATGTTTTGAAGTTAATTCTGTCTAAACAGTTACAAGATGTTAGCAAATTTTCAAGTACAAAAGAAATTTTTACCGAGAAGACCTTAAAGTCTCTTACTTTGTTTGAAAGTTTAAAATTTCATTTTTTGTTGAAACATTTTTCTACTGTAATATTTTGTCTATCATATATAGTATTTCAATATTTTAGGAGTATGCAGAGATCTGGAGGGGTTTTTTTCAGATGTAATTTAGTATCTTCTTAGCAGCCATAGTGCAGACAAGTAATTGTTAGGAGAAGTTATTGTTGGGATTAGTCTTCTAAGTTGCAGAATGAATGTTCTTCTTTTGAATGGAAACATAGTTTAAACATCTTTAACAGAGATTCTGCAAGGGTCTAATGATAATTTCTTTATCGTTTAGATCTAAAGGCAAGAATAATAAGATGTCCTTAAGAGCTGTCTTGGAATAGAAGTTGGGGATCAAAAATTTATGGCTTAATCAGAGTATGAAATTATGATGCCTCTGTCAGTGTAGGCATATATTTATTATTTTCATTAAGTTTACCTTAATAATGACTTGTGGTAGAAATAAAATTTTAGGTTTGATATATGACTAAGATTAAGTTAGTTTCTTATTATAATCTGGAATATTGTTTTATGTTGACTTTACATTTTGGTGTAAGGGGAAAAAAAAGTTTTATTCTGTTGTTACTATTGGTCTAGAAAGGGATGTTATACATGTGAATACTCATCTAGAGGAAGTGGACTGTGGTTAGCTAAACACCTCCCTTATTCTTTTGTAGAAATTGATTTCTTTTGCTTGGTGACAGCCCTTTTTTGTTTCTGAACTAGATTCCCCCCCCCAGTTGCTGAGTTTCTGGGTTGTACTTGTGGAAATGCAAGTTCTTTTCTCTCCTAATTCTTCATTCTTGCTCTTTCCCTAAGATGGTTGCTCTGACAGTCAAGGCAGCACATCATACACATCAAAGCAGTCCCCTCTTACTGTCAGATAATAGTGCTGAATGCTCAGCTTCCTTGGCTACTTACCTTGCTCATTCAGAACCAGTGTGTTCTCTGTCCTTGGGAACATGTTCTCCCTCTTCCTGGTTTGTAGGTGGCAGGGTTGTAAGTACCAAGCTTTGCTACTTGCCATCACTTTGTCATCAATAGTGTAAGCAGTCTTCTCAGCTCTAGAGAAGCGGCTGCTGTGCTTCACTTTCTACTACAGGGGCGAGAGATTTTCCTACAGCTAGCAGCTGTGTATGCTGCATGTGTTTCCATCTGCTGGAAGATGCTGTCATAAACAGTATCACTGTAGAAGTGTCCAGCAGCTGCGCTCGCAACAATGCTCAGGCTTTGGCAGGTGTTACTTGGAGCACTCTTAGCAAAAGACACCCCAATGTTTTTCACATTCACAAAGTTAAAAGTGCTAAGTGGCTGTGAGGTACTGGTGGAGGCTGATGCGGCTGGCATCCACACCTGGCCATCTGGGATCTGCAAGTAAGTAAGAGGGATAAACCTTTCCAGTCTGGACGAAAGGATGCCAGTAATCTTAGAGTTCTGCTGCCTGCTTATGACCAGGATCAGTGACTGCCAAACACTTTGTGTTGATATTAAGAAGATTATTTTCTTTTTTCCTGGAAGGCATAAAACATCTATTAAAGGGTTAGGAACTTGGAAGATACTTGTTTTTCATAGTCATGCTATTAGACATTCATAAGTAGTTTTTTCTTTTGTGCTTTCTTGCTGCCATACTTGGTGTAAGTCTTATGCAAGAGACTCACGCAGACTCCTCAGCAAGCTTCATACAGAATATAAATGTAGCAATATCCCTAGTGATGTAATATTTCTAGTGTATTTATTAATAAAGAATAACAAAATATTTTTATTAAACTAATGGAACAATCTGTAAACTTGGGGAAATTGAGAAAATAAATATGCAATGTTTCTCACTTAGTCTGTCTAGGCATCCTTTGCCTAAAGACTGCAGTAATATTTTGCTAAATTGTTCATACAAAATAGACATCTCTGAAGAAATGTTGCTTCAGATGAGTGTTCTGAGTATTCATGAAATGAAGAAACTAGAACTAATACTTTTCACACTGGTAAAATTCTACTTGGTCCCCCAAATCTAAGAACTGTTCATTTCAGAGGGACAGAACACATGTATTTCTCTTAAACTATAGCCTTCTGTATGTCCATTTCAATGGCATTTCTACTTGAAACTATTTAACCAGGGCAAAGGAGATAGACCTGTCCTCTGTCCTTTAGTTATCTTGCACTGAATTTCTCTTTTAAGCTTAAAGATTTGGTTTTAAAAGCTCTCTCCAAAGTTCAAGATGCACTTTACAGAATATTGTTAAATAGATGAAATCCAAATGCAAATAGATTTTTGTTGAATTGTGTTTGATTTTTTTTTTGTATGAGCAATTTTTTTATTAGTAGTAAAAATAACACAATACTGGAAAAAATATTGAAGCTAGGGTAGATGGCGAGATAGAATGTATCTGAACAGAAAGTTAACCTTGCTGCAAACAGACATTTCACAGTACTGTTTTCTATCTTAGAAGTAGTAATTAATACAGTGAATTCATCAGAATATCTTACTTAGAGCTATGGCTATGATTGGCTCTTTCAAGCTAGGTATTCCTAAGAATCCAACACTTAGGTATTGAATTATTTTTTATTCGTACACCATTCTCAAAATTAAGATTGATTTTACCTGCCAGCATGTGACCTTTACAAATCACAACAGTACTTTATCACTTGATCCTTTTTCTGAGGAAAATCTACGTAGATAACGCAGGTCCCATTTATTATTATCTTGGAATCAATACATTCCTCCTTTACAGAGGTTGCTGTAAATAAAACTGTATAATATGGAAGTGATTTCTTTAGGACAGTATTTGTGAACTTAAGATTTGATAAGTATACAATATTTGAAACAACCCACAGTTAGATTTGAAGAGTCAGCTATTATGAAGAAGTTACAAGCAGTAGATTTTGTTTTGGAAGTGTGTAGATGGAAATAATTTTTTTGTAGATATGATAGCTATTTTTATTCTGTATGCCTCAAATAATGTGCACTACACAACTGTAAACCAGTAACATTGCATCTTAGATAAATATGCTTTTCAAGCTAAACAAAACACTTTCTGCACGTGAACAATCTTCACTTACCTATAGGTTTTCAAACTTTCTTTAGTTATATCCTGAGTCTTCATTAGTTTTCCTGAGTTTATCCAGAAAAATAAGTGTTTTGTAACTATTATTAATAGCCTTAATAGAATGTTTAACTATGTTTGTTCTTTTGTATACACTGGTATGTAAGAGAATGGAGACAACCTAAATAACTTGTCACTACCAAAAGATACCCTTCTCTGACCTGTGCCATTTCTTTCACTCCTTACACCAGCTCTGGAACTAAGCATGGTTTGAATTTATATGAGTTGAGGAGGTTGCAAAAATGGTGTTTGTAATTGTAATGGCTTTGAGTCTAGGCCTTCCTTCCTGGCAACCAGGAAGGAAGGAAGGAAGTATTCCATCCTATTCCTTTATGTAATCAAACATATAAATAGACGAAGAGAGAAGCCTCTTCCTTTTTTCTCTTCTGGTGAGGTTTGGGGAGCTGAGGCCTGGCTGGCCCTACGGTGTCTGTTGTTTCTGCCGATCCGGGGTCCGGTAGCGTGGCAGTGGCATTGAGTGCGATTGTGCTATCTCAAGGAAAGTATTAAGGTTTTCTTTGGATAGTTCTTTTTTTTTTTTTTCCTTTGATTTGGTTTGGTTTTTTTGTTTCTTTGTTTTTTGTTTGGTTGGTTTTTTGTTTGTTTTTGTTTTGTCCCTTTTCCTTTTCCCTTTTTTGTTTTTGGGTGTCGGGAGTTTCTTCCTTATGTGCATATAGTTGTTGTAATTGTATAAAAATGTAATATAAGTGTAAATATATTTATATATTGCTTTAACTCTGTCTTATTTTAGTTCTCCTTTTTTTTTTTTTTTTCCCCTTGGTTCTGGGGCGGGGGGGGTAGCTCTTACAGTGGGGTTTGGGGACTTGGCAGGGAGCCAACTCCAAACCACCACAGTAATGGTGGTAATCTACTTACAGTAAGGTCAAAGTTATGAAATTTTCCATTTTTTCAAATGTTTTTCCCAACCACCTTCTTGCTATTTGCGTAACTTGCAACTCTCCATAGGATAGGACCTTATTTTAAGTGAATGTGTGAAGCCAGTGGCTTTTTTTCCTCACATACTCCCTCTGTGGACTGATGAAAAACAAACCCACCAAAATCAGTTGGCTGACTTTCTAGCTCATCCTGACATACAGCTACTAGATAAAGCACTGCAAAGTATGGATTGGGGAGAAGGGAGTGGATACCACTTTTGGCAGTGGCCTTTTGATAGTTTGAATTAAGAAATGCTGCAGCTTGTGCTACTGGGATTTTCTAAAATAAAAGCATAAGAACAGACATACTGGTGAGGCCCAGCATTCAGCTGGTTTACTGTACTGTTTCCGTCTGTGCGCGTATATAAAAAGATATGAAGAAATCCCAATTTCTTTAGTTGTAAGAGACAGTGAACAGTTATATCTTCAGTCTCATTTAATTTCCTTTTTTCCGTGTTTTATGAGGTTTTCAGCACAACTCTCTGTGGGACCTTTCTCCATAGAGGAAGCATTTATTTGTACACTATTTTGCTATTACCTGTCTGTTAGTTTCTCTTTGGGAGTATTTTCCCTGTTACACCACAGCAACTTAGATTTTTGGATCCTATCTTTCAAGGAACAGTATCAAATGTCTCGTTTTACTTCTGTAAAAAAAATTTCTTCTAGAGACTTGAAAGATCTAAGAGAGCAGTAAAAACAGTAGAGTATTCTTGACTGAATCAATGGTATATTGGATGTATATCTTGTGTGCATGTGTAGATAAACAAACAATTTCTTTACCATTAATTAACCATTCATACCTTTACCATTTCTTGACAACTACTCTTCAAAAATCTGAATTTGATTATTGTAATTCAAGAAGTTACAGAGCTGCTTTGAAGTTTAAGACCTGAACCTTTTGTCTCCGATGCAGCTGTCTGACAGATGTCTCCAGGGCATTGTTTTCAAATGTTATCAAATTGTCGGGTCAATGAAAAAAAAAGTTCTTCCACAGGGTGAATTCAGACTTTCCTGCTAGTTGGTCTCTTATGCTTGTTGTTTTATTGCATTTATATTCTTATGACTCCCTAATATTCTGAAATAGTTTTCAGTGTGGAGGAGTTAGAAGACAACATCTGTAAAACTAGGGATGAAAAAAATCCTGTGCCCTCTTGCAATTATCTTACTGTTCCTGTTTTTCATCCCTTTTTTTTTTTAAGGAGTCTTTCTGTGTGTATAAAGTAGATTTTCCTAATGTAATATTATAATCTTAGAAGATCATCTAAGATAAACATTGTAAAATATTTGTTGTTGATCACAACATTTTGATTGAAGGAAAAAATTTTTACATTTTTTCATTTACCAAAAATACTCAGGGCCAGGTAGCTGGTCTTGTCTTCAACTCTATTTTCAACAAGCCAGTAGAAAACCTTAAAAGTCACCTTTTACCCCCAGTATGACACATGGTAGCTATACTCAGGGTGTTAATCTTTTCAGATTATGATAAAATGGGATGATTCAGATCATTTGCCTTGCAGGGAAAGTTTGGAAACCACTAATGCAAAGGTATATGTTTTTGTAAATTAGCAAGCTTTATATGACAAGTAATGAGGGATATTGAATTCAGCAGCCCTTAAATGAAAGACACTTTCTTTACAAATCCATTGGGTTCTATGCCTGTAATTTATGCCTGAAATCTTTATCTCCCTTACCTGAGTTAAATTCAGTGGTTAGCAGTAAAACCAGAAGAGTACATGGTGTGGGAAGAGGTATAGGAAGAGAGAATGCTTGCAGCCCCTTTGCTGTAAGCTTGTTTTTGGTGGTTTTGAGTTGTAGCAAACCTTGACCTGCTATAGAGGAAGGGAGGGAAACCCTTTACTTCCTCCAACAGCTGCTGCTGGCTCCTGCTGGAAGAAAAATCAGTGCAGGTGTATAAATTGGCAAAGATTCCAAGACTGGAAGAGACAGGCTTATTTTGGCACATAAACCTAAATTTTTATATATTTAAATTGTTTACATTTCCCAAGAGAGTGCTTCAAGCCATACTTTACACATTGTATCTTTTAGTGAAGGTTGTGATTTGTGCTTGTTTTCTCTATTTGAAACACGGGTTTCAAAGCATTATGCACCAGTGGGGCTTCACTGACAAGTATTTTTTACACTAAGTAAGCTTGCTATTATGTGTTCTTTATGTAGTTTGTAATGTAGCTTCTAAAAAAAAGGAAAATTTGCAATAAATCTTAGTCTGTGTTGTCTATTAGGTTTGCTTTGTTGTCATGTAAAAGCGTACTTGGAAGCCTCTTGAGAGGCACCATATGAACCTGAACAGCCAGATATGAAAATATTAGGGGTTTTGGACATTTTTATACAATCCAGTTCAAGACTTTTTTGTACAGAATGCACAGCTGCATATGGATTGTAAATTATTATGGTAGGCAATTAAATAGCCATGAAAGAAACAGCTATGGTAATTATAGATAGCATCCATACACTATGTTACAAACAATGCTGTTCTTAATACTCATCACAAATTCTAAATTCTGACTAATCGCTCTAAGGAGAGTTGTCAAAGCTTATTTAAAACTGGAATGCTGGAATGCAAATTATTTGATGAGCAAGACAGATTTTTCACAGTGATATTTATACATGTGTGCAACCTTGAAAACTGCGTGTATGATTTTGTTCCAGGCATCCGACTCTGCAAAGTAGTAAGATTAAGCATATATGTAAGTATTAGCAGGTTTAGCGGCATATGGCTGTGTACACACTCCAAAAAATCCATTTGTTATCATTTTTATTTAATGCCTGTTTTCCTCTGAGCCTGGACCATAGTGCCCTCTTCCTCCCTTCTCCACCCTCCAATAAAAAATAATGAACAGGCTTTTTTACTGCTCCCAGTAATGCTTAATGATCTTAGTTGAAAGAGACAAGCAATTCGCAGTTTGAACATATTAGGAGGAGACAATGGGAATCTCATAAATAACAAATACAAGTATCTTTTTAAGATTTCATGTTGATAATGCATTCACTGAACATACAAACTTTAAAGCAAGTACCAATGCAAATCTTTCATGTAGGTGTTTTCCATCATTCATCAGTGTTTTCATGTTAATTCAAAATTTAGGAAAGAACCTTAAACTGAGATGCTTTAATGGGTTTGATTCATTCTGACAGTTGTGTATATTTTCTAGATATTTCTTACATGCGATAGTTTGAATATAAAAACTACAAACTGTATCAAAATTGATAGTGCCTAACATTAATGTTTCTGTTGTATGCACTGGCTGTGTTTTAACAAGAAATTAGAAATATTGAATTCTTTTTTCTTAGTATAATTTGCATCAGCGATTGTTTTGAGGCATATAATACAATAAACAAGTTGTTCCTGGTAGTCTTTAAACCAATTCCTTGTTTACAGCTGAAGACAAATTCTTAGCTCTCCATTTTTTTTGCCTTCCTTTTTCTTCATGGTGTACCATGAAGATTATCAGTGGTAAGCAAATCCAGCAAATATTTCATGTTCATGAGCACTGGTTATCAGTGTTCATCTCAGCAGCCCAGAGGACAGGGTTCTGAAATGGACAGTGAAACCTGCTGGTACAAATTTATTTGAATTAATTAGATTGAATGAAATGTCTCTTTTGCTCTGCTGCTCAGTTTTCTTTCACTCTTCACCAGTAGAAGTGTAAGAAACTGAAACATTTGACTCTTTCCAACATGGAAAATCACCAACAATTTTACAGAGCACAGTGATGCTACTGGTTGTTATTGGCTTGAGACAAAACAGTGGGATACGAGTTATTTCAATTTCTTAGTTAAAAGTCTTGGTCGAAGTGGGAGTTACTGTGCCTATTGATCAGTTGAATGTAGTCTGTATTGACCTTACCTTATGCTTTTTTGTCCCTTGTTTATAAAAGCTAAATAGCTACAGTAATTTGCTGAACCTACAGTATGAATTTCTAGGTAGGTCTCCTGTGTGCTGGTTGTCTTGCTCTGTCATGGCATTTTTGGGAAGGGGGGGGGTATTTTGTCCTGAAGAGTCAGGCTGGTTTCTAAGACTTCAGTATTCATTTTAAGATGAGAAGGAGCAGCCTCGAGTCTCAAGTGGTGCTGGGGGGAGGAAGTGTTTAGATTGGATATTATGACAAATTTCTACACCAAAAAGTTTGTCAAGAACTGAAGCAGACTGCCCAGGAAAGTGGTTAAGTCTCCATCCCTGGAGATGTTTAAAAGACTTGTAGATGTTGCACTTTAAGGACGAGTTTTTGTGATGGACTTGGCAGTAGGTTCACACAGTTGGACTCGGTGATCTTAGAAGTTTTCTTGAACCTAAATGATTCTATGATTCTACAAGTTGTTTGCCTAAGGAGAACCTGCAGTTGCCTCTCGTGGACAGCAGCTCATATTACTCCCGTTTGTAAGTGCAGTAGCTGCTCTGTTAATTGGTAGGAGAGTAGCCTAACAACCCACAGTTTCTTCCTGTCTGTCAAATACACAGGCAGCATCCCTGTTGGGTTTTTGTTGATTGGTTGTTTTTTTAATTTTTGTGAAATTGAGTGGTCGTGAGTGAAGGACACTTGGGAGAAAGGTTACCCTCTTCAGGATAGAGTGCTGCTCTTCTTTTTGCTGAAGCCTGAGAGAGGAGTTCATTGATCTCAATAATGAAGACATTGAAAAGTCCTTCAGCAAAACCAGGGAGACCAAATTTGACATTGTGATATATCTAAAGCTATTTGGTGAGAAAGAAGGAAATGGGGAAAAGATGTCAGGTTATAAACCACAACCTGCTAGACCTTACTTGAACATTAGGGATTGTGGAGGGGTTTAGTTTGTTCCCTAGAGAGGGGGTTTGGGTTTTTTTTACAGATTTTACTTTTATTTGAGAGGGAAAGCATCGTAGTTTTTCATTTACCATTAGGTGGTCATCTTCCTTGATCATTTAGTTAATTTCCGCCAGAGGAAGAAAAGAATTAGATGGGTAAAAATACTTAGGTGCTATGCTCTGCTGTATTAACTAGGATTTTTTTTTTAGTATCAAAGAATACTCTAGCTTTCCTCATGGTTAAACACAAACCTGTGAGTCAGTGCAGCAGCCTTCAGTTGGGTGCATGTTAGAGTTCACTACAGTGTCAAGTTAAAGTTTTAACTCATCATCTTTTTTGGAAGATGAAGCATTCACTATAATACAAATCCTTTGCATATGCATTTAAAATAAGATTTCTTGGCCAAAAAATGGTTATAATTTAAGTGAAGGGAGGAGAAGACTCAAGTAAACAGTAATTAATCCCTGAAACACTATATTGCATGAGTCTGTTTTGCTCTGACAGATACCATTTTCAAATAAAACTGCATATTGTATGTGTATATATTGACAGCCTTCTAGTGCACTTGTTAATCACAAGATTAAAGAGGAAGTGGCATTGAATTTACAGACTTGTCAAAAAGGCTTGGAGTGGTGTATTCTCAAGTGTTAGTCTTTGGGAAACAGGTGATTATAGTGCTCATACTTGTGTTTAAGAAATGTTTTTCAAGTACCACTGTTTCTGTGCATCACTACCAGATTGCCCAGTTACAATACGTATGCTGGCATCTGTCTATTTTATAATTAAACATAGGACTATACATCAAGTATCTGAAATAGCTACAGCGAATGTGAGTCCTGGTACTGGGTGTGTAACCACTGAAACCTGTCATTCCTTTGTGCTCCTATTATTTCTGGAGTCTAAGCTAAACAGACTAACTGCTGCTAAGAAGCTGTCAGGGGATGCATGTCAAACACTAGGTGTATCATGCGATCGGACCAGTGCTGGGATAGAAAAGTCAGTTGGAAAAGGAAAAAAAGTGACCTTTTTCTCTCAACATTGTCTTTACACTGAAAGGAACAGATGAGTTTCTGAATTATTCACAGTACTGGAAGCTTGTAATCGTTAGCAACAGTGGCAGCAGCAGGGTATTGAGACGGGCTGGGTTTTTTGTAAAATGCCTGATTCTGAAGCTCATCAAGGGATTCATTTCACAAAACAGTCTCTGGGAATATGAGTATTTAAGATCTGTGGGAGCAAGGGCAATTTCTTCCAAAGAATCAAGAAAGAGAATATTTTCTTCTTATTTTTGTAAGGATCTGTGTTGAAATAAACATTAATATTAGTCACAGGTCTTATGCAGTAGTGGAACAAAGAAGCTCTGTGAAAAGGGTGTGCTGTTTCACTGAGTAATCTCCAGGAGTCAGTTACAGTGTTAAAAAAGCAGATCTTTTAACCCATACTATTATTATTAGATCTATAAATTACCTATCCATCTAAATGAATAAACCAATTCCCATAGTAGCAAAAGGTACTCCAAACTGATATTTGGTGGAAGGTAAGGCTTTTCTTGATGTCATGCATAGTTTTGCCTGCTTAAAATACAGACTGTTTATAGTTTCCTCGAAGCAGTTAGCTTCTAATGATACAGTGGTTAAAGTTCTTCTGTTCCAGTAGGTCAAATTTAATACTATATTCTTTAAAGTTTCTTCTCCTTTTTAAATTCTGAAGTATATTGATGCTTATTATTATGAATCTGGAAAGCAGGCAGTTGGATGCAGAGTGTAATAATTATGCCATGGTTTAACATGTCATTAGTGTCCAATGACAAACAATCATCAGTCAGATGCTATTGCCCAAATGAGAGCTTGTGTGGCAGCATCCATTATCATCATTACTCTCTACTGCATATTACTAAAGACAAAGGTTTTGCATATGCAGAGAGTAAGGGAAAAGCAGCAGAAAGTGACTGGAGAGTTAGTCTACAGCTCTCAGGAAAACATGTTTTTTAAAATCTTCCAAAGCTTTTGCAGTTCTCCTTTGCTTTTAAAAACTGTTCCTCATGGATGAGAAGGTGCACTTCGTTGATCAATTCAGAACCAACTTAAAAGGACACATACTATAGGTAAAGAACTAACAGTTTCCTAGTAGTCCAGTTAATGTTTTAACAATCTAATAGTCCATGGAATGGAGAAAAGCATCTTTAATAATAACTTAAGATTTTTAAATGGAACTTCCAAGTGCCTACCATTTTTTATGTTAATTGTTCCTCTGGGTTGTGAGGGTAGAAATGAAATGGTGAGGGGGAGGTTGTTTCCATGAAGTCACCAGCATTCCCTGCCCTCCACCACGGAGTGTTCATGATGGGTCTGGCATCTTGATCATGATCCACTTGGGGCTATTTGTATGTGCTTTATTGTAGCCTGCTTTGTTCACATCAGTTCCCAGCCTGGGTTTTGAGGGTTGCTCCAAAGCCTTCCCCAGCCTCAGGTGACAAAAAGGGTTCTCCTTGTTACCCAGTGATTACCACAGGGTGTCAGACATTTCCCTCTGTATTTTCAGGTTCAGGTCAGGCAATAATTGCTCGACCACCTGGCAGCTGTTAAAACCAGCTCGGGTCAAGAGAAGCTCAGGCACTGTCGAGACCCTGCGCTGACCAGTCAGTGTAAAGCCTCTGGCCTTTCACCAGCATTGGCAAGAATTGTATTTATTAGGCTACTTCGTATACAATTAGATTAAAGCTTTCTGAAATCATGTGCATCTGGCTTTTATTTTCTGTCTGAGGGAACTGTGTTGGCCAATACTACCAAATGCACTCAAAACCAGACTGAAGTCATAGCTGCAGGTCAGAAACTTCTTATTTAAATCTGGATAAAAAGATCCATTTTTTTTTCTTTAGTGGTAAAGCAAAGATGATACAAGCAATAAGCTAACACTGTGCTGCCTGCTTTCTCCAAACCCTGTCAGACTCCTTGTTGCTACCCCTGCCTCATGACCCTCCTGTGTGCTGCACCAAGGCCCAGCTTCAGCGGGAGAGGTGTGGGATGATCCCGGGGGTGCTCAAGCCCATTCAGTTGTGGAGCACTGGAGCACAGAGTTAGTCCTCTTGGATGAGTATTTAAATGAGGGCACCTGCAAGGGGGAGAGGAGGGAAGGGATCTCTCTTACAGTTGCTATTGCTCTTCATCTTGCTTTTTGAAAAAACAAGGAAAAGTGTTCTATTTGATTTTTTAAATTTATTTTAAGTAAATTGTAAGCTTCATTTCTGGTAAGCATCTGCCGAATCCAGTTTGCTTCCTCTTCAGCTGATAGTGAGAACACAGACTCCCTGAAAAGACTCCCTGTAGTTTTTTTTCCTGTAGTTGCATGAAAACCCAGACTATAGAATTTTATCACCAAGATTCTTGCAAACAGTACTTTGCAACTCTGAACTATGTCTCTTTTGAGGAAACCAAGGTGCTTCATGATTTATGGATAAGGGTTTCAGAAATTCAGTTCGATTCAGAAATTGAGACTGACAGATTGCTTTCGAAGGAAGCTGTATTGTGTCCTATCACAAGCACGGCACAGACTGAAGTGCTATGTGCAAGCGTTCAGGACTGACTGAGCGTGCTGAGGTAAGGTAAGGTACTACTTCATTAGTTCCTTATATTGTAGCTGTTACTGAGTCACTGTGACACAATCTCTAATTTAACAATTCTGCAGGACAGTCAGTGCCCTTAAATCAGTGTCATGTACCAGCCCATAGTGGTTTTGTTGTTGATAACATGCTTTTGTGAAAGGTAAATAAATGCTTAAATAGGAGGTGGAAGATGCAGCCTCACAGCAATGTTTTTGACTTGCTGATAGGCAGTATTTCTTGGGCAGCAGCTCCTGATAAATCTGGCACCTGTGCCAAAAGCTGCTAATTTCTCCCTCAGGTACACTGGAACATAGCCCTGAGGGAATAACAGGTTAGGAAATATAGTAGCCATATTTTGCTATTTTTAGTGGTGCTGGTTTTGTTTCTGTAATAAATTTCATTTTAGTTGAATAAATAGATAAAAGAAATTTGGAAGCAATTACAGTCTTATGTTTTTCTAGCTTCGAAGTTCACAATAGTACTTTGCACATTTGACTAATTGTTCTGCAACCTAAATTTAAAAGCTTATTCTTCAGGGGAGATGGAAGAGAGACTATTTAAAAACTCAACTTATAAGAACATTCCTGCCTTGCCTCTTCCTCCAATGCTCTCTGGTTGTCTTGGTTTGGTCACTTTTACCATAATTTTATGAAGAGACAAATTATCAGCATCTAGTTGGTTTGGAATATACAATTGCTGAAGGTGTAGGGGAGTCAGATTAGTTACATGCATTTCCCAAGCTGATTTGACTTAGCTTAGTTACATAGTGG
Organism: Manacus vitellinus; assembly: GCF_001715985.3. Lineage (NCBI taxonomy): Eukaryota > Metazoa > Chordata > Aves > Passeriformes > Pipridae > Manacus > Manacus vitellinus. The sequence continues at coordinate 28,145,064 of NW_021938789.1, read as the reverse complement.
GTTTTACTTTATATTTAAGAGAAGTATACTTCTAACAATACTTTCCCCATGGCATGTCTTTTGTGAGTGGTTTCTATTAGTATATATAAAAATTTATTTTTATGTGTACATATAGCTTCACATTCACAGTTCACTAGCTTTGTAGTGTTCAATTAAGCTTTTTAAGCATTAAGGAAACAAGAGCTGCGCATGGATTAAGATCTGATGGTTATGTGTCTAGTCATTCCACAGAGCTATAAAATGTCTCTTCGTCTTTCCAATCTCTTTTACCTGCTTTGCTCTCCATCAGTATACTTCAAACTCTTTATGCAAGTCCATCTTTGTTATAGCTGTACTTGGTGTTTGTGGGTTTGTTTAGTGTTTTTTCTGTGTTTGCACTGCTTGCTGAATATGTGTCAGGATTCTTTGATTACATATACTTAAGTTATACGGAGATATAAAGATATACTAAGATTTCCTTTGTCTCTCCTGTTCCCCCATATGAGATATAAACTCCCCCAATACCAGCAAATAACCTATGTTAAATCTTTTTCTTTCTGTCACCTGTTTCTTGGAAACCTTGATTAACTTACAGACAAAACCTTGTATTACTGATCCTACCCAATGCCTTTGTGCAGCTGCGTATGAGGCAGTGCGAGCTGTATGAGGCAATCTGTGTATGAATTGGAGGTGTGCAGTAGCACATTCATTGTTCTCAGCTGAATGAAACCTCTCCAGAAGATGAGTGTGTCCAGAAATGATAGCTGAGCACTCTGAACCCCTTCATTCATCCTGCTGCCTGTGCTCATCCTTTCACCTGGATGCGTTAAGAGCCTATGATATTAATCAGAACGGCTCCAGTCTCAGAGCTTATCTACATCAGTGGTTTTAAAAGTGCACTCTTCTGTCAGCATCACTGCATCTGCACAGTAAATTTTGCTAGCTTAAGCTATGACTTCTAGTAAATTCAACTGTGCTGGCAGAACTTTTCAGTACAGACTGGATCTCTCAGTACTGTGCTTTTTGACGCATGTTGTTCAGCTGTGCAAATACAGAGACAAGATTTTGATGCCACCAAGTTCAAGTACAGGTGTTAGGTGTTTTTTCCTTTTTCTAATGCCTGCATTTCTTCAGTCCTGGACCACCCCTCAGGAGTAGGAGAAAATTATCAATTTTTTTCTGAAAGTTAAATGTTTCTAAGCATAGCTAATGTAGTGGAAAGAACTTTAACTTGAGATTACTACTATGCTATAGAGTTCTTCACTTTAGGAGGGGCATGAGCCCCTCTACTCCGTTGTGTAGATCAAGGCAACTTCCAGATCCTGCCTCTTCATGCATCCCATGCTCTCTTTCTGTTTCCTAGACAATTTGGCAAAAAGTTAATGCTTGGAAGTGCCTATACTGCAATGAGATTTGTGTCCTTCAATATACAATAGGAAAATCACTAATAATTTCATATTAGGTATAGGACCATGCAAAAAATTAATGTTCCACTCTGTGTTTCATATTCAAAAAGAATTAGAAATACTTGAAACGAGATGGAAATTAAAATGGCTGCTCATCCATCCATATAGTCCATATGGACTTGTCTGAGGCATTTTGACTGTCGCTATGGGAAAGATTCTCTTCATTGTTCTGCTTGTGTTTTCCATGTCCCGTAAATGAGTGGAAGCCTGCAGTGTTCCTGGCTTTCAGTCTTGCACCTGTGCTTGCTAAACTTACTTGGTAAGAAATACAATTACATATTGTTTAGTTCTGGAGTAACTGAACTGTGGAACTTCTCTACAAACTCTTATTGGATATAAAAGGATTTAGTTGGTAATTGTGAAATATTTTTATTATTCAGTTATAGTTAATTGTCCATGTGTTTAGAGACCAGATTTTCATTTATGTTATTAAGAGAGATTTTTAAAGGATGGAAATTGCCCATCCTTTAAAGGTCACCTTCAGATCTGTTCCTGAATTAGAAGGATTTTTAATCAATTATTGTACTAAGAAATTCCTAGTATTATATTATGTGGTAATTTAAAGGATTTAAATAAGCAACTTCCCTTTCCCCTAAAAGCATAATGTTAAGCTGCTCAGTACTTACTGTAGAAGCTTGTGCTTATTTTACAAAACTGGGATCACTTGTCAATAAAGCATTTTTTCAAATTGAGACCGGTTTCTCTGAGATGTGAGTGCAGTGGGCCAGGTGCTGTCACTGGATTCTGCCAGCAGCAGGTCAGCTGCATCCTCATGGTCAAAATTTGGTGGCATGTGGAAGCACAGCCAGGTACCTTAACTACAGATAACACACACCAGTGGAAGAGGAGGTCAGCAGGAGGTAGTTCTTTGTCCTAGTTCCCCAGCTTCCTGAAGGAGATTTTGAATTATTAAAAGTTAATTGTTCTTTAAGTACTGTTACCAGAGAGGATCTTGGTTGGTAGTCATGTAGGGCCATGCCAGAGTAGGCTGTGTAGACACTTTCAGAGGGAAACACGGTCCTTTGAACACAATTGCTAATTACTGTGGGAAATTTTGCATCTCACATAGTTAGCCAAAGAATTTACTTTAAAAATGCGTTATTCTTTTGTTTCCCCTAATCAAAGTCTTAGTTCTGTTGAAATTGGAGACAAAACCTGGGAGGTAAGAACGGAATGGGGTGATTACAGGACAAAAAGGTTTTGTATGACCTTTAAGGTAAGGCTAAAAATCTGATGCAATGAAAGGCATGGTCTAGAAGAGAGTTAGAACAGAGATTGCAGAAAGGAAGTGATCCAGCAGGGCAAACAACCTCCAGTCTCTACTGTCCACTCGTTGGATCGTGGTGAAGAAGAGACAATTAGAGGTTGTGACAAGAGGACACAGCTTGTGCAGAGAGGGAAGCAGGAACCTGGGGAATAATAGAACACATGACAGCTGATACAGTCTGAATAGATGGGAGAGTTAAATACAGTAGAAGGTATTGCTAATGTAAACATAATCAAGCTAAACTGTGCTTTACTACATGTTATGTAGGCATTAGCTAGTAATTTTTCACACTACTGTGTTAGGAGCAGTAAATGAATGTTGTGACAGTATGAATATAGACTACTTGTGTTTCTGTGGGGATTTTCCATATTTGGGACTTTTCTTCTTTGTATCTGCGTGGTTTTGATTTGTTGCTGTTTTGAGAAAGTCATGGGGTGCAAGGGGATAAGTTTGAACAAAACAGAGTTCTTGAGCATTAAAAAAATTGGCAGCATGCTTTATAAATCTTCCTAGTCACTCTTTATTAAGATGAGTCACTAAATAATTCTCCAGGCTGCAACAGGATTCTAATTATAGTGTGACTCGGACTGAAAAATCTGGTTACCTGTCAGATCCTGATGAAAAGAAAAATCTTGTGAATGTCTCCTCTTCATGTGGAATTTCAGTTTTCACTATGAGAATCTGTACTTGAAAACTAAGGCTGATGCTGCATATCTCCTATGCCATGCCACCACAGCAATAGCTTCAGCACCTACCCTTAGCTATTTTTTAATTCCCTCTCCCATGTGTCCTCAATGACGTTCTTGTTGCAGTTTCCTCATGTCCTCCTTTCCTTTCCAGACACTTTTACAATAGTACTTTCAGCTCACCGTTGTGACTGTATGCCCAGCTCTTGCATGTCACATGCAATATATTTCATTTCCCTTATAGTGACTTGAGAGATGGATTGTTTCTGAAACCTCACTACTGTCAGATTGAAATTAACTCTGAGTTGTTGAAGGGGGAGTTGAATGATCGACAGCTTGTTCAGATGGTGAAGCTGACATACTGAGAGCTTTGTTCACCAAACAGAAATGCAGAAACAATTGTGCAGTGCATGCTTGGGGACTTGGCGACTGTAGCACCTTTGCTGATCTTCATGGCTTGCTATATGTTGTTCTTGTGTCAGATTCTCCATCACACTTGTTTTAAAAATCCCTAGATTTCTGTGGCTTTGTTCCACAACAAAAGAGGACTATGTGGAAGAACTCAGAAGGTGCAAAAGTAAATTTGAGAGACACCATTTGAGAAGGAATTATACTCACATAAATGAGAAGACCATTAAGATAGGTTGAGTAAGAACATGGTGAGGGAGAAATAATGTGTAAAAGATGGGAACAGAAGGAGATGATGTCATAAAGGATGAATTTCAAGTTTAAATGAGTAGAGGGAAGTATTTAGGCCTTTTTAGTTGCTGCTGAGTAATGAATTACCCAGTGCTGACTCTCTCCGAGTTTATTACTTTTCTCTGAAATGAGTCACAAAGTTTCCCGCTTCTAAAGTTTTCTTTGTTCTCATCCTCTACTCCCTTTTTGGTCTTAATAAGTGTTGCTATAATGAGTGCTACTGATTCTGTCTCCCTCCACCTTCTGTCCTGAGCTCGTTTTGTTATTCATTTTTTTCTTTATCCTGCAGCACTTCTGCTCTCTTAACTTCCTTTGCCTCTCCGTCTTTTCATCACATATTATCATTCTCATTCTTTCTACAGGAGCACACCACATTATTACATTCTTTCGTTCTTCATATTCTCTTTATCACTTAGCTCTCTCAGCCCTTTGAGTTAAAACACATCTTACACAAATCCCCCAAATTAGAGGCAGACACTTCCACTTAAGATCAGAGTTCATTGACAGTTCCTACAAACCATTCCTCCAATGGAGGAAGAGAAATTGTCAGTTTAACCCTATACCAAGTTCCTCTGAAGAGGCTGTTCTTTTTTACGGAGCAGTTGGTCCAGTGTCTCAGTCCTTCCTTCTTGCAAGTTATAGTTTTTCTGCAGGGCTTCCTTGGCGACTTAATAGGCAGCACAGCCCTGGGCTGTGTGTGTGCATGGCCAACTCAGGGTTAGTTTCAGTTTTCTCTTCAGGAGGTTTGTAACCTTGCTGTGGGAGGGCTTCCAGGGCACAGAAATAGCTATAGCTCTGTCTCAAATGCTGCTGTATGGTCGTAGTACCCTTACAGGAAAACGCCATCCAGAGAAGTACTCCCTTGATTCCCATCATTACAGAGGGTGCATTATCTCTTTCTGCTTATATGAGGGAAAGCATGATAATACATGTTCTTTCCCCTCCCCCCCCCCACGCTCATGGATTTCAATTTTAAGTAATGGCAGCAAAATTGTTATACGAACATCAAGCTCTATGACTAACCAGGATCCTGCAGAACTCTTTATCTTGATGATTTTCCTGACTCTTATTGCAAGAAACTTTTGTAATGAACATAGAGTACATTTATTTGTTGTTTATCCTGTCTCTAATGTAGTTAAGATTTTTAGATAGACTATGAAAGTAACTTTTATATTAACATTACATCCTGTAGTGATGGTAGATATGAGTGTTCTGTTCCCCTGACATGCAGAAAAATACAAAACATTTTTACTGATCTTCCTTATTATTCTTGTGGTTTTCTGTTTCAGTTTTTTGTTTGTTTGTTTTTAATCTGATTCTAAAATGTAGGGTTATTTAGTGACTTAAAGAGTTTGTAAACTGCCTGTCTGACAGGCCATCTGTTTCCCAATCCCCCTTAAGAAGACTGACTTGGGATGCATCCTCTCTAGTGTCTGTGCTGGAAGACAGACTTTTTATATTAAGAAGTGAGTTTCTAGATATGTCCATGTATTAAGAGTCATCAGTTTGACTAATGGCATACCATGGCTACAGATCATCCTAAGCACCTCTTCAAAGTGTCATTTTTCCAGCTCAGTTGATTTCTGACATATCTCACTTTATCAACCATTGAAGTGGAAATTTCATCACTCTTTTATGCTTTCTGAGTTTTTCTTAGTATTTGTTTGTAATAGGTTTTATGGGTGATTAGTTGTGTGAATTGTGAAGGATTTTTTGTGGACAGAGATTTTCTTAATTTTTGCATATTGCACTTTGGCTTTTTAATCTACTTGTTTGCATGTATCAGTTGAATTTGCTTTTTTTTTTTGCTATTAAGAGGCATCCAAGTACTATACCTAATGCAATTTGTAACTAATGCAATATTTACATTAGTTTAATCTGTAAATAATTACAGATTCAAATGAAATTATTATTACATTAAAATAATGGCACTTGCAGTCATGTGTCAATTGAACAGCACTACTTAGATGCTATTTTCAGCAGCCATTGTCAATGCTGAGAATAGGCACTGTCTTGACTCACAACCTGTAAAATCCTCCTCTGCTCTTATTCCAGACAAAAGTTCAAGCCTGCTTCTTCTCCCCAAAATCTTAGGGTTCTTGTACTACCTGTGTTTATGTAGATTCTTGTACTATCTGTGTTTATACATTAGTGTATCACAAAAGGAGATTTGGTCCCCATCTAAGCCAGTGTTCAGACTGTGCTTGTACTAAGGGGTCAGTGTAAAAAGAGTGATCATTCTTAATTTGTAATAATGATAATTAATAACAAACATAATAGTAATTCAATAATAATGAAGGAATTATTGGGAATACTATGATTCTTTGGAATGCATAAATTTTTTAATTTAGGTGCTAGGAGGGAAATTTGTGATGTGTAATATTTAAGTTCCTTCCCTGGCTCTGTTTTGCTGGCCTCAGGGAGCAAAGAAGGGCTCTGCTCCAAAGAGCATGCTGCTTGCCTTACTGCTGCTTCTCCTTGTGAGGCTGAGTAAGAGAGATGTTGTTTGGCCTTCCTAATAACAGTATTTCAAACTCTGTTCCTCTGTAATAAAGAAATGTACAAGTTTTATCTTCCCATTTTTTAAATATTTTCTGTTCCAGCCTTGCATATATTAATGATGCTCATTATTCTCAGAACTTATTCCAATTTTGTTCTGTGTGTTTTGTCTAAAATGGAGATAGACATTGAAAGGGACTATAAAACACACTATAGTAGATCCATAAATCAACCCAAGAAGTGACATAATATTTTCTATACAATTATCTCTTCATTTTGGTAACAAACATTTTATTTCTTACCTCTTTACTATGTCATGCCTGTGTAAATTTTTAGATATCAAAGGACATAAAATATTGAGGTATATTTAGACTTCTTAGTCAGGTACCTTGGTGTTCATTGAATCAGATTTATTGCTGGGAGAAGGGTCTCTGAGTGAGAGATGGGGAGGGGGCACTGTGTAGAATAGACATGATTACCATCCTGTTGGCTAAACTGTAATAACCCCTTGAGGTACTCACAATTGAAGCTGCTGAATGAAATGCAATAATTTTCCATAACACTTTAAGGGTCCTGCAGGCATGCTAAAATTGTACCTGGTTGTTTTGGATAACACTGTAGCATGACCCTAATGCCTCTTTTACATCTTGGCAATTAAAATACATACTATGCTTTATGTCTGTTGTACTTTTCTATATTGCAGTGTAGAACTTTAATGTTGAGGCTTTTTTACTGTAAAAAAGGTAAGTAACTGTATTGTGGAGTTTTTTTTTCCTTTTTACTACAGTGGCCTTATTTCATGTTGCAATAGATGATTAAGAGGAACTGATGAAAGGCTGTTTTGGGGAATTTTAAATGCAATATAAAACTTCTAATGGGCATCTGTCAGCTTTGTATCTGAGACTTCAGTTCGTTTAAGCTCCCATGTTAGCTTCCACATTTGTGTGTGAATATGCCTTGTGCTCGGTTTTGGTGTTTGCACTTGGTGTCTCTACAACACTTAAAGTAAATGAAAGAATTTTGATAATGTATTTGTTTTAATTATTGTCTGTCACTTATCTGACTTGGTAATTAAATATTGTACTAAATGTGTTAATGATGTCAGAGGTCTGCAACGTATCCTGACGCATAAGGCAATGAGCTCTCTGGTCCCAGTGATCTGGTCATGACAAGAATTGCTTCTCTGGTTCTTCTGCTTCTCTTCTAACTTAGTTTGAAAGAAATATTTAAGTATTAATTTTAAAATGGGCATTTCTTCTTTATGGTTTCAAACCGTTTTTAAAATTTGGAGTGACACTGAGAAAGTACAGTGTGAGTCTGCAATCAGCTAAGCTATGTAAAGAAATGGGATGAGCATGACCGTATAAGAGCTGACATGTCAGTCTTGTGATTAGCATACACCCTCCTGTGTAATTCAGCCAGGAAGATTCAGCCTTTGGAGAGATCACTGAAAAGGTCATGGGAGATCCCAATGCTCAGTGACACAGATGAGCATCCTCAGTTTTTATACTTCGAAAAGTATTAGACCAAAACTTGAAGTAGTGGCATTCACCAGTTAAATCTTTTTCAATTTTCTATAGTATAAGCAGACAATTTTAGGTTAGCATTGCAATATAATGCGTAGCGTTATATAACACAGTTGTTTTCACATGCTTTTGTGAGTGTGTGAGTTCAATAGCTTTGTAAATATTGCTCTATGAAAATTTCTTAATTTAGTTGGAATGAAGCTATCTGATAGACCATAAATATTGACATATGGGCAAAAATTCCTTGCAGATGAAGGCAAGTGTTTTTATAACACCACAAAATAAATTTAATTTTATTTCCTTTAGAATTTTAATCAGATTTTTCAAATCAGTTGCTGTGCATTTGGGTAACTCCCCCAAAGATACCGCTTTTATATTATAGGAAGCAGAGAAGAAGAAAAAAAGAAAATGTATTCAATTTTGTGCAGCAGTGGTTCATTTAAATCTGAAGATTTCAGTTGGAAAATTTGATAATATTTTAGCTACAGTGATCCTTACAAGAAAGAAACTAAACAGATGCAGTAAATGACAGTTTGGATTTTTTAATTAAAATAGTTTTCTCAGTATTTGAAAATAGTTCTCTTATTTGGGGGTTAGGGGTGTTTCTAGAAAAAAAAAAAGGCAATGATTCATAATGGGACTAGTTAAGATTTTACAAGGCCATCTGCAGGTCTTCTTTTGTTTGACTTGTCACTTCTGACTTAAACATTAATACAGATATTTGTTTCTGTGTTCTGCAGCTATATTTGTGCTCTCTCTCTTTCTGCTTGTTGTCTGATCACTGTAGAGAACATTTATTTGTAGACAGATCTTTAAGAGAGCTTTTATTCTGCCTTCTTTTGAATAGGTGCAGTAGTTCACTGAGGAAGTAATTTCAAAGACAGGAGCCTGAAGATGTTAACTGTTCCCTGAGACTTGCTGAGAGATACTATTAGTCTTAAAAGTTAAAGTTTACTGAAATTAAACAGGTGTTTCGTATAATGCCAGATTCAAAAAAATTAGGTTCTTAAATCCTAACAGATTTTTTTTTTTTTCAAAAATGCCCACAAAAAAATGCACTAGTCTTCATTATTGTGGCAGGCTAATCACTGCTAAAGTGTCTCCATAATGTGGAGCTTGAGTTTTTTTAACCTTTTTGTTCTTTGCCTGGACAGGCAATACATAACTCAGAGAATTGCTTTTTGAAATTTTATTGTATTCATTGACTTCTGTGGGAAACAGATCAGTACTTCCTCCATGCTACAGCAAAGATTAAATCTTTGAGGATTTCAGCTTGCTATAGTAACAAAGTTTTGAGCAAAAAGTTTGATTTATTGGTTTGGGTTTTGTTGTGGTTTTTTTTTAACGTTATAAAGTATTTTGAAAACTTGGAAAAAAATTAAAATTATTTCCTCTTGGATGGTGAATAGCATACATATTTTTCCTATGGTGCAATTTAGAGATCCTAGGAATTAGTGGCCCTTTAAAGTCTTGAAAGGCTTAGATAAAAGGAGAGATATGCTTCCACAAAGTTGTTACACTGCAAAAGAATTCCTGTGTGTATTTGTTAATAATTATTTTTAAATTACAACTCAGTCTAGTGTTAATAAAATGCAAAGTTTATAAAATGCCTAGAATATTGTTTTCACATGGAAAGAACTTAGATTCATTAGTCAATCAAATATTTTAAAATCTGAGTGTTTCATATACCTAAAAAGATGAGCTATGTGGGCATGCAGATATCTAAACAGTCATAAATTTAATAAATTGCCCTACTATAATACTTCATTTTTTCTGATCATGTAGAAATTTCTTTTTTACCATTTAACATTTGAGAATAAAAATAGAAGAGAAAATAAGCATAACAGCTTAAGTGAAAGTCTTTGTTACTTTTTTTAGTCTAAATTGAGATTTACATGGGTCAAGAAATACAAAAGCTTTTTTGGAAAATTTCAAAACAGAATGATAAAGGACTAGCTGCCATTCACAAGCTTGAATTATATTTCTGTAGTAAATTAAATATTCTCTAAAATATTCTAAGTGACAGCTAATTAGTTTGTTTGATATTATATGTTTAAATAAGTAAAGAGATATAAAGCAACCTCATTTTTGCTGAAAAGGGTGTAAATGGAGTTTGCTGTTGCTATGTGGTATGTGCTGTAAACTGTCATTTTATTTCTACATCACAGAGGACTTGACTAATAGTACCTTGTAAAATAATCAGTTGTGTATTTTTTTTAGTTTAGCTTTTCTCAGTTTTATTTTTTTACTGTTAAGCACTTGAAAGTGAGGAAAGCACTGAGGAGAAAGTTCTCCCTGAGACAGAAGAAAGAACCCTAGTATATTAAGGTATTAAATAAGAAATATCAAGGTATCAGTTTAAAAAGTGCAGTTGCAAAATATTAAAATTGTTTATATGTTTTGTCAGCTGTTTAAAGATACAAATTATATTCTTTATTTTATTTTAGCACTTCTCTTTAAAAAAGAAAAGCAAAATTTTACGGACTGTTCCTTTCTGTCAGAAATGTCGATATTTTGGTTAAGGGTTAAGTCTGGTTTTGAAAACTAAGTGTAATGAAATATTAAAGAAAAATAAATAGTCATAAAACTAAGATTCTTACTATAATATTCCTTAAAAACTTGAGGGAAGGAAAAACTTTTTCTGTCGTTTACAAATCAAATATTTTCTTGCTTTCTAGCACAACTTATGTAGAACATACTGGCTTGGAGAAACCTTCCTGAACATCACCTAAAATGTTTTTGTAGCTTCCTATGAAATCATGTGTTCATGTTCTTTGATGAGAACAATATTCATAGATTAGAAATTACAGTAAAGTTAAAGAAGTCTTAAAGTATAAAAAGAAGTATAAAAACCCAAACATTAAACCCACAAATTTCTGACAAGCAGAGAAGGAAGTCAGATTTGTCCTTAAAACGTACATTCTTCTCAGAAGAACAGAAAACAGCTTACATACAATTAAATTTAGGCAAGTAACACATTTCTAAAGCTGAAAAACTTTTTTCCCACCAAGTTCTCAGTCTGCTTTTGATCTTCTAATCTGTTCTGTAAAATTCAGTAGTATTGTATTGTTGTTCACAAGAAGTTCTTTGTTCATGCTTTAGATCAGGGTAGCTTGTGCATGGAACTCTGGGAAGTCTTGCAGATATGCACAGAAGTGCTTCTCACTCGTTGAGCCGATCTTTCTTTTTTTCTCTTCCAGACAGTTAGGGAGCAATTACAGCAATTAGAGATCATTGTAACACATCAGTGGTTGTCTTTCTAATTTTATTATAGGTGAATGTAAGCTGAATGTAGAGAAGACTTCCAAATAAGCTGGACTGATGTGCACAGAGAAGGAATGAAGTATGGATGTGAAGGAACGTAGGCCTTATTGCTCCCTGACAAAGAGCAGACGGGACAAGGAGCGGCGCTATACAAATTCTTCTGCAGAAAATGAGGAATGCAGAGTGCCCACGCAGAAGTCTTACAGCTCCAGTGAAACCTTGAAAGCTTTTGATCATGATTCCTCTAGGTTGCTGTATGGAAACCGGGTAAAAGATTTGGTCCACAGAGAAGCAGATGAGTATACCAGACAAGGTAGGCAAGATGTTTTAATTCAGAGTGTGTAAATTCAGTAGTTCCAAGGCATTCTTGCTGCAGGAAGAGTATGCCATTATATCAGTTTCATTGGTTTTAGTAATATTCTACACACATTGTACATTTCACTTTTATCTCCCTAAATGTTTACAAATATGAGGAAGCATTTTGTACTATCTTTGAAATAAATAATATAAGATGCATAGGAAGTAAATGGCCTGTGTTGGGCAATGGGTCAGTGACAATATTGCAGAGTCAAGTGTGAAGCGTTCAGGCTTAAAATTCAAAAACTAGACCCCCAGTTAATCAACTCATTAACAGATTTCCCAAAAGTTTGAAGCTCCTGTATATCTAAAGTGTAAATAGCTTTAAAACTAATAAAAAATAAACAAATACAACCTTTTCAAGAAGGCCAAGCCCTAAGAATAGGTTTGTGGAAACAGTATGTGTGGATGAGCATCCAAATAATGCATTAGCTCAGTGCCTTTATTTTCTAGCTCACAAGGGCAGTAACAGAGCTTTGTACAGTGAGTAAGGTGAGTTAGTTCACAATTTACGCATTTGAGTGTGTTGGAGGATTTTTTTAGTGGATATCTATGATATCTAACCAGATGCTAACAGATTGCTAAGACTCACTGGATTTTCAGGTCCATCACTGGAAAGACATGAGAAGTCTAAATATCCAAGGAGATTCTATGATCCTGGGCATTGTGCTGTAACTGACTGTACTTAAGCAGAGGGTTAAGACTAGATGATCTCAAGAGGTCCCTTTGGACCTCAGTGATTCTGAGAGATTGAACTTGGCTCCAGTGAGAGTTCAGCACTTGTGCATCACTATTGGATTCAAAATTGTAGTGTTGGGAATTGACATTTTTCCATTTCCACAACTAAGCTACTTTATTATAAGGAGGGGAAAAAAAGAGTTAGAAAATGTGTAGAGTATTGCAGCCCAGTTATCTAAAAGTATAAACCTAGACCCAGGACTGTGTGAACTTAAGCCTCAGTCTACTGTTTAAATCTATCTTCTCTTTTATGCAGAAACAAGAATAGATTTAGGTATGGAAAAATAAATTTTTCTTCTTGTGAGGAAGTCCTTAGTTTTAACTTCAGAATGCTTAAAATTATTTTCCCCATTGGTGTCTTTTCTTTGTTCCACATAGAATAACTTTACGTTAGAATGAGAGCTGGGCAGGTGGTGTTGACTTTTTTACCTACCAATGTTTCTAAGGCAAATTAAAATATTTCTCTTAGGCTTATGTAGCTGAGGCTTGCTGCTACTGTAGTCTACTTTCTGCTGTTTATTTTTGGTTTCTGTGATGTGTTGAAACTTCAGGTCACCACTGTTTTCTAGTTTTCAGGTCATTAGTCACCTTGACATCATTACTTTTATAAGGTAAAGTCAAGACGAAGTTTTCTAAGACCTGTACTCTAGGCACTTTCTTAGTACTAGTGAGGAAATTATATCAAAACAGGCATCATTTATTTAATGAATTCATAAACTATTACCTGAATAGAGTGCTATTCTTTTTTAAATAGCAATAAAAAATTGGAAGAAGTTATGTGGTCTGGCAGATGACATATGGTGGTGCACTGGGCCTTGGGTTTTTTTTCCCCTTCACTCTCTTCAGAAAAGCACATAGTATTTAGCCAATACTTATTGCCCAATATGCAATAAATTATATGTCTATAGGCCTAAAATGGTAGTCTGGGATGTATAATGTCCTCTTCACCTTTCAGTGGTCTCAGCACTGTCATCTGTGCCCACTTGATTTCCCTCATTATCCTTTCAATTCTTTTTTTGTCACTTATTGGCTTCCTGTAATGCGTGCTGGTGTGGCACCTTTGGGGACTACCTGCAGGATTGATAGGGTCAGGTAATAAAGGGCTTGTTTTGCAGTCCTAAGTAGTGTATTCCTTTGATTCATCTCTGACTGAGAATTTTCAGCTTCTGGCATGGGACGTATTTTATGGAAAAGGTCTTGAAGTTCATTCCAGAGGATTTTAAATAATATATAAAACATGCTTCCCCGTGGTTTTGGGTTTTTTTCCTCCCTCTGCCTAGAAATAGAGTATAGATACGTGGCTTTGTTAACAGGCTGCTAAATCAATAAGAAATAAATCTATAAGAAAAAAAGGCAAGCTTTAATAATTAACTTTAATTGGGAACTTATTTTAAAATTAATCATGATCACTGTTTCACTTCTTTTGGCCCAGACTGTGTAAAATAACAATATGAAATTTCCAGTGTCCTCGGGAAAGTTACTGGAGCAGTTATGCGAGTCTCTCCAATGTGGCAGAATTAGAAATGTCTGTCTTTTTTTTATGAACGATATTTTAGGGTAAAGCCTTTCAAAGCTTTCTGCTAATGAATCAGAACTTTCCCATCTTTTCTTCCTGAGTTGATTCAGTACACGTCTTTGTGCTTCCTGCTTCCCAAAATCCGAAGGCAGAAACTCAGAAAGGGATACCGCTGTTGGAGTTAGGTGAGCTTTATTTAGTGGTAGCTTTATGCCTTGAGATCTTTACTTGTGGAGAGGAGATTCTCCAGTTGTCAGGAGAATCAGTTACAGGATCTTTTTCCTCATCTGTTGAATTTCATTTGCTTTAGATTAATTGTATAAATAGAAATAAGAGTCTAAAAATATTTGTTTGTCATTATAATTCTAAAAACAGCATTTAAAATATATTGTACAATATTTAAACATGAAACTGTTATATAAATGGGTTTATCTTGTCACTTTTGAACCCAATTGACAAGATTGAAAGAGCAGGTGTGCTTGTTTAGGAAATTGTAGCTACTTCTATTCAACATGCTTTCAGGTAATGTCAATGAAGACCATTTTTCTCAAACCCCTTCATCTGTTGTAAAACTGTTTTCTTTTTTAAAAGCTTTAGGTAAGGATTATTTAGCCTACTCTTTTTAGAACTTCTAAATCAGTTTTTTATAGTTGCTTAGTTTATAAACCCCACATAAGAATGAAAAAAAAATTGATAAGCCTATGAATACTTAAACTCAACACCCAGCCATGTAAATGAAGGCCATGAGCTTTTTTTCTTAAAAGGAGTTTTTAGATACTCAATTTTGTATTGCGTGTTTGAGAATATACCTAATCTCATGCTTGACAATGGACGAAGCTCAGTGAAATACTATTTACTTTCCTAGATGCAATGGTATGATTTTTTGCTGTTTATGTGTTAGGGAGGAAGAAGACACTTATTTTCTTACACTTTGAAGTATCCAACTATAAAGAGCAGCTGATTTAAACTTCTCTAATTGAATTTAGCAACCCAAATGCTTGTAGTTGATCATGAGTCCCTGCCTATGGCTTCTTCCAACCCAAACCATTCTGTGATTGATTCTATGATTATATATTGCATTCTACCCAACTCTTGCTGAATTCAAGATTAAAGCTGACTATATGAAGTTGAATTTCTGTATAGAGAAGAATTCCTATGTTTAGGAAATTAAACTACTGTGTGAAGTGATATAAAGTACAGAGACTGCTATGCAAAAGTATCTGAAAGTATGACATGTCTGTGGTGTGAGTGGAAAGGACTGTAGAAATATAGAAAGCAGTATTTTTGAAATTTTATTTGGAAAAAATAATTGGAAGTTATATTACAGCAATATTAAAATAATTTGAAAGACATCATGAATCAAACCTAGATTCAGAAGGACTGAAAAAATTTTGTATTATTAGTAAGAAAAATGCAGGCAGGCAAAACCTGTGTTTTATTTACCATCAGATACATGTTAAGGGGAAGAGAGGAATACTCAATATCTCTCAGGTAGTCATTATTCCATTTCAAAGATTTTTGTTGTTGCAGAAGAGTATAGTGGTCCTATAGAGTGACTCATGTATCATGTCAGTGAGTTTTTTCACAGGAGCAAGAGGCTGAACCGTAAGCACAGGTGGCAGGATGCAGTGCAGATTTGTGAGCATTCATCTTTCCTCACAAAATAATCAGAGCACTTTTTGCAAACTGTGTGCATTGAAAAGCTGAGCTGCAGGGCACCTTTTTCTGTTAGAAGGTCCAATGAGGTAGTGCAGGTTTTGTTAATTTTTTACTTTTTGGAAACCTGAATCAAATATGGTTTTTACTGCAGGTAAAGGTATTTGGTCTTTTTAGATGGCTGTGAGAATGACTTCACTGTGTTTATCAGTCAAACAATTTATTGTCAGCCAAGCCTCAATATCAATTTATTTTCATGCTATCCCTTTCAGTTTTGCAGGAGAAACTACTCTTATGCACGGTTTTGTACCTTTACTTAAGTGCCTAAATTAGATTAAACGACCTAAGAACTCCTTGAAGCTGCTAAAAGAGAGACTGAATGTACCAAGTGAGTAAAGAAAAAGAATTCCTTTCCTTCACAAGTCCACCCTGGATCATTGATACCAGGGTGCTAAAAAGCAAAGCCATTTACAGTACATTACAGTGTGTGGATATATCGCAGCTATTGTTCAGCTGCTATTCCCGTGACAATTAGATTTAGGTGCTGGAAAAATATCACCATTCAGCAAAAGAGGGACCTGAAACAGTGATATATATGACAATTTTATTTTATTATATAAGATATTAAACACTGTCAGAAATACATTTTTAATACTTCAGAAACCTGAACCTTAATTGCAACTTCTATCCTAATGTCTAGACTCCAAAGTCTATTGCTTTTAAATACTAGTTGCTCAAAATGAATTATTTGGATAGCAAAATGTTTAATCTTTTTAGTCACCATAAATGTCAACTGTAGGATTAAAGGATTTAAATGGTCATGTTTTTAAACCTAAAGTTTGAGTAGTTTAAACCAGCCTGTCTGAAGCAGGAGAAGGATAGATACCCAAGACCATTTTTGATTTTCCACTACCTATGCCTTATTGGTGAGCTGGCTTTTGACTATTGAGTAGACAAGTGATCCTCAAGAACTGAATCAGCTTGCTTTGCAGGTTATTTACACAAAGGTATGAAATAATGTATTCCTGACTTTATGATCTCCCAATGAACAAATTAATTACCATTCAGTGACATGTCAAGCGCTGTCTCTCAAAATCTGAGGCACATATTAGAATTAGTGTTTTATGTTTCCTGGCTGCAGTGCAAGATGTGTCCGAATTGTTGTCATGAGAGATCCTTTTTTGTTATGCTAAAACATGGCCACCTGCAGTGTCTGCCTGATTTCAGTGGGTAACTTCTGTAAGCAGCATACAGTGCCAGTATGTTCTGGATAATTTTGTGGCCTTGAGCTAAGCACATAACCTTCTGCCAGAGGTTTTTTTTTTCCTTTTTTTACTTTCTGTATTATAGGAATAATACCACCTACCCACCTCACAGGCATGTTGGGAAGATTAATTAGTTTCTGTTTGCAAAATGCTTTGAAGATGAAAAGCACTGCAAGTGCTAAATAGTCTTATAATCTCATGTTGCTATACTAGTTACTTAAAGCAACAATAAGAAGTTAATTGGTTTTCAGGTTCCAGGTGATAAGGATCTGTTGACTTTTAAAGTTACTCTATTAGCTACAAAGTGGTACTAAGAAAAACATTTCTCTTTTTTTTGATTAGAAGTATATTTAGCTCACACTCAGTGATATGCACACATGCTCTAAGGTATTCATCTAGTTGAAATTGGCCCCTTGTGGGTCATGGCCTGTGTATGAGCTACAGATCCAGAGACAAAGGGCAGTTGTGATTCTCCAGGGAGAAATCAGCCTTGGTTATTGGCAATAGACTGCTTGATCAGGCATTTCTACACAGCTACTACAGGTCCATGGAGTAAAAACCTTGTCTTCCAATAGTCCAGTTGCAAAATAGGAGAGTTAAGTTCTTGGTCATAATGATTAAGGATTTATAAGATGAACAAGGGGCCTTCACAAGGATTTTCAATCTCATGGAAAGGAAGATACTGTAGAAGGTCTGTAATCCTTTTATGTCTTTCTTGTATCATATACTGAGATGTATGAGATGCTTCCGATGCTTCTGTTCATAATAAAAGCTAAACTGAGGACTAGGGAGATGAATGGATCACATGCATGGCTATGAAAGATGACTTCAGGATGTTAACATCTATGGAGAGAATAAAGCCAGAAATGTGTGTGGTTAGAGATGGGGTGAGGGGAGAATGAGAGAGGCTGAAGAGTCCTGTCTCTGCTGTCTGTTGATTTAGTGCTTAGGTCTGAGATTCAGGGCTGGAGGCCAAGCTGTGAGTGATTGCTTATTCCATCAGTGGCAAATAAATGCATAAAGTGAAACAGAAATGTAAAATAGGAGTAATTCCTCAGAAAGTTCCATGATACTTTCTGAAATTAGTTTGTAAAGTGTCACAACCTACTGGCTTGAGAGACAGTACTCTGTGTTACTGAGCTTATTAAAGCCAATGGAGGAAATGGCAAAGCCAAGGGAACATATTTGCTTCAAGCTTTGTTTTCCTGCCTTTTTGTTTTGCAGTGCCATAAATACCTCTGAGTCATAAATCCCTTCTTGTTTTCAGCATAATGGACATTTCGTTAGAACGTCTAAATTAGGACACTGCTACACTACATTTATTATGGGGGTTTACAAAGTGGAAAACCTCTTGAGGGATTGTGACGGGTAGAGTGATAGAAGGAATGAGAGGTTTCATTTCTGCAGAAGTTTTTGGGTCTGTATTCTGTGTTGTGGCTTGCATGTAGCTGCAGTGATGGTCTGAGCACCTCACTCTGTCCATGCATTGAAGAGTCAGTTCCCGTACTTGTGGGATACTTCTATATGAAATTCCACAAATTGAAATGTATAGGCTACTTTGAGTAGGAGTGTTGGGTTCTTCCTTTGTACCAGTTCATAGCCTGTAGAACTAATCAAGTTTTCTACTATGCAGAGGGTCTATATGCTCGCTTGTGGAGGTGGACATGCTTTTCCCTCATGGAAAGGCATAAATAACTGTGGAGTTTTCTCTCCTCCCCATATGGAGGAATAGCAGTAAGCCTGAGCTCTAGTTTGCATGCTTCTCTTCATGCTGCCTCCTTCCTCTTCTCCTGCTTTCCCCATTTCAAGCTGTATGTCATATTATTAGCATTGTACTGGCTTTAATGTGACAGTTCATACCTGTCAGATCTGTGGTTGTAGGCTCTTTACATACTGGATATCCATACATTGCTTACCCTTGGGTCAAATTTTCTTCACATCTATCAAATTTAGGCTTTATTCTTATCTTGTAATAAATGGATGCTAGGATGTTGATGATTTGGTCTCAGGATGCAAAGATTAAGACAGAGGCCTAAAATGTCTATACTGTCACTCTGCTCATGATCAAGACTTTGTGTTCTTTGTCAGTCGTGGAGTTGTATTTCTTTTCTAAATCTTCAAATCCTTTTTTCCCCTCTTGCAGCCTGTGATCAGGACAGCTGTGTTAGTTTCTCTCAATTTAGTTTATATGCTATGTAATTGTAGTAATAAAATCAGATTTTTATATCAAATCCCCAAATTTGGAACCATAATATTTAAATTATTAATTCCCTTACTGGAACATGTTTTCTGTAGCTTCGAAGCTTTGAACTGTGCAATTGCGAAATTATCTTCAGCTGACTTTAATCTTACTCTGCAATAATTTCAGAAGGGCTTGACAAACAGTCTTTATCCCTATACTGGTTTAAGCAGTGTTTCTTATGTTCTAGTCTGTGGATTAGTACTGAAGATCCCCTGCCACCTCAAGCCTAGCAGGGAATAAAGTTTATGAGTTTCCCATTCTGCACTGGAAAACCAGTGGCAAGATGATACTGTTTTGTTCACATCAGTTCTTCTCTATATCAAAAAATAAAAACTTTCCCAGGCTATCTTTTCAGTCAGTGTCTCCTTGTGATTCTGTAGTAATAAAAATACATGGTTGGTTTAAATAACAGATTTAAAATACTTTATTTCTCACAAATGTATGTATGTACTTTTTTTTCCCCCAAGAATTGACTTGGGTTTTGAGTATTGCTTAAAGCTCTTCTATAAAGAGTTGCACAGTAAGTACAGCTCAGAGAACTTACAGTATCTGTCACTAACCTTTTCAGAAGTCTCCAAGACCACGTCTTATGGCCCCAAATACTTTTGTAAGTCCATGAGGAAAGGGAGAACTGTGTGGTTAATATTTTTTGAGAATAATGAGGATTTGAAAACTATATGCACACTCGATGAAATTTAATATAATTTAATACTCTTTGTTATTTGCAGTTTACTGGATATATTAGAGAAGCAACTGTGTTTCATACAAATCTTACAGCTCCACTCCAAGTCACATGATGACAAGAAAAGGAGGTTAAGATGGAAGAGTGAATAGAGCTGAAAGGTCAAGAAAGGGAGATTAAGGGGTGACAAGGAAGATGGTTGTGATGAGTGAAAAGAAAAACAGGAATTAAGAACAAGAGGAAATGTGATACAGTGGATTAGGATGGTTTAAATTTCACAGATAATTTTCTCAAAAGCAAAAGAAAAAAATCAGTCTGAAGTAATAACAACAAAATACTACACCAAATCAGAAAGAAAACATTAACATAGGCAAAGCTCATTGCTTGTCATTCTTCACTGCAATTTCCTGCATCCTAGCAAACAGAATTCTGCAAGTACAGCTTTGAAAACTCCTCTTAACTAAATATATTGTGACGTTTGTGTGACAGAATGGATGTATTACATCCATTAGACATTCTGTCTTTTGTATAATTGCATTCTACCCACCTAACATTCTGACTTCTGGAGGCAGCATTTGTACGCTTCTTGTTGGAGTTTTCTACAGCATCTGAGGTATCAGTTTTGCTATTTTTAAAAAAAAAACCAAACCTTCATCCTTTAATTTCCAGCAAATCTGTAATCCTACTATACATTTATTTCCATTTCTATGTCCTTCCTCTCAAGACCTTTCCTTACAAAGGACCTCATTGTAAGTAAGTGTGTCACACTGTATTTGCCCCAGTAAATGGAAAATAACATTTTCAAAGAAGTTACATATTTTCCCTTAAGAAATCAGCTAGAATTGGCATTTGAAAGATGATGATTCTTGTTAAACAAGTCCAGCTCTTCTTTGATGATCTAGGAAGATGACATCTACCCCATCTACCCCATGTTCTTATTGGTCCTGTAGTGACTACTTAATACCCTGCAAATAAAAGGTCAGTTTTACTGCCTACTATCATATTAAAAGAAGCTACTTTTTGCATTTTGACTAGCATGCAATTGAACACTATTTTTCAGGAATTAATAAAGTGAATAGACCAGCTAGTTTGCATTTAAAAGAGCCATTTCTTCATACTTGTCATGTATATGAGTTAGGATGGCAAAGTACTGTTGAATTAGGTCAGTAGTGTTGAGCTCTTGGTTGTACAGACATTATGAAGCATTTCAAATATGGTGCAGCTGTGTTCTGGCTTGTGCTTTTTAGGAAGTGTTTGGAGGTATTGAGAATGAGCTCCGCATCAAGAGCTTCAGCAGGAAAAACATATCCCCTGTATAGTGTCTAAATATGAAATCAAAAGGAAGTAAGTACTTTGCCCATATCAGAATGGCAGATTCTGCAGTATGGTCCTGCAAGAGCCAAACTAAACAGAATTTTGAGTATGTACTTGAATAGGTTTGGGACTTCCGCCTTTTTGGTACTGTCTGTCCTGTTAGGACAGGACCAAAGTCAGTAAAGGCTATAATTCCTCTGGTTTAAAAACTAGGGGAGTATTTTTATGCTAACTAGGCAGGTGCTTGGGAGGCTTTTCAGATTTATATTTTTTTTTCCCTCTTTTTCAAAATAGTCTATTGTTATTAAAACCTGACTTGTCAACTTATCAGGGGTTAATGAATTAGTAAGGCCAGTGCTGATGTCTGGAGATGCTGACGAACGTTCTTTTGGCTATTTTTTTAGTTCATTCCTTCTGTTCATTTCTTTCACCTTTTCACAGTTTTTAAGATAATATCTCTGTGTATGTATTTAGTATAGATCCAACTTAGAGCAAGGACTGATAACTGAATAAACATGGGATCTTTTCTTTTGGTTAGTAGTTCTCTTCAAAAAACCATTTCTGCACATAACATTTCCAATTTGAAGGTGAAGTTATTATGGATATCTTTGAATGACTTCCCCAGTTTAGGCCAGGGAAACAAATGTGGCACAAGTGCGGCAGCTTTCAGTTTAATTCTAGCTTTTTACTTTCTAAAGTAATACGTCATTTCTGAATACATCAAACTTGCTTTTAGCAATATTTGATTAAACTAAAAAAAAAAATCACCTCCATTTCTAGACAATATAACCATTGTGATTCTGGCAGAGAAATATATATATACAGTTTTTTAAGAATAATAATTATAAATATTGACTATATATATCATAAGTAGTTGGTATATGTACAAAAAAGTATGTATTTAACTTATTTAACCAATCGTATGTGGATCATTGTTTACACAGAAAGTAGTTACAACATAACAGGTAGGCTCATATGATTACTGTTGGCAAATGCTGTGTTTTTAGAAGTGATTGCTGCAGAAGCTTCTGAAAATTTTTTTTAGAGTTACTAAGTAATTTTGTTCTTGTGTACACAAATGGGGGATGTCAGCAGTCCTTACAATAGCCATTAATTGATATTCCTAGACAAGAGAAATATAGTATCTAATGGTTGAGTGGTGGTAAACAGCATTATTGTCAGTTTTTAAAATGTAGCTTCATGACACATCACCCCAAATTGTCCAAGACCCCCAAAGGTGTCTCCAGAACAAGTCTCCTTGAAATGTTGCGTCTAATTTTGTTTCATACTTTTTTAAACGAAAGGAAAAAAACCACAAAGCATTATGCCTATCTGTTTGTTCTGTGCCTACATTTTCTTCTTAGAAATTAGTTTATTACAGTGGCCAAACTGTTTTTAAATCTTTATGAACTCTTGAGGCACTTACTGTCAGTGGGAGAAATTGCAAATGTGTGTATAGTGTAAGAAACTGATGATTAAATCCCCGACATGGAAGTCATTCTGGAAAGGCTAATTAGAAAATCTACAAACACAAGAAGAACATCCTCTCTTCATGCTCTTTTTTCCCCCACTAAGCTCCTACAACCTCCTTTTCAGCTTTTATTTTAATTTCATAGTATTTTTCATTATCAGGTAAAAGCTCCCAGCTAGTCTGCTACCCACTAGGTCTGGGTCCCAGCTGTGTTCAGCTTCCACGGGATGCTGAAAGATTTCCTGTTTTCATTGTTCAGGAATCTTAAGGTGATGTAAAATTTTTCTATTACATATATATAATTTCCTTTGGGATATAAATTCCTACACAAATAAATATTTTTATTTTTCCATATCAACTTTTCAGTTTGGCGTTTGTGGATTGTTTGGGGTTTTTTTGTTTTGTTTTTTCATTTGTGTAGGCAACTTACATGGAGTACAATCCTCTTAGTGAAGCTCTTAGGAAAGCTTTAATTCAGAAGATTATGTAGCCTGATGATTCTAAAGCTGTTACAACATTTCTGGGATATGTTGTAAAACTTCTTAGTGTAGTGAAAAACTCTAATATATCGAATGGGATGAGAAAGCAATATTCAAAACTGGTTCGCTTTTCTGTTTTGGCCCTATGACATGCAATCTTGGTGGGGGGTTTTTTAGCATTCATAAGAGGGGGAAAAAAGAAGAAAATATTTTATGTGGAGGTAGGCTGTTGTAAACTTAAAGTAAAAAAATAAAATACATTAATAGATGGTAGAGGTGGTATATTGTGCCTGATACCGACTCTCCTAGAAAGATCAAAGAAGATGTTGTTATATAATGCCTGAAGTAGTTTCTCCTAAAAATAAGTGTTTAAGAGGAAGATAAAAGTGTGTATGTGTGGGGAATAGTCTCTTCAAATCACTATGCCTGCACAGATCTCTCCATGAGTGCAAAGAGGCTGTTTTTGCAGTTGGGGAAGCCTGGAGTGTGTGGTGCAGGCTGGCAGAAGAGCTGCAGGTTGTGATGCTCAGCCGCTGCAGCTGGTCCTGTTGTGGCTAAAGAGGCACTTTTTGTTTCTGTCTGCATCCTTCCTCACCTTCACATCTCAGCTCTGTAAGGTTATGGGGACCATAGGAATAACAGCTTGCAGCATTGAAGTCAACAGCAGTTTTGTTAGTGGTTTAGGTAACCTTGTCTTTGGTCAAAAATACCTCTTTCCATTCCATTTTGCTTCTCAAGCCTCCTTTTGTTAGAACAAATGAGATGCTGCGTGTGCAATTGTGTATACACCTTAGCCCCTCCATATGTGTAGAGACACCTGTATACATACACTCGTGCACATAGGCTTCTCCTATACTTGTATCTGACTTGAGGCAACTGTTTGAAAATGTAGGTTCACATGATAATGTACCAAACACATAAACTAGTGTTCTAGACTGTCACCCTTAGCGTATGTATATCAAAATGCAAAATAATAATAAGCATATTAGACACTTTACTACTTTCAGCTCTGACCCTATTACCACTGGGCGGTTTGTTTGGCCTGTTTCCTTCGCTGATTAGTTTCAGCTCTCATAAAACTTGAAAATTCACATACCATGACAGCTTAAAAAAATTACAAGATACTATCAGTATGCATGGTAATCCCTTTTCTTATACGTTTCACACTGTTCAGACATAGTCATGGATATGCTTACTCCTTTATATTTACCTCCCCAGCTATATTTTCATTAAAATAATATATTCACGCCTGCATAATAAATACTTAGATTTTTACCTAATTGTAGTAACTGATTTTTATTATTTATGAAAGTCATTGTCAGAATTCTTTTATGGTTCTGGCTGCTAAGAAAATTATAGCAACAGCTTCATGTGATTGCAGCAATAAAATAATAGATCACTTAAAAAAACTCAGTGACCAGTGCATTAACTCTTAATATTTCAGGAATTATTTACACTTCTGTATTCACACTTCTGCAATTCTATTACTTTCTCATTGATAGGATTCTGTTCTTGCCATATTATAAGCTTTAATTATCTTGCTACTGTGTTTTTGTGTTAAGTGACTAATTTTGGAGAAATTAGGATGCTTGTCAGATTCAAAGATTGAATATATGTTCTAATTTGTTCTCAGAGCTATGAAATAATTGTGGGCTAGGGTGGAAAAGCATTATGGGTATAGGCATGCAAAGGAGCTTGCCAAGCGTCTATATATCATAAAATGTCTTAAATTTACAGACATAAAAGTAAGATGAAGACACAGCCATTAAAAAGGCAGTCATTTTTGAGTGTCGCATAATTTAGACACTCTAAGTTATTGAAGTGTCACAAGTTTATTGCACCTAATTTATTAATACAATCATTTGGGATTCACTTATGTCTCTTGCTCTGCCCCAAAACAGAGGCTAAAAGTCTGTTAAAATGCATAGACTCTGCTTCAGCAGTAAAAGTGAAAAATGCTTCTCAAAATGTGGTGACGCAAAAAATAACAACTTTTCTGTAGTACTTGCAGGTAACGGGTGGCCATATTTCTGTTTATTTGTATTTGCGTATTAAAGTATGGCAGAGGGATCAAATAACCAGCTGAGTTTGATTCCCATTTAGTTTTCCCATTGTCACATTAGGGGACATCTGCATGGGGAAAATAGCCTGGTGCTTTGGCCTCTAACCAGAGTAAACAAACAAAAAAACCACTTCAAAACCAACCAACTAAAAATCCTGACAAATACCCTGTTAAGTGCTTTGGAAGATAATTAAAAAAAAAAAGTAAAAAATTTATAATTTATTTTTAATCCTTTCATGTACTGAATTGGCTTTTCTTAGTTAACAGGTTCTGTTTTGTTTATTTGCTACCCAGGAGCACTTTTGATGTGTTTAAGCAGTTGACAAAACAGTGCTGAGGTCTACTGTGAATGAAAATGGGCACTGCAGAGAGCTGGAGACAAAAGAATCCACTTGATTGTAGTACAGACAGAGCTTTGACTAAACACCTTATGTGATATCTGAGACAACAATTATACATGTGAAGAGTTTTAACTTTTAGATTCTTTAAAACAAAATAATTAAAAAATTCTCACCTTTTGTTATCTTTTTTTCCCCTAATCAGGACAGAATTTTACCCTAAGGCAGTTAGGAGTTTGTGAACCAGCAGCTCGTCGAGGACTGGCATTTTGTGCGGAAATGGGGCTCCCCCACAGAGGTTACTCTATCAGTGCAGGGTCAGATGCTGATACTGAAAATGAAGGAGTGATGTCTCCAGAGCATGCCATGAGACTTTGGGGCAGGGGGGTCAAATCAGGGCGCAGTTCCTGTCTGTCGAGCCGTTCCAACTCAGCCCTCACTCTGACTGATACCGAACATGAAAACAAGTCCGACAGTGAAAATGGTAAGTTCTTACACATATGCCCCTATATGAATTAATGTTTCATTGCTGTTTTGGTTGACACCCAGTAATTTTAAATCATTAAAGGAATGGCCTTGAATTATTTACCTTCTTTTTTTCCCCCTCTCCTCTTCCAGTAAAGTCAATATTCAGTGTCAGTCCTAACTAATGCAACCTTTGGGTGTGATGTTTTAGCTGTAATTTTGAAAGAGTTTAATCACAAAAATAGATTATTATTGTCTCAGGCCAAGTCACCTGTTACCCTCTGGGGAACAGCTTAGCGGTAATAAAGTTGTTCCCCAAGCCAACTTGCATTCAAAAGTTTCATTGTAAACTGTTCTTCAAGACATCTTGGAGAAGCTGCAGAATCTAGAATGAATGAATGAATGCAAAGAATAGCCTATTAACAGGACTCATGTGATTGGAAAAGAAATTTGATTGTGCTTTAAACTTCTTAGCTGATGAGGAATTGGAATTGTGGTGAAGAGGGACATGTGGCCTTGGATGTGCTAGTGGGACTGGATTACTGTGCAATTACAATCTATAACAAAAATCTTAACAGAAGCTTTGTAGGATGTGGGATATGACCATTGTATATTAAGTCTTAGTGGTTAAATGAATATAGGTTAATACAATTGACTGATTCATTTTTAAAGCTTTTCAAAGTTTTTTTACTTCCTCTTGATGTTATGAACAGAATCTAACGGGTTGTTAAATGCTAAATGCACAGATCTTCTTTTTACCTGTAGAAGTTTTTCAGCTTTACTGGAATTAAAATGATTGTTCTGTTAACTTCATGACAAATTCAAGAGGAAATTAAAAAGAAGAGTGACAATGAAAATTAGTGATGGCTATTGCCTGCATGTCTACGTGTAATTTTATTAATTTATTAAACCTGTCTGTTCAGCTGTACAAAAGTCAGAGCAGTTTTATTGCTATCCTCTGGCAATAGCTGTAACACATTGTGGGAAACAGCAATGTAGGTGTGTATGTATGATAATCCCTAAAAGAACAGTGTGTTTTTATTTTAAACTACAAGCAATAAAGTTTAATTTTTCCTATTTATTATTTTAACTTCAGTTTGAGAAAACAAAACCAAAGCTATATTTTGGTATTATTCACAGTTGTTGTTTCCTCTGGTGGCTGGTTCTACCTGAAGATGCCTGTGCAAAACAGCTGTCTCAAATGGGACCCTCCTTTTTGTGTTGGACTGAATGCTCCACGGTACCTGAGCAGACAGCTCTGTGTTCATGGGTGTCTTGTGTCATGCTTGGAAAACTTTTTTTGAGTCAAAGGCAAGTTCTGAAAGAGGAGCACAAGAGTACTTGCCTAAAGCTTTTTGGCAGTGAAGTTTCTGTGGGATAATGTTTGATATTTCGGCTGCAAAGCAATCTAGAATAAATTGTTGAGCAGTCCTGCGATTTTTCCTTTTGAAAGGTCTCTTGAACCTTTTGTAAAACCCTAGGTTAATGATCTTGAAAATATGGATTTATATACACATGCATGCAAATAGACTATTTCCATAGAAAGCCATATCTTTACATTACCACAGAGGTGACTGCTTCAGAAGTACCATAGGTTTGCTATACTTTTTAATAGGTTTTATATTTACAATTTTTAAAAAGGCAAATTGTCGATTGCGATATGCCAAAACTTCCTCCATCAGTTTAAAGTTAGTGTTTTGTTTTTTCATGTGTGAGAAGACTGTCAATATGTTAACAAATACATTATTCTGCAGTGGTTAAAATCATGCAAGGAATGTCTGGCGTTTGATACAACTTCAGTGAAGAGTTTAGCCACTAAAAAGGATTACAGTTGATTTATTTATTAATAGGGAGGCCAGCAGTCCAACTTAAGAATATACTGGGACTGCTGTGAGGCTAATGAAATTTTGATGGTTTGAGAGTCCCCTAGGGTTATGAAACATATATAATGTGGACCATGTCACGGGCTGCTGTTTCAGTGGCAGTGTTAGAGTGGTGAAAAGCTTGATCTTCTTTGGTATTTTTCTCTGAATTTTTGTTCCCACTGAACATGGAAGACTTGGCTGAGAAATCGTTTTATACACGTAGTTGGAATTCCGTATGTTTAATCCTCACAGTAGAATATAAAAAAGAAAAAAAAATCACTTAAAACCAAGGAAGTTGGTTTTAAGTTGGCACCTGTAGTGCCCTGGCAGGAGCAGGTGCCCTAATCAAAGGACTAAACTGCAGATGTGAGTTTTGTTAATTTATGGCCTAAAGTTAACAGCTGTGCCAGTATACTGTTAAAATCTGACAAACCTGATAAGGCTACGAAACCAAAAGTAGAGTTACAACAGGTCTGCACTGCACTGCATCCCCCTTTGTTGTGTGTGAAAGATTCTTGACTGAATTTTGATGGAACTGTTTTACAGGTAAATGCATTTCTATGGAGCAGGTTTATCTCTAAGGTGAATAAGGAGCAACCAGTTATGATTAACAAAACACAACACCACCAGATCACACTTTCCTCAAGTAAAGGCCTCATTATTTGAGTGATCCCAGTAAAACTATTCATTGTTTAAATAGTCCATGTCCATAAGCAGACATTATTGGAGTTAATTGGACTTGTCAGGGTGATGATAACTTTGACTTATCCTATAGATCTTTGACCTCAGGATTAACAATTTGATGAAGTACTTGGGGTTTGCTTTCTTGCAAGTTAGGCAAGAAGAGGAGCTTGGCAATAAAATACCATTTCCTTTCCTTCCTTGTAACCATTGTGTATATTTGCTCTTCTGAAATAATTGTGGATTGCATATCCCTCAGGAAGCAAAACTTGCAGTTCTGTTGCATAGTTAAGTAAGTGGCATAGTTTGCTGAAAATACTTTTACTTGTCAGGTCTTAACAAAATGTTTCTAAGATCCTAAAAAAGTGACTTAAATTTGTAAATAATATTGGGATGTTTAGAAGTTTCTTTAAACAAATAACATTGCACATGATCAAGTTGCAAAATTTTATATATACTAAGAACATACCATGAATGCCAGTAGATTTTTTTTTTTTAAGAAAAAAATACAAGGTTTATCAAACATAGGGTTTATAGATGTATTCTCACATCAAAGTTTTAGGTTAGTGCTCAGTAAATAATTCTGAATAGAAATATTTTTCTTTTACTTCATTCAAGTTCCATATACGACTCTTGGCATCATATTCTGAGAGATTTGTCATGTCAGCCTCCCTGAAGGAGGACCTGCATCCGTTAATCTGGGCAACCTACCAGTGTCACGTACAGTATGGTGTATTGGTTGGAGCACACCGAGATGTTTCTTCAGGCTTTCTTCTCCATTCCCATTGCAAGTTGTTTCATAAATGCTGCATCTAGAAATTTATGTTGGTAATTGTGCTAGGAGCTGTCACTTTGAAATACAAGCAGCCAGTTACTTTATGTTGTTAAGATATTCTAAGATTACTAAATTTGTCTTTTAAACTGGATAAATATTCCAGCAGAGTATGAGCTAGAAGCTGTAGTTAGGCTTCAAATGGCCCATTTCCTTAAAGGGTCAATATATTTTTAAGATATCTTAGAATCCACTTACATATTTAAATTATTTTTAAATCCATTAAACTGCAAT
Source organism: Manacus vitellinus (assembly GCF_001715985.3). Lineage (NCBI taxonomy): Eukaryota > Metazoa > Chordata > Aves > Passeriformes > Pipridae > Manacus > Manacus vitellinus. The sequence continues at coordinate 28,115,481 of NW_021938789.1, read as the reverse complement.
CTCTGACTTAATGAGACATCAGAAGGTTAAAAAGCAAGACATGAAAGCTAATTGAGCAAGTTACTCCAAAAGTGCAGCACCTTATTATTATTTATCCCTGTAAAGTTATTTGATCAGTTTTGTATGCACTTTTTGTGCTGGCCTGAAAGTCAGGCTGTGGCAGTGATTCTGATTGGAATGTCACTCATATATAAGACTCAAGACTTATGTCAAGTCCATGTCACTTTCTACTCCTTTGGAAGCAGTAGTGACAGTGCTTGTGAGAAAGAGTGGGGTGCTCCAGAGGCATGCATACCACATAGCTGACAACCACGAAGACTACCTGGGCACATAGAAAGTACTTCTGATGGCACTAGAATATTGGGATTATTTTTTTTTTATTTAGTGAGAGTTTTGCACTGATGGGTGTTAGAAGACCAGGGGAGATCAGGATGTAACAAAATAAAAAGAATAAAGGGAGAGAGGAAGTGTAAGTTCATGGTCTCAGGCAGTCATTCAGAATTGGTTAGATAAATGGTTTGAAACTTGAACCGATTTTTCACAGCTACAGAAAAGTAGGTATTGCTGGTAGAATGTTCATTGCTGAGAGCTTCTATAAAGAGAAAATATCAGTTTATCAGATGTGTGAGCACCTGCTTGTTTGCTCTCCAAGTTCAGACAGTTTCTAAAGACAGCATTCTTGTGAACCTAATATTCTCTTGTCCTTCCAGAATGATGAATTTACTGGCATTCAGATATCTGAAGCCCAAGAAATACATTGGTAAGATACTTGTCAAGACATTTTAAATCTCTTCTCTCTAACCCAGTTCATCTGTAACATATACCTGAACTCTGTATTCTTAAATAATGCACATAATTCAGGAAGTAGTGTTACACGTTTTCACCCATTTAACGTCTCTCTTTATGATAAGGCCCAAAACTTGATTTAAATAAACTCTATTGAATAAGAGCTGCTTGGTACATGCCAACCAAATGCTGAGCCTGCGGATCGAAACCAGCCACGTAGCTGGTGAGTTAGTCCTCATCTTACTCCCATATCACCAATTACAGCTTCTTCACTCTTTCCCATAGTGTTCCATCCAGAAATTGTCTACTTCTCATTGAGCATGCCAATACCTCTTAAATCTTGCTTTGCTGCTAAGAAATTTCTTGTCCAGGAAATCAGTCTGTTTTATTGTTGACAGCAGTCAGCTCTGAAATAATATTTAATATATAAATAGGTATACAAATTTTTCTTTGGTTACAGAGGCATGGAACAGAAATCCATAAACAAAAGTAGTCATCTGTTTTTTTGCAATATTATCATAAGTTTTCTATAGTTATGCAAATTTTCAGATTCTATTATGATTATAGTTTAGTGGATATATTTCAATTAATTATCTTCTTAGCATTCACTGTTAATGCAGTTGAAAATCACGTTCATAATTCCTTTGGCTGATGGCAACAGCTGGGCTGACCTTTTTGCAGTAACTTTTTGGGATCTCATAGATTTCAGAGGTTTAAGTCTCACTAAACCTGCTGTTGAGGAAAAGCATGAGATTCCAAAGGACCATCTTAATTATGCTTTCACCATGGGAGCCTGGTACAGAACACAGGCCAGAGGATGAGGCTCTTTGGCAACACTTAGACAAATCTGATGTGCAGGAACTCTAGGTTTAACAACTGCTGACAGCAATAAAATTAGAATTGGAGTCTGTAAGGGAAAACAAATCAAAGCACAAAATTTCAGAGAATTCACTTTTGGCTGTTAAGCTTATAAATCCTTCTAATTTTAAGGAGTGGTGGAAGAGGTATCTAAAGACCAACTATCATAGCTCAGGATTTCTCCACATATCTGAGTTTTAAGAAAAAAAATGCAGAAAAAGGAAGGAAGGTCAAATTTTTGAGGAGGAGCTTACAAAGATGCTTCAGGAGGACTTTGGGGAAATCCAAGCATACAATTAAAATTGAGACATGATCAGTAAAAAGTAGAGTGTTATAGAGAAATATGAATGCTAAGAAAAGGGAAAAGACAGAGTTGATTTATTACTTAACAGTGAAGGAAGACTATATTGCTGATGTGTTTTCTTCTGGTTGTTTGAGTTTCAGCATTTGCTACCTGAGTAACTGAACACTTATACTCTTAAATAAAGGATTACAGATTACATAGGTAAATAAATTTTGTCCTGCATGTATAGAGTGTCTACAGCCTCTGGGCTTTTTATGATTCATGTTTGAGAAACCACTGATGATGGATATGGTTCTGGAAGGTAAAAAGGAGGACGAATCAGTGCCCAATCAGTTAGATGGGAAACACCCAAGAAAAAAATTGTGAAAAGTTTATGCTTCTTAACAATAAGTATGTGTTTGTACTAAACGAGTCTTGTCAAGGTGTAGTGCTTTCCTTCTGTGAAAGTGTAAGCCACTCCTTGATAAGGAAAATGGAGCAGATGCTAGTAGTAAAAGGTGTTTTGATACTGGGGGGGGCTTCTGACGCTGCCTCACTCCTGACATACTCATGAATAGGAAGATGAGGTCTATGTTCATTATTACAAGACAAATGTACAACTTACTGGAAAAATCCACAGGAAATAATTATCATTACTTCATGAACTGACAAGTTGAATCAAGTAATGTGCCACGTAGTGTGTTGAGATTTTCTTAATGACTTAGATAATGCAAATAGAATGTTGTAACTCAGAAAGAATCACATAGACTTTGTAGGACAGGATGTAACCTGAAGAAATAATTCTGCAAGAAAAAATGCAGTTCAGTAAATACAAGTGCAAAGACTGATTTAGGTGAGCTTGCTCAAAGTCTTGTTCAGTAGAGTTTTGAAATCTGCAAGAGAGAGAGCACATCATTTCAAGGCAACTATTCTGGTGTTTAACCAACTTAATTGGGAATTTTTTTCCTCTTTATATCTAATCAGAGTTTCTCTTGCTGCAGTTGTGACCACCAAAGTTAGATTTCCGCCTTTTGCCTCTTCCGAGCTCCCTCAGCTTCTCCTCAAGTTGTATGCGCTCCAGTCATCATGGGCAGCCTTCACTGAATTCATTCCAGTTTGTCAGTGTTGGACTGGCAAGCCCCACATGGAATACTGTACTCTAGGTAAGGTCTTCAAATGCTGACTAAAAGGAACTAATGGTTCCGTGGTATGCTGGCTCCATTCTTTTGAATGCAACCCAGTATGTGGTTAGGCCTTATTGTTGAAAGGGCACACTGCTGAACTTGTCCACAGTGACTCCCCAGGTCCTTTACTGCAAAGCTGCTTTCCAGCAGGCTTCCAGCTAGTACTGTTAGATGTGGTTATACTGCCTTTGGAGTTCATGAGGTTTTTTTCAGCCAATTCTTACAGCCTGTTGAGATCCCTCTGAAAGACAATCCTGCCCTGCAGTGTGTTGATCACTCTTTCCAGCTTGGTATCATCCACAAACTTGCTAAGGGCACATTCCATCCTATTAATTCTCAATATGTTAAATGTAGTACAGACATAAAACACTATCAATCCCAATATTAGCCCCTGAGGAATGCCAGTAATGTCGACCAACAGTTGCTCTTTGCACTACAAAACACTATTCTTTCAGCCTCTTCATACAACCGATTTTCCACAAACTGCACTTTGTAACTCACCCAGTCAGTCCATCTCTCTCCAGTTTGGCTACCAGGATACTATGGGAGACCATGTTGAAAGTCTTGCTAAAGTCAAGGAAAACAATATCTACTGCCTTCCTTTTGTTGACTGAGATTAGCTGTTCGTTAGCCTAATGAGCAGTCAGGTTTTTTGGGTGTGATTTGCCTTTAGTAAGTAAGTACATGTTGGCTCTTCTCATTCACTTTCTTTTCCTGGAGGCCTGTCCCGGTGTATGAAGAATGACTCCAGCAGTACTTGTTCCATAATCTTCCCTGGGAGACTGGGGTGAGGCTGACTGCCTCTACTTCCACATATACTCCTTACCCATCTTGAAGATAACATGCCCTTAGTCTTCTGACTAGTCATTAGGAGCCTTCCTCCATTGCCATGACATTTCAAGGAATCAGACAGTGGCCTTTCAATGACAGCCTCCTGTCTGGGCCCCTGGACTTGTGTATGCCCGTCGTGCAAACATGGTGCCTAAGAGCTCGCTTTTCCTCTGAGGGCTTCTCAGCTGTGGTTGATCTTTCGCTTCTCCATTCCCCATCCTGCATGTCCAGGAAACATGTATGTATTCCCCCTGCATAGCCGTCACCTCAAGGTCATAGTGGTTATTGGTCAGGAGTGTTTTCTGTGGTATGTAACTGTTTCTTCCATGAGTTTATAATGTGCCTACTCAAATAATCCTGCTGCTGCATCAGTGCAGTGCAGACAGAAATAACCGCATTTGTGACTGGTCTTGGGACTTTATTTTGAGGAAAATGCCAGACAACGGGAGGCTTAGAGAAAGGTTAACAAGCATGATCAGTAGTTTTAAACACATGACACTAGGACAGATTGGGAGAACGTAGCCTGCTGTGTCTACTGTGTTCTGTCTAGATATTGCTGCTGTTACAAAGGCCACATATGGCAAATAGGGCCAGAGGCAAATAGTGTGAATAGCAAAAAGTACAAGTTAGTCAGACAATGGCATTCCAAGAGTAGCTCAGTGAAAGAGATTGCTGAAAGAGATGCGGATATTTAATAATCTAACATATTTTCTAAAACAATTTTTAAGTGCTGGTGTAGTTACTGTTGGTCTTTGTGGAAGAGGGTGGACAATAGAAATTCTTCACTTCCTTTCTGGTTTTGTTTTTTGTGAGTCATTTGTTTTATTCAAACCAAAAATTAATAAGCAGGAAGCATGTTGAGAAAATTAAGGCCATAAAAATGTTGCTCCACAACGTAATATAATATTAATATTTATATAGTTTTTTCTTCTAATTGGAAATGGGTAACTTTTCATAGACTTTTTTTTCTTATTATAAGTTTTATATAAAAATATTGCTTTTCAGTTCCCCTAAACAAAATGTGTCGTTCTGGATGTACTTCTGCAAAGAAACCTTAAAGCAAACAACTCTTTTTCATCTAAGTTATGTTTTAATTGTGGCGTTGCTATGAGAGTAAAGCATGCTTTGCACAGCTATAAACCAATAATCTCTGCTGCTTTGATTTGGAATGTGGTTTTTATGTCCTTGAAAAATAACGGTGGTAGCAATAAATGGTTTCAATTAATGAATTAGAGAGGAAAATATTTGCTGAATCAGATTTATTGACATAATTGTTATTAGAATAAAAAGGAGGAAAAAATATCTGTCAGCTGTGATACTATTTGATTTTTTGTCATTTGTAAGAAAGTTTCTCAACTACCATTTTCTTAATTTCTTGTATAGTTATTTTGATACAGTGTGGGGGGGTGGGCATACGTACATATATATAGATAGATATTATTATATTCATCAGCTAAAACCAAAGAAATGGTAGAGGTAAAGTTTGAATAATACCTGTTCTATATAAAAAGCAGGCTTATTCATATTCAATTGTTTTAAAGGTGTTTTTTAAGCTTTATCTAATTTTGATTTGCAATAAGATTTTAGTTGCATTTACTTTTATAATTAAATATGTCATATTGAGAAATAATCTAATAATGATTTCAACTTTAAAATAAACATAGGTTGTGCTATTGTAAGAGTATCAGTAATAATTACAGTTGACAGCTTTTGTATGCTGGTCAAATAACAGCCAGAGAAAATCTATCAAGAAGATTTCTTTTTTATAGAAAGCTGCAAAGGCTTTTGGAATAGATAGTTCTTTGAAACTAACTCTTATTAAACCCATGTAATTACTTACTTTGATGTTTTCTGGATAAAAAGTTTATTTTTCTTTGATTCAAATGAGAATTCACTGTAGAATTAAATTTCAAGTCAGATTTGAAAATTAATTCTTTTTATAATTATTAATATGTGGATGAAACTGTTCAGAACTTCTTTTGGTCTATATAATATACTGATCTGTTGGCAAAATTTAAGCTGCTTTTATTGATTTAAGGTGAGAAGAGGATGAAGTCTCAAATCTCAGAAAAAGAAATGCTTGATAAGAAGCGGTGGTTTTGATTTTTATTCCACATACTCCTTATCCCTGCCCATTCAGTATACCATTTTTTCCTTAGTTATATCAGGTTTGTGTTTAATTATCTATTGTTTTCACCTGTAATTGTAAAGAAGAAGAAATGTGGTTTTAGCTCACTAAAACTAGGAAGAACAATTTTTTTTTCACTCTACCTTAGAAACCTTTCAGTGGAAAGGCCTTTGATGACTGCTGTGATTATTGTGGCTTCTGTATAGTACATGGAAATTTGCAAAATTCATATCAATATCTTACTTTGATATTATTTCTTTTTTTTTAAATTTCACATTTGTGAACCCACAGCATCAAGTAAAGAAAGATGAAGGGAAACCCTTATGGATTAAATTACAAATATACAAATGTTTAGTAGGTGTGTGTATCTCATATCTGCTCTAAAATGTCCATAACATATAACAGTTTTCCCAGAGTCTGAAGATTCTGTGCAGCTGCTGTGCCAGATCTGTACTGCTGCTGCGAATCTCTCCCTGGGCTACTGTGGCTTCTGACTAGGTACATCTGAGACAAAATGTGAGCATTTCCATCTTTGGTGCAGTATTTGCAGCAGAAAAAGAAGCTACTGACCTGGGAAATCCTGGTTCTTGATTGTCAGGCCACGACAGAGAAGAGACTGACAACAGGATGATTTCTCTGGTTGACTGCATTATGGTTACTTTTTGTCTTGTGGTGAAATATATTAATAAATGCGTGTATATGGCTATGTGTGCATATATATGGCTATCCTTACAACAACTTTTCTTATACGTTTTTTCTTACAGCTCATACATGTGGCTTTCATACAGATTAAACATATAGGGCTGAAGATTGGTTGTTTCTTCTTCAAATGACCTAGAAACTTCAGAGCATTTTCCTGGTGAATCCATGTGCAATCATGAGCATGGGCAAAGGAACTGGTGTAACACATCTGCCAGTTGAAATACTGTATGCTGGAGAAAGAGATTTGCTCCCCCCTCCAATCACTGGGGTTTAATAAATGTAATACTTCTATAAACTACTTTAAAGTTACAAATAAATTGTTTTGGATAATTGCTGATGACTAATACTATGAAGTCTCAGTCTGCACCTGTGGCAGACTAAAGAGTTTGAGTTGCTTTGTTTGTCTACAAAACTTAAATTTGTTTTTGTAGTGGGTTTCACTGAACCCAACTGTATTGGTCACTTGTGCTGTTTGAAGAAAAATAGCAGAAATGAGAAGTGTAAGATATTTTTGGGCAAAATTTAGTTCTTTGATAGGGTTTCAGAATTGTCTTTTCTGCCTGCTGTTGAAGATGGATATTGAATATATCAAGATAGTTTCTAATCTTTTAAGTTCTTTTGAATATTCAAAGTTTCCAAGATATCTGGGTCAAAATGACTTTGAAAGAAATGGCCTTAGTTAAATGAATAGTATCCAGTCTCCTTCCATGTAGATTTAACTAGAATTGTTCAGGCTGCTAAATTCTTCATTGCATGATTGCTGTATACTCTATAAGGAGATTTATTTAAAATTGCTTAAAAGCTGCACTCAGTAGTGGGGAATTCTACTGCTCATTCCCTTAACTACTTTAGCTGCAGAGAACATATGACGTCTTTTTCATTAACTGTCTTTGCTGCTTGTTTGCTTTCAGTGGAGTTCTAGGAGATTGTTATATTGTTTTGTAAACTCAATATTGCTGGATCCTGGCTGCTTATGGCAATTGAGATGAGATTAGATGCTTTTGTTAACAGGCCCCAGACTTTAAATTTATAGGGACTAGGCACCATCTGTTCTCAATTAAAGGTCCTGAGGTCTGAAATTAATTCCTTCCATTGGTCCATTAGACTCAATCTTTTGACCTGAAGTCATGATAAGGTTATATTAGCCTCTCGAGTCTTGGAAAAGTGAGGAGTTCACGCAGGGGCAATGCTGAATATTCCTATTAGTCCTTGTATCAGTGTAGTTAGAAGGCAGAAAGCAATGATTGTTTTTCCATTTTACAGGTAGAGTGAGATTTTTTTAAAAGCGCCCTGGAGATTTAGACCTCACATCCTCGTGAGTTGTAATAGGACCTGTGCTTCTAAATCATAGAAGTGCTATTGAAAATCTTTCCCAGAAAAATCAAATTAGTATAGAGAATGTTGATTAAATTCACAGAAAGACTTGATATAGAAGTAGGCTCAGCATATAAGTCTATTGTTCCCAGACTCACGTTTGCTCGTTAGATTAGCTGTGTTGTGCTTCAGCTGTCTTTCATTGATTCCTTCTGCAGCTGCAAAATGATGGGGGATCTTACCAGAAGTCCTGGCTCTAGAATTGTTCAGCTAGTGCATTTGCTGAATTTATATCTGTCCTGTTGTGTGTAGATGGTGCAGAGAAGAAATGGATGGATGGACAAATTGGTTCATATTTTTGTGGTTGTTACTCCCCCTCCTTCTCATTTCCTTTCTATATTTTACTGAAAATTGAGGTTTGCTCTGTCAAAATACAGCAGGAAATACTGTGGAGTAGAGGGAATCTATAGCCACAAGCCTTTTAGTTTCAAAGGAAAAGCTCCAAGGTGCCAAATAGCTGTGCTAGTTACTTAAATTTACTGGCAGTTCCTATACACAGTTCTAGTTTCAGGATCTGGTAGTTCCTCAGCAGACTTTGGTTTTATTTACACAGTGCTAATAATCTCCTGGAAGACAGTTTGTATTGTTTTTGAAGCTGAAGTTTCTTGAATGTCTTAAGAGTATTGCTGCCCTAACCCAAAATGCAATTTATCAGAATGTTTTGGGATTTGCTGGCCATTAGGCTATGAATAGCAAAGCAAAAAGAGAGTTCATATTCCTCTTTTTGTTCCTATCCAACGATCCCCGTGACATAAAAAATGCAGCAGCATTTGACTTCATACAGGGAGCAAACAAAGTCAAAGTGACTGCCTTCTCGGCATGAAAGGAATGACTTGTGACTACTCCACCTAAGTGTTGCTTGTTGGCGACCTGTCAGGCAGAGGTTAAACTCAGGAATTCAGGTTTTTTATTAGTTCTTCTCAATATTTTCCTTAAGTTCACCTCACTCTCTGTCCAACTCATAAATTTCTCTGGGCAGTGAGGATACTTACGCACTTACAGTTTTATCCCTTCAAGGCTGGCTGCAGTGCAGTTTTCTTGTGCCATCTTGATGCTGCCAAAGCAGTTTTATGTAGTTGTGTCGTTCCTCTGTTATTTCTTAGGTTGCCAGAAGATGGGTAGCTAAGCCCTGTAACTACTGGCTGAAAAATACCAAAATACTTTTTCATGTCGATGGGGAAAACCACTCTTCTTACTATTCTAGCAGCTGCAATGCTTAATTTCCAGCAAGACCATGTCTCAAGCTGACCAGAACCTGACTTGAAAAAGTGGATTTCACCACAATCTGTGTGTAGCCATGTACAACTTTCTAATAATTCTTTTGTCTTCTGCCTGCGATTAGGAGTTCATAAAATGTATTAACTTGGAAGTTATCTATTTTTCAACCCTACTTAAACTAGAATAATGTTGAAGTCCCTGTGATAAAAGGCATTATTTATCAAGTGTGGCTTAGACGGCTCTGTGACATATAGATTTTGAAATTCAGTTTTAGTCGTTACAAATGCCCAGACACATTTTTTAAAAGATAAGTTAGAGTTCTTACCTTTTTCCCAAATGTAACGTAACATATAAAACTATTAAGTGAACTTACCCAGAAAATGCTGGTGTCCACTTCGCAGACTTTAATAACATTCTCCTTATCCAGAGAGTCATTTTTGCACTTCTGAGATTTAGGGAACACATTTAACAATGCTGTAACAATATTGAAAATATGGTAACAGATTCTATGTACTTTTAGTTAGCAATTTTCTTTAAAAAAAGTTCATTCTTTTCTTGTTTTCCTGCAAATTCTTTGTTCTTTGCAGTATCAAATGCATTGATTTTTATAAAAAAAAGTTAATCAGCTTATCTTCATTCAAAATGGATTTTTGTTCCTCTGATCAGCTCTACACAATTGAATTTTTCATCCTCTTTTCGGAGGTATTTCAATGTTATGAAAAAAGCATTAAAGAGAATTCTGATAAATTATTCCTTTAAAAAAGATTCTACTGCAATGTTACTTTTGTTGAGGCTGGAGAGTTAATTGAACTGAGAAATTTCTCTTTTGTTTTCAATGAGAAAGATATCTATGCTTGGTAAATATGAGACAATGTCTCATGGGGAACTGGTTCCCTACTGATTCCGGTTACCCCAGAATTTTTAATGTGAATTTGAAGTAACCGTTTGGTAGTATTGATTATTTGAAAATTTGTGATTTAAAATATTTTAAAGTAGGGTTTGAATATGTAATTTCTGGTCATATAAACAAACAAACAAACAAACAAGGCTTTCTGAATGTTTTTTATCACACTCTCTGGTTCTGCTTTTATGGAGCAATGGTTCAGAAGCCAGACAGTGTAATATGTTTTTATGCAAAATGTGTGATCATGCTCTTTTGCCTTAGGAAACAAGAAAACAATAAAAAACCAAAACAAAAACAACAAATAAAGCCCAACCCAAAAAAACCTCCCACAACCTTTTTTCCCATTGTTGTCCTTCTTTATATTTCCTTTTCAAATCAAGCCTGACCTAATCTTTGAGTTGTTTTTGTGTCTGTATTACCTCAGGCTGTGCTCTCATCAGCATTCACAAGCTAAGTGTACTTGAGTTTTGGGCAGTCTGTGGAAATAATCAAAAAAAATGTACCATACTCCTGGATGTGATGATAATGGTTCATTATGTCCATTAAATTTAGTACTGATTCAGTGCTGTGTGTTCAGGTCAGACAGGTTAGACTCTGTGTCCTGATCACTTGTAATTACTAAAGCTCAACTGTTAGCTCGGCTAAACTTCGGTTCCAGTGACTTTCGTTCTGCTTATCAATTTCTTCTGAACTTTACATATGGGAAGCCTTCAAAGTATTTGCTTTGAAGTAAGAGATTCTGCAATGAAATCCTGATTTGGTCACTAATTTGCTGTCTCTGCATTTGCACATTATCTTTCTAATTTTGTTTTCCTACTTAAAAATGAACATCATACTGCTTGTTGTCTATCAAACTTATAACTCTGCCTTTTTTACCTTCTTGAACTAAATAAGTTAGGAATCTCTTGTGTATATATGTGTATGTGTGTGTGTGCGTATAAAAAATAAAAATACAATTACATTTTCAGTAACTTTGCCAAAGGCCTAACTTTTATAAATTCAGAAGGGCTTCTGAATCCTGCAAATAATCTCACTAAATTTTATGCAACTAAAAAAATAAGATGGGTGCAAAAATCTAGACAATCTCTCATAATTTCAGATGAGATTGCAGTAAAACTACTGCACAAATTATATGCATTTTAAGATGCTCGTGTGTGCACATTCTGAATAAATGCATGTATTTTTGTACATTCTTGAAGTGTATGTCAAATTGCTATCACTTTACCTACTTTTACAAGAGTAAAAAAGCAGAGATGTTACTGCCCCTTCTTTGGTGGCATGGCACCTCCCATTATAGCAGAGTACAGCTGAGCTAGTATTCTTGTACAGGCTTTGGCTAAATTGCTACAAACTTCCTGAATTGATTCTTTTGATTTTTGATTATATCAGTACTCTTTGATCAAGTACTGACATTTTTCACACTCCTCTATAATACCATTTTTATGTTTTCTCTTATCTCTTGGTCAGGGCTCTTTAACCTGAGGCTTCAAATTCTATTGATTAAGTAAGAATAATTTTCTTTTTTTAGAAAATGGGCACAAGTGTCTCCCTCTCCTGTTTTGGAGAGCTGCACATGCTGCCGTGTTCAATGTGCTTGATATTTTCCCAGAGGATTCACAAATCATGAGAGAGAGGAGGTAAAATTGACTTTCTGGAACTATCTGTACTGGTCTCATTGCATCTAGATGAAGCAATGGCCTTTCCTCCCATTCCACCAAAAGCATAGTAGCAGCCCTGTCTGGTCAAAGCATCACCTTTTTCTGCTGAGTGCTCCGACACCACGTGCATGTGCATCTGACACGTGTCTGCCATGCCATATTTTCTATGCAGCACCTACCCAGTCCCTCCTCAGAGTCTGCTGTAACCAGAAGTGGCCTCGTTTGTTTTGCAGCTGTAGATGATGACACGGCAGAATTCAAGAGAAAATGCCTGTGTGCGTATTATTTTCTCATTCTGAAATGTTGGGTGACTTTAACCTGTCAGATGTCAACATTTAAGAGATTCAATAAATCCATACATTTCTTGTTGGTAAACCTTCTCATTTTGGTGCTTCCCTTCTTCAAACTCTTCTGGTGCACAGCTTTTTAACTTGTAAGGCTCTTTTGTGAGAAGTATTCCATTTGCAGTTTCACCACATGGCCTGTAACACAGGACATAGGAAAAAAAGGATTTTCCAGACAGCTAAACATGACAATTTATCAGTTCTGGAAGTGTGCTTTAGGGGGGACCGAATCTATGTGCAGATTGACTGACGTTTCCAGAAGACATGTAAGGCATGCAGGATCAACCAGAATGTCATAAAAGCTGTAACATATCAGCTTATACTATTCTAGATTATAAGAGTTGTTTGGAGCCATCACCAATCAGGTGACTGAGAGATGGAAAAAAGTGCAGCCCTATGAAGGCAGTATGTGGATAGCTGGAAATGTGAAATCATGCATGCAAATGTATTGCTGCTTTCAAGACTTCACTCATAAGATATACAGGTTTGGCTGGAGTCTGCATACTGCCCTTCCAGGTAACACCTGAACAGGCTGATTACATGGTTCAGACTGATTTTATGGAGCAAGATTCAACTTGGTGTCTGCATGCCATGAACACGTGGAGATTTTGTTCTTTTCTTTGTTGTGACTCTTCACATCAAATGCACCAGGCAGGCTGAGTAACTTGCAGATACTTGTGATGTTAGAATGAACACAAAGTACCCAGTCTTTCTTCCAGGTTTTGAAATTTGTCAAACTGTCCCACACAGTGTTTTTCTGCATGTCATTTTTGTGACGACTTCAGAGAACAAGTCCTGAAAAGCAACACACTTGAAAGCTAAAAGGATGTGACATTCATTCATCTCATCTTTGCCAGGAAGGAGTCTGCTTCACAAGGAGATCTTATCATATAAAGTCTCTATTTCCACGACTTCTGCAGTGATCTGGCATTTTCAAAGTAGTTAAATGATGACTTAGGTGTGGCTGCTGAAGGGGTTTGTGTGGGCAGTGTGAGAGTGTCCTACCTATAAAAGATTCATTTGCCACAGAAGAGAATACCAAATTAATAATTTCTACTTCATTGTGAATTGGGTTCATTGCCAGATACCTTTATTTTCTAATCATCCTAAACTCATCTGTGTGTTGGGGTTTTTTTCCTGATTGTCGAGAAGTGTCCGAGCTTAGCTGGACAAGGCTGCAAGAATATTGTTCCAACCAATTTCAAATACCAGAGCTATCATCAGTTACCTCCTGCGCAATGGATTGTCCTAGTTGGGGCATATTCTTGCAGAACCAACATCCTGTCTGATCCAGTCATTTGGGCTCACTTTAAATGTCAGTGGCTTGAGCACCACTATGAGTTACTGTACTTTGCAGATTCAGGTAATCGCTTTACAAGGCAGAAAACATAAGACTTCTACCCTAAAGTGGATGGATTTTACAAGTGAGATGTGGGATATTTGGATCCAAAGAGAGCTCGAGTAACATAGAACCTAGTCAGGCAGGACCAAGTTTCACATCTGCAGTATTTGATAATGAAACACTGGTACCCGAATTCCTTAGGAATCTCTCTCAAACAAAATTGGATACAGCTAACCTGTGGAATACTGTGCATGTGTTCAGTACTTTTTTCTAGAGTTTGCATTTTTCAAGTAGCATATACGACTAAATTAAATGTGGAGACAATGGACTTTTTATTCCACTTCAGGCCTTACTGCTTTCAATGGCAAAATGCAATTAAAATCAGGAAGCATATAGAGATTTGAAATACATCAGTTTAAAGCCTTTGCGCTGAAGAACTTGCAACTAGAAGTCTTTAAAGTAGGCAATAGACTATTAAAAGTCTAAACAAACTGCTGACTAAATTCGTTCAGAAACTAAATTATTCAACAGTATCCAATACATGTTGTCATAGCATGAATTTATAACTAGCTACTCTTCTTGGGAGCATTTTGTGCAATTGCTATGACTTGAATAGTAGGAACTAGATTATTCAATCACTTCAAACGGATCTGCAATATCTGCAGAAATTGGATATGCATGCCTCCAAGTCCCTGGCTTTTCTCAGATTTAAAGAAAGTATTCACTTATGTAAATGTGAGTATATGCAGAAAACGGTGCAAGTCTGTAGCCTATATGACTTTAATGATGTTTTTATGATAGCATACTTCATAGAAACACAAATATGATCTTAAGATTTGGAAAATGCCTAAAGGGTATTTAAAAATTGGTATCTACACCTTGTTTTATTCAAAGAACTATAATAGAAATGATCTTGTCTTTCAGAACATTATGCACATATCATGCTGCTGTATTTAAGGAATTTTAGTTGAAAAGCTTCATAGAAAGCAGTTCAGTATTTCTCTGGATATATTAAAAACTTAATATTGAAGAATACATCAAGGAGTAAAAAAGTTACTAAAGCACTCCCCTGAGCTGCGATTAATTTGTGTATTATCAAAGTCTTTATTATGAATGCAGTTCCTAATGTAGGCCTGTAATAAACAGAGTGTAATTGAATTTTCAATATTTTGCCACCAGGGAGTGATTTTCTTGCAAGACCTCTGCTCCATCTTCTGGCTAATTGTCAGCAGTTACTCAGTATTACTGCATTAATGTCACCAAACAGTGAAAACAGAAGTTACCTGCTTCCATTCCATGAAAAGATATGTGATTCCAGCCCTTGTCTATTTACTGATTTTGATGAGTGTGCCATTATCACTTGCACCTTCATTAACAGCAGGAAGTTTTTTTAAAAATACAACCTTGGAGACAAACTGAACTTCTCGCAAATTTGTCTTGGTGTAAGGTTTCAATCAATTTGCGTATTCCGTGTAGTAAATACAGAAGCAACCACAGCATTACAATTGGACTCTATGATCTTGAAGGTCTTTTCCAGCCTTAATGACTCGATGATGAGGATTTTCAGACACACCAGTGAGAATAGCCTTTTATGTAACCCAGGGATGAGTATTTTGTTTTGTGTCTTAGCAAATGGAGTGATAAATTTGGGAATTTTAGAATATACATTGCATTTCACTTCCATTACATGTTGTGTTACACCTCAAATATAAGAACAACAAAATTACAGACCACTGTATATGCAGAGGAAGGCTGATCAGTCTACCAGCTAAACAACCAGTTGCTGAGGTTTTGTGAAAATGTTGGTTCCACTCCTGGTGAATATTTTCATGAAGGTTTTGCAATGTTTGGAGTAATTCTATAAATTTTTCCTATCAGTGCCAGGCTAGGAGGAGTCACAAACACTTGGCTGGAAGGCATGAGCATTACAATCTTCATATGTTGGACTTGTGAGCATAAAATTTTAGTAAATAATCTGCAATTCAATAAGTGAAAGTGCAGGTGCATTTTTAAAGTAATAATAATTAATTCACAACAGGATGGGATAACCATTTGACTTGCAGAAATTCTGTAGGAAAGAAACTAAGTACTGTAAGGGATTGTTTATAGGCTATGAATCAACCAAGTAATCATTTTGTGAATTGAAAGAAAAAATAAAATCTGTTGGGATGTGAGCATGAGTGTCATATGACATAATCATAAAGCAATTCCTTCAGCATCTCTCAGCACTTGTAAGACCTCAACTATAGTACCACCCACCATTGGGATTCGCAAATCAATAAATTTTGGACCTAAGATATTGGAAAAGAAACAGAATAATCTGAAATACGAAGTGCAGAGTATTTCCTGTGAAGAAACAATGACCTAACTGGACTTTTTCTGAAGAAGGGAAAAGGCTTGAAAGATCTTGTACATTTTCAGGAATGTACAAGACTGATAATAAGGGGCAGGGAACAACATTCTGGGTCGTTCTGTCAGCAGGTCAAGAAATAATGTGCTAATTGTTGCAAGAGAGATGTTGCTTGGGCATTAGGGTAGCTAAGCAGTGTTTGAGATGTCTTGGGAAGACTGTGAGATCTGTCTCCCAGAGGTTTTAAGACTAGGTTAGTGTTCTATTAAGAATGGATAATCCTTCTTACTGTCTTTTTCATTACTGTGAATCTATGGTCCCTGCAGATTGCTGTACACAATGTGTAATAAAAGGTGCATTTTGAAAGCTGACAAAAATAATATGTCTAGCATCTTTCACCTATCTCAGTTAGCTGGTCTTAAAATAGTATTTAATAACTATGCATATCTGTTATTTTTAACACTTTTGCAAACTGGACAGTTGAGAATTGTTTTGATAATTTATTTATTTTCTCAAACACCTGCTGGTTTGAGAATTTGCCAGTTTTTTTGGAATCCAAGTGCTGTATTTCAGATTCCAGCCCAAACTTCTTTATTAGCACGAGAAAAAATAATCCCAGAGCAGCAAATGTCTTACAGGATTCTGCTGGCAAATATGCAAATACTGTTAAGTGTATTTTCAAACTGACAAATGAACATCAGTCTATAGTTATGTAAATCAGTAGCTTCCTTCCTTGCAGGGGGAAACACAAAGAAATGTGAAGACAGAGAATGTGCTAGAGTAGGAATTGCTACCTATACTACAATCATGAGAATTAATTGGAAATGCTGCTGGGTGGTTTGGAGCATTGACAAAATGGGGGCTGATAGTTGTGCTTGAAAATGTGGATGGATTCAAAACTGAGGCAGGAGAAGTTTTCAGTGTGGACAATCCTTGATCAAAGGAAGAAACTTAGGCATGTTTATAAGATAAGAAAGCTGACAATTCTCTTTCTAAGGAAGATTTGGAATAATAACTTCACAATCAATTAATCAACAATATTGTGTGATGCTATACTTGTTAGTTATGTATAAAAAATTAACTTACATAAGACATGAACTCAGACTCAGTAGCTGGATCATAGTTGTAATACCCTTAAAAATGTGTCCAAGATAATTTTGAAGGTCAGAATTAAGGTACAGATGCCATAGTCTATTTCCTTGTCATCCATTAAGAATTACTTGCACTTCGCTGTTCAATATAGTCAATATAATTTGCTGTAAAGCATGCACCTGAAATTCCATATACTATAGTCCTATTGTACCTGAGCTCTTCTTCCAGCATAAAGAATCTGCATGCTTTTGATTCTTTCATGTTACTATGCAAAGAATATTTGCCCTGAAAAGACATTAGAATAACTCTATAGCGTTCTCATGCCTCCTGGAAAGCTTACAAGAAGTTCAAAGTGAGGAAATGCCTTTATTTCCCCCTGGTCTCTTTTGGTATGAGCACTAGGACTCTGCTTTTATCAGACCTGTCAGGTCTCATGATTTTAGTGGGAGACTGATTTCGCCAGAAAGGTTTCTCTGCCATTGCTTTACAGGAAAACAGTGCTGGAACACCTTGTGGTACTGTAATGCTTTGGCTGATGCATTTGATGGGTAGGACCCTGTAGCAGGGTCTTATAGCAAGTGAAGAGCCCTTGAAATAGTGTGATCCTCTACTTTGGCCTTGCACTGCCGTTCCTCACCTCTTGTGTTACTTGTTAGTCCTGGCATGTTTCATGAGTTTCATCTTTTAGATTGTTTAACCTTATAAATTCTCTTCCCAAATTTTCATATTGACAAAAATAGCTTTTCTGGTTTATACCTTTTAGCTGTAAGTTTTGAAGTGCTTCATACATCTTTATTTTTTTTAAGGTGTCACAATTCCTCAACATTTCTGCAAAGTGTATGGTGGTGTGGCTCCTCTTCAGATGCACAGCAGAAATGTAAAGACTGGTTTACTGATTGGGCCAGGCATTTGTTATAGGGAAAGCAAGTATATACGAAGTTAAAAGTATTGTATTTTTCAGCTAAGGAGTTAAGAACTGCTTGTCAAATAGTACACAGGCAGGTTGAAGGCACATGTGAAGATAAATGTGAAGATTTTAGTATCTGGTTCTTGGATGAAATGTGCTGGCTGTATGAAGAATGGGAAATTATCTATTTCAGGTGAGATCTATCCACTTAAAACCAATTGAAAAAAACCAAACCACAATCACCATCAGTAAAAATCACTGCAAGATTTTGAGGTATGTTCCTACAGCTCCTCAGCAGCGGGATGGTTTTGATAGCTAACAGGTAGACAGTAATTGGACTGAAAATTAGACAGCAAGGTCATTTACGATGACAACACATAGGGTGAAAATTACTGCTTTGGTTGGAAGTGTACACTATGGGTTTTGCAGCAGATGTAAATTAGAAGAAAAATTTGCATGTGGTCAGAGGTTTAAAGTGGCTCTCTTTGCCAGCCTGGTCCCCTTCCATGAATGGTGGAAATGTAATGTCAGATCTTCTGGGAGTTTCTGGAAATTCTCAGACTCTTAACTATATCCTTGAAATGAATTTGCATAGCTCCTGTTGAAATAACAAGGACATGCAAATATCAGTGCGAGATTTAGATGTGTGCTGTGTTTTTTTGCTTTTCAGGTGGATAAGGAGTTTTTTTTGACCCATAGGGTGAGAATACTAAGGTGCAGAGCAGACAAAATCGAACTAGGAGTGAGGTGCAGGTAGGTTGAATAGCTGAGCTCCTCAGGACCAATGCTATATAATTTATGTGAAGTGTCTGTAAGGGACGTGACATAATCCCAGTTAAGACCTCAGAATATAAAGTTCAGCAGTTATGTGAATTCGTTCTTTTTTCAATGTCACTTAAAGCTGCTACAAATTCAGCACACAATATGCACTTGGTATTCAGCTTCTGAAACAGAAAGTGTATCTCAAAAATTGTCATTAAAATGTGTAAAAAACACTTCTGTAACAAATAATTTTTCCTATTGAAAGGATAAACTTCTCTTTACTTGTCATTTTGAGGCTGGAAAAGGTATATTGAGAAAATACATTATATTGAGAAATTACAGCCGTATGTTATCTTATATTATTAAACATACAAATAGATCTTGTGCATTTCTTGATTGCCTTAAGAAACAGTGTTAATAAGGTGCTAGTGAAACTGCCTTGAAAATAAAAGCAGCACTGTTTTTTCCCCTCTTCTGTATTCTTTCTCTTGAGGAATAAGATAGTATAACTGTAGTCTGTGTTTTCTTTGGATTTAAGGTTTAAGGTGATGTGTGTTTGATACCACATGCAGTTTTTGACATTGCTTTTTCACACTCTTTTAAAATACCATGTCTCATCTTCTCACAGCCTCTCTGAGTTACGCTGCTTTTCTAGCTCCCTGAGGTCTTGTCTGTATTAGCACAGTACCTCTGATAGGTGTTTTTATTTAATATACTTAACTAATGCTTTCCAAATGCATTGAAGCACATGGATGTATTCTGTTCGACTTAAAGCATTGGTATAGGGGGGATTCATCTCCCTGCAGGTTTCTGTCAATTCTGTATTCTTCAGCAGATTACAACCTTCCCTTTTTTTTTTTTTTGTCTTTTATGTATGTAATGAATGTATGAAATGTATGTAATGAACTGGAATGAATAATTTTTTAGTCATGAGATTTATGTCAGCTGTGCTTTTTTTTCCTTATAGTTATTGCTATATTGTTTTGTTTAAATTCAAAAAAATCTGTGATTTCTTTGACTTCTTTTACAAGCATAAGTTCTCTACGTGCAAATGGCAATCTTATTTGGCGAAGTTAGCACAGGAAGGATTTGTCTAAAGGGAGGCTATGCCTTTACAATCAATGCAGAGAAACTTTAGGATGTGGTTCAAGTACTTTGGGGCATAAGTGGATGCCCAGGTTGATTTTAGATTATATGCTTTTAAATGTGTGTTTCTTTGATTGTAGAGGAAGCATTAAAAAGCATTATACCTGAGTTTAGTTGCATATTTGGACTATTGAGATTTTAAGTCAGTTTAAAAGAAATAATCTTTTTTTTTTTCCCTGGTGTAAAATGTCTTCTTTGTTTATATGGACAAAAAGTTCATCCACAGTTTGCTTGGGAAAATGTGATTTTCAGAAATTAGATTAGAGGAGTTGAATAATTCTGTTGTTAACATAGTGCAGGAAACCCAAACAAACCAACCCCAGTCCTCCTTCCCACAGCAGCCACCACTGACAACAAAACTGAGAAAGCTGTGGAGCAAAGCAAAGGTTCAGGTGGTACTGATATTGAAGGGAACGTGTATTTTGCAGCAAAAATGTCATTAAAGTGTAATCATTCCAAAGACTGAAAATAGCAAAAAATGAATAAAAATCATAGAATCCAATATAACTCTTCTTATAACTGGCTGTTTCCTAAACGCTCCTTGTTTTTTGGGAAGGAGTGTATGTATTTGCCTTTTGTTCCTAGTTCAGAGTACGTATTATAGGGGCAACAGATACTGTGCACTGCACAGAATATGGGAAAAACAGAGACCCTCTGTGCTGTAGTCAAATGTGTGTGTGTTTTCATGCCTCCAAGAATAGTGTAGATCATGGTACCATATGCCATTTTAAAGCTTAGAAATTAGTTTGGTCATTTCTTCAGCCTTCAGGGATGTAGAGGTAAAACATATTTTTGTGACTTTGCTATCATATTTAGTGTACTTATAGTATTTTTTTATTCTTTATGAAATTTGTAGCATTTACCTAGAAAAATTAATTATTATCGATTAAGCTATTTTGTATTCACAAGTTTTTTCCAAACCCAGCTGCAAAAATTAATCTTTTACTTTTCCTGTACATGTGCTGTTGATGCTACTGGCACCTTCAGGAGGTGACACACTTCTTTTTCCTCCAGTAGTAATTACTAAGCAATCAAAATTTGGAAGCACATGCATCATGTCCAAGCTGAGAAAGAGCAGGTCAGGGGGAATGCTAAACTTGGTTTGGTTTGAGGGGTTTTGTGGCTGTGGTATGGCCAATGACTCTTCTGGTCTTTAGCTCTGAGAGAGAGTTGTCTCTGAATTACCAGTATTACAAACAATTTTTTTCCCCAGCAAATAACATTAGGTATGCAATAGGCAAGAGGTCAGGTCTCTTTCAAATACAATGTTAAGATTTGATTTTCACTTGTTCTGCTTTACAGTATGTTCCTAGCTTGTTTGCCTTTTTTTACCATTTTTTCCTATGTCATTTCACAAACATATTCTTCTTTCCATATCATACACAGTTTTTACTCTGGTCTGTTCCTAATAGTACAATTTTCTTTATCAAGATCATAAAAAATATCATGTCCTTGTTTATCATGTTCCTCGTGATAGTACCCATCAAACCCAAGCTATTGCTCTTCTGATAAAATGGGATAATGTGTTTGGTTGTTCTACTGATAAAACAGTTATGAAAATGCTTCCACAGGCAGTGCAAGTTTGATTTTTAAAACAAACCAAGAAGCCAAGTGAGTTTCTGGGCTTTTACTTGTCACTGATAAACCACTGGCTGCTATAATTTTAAATTAGTCCCTTTAGCAACTAATATCTGGTGTGCTGAAGTGTGAAAATATGAAATGCAAAGAAAACACAAACAAATACATATATACATATGGTAGTTCAATAGAAAGAGAACCAATGTAGTGCATGTATGTCATTGGGAACAAATCACAAACATCAAGGTGTTTTTGCAGATGCAGGGAGCTGTACTTAATTTTCTATAAGAAGGTGACTGTTTAAAGGTCATCTCCCAACGCATAAATCAGATTCTTTGGGGATGTATCCTTTAGCTTCATCTAATGTTTCATTGACTGTATAAGCATTAAACTCGGTGAGAATGACAGGTTATAGTAAGTGGATCCCAGGTGGGCCTTGGGAGCTGCAGAGCCAGCTGTTCCCCAGCTCCGATAACTCTTTCAGATTTGCAGATCCTTTTGCATCTGACATGGCATGCCAAGCCTTGGTACTGCCCAGTGCTGATGTTATAAAGGAGAATGGCTTAATAATTTATTAACTGCTGCATTTTCTTTGGGCTTTATCTGTGTGATGCTGTTGAGTCACTGAGATGTATAAATAAGTAGAAGTTAACAGAAGCACAGTCTTTAAGAAAGCCAAAGTTTTCAAACTTTTTATTTTTCTTTTTTTTTTCCCCAAGGACTCCTCTGAGAATTTATTGGTTTTTTTTTCTTTTACAAACAGGTAAAAAGTTCTGCTTTTTAGAGCTGGGCTGAAATGTGTTTTTTGCTTGTAAACTTCATGCCCTTCTCAAAATAATGCTAATTAATAGTATAATGATGCTGTATTTTCCTGTTTATATGCATTTTTACCTATTGATATTTTTTCAACCTACTACCAATATCAACCTTTTTTAATTTCTGTCTCAGCGTGTAGTGTGTACATGTGTCAGTTCTTTCCCTTCAAGCTCAGGAAACATATTCTTGTCCATCACCTGAGCCTTTTTATAGGCTTCCGCCAAGCTTTTAAATATCCCAAATGCCACCTGCTCCACAAATCTAGAAAAGGATGATGAAGAGACAGTAGTACTTCTTCAACATTTCCCAGCTAAGAAGAATAAAATTCTGTCTTCTGGTTCCCTGAATAAATACAGTAAAAACTGCCTAAAAATGTCACATTTTGACACTTGCTTCTTTAATCCCTACTATCCACTTCTAGAAAATCAAAAATTCATCTTCATGCATACAGATTTATATCCATTTAAATATCAGTCCATATTTTCTGTTCCATATTTACAAATAAGAACTATGACACAGAATTACAGAATTTGCTATTACTCTTTTCAATAGTATTACCCGTGCAGCAGGAAAGCTGTGATGTAGTCACCATCATGGAAACATGGTAGGATGACTGTCATGACTGGAGTGCTACCTGGAGTACTGTGTCCTGTTCTGGGCCCCTCAGTTCAGGAAGGATATTGAGGTGCTGGAGCAGGTCCAGAGAAGAGCAACAAGGCTGGTGAAGGGACTTGAGCACAAGTCCTGTGAGGAGAGGCTGAGGGAGCTGGGATTATTTAGTCTGGAGAAGAGGAGGCTCAGGGGAGACCTCATCACTCTCTACAACTCCCTGAAAGGAGGTTGTAGCCAGATGAGGGTTAGTCTCTTCTCCCAGGCAGCTATCAGGAGGACAAGAGGGCGCAGCCTTAAGCTGTACCAGGGGAGGTTTAGGTTGGATATTAGGAAGAAATTCTTTACAGAGAGGGTAATCAGGCATTGGAATGGGCTGCCCATGGAAGGGATGGATTCTCTGTCCCTGGAGGTTTTTAAGATGAGACTGGATGTGGTACTTAGTGCCATGGTCTAGTAACCACGGCGATAGTGGATCAAGGGTTGGACTCGATGATCTCAGAGGTCTTTTCCAACCCAGCTGATTCTATTATTCTATACTCTCATAAGCTGGAGTACTGCAGTAGTGAATTTGGATCTTTGCAATATTTATTGGTCAGATAGAAAACCCGTATAGTGCTGTTTTTTAAAAAAAAACTACTATTTTTGTGTGGTCATGTAACATAAAGATGTCCAAAAATAGAAGCATGAGAGACTGCCTTTAAATACAGTTTCATGTCATTATTTATACTTATGTTGTAAAAAAAAAAAGAAATTGCCAACTAGAAACTTGAATAATGTTCAGTGCCTCCTCTCTTTTCTTCTATCAGGACTCCACTTTAACTTCATGGAAGGACCAATAGGTATTGGGAAGCAAGGTGATAGTTCTCCTACAGAAGAAACAAAAAAGTGGGCTTTTTAAGTTTGTGGAAATCAGTCAAAGAATATCTTTATACCTGAAAATATGTGGTAAATAGTGTGGTAGAATAAAGTGATAGAAGTTAATCCTGATACAACTGAGTTTTCCTACTCCAGCTGGGGCAGTCACTTTCTCTGTGCGTCCCTAAGCTGGGGGACAATTCCATACAGATTTTCACATGCTATGTTACTGCTTTTATTTCTGTGAAATCACCAATGCTTCATAGCTAAAAAAAGCTGAGATAATGATTATAGGGCACTTGCAGACTGTATGCTGGTTTGAGCATCAGGATATGATAACGTGATTTATTTTTCATCTGTTCAGCAGCATTCAGTCTCCGTGGAGGCTGAGAGCATTTTCATATCAGAAAAATAGTAGACCAAGCCTGATAGTTATCAACATTCAACAGAACTGGTTCTTAATGGAAGCAATGATACATTCTTTTCTTTAGATAAAATAAGCAAACAAGTCTTGCCATTGAGAGGCATTCAAGATTTCCCTGAATAGGCTTAGGTTTTCTGGTGGAGGTTTGATGTGTAGCTCTAATATGAAAAGAGGCTCTGAGGAAATGCCCATTTCTGACTCCTCTGCTGGGAGCTTTATATGCGCTCACAGTTCAGTTTAGTAATGAAAATGCTGATTTATAAATCCTTTGGTCTTGCAAAGTTAACAGAGCTTTGGATTAGTGAATTGTATATTGTCTGTCCCGGTCTTGCTTGTAAATTAACAAAATTAGGTAGCTTTAAGTAAACATTCAAACTTTTCTCTTCACTGCTTTTCCCAAGGTGTTTACAGTGGTGTTTTACTGATGCAGCTGAGACAGAATTCCCCAGAAAGAGCAGATCTGATTTAGACCCAGGAGGAATTGTTAGCATTGGCAACTATAAAGAGATTTTATTTGTAAAGGCAACAAATCCAGCATTGAAGTTATTGAACAACAATTAATAAAGAGTTTAGACATGCATCTTCAAAACAAAATAATTTCATCTCTTTTTTTTTTTTTAAACTCAGATTATATCTCTGTGGGTTTCCACAGTTTCCAGACTTACAACTGGCTTTACAAACACCCAAACAAAAATACAAAACTGTAAAAGAGATCATTATTCATTAATGTATTTGTTCTTTGTGTTCAAAACTTAACAACCTCCTTTTTCTTTGTGAATGAAGTTTACAAGTCAGCATTTTTAAAATAGATTTCTAACACTGTTAGAGGAAACATTACTTCAGAGGAGATTCCACCTACAAGCATGTGTCTCATACTACATATCCACAAAGCCAAATATCAGTTTGGTAACCCAGTTAAAGAGCTCATTCCTTTGTGAACTTTAAATAATTTTTCACTTGAGGCAAGTTTGTGTTTTGAGCTTTATAAAGAAAGCAACAGTTACTAATTTTTTCTTATTTAAACGGGCCATATTCAAGTGGAAAACTATGGATGTTCAGTAGAGACTGAACTGTAGGAGAAACTGCTGGCTGATCACTGGTTAGCTTCCTTGGGTAATTCTTGGACAGACAAAAAAAAAGGAAAAAAAGGATGGAAATAGTAAATGATTACTCTCAAATGTAGATGCATTTAAAGAAAAAAAAACCACCAAAAAGACAACATATGTAAAAAAGGACAGTACTTTACTTTTACTGAAGTTACTGTTTGCTTCAGTAGCTTTGCTACTTCAAAAGTTCTATCTTATTAAACAAAAACTATGTTTGATATGTATTTTGTAAGGGTTGTAAATCAATCTCACCTTATTCAGTAGTAGACTTTCATTAATTTTGTAGATCATGTTCCTACCGTGATATTGCTTAGCTGAGCTCCTTTGACAGGTGATATTACGGAGAAAATTTTATCAAAATAGATGATACATTTCTTTAAGAAACTAATTTTTTCTCCAGTTTGTTGTATCACCTACAGACTACTAGTATCAATAATGACACTCTTATGCACTCGTTAAAAATTAGCATTAGCTAACTAATATATTATGCCTGGATATGTCTACATACACTGGTCTTGTGGGAGTGATCAATATACACTGAATGGCATAATTTGGTCCCTTCTTATTTATGTTGCAGTAGTACAATACTATAAACCAAAGAAGTTGTTCTTGTTTTGTCATTTTTAATAACATTCTGTTTTGATTTAGGCATGTTTAATCTGTTCATTTCTGATCCATTGATCTGTAACTAGGCAGAAATGAAATATGCTCATGAAAAGGAAAAAAAGTTTTCATCTTAATCAGTCAAGTGCAGCCATGTTTGGACCTCCTGGCTTACCTACTCTAATCCCACATTAGTTTTAGTCAGATAAATTTAATTAGTTCAATGCACAGGAAGTATTATGAGAGGAAAAACAGAGTTTTAAAATCACAAGTTTAGAAGCCCTGATTAAGATCTATTTGTTGTGGGTTTTTAAAAATTATTTTAGTTAATCAGACAGACTGAATGGAGTACCTGTGGTAAAGTCCAAACACCACAAGCCTTTTGTGACTAGTTTAATGTTAAGAGATTTTAGAATGTTTCCTTGGTGTGACTGGTTGGAATTTGTGTCTTATACATACTAATAAATACCAACACCTTATAAATAAAGAGCACTAGAAAAGCATTGTCCCTAAGAAGGGATGCTAATTTCCAAAGTCCAATTAAGTGCCATGAAATAAATGGACAGGAAATGTACTTGAAGTCAAGCATGGCTATATGTTTTCTCTCATGATTTGGGAGGTTTACTCTTAGCAGGTAAATAGGTGATATACATTGTTGATTATTTTATGTGTGTCTCCTACCACACTGTCAAGGAATACTTCCTAGTATATGAGTTTAGGTCAGATTACCATGTCAACCTTAGCATGTACCTTGAAAAATTCTTTGGTTATGACAGAGGGCATGAGCAAAAGATTTGCGTCTACTTAGTTGGTGGCCTCTGAGGTCTTACTGCCCTTCATCCCATCAGTCTTAGTATCAGTATGTGCTTATTATATTGATATTCTTTTCTTTTGCAAGGAAATAGAAAAAAATTATTTTGAAAATTAAATTGCAAAATAATCTCTTAGCAAATGTTAGAATTGCATCAGTCTGGTTTATTTGGGCTAACCTGATTTTCAGAGTATTTTATTTGCATTTTGTTGATTAGCAAAAGCTTTATTTCTAGTCACCTTGCCACTGTTGTTTAGAAATGCATTTTTGAAAATGGAATTGATTTTTTTATTAAGGAGCCTTTACTTTCAGCTACAGATAAGCCAAATTGACACAGAATATTCTTACAACATATGCAGTGGATTGTCTGAATTCCTAAGCTGTCTTCTCAGGTGCTTTGTTAATGTGGCATTGATCAATCTGCAGATCCCGAACTGCAGAGAAGTGATAGGAGTATCGGCCACAGGCTGCACTATGGGCCAGAAAGATAAATTGTTTGGGTTGTCTTTTTGTAAGTTTAAGGTCACAATTCATTCATCTTGTTACTTTTCTGTATCCCTTTAGTGGCTTCAATTGGAGGATTAAATATTGAATGGTGGCAGATCATTCAATATATGGCTCTTCTACTTTGGCATTAGAAGCCTTTCCATGCTTAAAATGGAACAATGTGCACACAGAGAGCCAAAGGTAGTCGTGCCGACGATCTATTCTGTAAGATTAATCCCACAACAACATTATCAGGCAATTCTTAACACATCGATTTATTCCTGATATGACACTTCTGAAATGAATGGATAAATGCTTGGCATATACTCAGCATCCTAGAGGGGAGAATGTGGAATTGAACCCTCTACAGAAGAGATCCATATCTATAATTAACCCATTAAAGGCTTAGTCAGGAAATAGACTGAAATTCATGGCCCCTCATGCAAAACTGGTCTGTAAGAAACAAGAATGGGGTAAGAGAGAGGATTCTTCCCCAGAGACCAGATCATAGTCTGCAGATTCACCACACACCTTGTTTACAGAAATCATTGTGACATTATACTTTTCAGCTAGAGAAATGTTTCATGTTTCAGTGTGTCTGGCTTCCCTCAGAAAGGCTCCTCTTTGCACCCCTGCCGGAGTCTGCTCCAAATCCCACAGGAAGGAGCAAGATGCCTTTCAGACCTTTGCCAAACAGCTCTCCTCTTACAGTTAGCGAGCAAGGGCAGGCTTTACAAGGCTTTTAGTTTTCTGCACCAGTGAAAGGAGCAAGAGAATTTTACCTCTTAATGATTGTCACCAGCACAAACTGCATAAACACCTTCTGTCTTTTCAAAGAATATTGCAGAATGTGAAAAGCAGCACAGCTGTTGAAGGTAGATGCATTTGCAGGTTTTCTAACTAGCCTTATGATTGTAGTACAAATCAGCTAGAGGGAGTTCTATTGATTCTACTTTTAAAGCTGTTTTCTATGAAGCTTCAAAATTGACGTATTTTGTATGGTATGGGATTTTTTTGTTAAATCTGTCTGCAAGTTAGGAGAGAGCCTCTGGATTTGAAAAGCACATTATTAATTTCAGCATGTGAGAAGTATCAACAGAGATAGTTTTGCTTTTTCAAGTTGTATTTAATGATTAAATATATGTTACATACGAGTTCAGACAAATGTGAGATCCAGTTTCAGTCCTGCATCTGACTTATGGATACACTTCCTAATGGTGTATTAATTACATTGCCTGTGCAGATGTCTTACACTGATATTCACAAAAGATTGAGCCATTTTGCAGCATCACTCATGTACCTAAGCAAGTGCTAAAGAAGAAGGTGCTGAAGAAGTAATACCCATGAAGGAACTTGTGCCCGGGGCTGTAAGGTGACACCTGAACATTTACATTCATAATAAAGGAATTTTTTCCTTTGGATCTGAGTGCTCCAAGCATGTCTACACTTTCTTGCAAAATTAGGAAATGCCCTCTATAATTTTGTCTTTTGGCATCCCTCAAAAATTACTACAGATAATTAGGTTATTTACACATACGTACATATATCTAGAACGTGTATGTATTAAAACCCTCTGTTTACAGAATTATTTGAACCCTCATCTCATGAGAAACGTTTGAGACTGCTGGAGTGTCAGTACTTCTGACAGTCATTTGGAATATGGAGGAGTCTGCTACCAGTACCACATGTGACTAAAAGTTTTCTAGGCAAGGAAGAACAGTTTTAATAGAGAAGGCTGACAGACACTTACCCAAAGATGTTCAGTGTGGTAGTCTGTCAGAACACATTTCTTGAAAGTCAGAGATCTATTTTAAAGCACTTTCAGAATCAAATCCTTACAAAGAATCATTCTTGTGCCGTATTTGGTCATTTGCTTGGTCATGATTCCTCTCATTTGCTTGGTCATGATTCAGTCTGTGTGTGTCTGTAAGTGAAGCATACCCCTGGTGCACTTTTCAAAACAGAAGTTCTCTCTTGTAAAAGAAATGAGCTTAGTGATATTAGCTGACTAGAGATATTAGGACAAATTTTCTAAGGTTTATTCTCAACCATTAATTTAGGTTATGGTCTTAAGTGTGAAAAAAACATATGCTAGGCAAGGTCAGGTTCTTAAATTAGTGGGTTTTATCCTGTTGGACTTATATAAATATTAAGATGCATGAGTTCTGGTTGTCTGACTGCCAAAACTTCATCTGGGTATGGTTACTAAGTATATATAGCCACTGTTTTAATGTCTGTAAATATTCAGGCTAGCTAACAACACTGTTGCTTTCTTTGCTGTTTCTTCATGTAAGCGATTCTTTAAACAGACCATTTTAATACGTTTGGAGTTTAAATATCCATTGAACTGATTGAGTTGAATTGAGAGTTGAAGCTTATGCATATTCAAGATTTTTTCCTGCTACCAGTGAAATGTTTTTGTTGTATACACCACCTTTTACAGTTTGTTTTAAACTGGTAATGTATTTGTTTATTTCTAGTGCCAGTAAGTATAATGACAACTTACTTGGCAATGGTTTTTACTGGAAAATGGTGTATGTGAAATCGTCTAAGGCTGACCATATGTATGTTTCAAAAAAGTAACTTCTATGTGAATAGTTGTCTTGGTTATGAAAAATTGGCATCCTGTTTCCTTTGAATTTGGTGAAAAGTAAGTGATTATATTCAAAGATTTGCTACTAGAATCACAAATAGTCTTGAACATAGAATTAAAATATATATTATTAGGGCTTTTTCTTTAGCCAAAATCCTTGCTTGTACCAAGGGGATATTTTAATTAATTTGGCTGCTGTTCATGTCATAACATCATGTTAAAATGAAATATGAGCAAAAGCTCCTTTTTGTGGATCAACAGTCTGTTCCAGTATTTGTGCTGTAGATTCTTTTTTATACTATCCACCTATCATCATGGCAGATTCCTTTTGATCTCATGGAGAATTACACATACAAATTATCTACAGAATATGAAGTAATTCGGATTCAGAAGACAAATTTCTCCTTGGTGTTTGAAAACTTTTTTTTTAATGTCTTCTGATACAATTAGATCCCATATGAGTACATTCTTAGATAGCTACATGTGCTCCTTAACTACTTACTTCCTGTAACATAGATTGCAGATAAATTGCTGCATAGGTGTCGTAGTGTAGACACCACAAATTATAATGAAATTCTCTTTTTTTTTTAATTGATGAAAATGTTTCTCCTGGGCTTGAAGATGAAATAGCAAGATGAGAAAAACAGCATGTTACATTCTTAAATCTACAGGATGATAGAATGGTTTTCCTTGTTTTAAAAAACCTACTTTGACTTAGAGGTTGATTTTTCTGCTTACCAAGAGATTTAATATGCTCATTTCCTTTTTCTAGATTCTTTTTTAGCACTGTAAAATTAACCTCATTATCGCATACTCACTAGCCTTATATTTTATTGTTTCATTTTTGCCTGTTAGATGGACATACAACTCAAGGTGCACTTTTGGAGGTGAAAAGCGTCACTGGCCTGGAGATTTGACTTCTGATATTTATAAAAATGTGAACCCACACTTCTCTGTTGATAAGCAATATATGTGACCCATGACGGGCAGCTTGCAATTCTGATGGAGCAAAATATTACAGCTAGAGCATGCAGGCTTCTGCTCCACTGGACTTGGAATAGATTAGTAAAATACTTCCCCAGCTTCAGGGATTTTAGTTTGGTTTTTTTTTTTCCTCATGATGGATTATAGATAAACTCATATGCAAGTTTATTGCAAGATTCCTTTGAGACTCTTAGATTTTTATGAATGAAAAGGTCATTTATAAATGTTCAACATCATTGTATTTTATTATTTTTCCCATAGGGCAAGATTGCTGTGTTTTCTGTAAGAGACTACAATCGGATTTTACAACCACACAGATTTAATGTTGTACATATTACTTGGGTTCCATAACTGAAGTAAAAATACTTTTGATTTCAACCCATAGAGGTCTATTTATTCATACATTACAATCTTCAAACCAGAACACAGACTTTACCAAGGCCAGAAGCTTTCAATTCTAAGTTATTGATGCAGGGTTGATGTTTGTCTAGCATGTGGTTTTCTGTAATGCTAAAAGCTTCTAAACAGTTTTCTCTGGCATGTCTGATACTTCTTTGTTGGAGTGGCCTTGAAGTCTACTATTCGTAGATCTCTGTTTGAACCATGGGGTCATATTGATGCTTAGTTTGGTCACTCCATTATATTTCATATTTGTATTTGCTGGTCTTATTTCCTGATCTTACTCCTTTGGGCATAACACTTCTTCAGTCACTATAACATCTGGTTTGTCATCATCTATTTTAAAGGCATTAATATTAACTAGAAATGTCTTTACCCAGGAAAAGTCTAGGACTTGAACGTCTTGCCACAAGCTGAATTCATTATTGCAACATAAAATGGCAATTAGTAAATTTGAGAGTTAAAGCCATAAAAACATCTCTGTGATCTGATAGAGAGATTCAACGTCAGGCACTGAAATTATTCAAGCATTTCTTCCCTGGCTTAAAGCTCTAAAGGCAACTTGGATTTTTTTAGTAAGGATTGGTAGCAAACTCCGTCCCTGTATTTGCATTATCACTTCTTCCAGAACCCCTGTGCTCAGTCTTGCACTGGGAGAAGAAACACTGTTTCCAATTGCAAAGCTGTCTATGAGTATTTGAAGGAGAATCACTGAAGTATAGAAGCAGTTTCCCAAAGTCTTGGGAAAAGCACGCGAGTAGAGGAGTTCTTCATCATGGAATATTTTGCATATGGGAGAGGAAATAATCTTTCCATATTCCAAAGCAGACAATTGGTGAGGACCTCAACTATTCCCAAGAAAGCTTCTAAAAGATTTGTGTGGAACACGTTCTCCAGCATGCAGATGTATCCATGACTAGTTTGATATTTGCATTTCTTACATTAAAGAGAATGGTTAGATTGCTTTCGAAGTGCAAGGTGCAGGACTGTATTCCTATCTCAAGGGAATATTAAACTTGGAGTAGGAAGGAGAATGGGAAGTGTCTTGCTCACACACATCAATGTGGGAATACCTTGCAGTTCAAACTCACGATAATTCCTCTTAAGAGGCTTAGGAAAGATGGTTTCTAGACTAATAGATATTTTTGTCAGTAGTGCACAGCTATGTTGAGTACACGTTCTCCATAATGCATTCAGGGTCTCATGAGGCTTTAGATTTGTAGATTCAGCTCAGTGTGTAGTGTTGGACGCAGATGTTGGGTATCTCTATCGTATCAGTATTTAAGTGGTGGGTTAGGTAGGACTCTTAACATACTTTACCAGAAGTTTTGACTGTTTATGAATTGCACTGTACTAGTGGGCTTAGGCTGCACAAGGCCATATTTTTAGAAACTGTTTAACACAATCCATTGGCCAAAGAGAAGTGAGTCTGCTCTTTTCACAGTGAGGTCTGTTATTTCACAAGGTAGTACAGTGGTTCCTTGTTCATTTGTTAGTGTTCTAAGACAAATCAGTTTATTCCCTTGAAGAGAGAGCATTATGGGCCCATAGTGTGTTTAACAGCTTCAGAAACATCAGCTTATTGTGTAGGAAATCTAGTAACTCTTTTCTCTGAGAGGTGTCTCCAATTTTTGTGTTGAAATTTTGTAAATACCAAGGGGTAGATGAGGTTCTTGCAAGTACTCATGAAAGATTATTTTGATAAGACATCCTGAAGCCAAATGATTTTGAACCACTGCTTGTGGGGAGTATTAGCAATGATAAAGGCAAGATAAAGGCAACTGTCAGTTGGCAAAGAAAGTAGTCTCATTCAAGAAAGTGTCAAAAGCGACAGTATTTGATAGAGACAAAACAAACTTTTTTCCTTCCTCCTATGCATTTTCCATAGTTTTTTTCATCTAGCAATAGACTAGTTTATGTTTTCACTTCAAATACCTGAACTCCACCTTGCACACAGAGACATGCCCATACTGTTTTTCCTAGTAAGTATCTTGAGTAGACAGGATATGTAACAGCCTTTTTGGTTGGTCCAGAGAATAATTGTCCATGTTCCCCTGAAAATAACAGAGTGCACTTTCTAAATAAGGACAGCTGGCATTCATGAGGAGATGCAGAATAAAATACATGTATACATGCGTGTATTGTGTGTCTTTTTTGAGGAAATCTGTGATTCCTCTAGGTTGAAGTTCCTGTGTGCTGTCTTGGTAAAACACTCAGTTGTCAATATGGGCAGGCATACATTGGGTTATTTTATCACAAATGCATAGGTTTGTTGCTCTCTGTAGTATTTGTTCATGTGTGTTACATAGAGTTGAATATGGCAGTGTAAGAGAAATTACATTGTGTGGCACAGTTGAGTTTGCACATCAGTTACCTTCAGATTTCTTCCCCTCCTTTACTCTCCCTTCCCCTTCCTTCCTATTAGTGAAATTTAAATCTGTTGTCTGGGGAAGTGAAGTTTGCCATGGTATAACTTTACTTATGAACCAGACTGGATGTTCATGGAAGTTCAGGCACATACTGACATGTAAACTCTGTCCAAAGCTGGTTCACCACCTTCTGTGTGTTCATCTGTGTGCTGTAAGAAGACATTAGGCAGGGTTCCTCCTTAGCGCTGCCTTGCACTAGGTAAGGTCTTTTTTAGCTCTGTTTTTACAATTCTCTTTTCTGAAAGACAAGTTGTAATAAAACCAGCCAGGGCTTTCTCATGAGGTTCAGCTACTTCTACAATGTACCCCTCAGGACTTCTGAGTCCACTCGACAGTCTGTGGTTTTCAATTACTGGCCACAGATGACTTTTAAGGGACCTGGCAAAGGAAACTCAGAAAATTGAGCTTGGCAAGATCAGATTTGCTTTATAGAGATCTTCATGGGAAAATTCTTAAGGCTTTGTGTAGAAAAAAAAAATTAATGAAAAAGGCTGAAAACTACACATAACTCCTCTGAAAGTGACTTTTATATCATGATAGTTCAAAAAAATCATCTGGCCTCTAGCCATCAGAATATACCAGCCTTTGGCAGGTGGGAGAAAAGATTCTTTGATAGGTTATTGGAGTTAAATGTATCACATAGTTACATAGGTTTCTTCATTCTATATGAATTTATGTTAGCTATGTTCTTATTCACTAGACATTAGCTTGTTCTAAAACTGAGTAGCACACTTGTGCATCTGATGTCTGAAGATGAGAAGTGTATCTGAAATGTGTTATCTCCCTTACCCTTTTTCAGTTATGTGTTTCTCATTCTTAAA
This sequence comes from Manacus vitellinus, assembly GCF_001715985.3. Taxonomy (NCBI): domain Eukaryota; kingdom Metazoa; phylum Chordata; class Aves; order Passeriformes; family Pipridae; genus Manacus; species Manacus vitellinus. The sequence goes on along the minus strand of NW_021938789.1, from coordinate 28,081,095 downwards.
ATGATGAATATAAGAACTGCTGTTTTATCTCAAAACATTTGTGCAGCTATTGGGTATGTAGTATCACATTTATGGAGTGTATCCTTTGGATGTTTCTAAACTAGTGACATGGATGGAATCTACAGATAGAGAAAACCCTAAGTGAAAGTTGTGGCATTTGGATAGTGAAAGTATTTCATATTCACTAAGAAAAACATGCAAATAGCAGCAGAGTTACTCATATTTGTAGGCATATTGTACCACAATCCTCGTTGTAGTAGTATTGTATGCTATTTTGTTGGTTTTTTTTTTTAATTTTTGCTAATCTGTATTTCTTATATAGCAAAGGGCCAGAAATAAAATTTGGGCTATAAGGAACTGCTGGTTTCCCTTTTAGCATGAGCAAGAGAGCACACGTGTTACCAACTGAGCAAAATATGAATAGTGATATACAATTTGCATTAATTTAATGTTTGTGATGTTAAAGTGGCTGCAGTTAAAATTCACCTCTGGATGGCAATGGAAATACACATCCAATCTGCTGAGATGGTACTGACCTGTATCAGGGGAGGAGTTACTTGACCTTAGTTTCCATTAGTTGTTTCCATAGTTTGTCTTTTGCAGCCATTCCCCATCTGAGTTATTATTATAAAATACATGAATATATTTTTGACAGCAAGGCTCAGAAAGTACAGCTTGCAGTTTATTAGCAGAGTTGTAGTATTTTGCCCTAACAATTTAGAAAATTATATTCCCAGAAATCTGCAGCCAGAATGCAATTTGCTTACCTATAGAAAGCTCTGCAGTTGACTTTTTCAACAGCTGGTTGAAAATTCAGGCTTGTGGGGCCCGAATTATTATGTCGTCTTCCCTTCCTTAGTCCCTTGGGCCTGATCTGCCTTTCTTGGAAAGCCTCAATCAGGAACACTCAATGTTTGTACCTGCTTATTCACTGGGTTCCACCAGCGTTAATCACCAAAGATTCTGGTCCACTGTACTGCTGATGATACTATTTATACTTCTGGCTGAATTTAACTGAGGGAATTACAAATTGAACTTAGATACCCTCATACACACCTGCTTATAACTCCTGAAATATCTGAACAGAAGTCATCATTGCAACACTATGTAAAGTACCAAGAGAGACATTTGAGAAGGCCTGAAGCATGATCCAAATGCCAGACCCCTTCACAGCAGTTTCAATATATTTATATTTATATACTATATTTGTATAAAATCAGATTAGAAATGTTTTTCCCAAGATGTGTGAATAAAATCCTTATTAAGTGAAATATAATTTGATATAAAGGAACTCATAGGTCATCTTTATTCTATTTTAAGATTGTGTGTTCACTGTCAGGAACAATAGATGCTTATACATTATATAAAATAGCATCTTTATTCCCCCTCCAGTTAGTGTTCTAACTAATTGGCTTTTCATACATTCATATTATTGTACTTGAAGTTTAATATTTAAACTGCTTAACATGCTAATCAATTAGTAGAGGGTCAGACCCTGCTATAAGCTTTTATCATGTAATTTTATAGACCTATCTGCACCTAGTTAATCTTCTCTTATGAATGCTATCAAATTGTCTATCTGAGGTACTTGCAATTCCTTTAAAGGCACAGATTTCCACTGGAGACCTATATTGGTTAGATCTTATAATGGTTGATAATTCTGGCAATTTTATTTATATGGTGTAGTACTCTAGTCTGTCGGAGCAGAAGATGTGTGAACTGGGACATAAGGTGAAGACTTTTTGTTGCTCTTCTTTTGTCAGTCTTCTGGAGTGTCCAAACTCCAGGTTTTGTATGTTTCTTAGCTGTTATATAGCTGCAGATTTGCTAAGTTACCCATTAATGAACCTCAGGAGACTTGGACACTGTGTACTGCTAGATTAGAAACCCTCTATCATCTACTCCACAGTGAGCTCAGTCTGTCAGAAAACTTAGGGACCAAAGGCAGGTACAAGTCTAAGCATCTTTGGGTATTGAGCGGGTATGATTCCCTCATTAGCACCAGCACAACAAAGGTTGTTTTAGATGGATAATATCTGGTGATTCTTGCTCAGACAAGCTTCTTCCTACTGGCAGCACAGCAATCCTGATTCAAAGAGAGAGTGAGGATGTATACAGGATTGGGCCAAGAAACGAGGTTTTCCTTGGTGCTCTAAGAGAAGTTGTGTGCATGAAGGGCATTTTGTGTCAATGCAAGTGACGTGCTGTGGGATGGCTGCAGTGTGTTTGGATGTGGGTGGATGCCAGTGCGGGGACTTGGAGGAACCTTTGGGAGTGGCCTTAATGTCCGTCTAGTTTTTTGATTTTTCTAATTTTTATAAGCTTTATAAGTAGTTATATAGCAGAAGTAGATTTAGAAGCAGCAGCCCTTATTTCCTTACCCTTAGCACAGAAGTAACATAGATTTTCAACCCTATTACCCCATTCCATGCTCCCCATATCAGTTCTACCCCTTGAATTCCAGTGGAAATGTTTAGTCTCTCTTTACGATAGGCCTATTCTGTTTGGAGAATGCTTGTACCTTGGCCTAAACCGCAAAAGTGCAGTCAAGAACTGGGTGCATATATACCCCCTGTACCCCGAAGAAGATGAAGATTGATGAAAAAAGGGTCTTGAAATGCCCCCAGCCCCAATTCCCCAGGGGCGAGATGGGGGTGGATCAGGGCAAAAGCCACAGGGTGGACGAAACCAGGGATTGGACAGGCAGTATTATAAATTGTAACATCTCAGACACAGAGGTGCGTGCGTCTTGTAATCTTATGCCTGGGCACAAATTAAAACCCTTTCCTTATCTCACCTTCAAAACTAATTTGCGTTGGAGGTTTTTTCCTCCCTGAATTTTCTTTTAGGCATCAGCTTGGGAAGCCAGAGGTCACTGTACTGCATCATAGGGGAAGGATACGAGGGATACATGATGTAGGAACAGTATGTACAATGGAATGGCAAAAGTAGGGCTTTTTTCACCTTTAAAATCTTTTGTGCTTTGGAAAAATGAGGGTATTAGACTTGAGCTAGCATGGTATTCCTTTTTCCTTTTCTAATTCAACTTTCTGACTGCTAGGGACAGCAGAAAAATCATTAGTGAGTTGTTTGATTGTTTTCTTTGTGTTTTTAAAGGATGAGGCAAGAAGTCAGGAAAATGCACTTTATGTTTTGATTTCAAATTTAGTGATTTAATCAGCCAAACTTAGTTTTGAAACTGTGAAGAACTGCTGTTTCGCAACTTGGTAACATTATTCCTTTCCAAATATTATAAGGCTGTAATTCCAGGCCTAGACTTAGCAAATTACAGAAAAACAGAGTGTAATTGCAAACTCTGTTTTTCTTTACAAGAGCTCATCATATTTTTCTGGCAGCATGTCAATATGGAAGCATTTATATGACTTCCTCCCCACTAAGCCCGTTATATCTGTCTTTGGCCATGGATTTGCTCTGTTAATATGTCATAGACAGAGCAAGCGGGTTACTAATCAGAAGGTTAAAGGTGACTTGCTGAAATGGAACTACATAAGCCAGACTTAATGCAAAAAGACAGAGGAAAGCAGGGAAGAGACAAAGAAGAGAACAGCAACAGCTTTTCTATGATCTGTGAAGTGTGGATGAAAATAGCCTGCATGTTCCCAGCTTATTTTGGTGCAGTTTGCCCTATTTCAGCATATCTGAAATGTATTTATTCCAGCAGGGGTAATTTTGCTAGGTTTTTGTCTAAGATTAAACATTTCCTTAAGTCTGATTTGTGTCTTCACTACATGATCTGTAAAAATAAAGTAAAGGTAGCAGTGTTTCAGAGAAACCAGTGAAAAGATGGGGCTTATTTTACACTGAGCAATGAAGTGCAGAAAAGTCCCAGTTTGTACTTGACCACGGCTGATGGATCTGTGTGTTAAAAAGCACCACTCCAGTCATGCCACTTTGGGTGCTGAAGTCTGTCTGCATTAGCCAGGAGCTTCACTCAGACTAATAGACCTTGTCAAGAGGTACGGCATAGTGCTAACATGCTTTGATGTTTTGCAGCTCAGAGGTACTTGCATACTTGCCAGGTCAGGTATTTTAGCATCTGTATGTAGACACCCATCCTTAGATGTGTAACTGGAAAAATGTTTATATAATAAATGGAAGGAAGGCATTCCCTATTTTACAATACAGCAGCAAATTCTTGAAAGTAACTAAGTTTTTTGTTTGGCACATTTGTTTTTAAATCTACTCTGGCTCTGAAAACAAAGAGTAATCAATTCCAGAATCAAGATGCAAGTGGCAGATTCTTACTATCTTTTCATTACCATAGATACTTGTATGTTGGTTACATGGTAATTATTGCTAATGTCGCACTGATTTTACCGAGAAATGAGATTTGTTTTCCATATAGAAATTTAGTAAAACCTCAGCATATTAACTCTAAGATAGAATGAAAAAGCACCCTTACCCTTTTTAACATGTGATTTAACATGCACCCATATAACTAGTGTCTATAATATTTTTCCAGTCATTAAAATCATTACTAGTGAATAATGCATTGTGAAAAAGCATTGTAAAACAATCTGTAGCCTTTCAACTAATTTCTTTCAAGCCATTTCATTCAATTTAAACCTGTTTGACACTGTCCAAGTTAACAAGTTACTCTTTTCTGTTCGGCACCTGCTGGTGGCAACCCGTAAATCAACGTCTCATCCAGAAGCATGAAAGACCTCATTAAATCTATTTTTGTGTGAGTTAACAGATCTCCAAATTAACCTTTCTTTAAAACTAAAACAAAATAAGGTAGTAAAGGTCAGCCTTTTTGTACAACAAAGTTTGCTGACCACAGAGATTTTCAAGCCTGATGGCACATCTGACTGTGTGGTTGTCTCATCATTTTGGCAGTGATCTGTTTGATGCCAGTGAGGAACACTTAGACTCTAACTGTCTGAAACATGTTAACATGTACATTTTATATTTTTTTAAAAAGTAGAAAGTGAGAAGTGAAAGAGAAAATGCTAAAACATTCTTCTTTTTTTTGGTTTGTTTTTTTTTCTCAACAGTAGTAAATCATTGATGTGAAATGACTTTGCTGACAATTTGTGGGGAGAATTGTTCATCTATTAATTCATTTGCCAACTCCTTGAAAGGCAATACAGTCTTGAATTTTACATTTTCTTTTGTGTTATAATTCTCTTTATTTCACTAACAGGTAAATACAAATAAATATATTTTGACACAATAGTTGCAGAAGGACTACCTAAGAAAGCCATGCCTTACTTGAACACAGACTGTTAACAGTTTAAGGCAATTAATTGGACCTGGAAAGCAAAACTTAAGCTCATATATGCCGGTAGTCTTAATGATATTCAGGTATGTCTGAAGATGAAGGAAAAATTTATTTTAAGCATATTACTTTTTCAGTATAGGGTATAGAACCTAATGTACTTCCAAAGGAAATCGCAAATGTAATTCACCTACCTTATACATAAAAGACAAATGACAAATATTTCCAAAATTACAAATGGGAATGCTTATAAATAAAAACACTTTAGTAACACCAAATAAAGGTAGAAGAAAAAGGACAATAAAGCACTAAGAAGAAAAATGAATATGCTAAGAGTACAAATAGCATTTTAGTAACAACGTTATTACAGCAACATCTATACTTCTGAGTTGGTGTGTATCATAGAGAACTAAAATCTGATTATAAAATATGTTGAGTAACAGACAGTGCAGAATGCCAGTATTTGTAGTAAGGTGCAAGACAATTTATTTATGACATTGGTTAAAATTACTGCTACACTGAACCAGCTTCATTTTTTCTTGTCATTTTTATTTCAGTTTACACAATTTAAATAACAAATAATATGTTTCCACAGAAAGACTGTATTGTATGGCCAATATGGGGTTTTCTGCCTTTTGTCAGTACCTAACAGAACATGTTAGCATTAAAGTAATTGAGTCTGAAAACATGCTTAAAGTTAAACTTGATCAAGAAACTATGACAGAAAATCACACTGGGGGACAATGTGACTCATTAAGAACCTACCTATAACATCTAAGGGGAAAAAAATTGTATGTGTTATTGTGGGGACTTCAACAGAGAGATAATGTTCTGTATGCCTTATGAAAGCAGTACTAAAATTATTCAGAGCATTCAAAAAAATAATAGATGACTAAAATATCGGTACAATAAATTCTTTATTAAACATATATTGATGACTAAAAAAGAAGAAAAAAATCACAGTTAATGTTGGCTTAGATGAGTGAACAGATTAATTTATGACTGTTAAATAGAGGAAAATGAAAACCAGAAAAGATTCTGTGTGAAAGACTATTAATGGAAAAATCTATCTTGGCAAATTAAAAATGTACTTTACAAACTCAAAAAAAAAATTCAAATCCAAAACCTGAAATGATTCTTTCAAGTTTGTGTTGAAAACTGCCTTAGATAGAAAACAAAAAGCCCTGTTAAATAAATCAGTTTGAGAGGATGTGTATTGAAAAACAACTGGAGGAGAGCATAATTTGATAATAAGGAGGATGTATCAGCTAAGAAATTCATAAAACTGAAACAGCAGAAGGGAAAAGTAGGGAGAAATCCATGACCAGTAAGTTTGGTGAGTTCTTTTCTTTTTTTCTTTCATTTCCTTTAATGGGGCAGATGTTGGGTTTCTTGTTGTGGCTGTTAAAATGAAATTGAATGAATTCCAACAATGTTAACCAAATCTAGACAAAAATAATAGAATTCCCCAGAGTAAGGCAGAAAATGCTGAATTATTCAATAAATATTTATCTTCTGTATTTGGGTGGAGGAAAAGGAGGCAAAGAAGCAGTTAGATCATATGATAAAATATTTAGGTTTTCCATGGAAATATTAAATTGCAGCTATCAGTATTGGATGTTTTCAAGCACTCTAGACAGATAATTTCATTCAGGAGTGCAAAATATGTAGTGATACAACAGATAGGCATAAAGAAAATGAGTTAAGACTGCAAACAGAGGTGCCAATTTATAGTAAAGTTCCATTAGGAATATTAAAAGATCGGGCTGAAAGGCTTTTGCAGTTGTTAATATTGACTTCTATAAAGTTGTCTAACACTGGAAAACTTTTAAAGAAATGAAAGTAAGACAGTACTGTTCCCTATGCTTTATAAATATTGACTGTTTATAATTTTACAAGGCTGACTGTTTTTCTGGCAAAATAACTGACTGAATGATGCAGAAATCATTCATGTAAATTTTAACATTTTACATTCAGTGGCATTTTAGCATCAAGACTGATTAACCACTGAATCCACCTATACGGTTTTATGAAAGATTTTCAATTGACAGAAATTTTAATCATTGTCACTATTGGTACTTCTGTGGCCGGTGTTCTGTGTGCTCATAGTGAGGTCTTCGAGTCTGGCTTCCATTTGTAGCGTGCAAGATATGCAAGACCATAAACCTTGGCAGTTTTATGCCATGTTACAATTGCATTCTTTATTTAAAAAATCTTCATGGAGAAAGATACTAGGAAACTGCTTCTATAATGTCTGTTTTATTTCCAGCAGCTGTCTGAAGGCTGCTCTTATAGACCCATAGTTAGAATAATTGATATAGAACCTTTTGAGATGGTAAGGAATGTGATACTTCAGACCATCTGCAAAATGGTGGCCTTACAATAAAAATGAAATGAATAAAAGAAGCACCAGGTACTCACTGTATTAATCCTTTTTTCTCTGTCTGTGATCTTTTTTCTTTTACCTGTAATAGAGCTCTAACCTTTAAATGTTCTCTGAGTTGAACAGTTTTTCATGATCCAGCTGTGTCAGGATTGTTTTAGTTCAGTTTAATATATTTTTTGATTCACCATTCAGAGGGGTTTGTTTGAGTTATTTATGGGATTTATCTCCTATGCCAGACACGGGTTAATAAATCATAATTTGAATCATTACAGAATTATTCCAGTTGAATAAATGAATACGACCTCATTATAAAAAGCTCTGAAGACCATTGTTTTTTTATAACAAACAGCTGTTTGATGTTACTTTTCTAGGCACTTTCTCCCAATAAAATATAAACATGCCAAATCACTGATTCATAAGATTAAAAAAAAAAAGGTGAATTGAAGCATATTGATATTTTCTTGATCTGTTGAAGTAACAATTTTCCCCCCACAGTATCCAATACAACATCCATATGTATTTAAAGGGGATGATCCCATCCCACTTGACTCCAGACAGATGCTGTGGCCATTTCTTTTGCAGACTTAGCACGTAATTACACAGACACAGAGCATGTCAGTTCACTCACTGGATGATCCAGGAGTGATGGTCCATGCTAGTGTACACTGTGTTGGTACTGCCTTCATCCTGAGTCTTGCTATGCAGTGGCTGTCACTTCTTTGTATTGGGGCAGGCTTTCATCCAAATTCTTAATGATCTAGTTGAGGCCATTGAGCCAGCAGAGTATTATTCCCTGATCTTCTCCCCACCCCCTCTACTCCTAAATTCTTTGCATAGTTTCCCCGAAGATTTAGTAGCTTGAACTTGCTCCCCGCAGAGTCAGACAAACAGCACAGTTGACAAAACACAGGAGGCAGGATTTGGAGAAGATGGACATAATTGCAGCAGCACTAAATATTTTAATGTCAACTTTAATGGAACCTAACCCTGAAAAAAAATCACCTTACATCGCCAGCCAGCTGAACTGACTCACCCTGCGGCTGCATAGGCTGATCTAATAAAAGGAGTAGGAGGGAGGCAGGCAGGCCTGGGACCTCCCCTTTTGGCAGCTTTAGACTGGCATAACTGTAATACAAAAATGCTTAGGGTTTACTGAAGATCTGGAAGTGTGTGATTGAGTTTTACATCACCTAATTTGTGCTTGCATGTACTTTCTCATTGCTCATTGCAACTCATTTACATGACAAAATTACTTGTGAGGCAGCAAAAGGAGGAAATTAATTCAAAACAAAAATTTAAAAGTGCAAATTGGACTTTCCATAAATAACTAACCAGTCAAAATATCTATTTCAAAACTAAATGTAAATTTATTTTGGAACCTGATGGTACTCCCTCTTGTAGTACACTGAACTCCTTGTACGTTGGTACGTTCCTATTTGACCTCTCATTCCCAGGAAGGCACAAGGAGTAACAGGAATTCACTATCTGTTCACTTACTTGTTCTGCCTTTATTTTCGTGGGCTTTAGAAACTGGGTCTCAAGTTAGAGGGAAGAGGTGGATCTTACCATTTTCATCTAGTGCTTGGATCAAGCAGGAAAGGGTCATTAAACAGGAGGGAGCAGGACTGTTATGTCTGATGCAAGTTATTCCTGCTCCAGTGTCACTTGTCTCTTTCTGACCAGGTTATACAGAGAGGAATCTTTTATTAGGTAGGATGAAGAAAATAAACTCGTTGGAGGGTCTGGTTTTAACATCCTGTTAAGGAAACCTTTAATACGTAAGTTTGTAACTTTCCAGATTGCCGCTTCCCTGTCCTTAGGCAGAAACTAGAACCACCATAGTAAACGTGAGGTAGCTGGATGTTAGTTATCCTATATACATTGATGAATTATGACTCAATGCTGCGTCATCTAAAAGTAGCCATGGGATTTGTGAGATTAATAAAAGTTTCTTTGTTTCCTTCATTGTTCATCACATGTTTGAGTAAGGAGGGAGTACATGGTGGTAATTGTACTTTCAAGTATCTGGAATTGCAGACCCAGGCTTAGAAATTAATGGTCAATATTATGTTAAAATAAGAAAGTTACTTTATAACTGAGAACAAACAGTGTATAAAATTAAAAATAAACTTGTCCTTCTGTAAGCTCTGTTCAAACAACTGTACTGGTGGGTTTGTGAAGCTTGCTGGGATGTGCCCAGAGTCCTGTACTTCAAAGATAATAGCCACTTACTCTCTAGAGTCCTACTAAAGAAATAATGTTAAAGTTATTTCTTCTCTGCTAGTTTTGTCAAGCCACAGTAACTACCTATATTTCACCTGACAGCATTCTTGCCTTTTCCCTACATTTTGACACCATGACAGGTTTTGTAGTTACAAAACTGAATCTAGCTCTGTGGTTTTGAGAATTAAATGCTTTCATTTATCTTAATTCAAAATTAATAGAAGCAAGATCATAACTTGAAAATTAGTAATGCAAAATATGAGTCAGCTAGTGATGAATTTTTGTCTCCAGTCTATAACAAAGTAATAAATTCATGAATAAAGATACTGCTGAAAATGTAACATCTCCTCATATGTTTTCAAAATTAAATATTATTACTTAACACATTTAATTTTCTGCAAAAGTGTTAAAGTGTTGTATAGTCATTATTTATACAACTGTTAATATCATTGGTGTATGGACTTCACACTGGTAAGACCCCGCCAGTTGGTTCAGACACCATACTAAGGCTTGGGTTGAACTTGGATCCTTCTTCTATTCTTATAGAGTGTTTAGGAGGGAATAGAGAAATATGAGCTCACTGTCTGAGTTGGGCAGTCAACTCCTTTAGCATATCCAACGTAACTATTGCCTTGCTGTTTTCTCTGGATCCTGAGCCATTATACTTACAGAAGTGTTTTTGCACTTGCTATGGGCTTATATGGCCCTATTATGCTCTTCTTTTCATGCAAAAGGACTTTTCTGCTAGTATTGAATTGCTTCAAGAGATTTCCCATAGCAGAAGAGAAAAGGATGATGTAATTCAGTGAGGTAAGGAATTGCAACAGTCTCTTGAAGGAAGCAGAGTTCCCGTTATACTTGGTTTGGTATGGGTACTTCTGTGCTCTGGAAATAAATATATACTTTTCTGTGTATATATATGTGTATTTAAGTGTCTATTTGTAGCTAAATGAAACTTGAAGACTTAAAGTGTTTGCAGTTAAACACACTTGGCTATGAGCTTTCTCAGCACCATGAGGTAAGAATTCTTTTCAAATGGTGTGCACCTGTAGGTGCTGTAAACTAGTAGAGCTGAGATAATTTATGCTGCCTGTTACTTAGCTGTTTTTATCAGTTAATCATGCTTTGTCATTAGTTCTCTATATATATCACTCTATATGCTCTTTTTCCCCCCTGCTTCCCATATTATTCACAGGAAATGTAGGTTTAACCCATAAAAGAAGTGCAGTATTACTCTTACATATAGAGAGAAATAGCGTATTATTACAGTCCATATGCTCCACTGAAATTATGTTTCACTGACAATTTCACAAAGCTCAAGGAAAGAGGTGTAGGTGAATCTAGAATGTCCTGTAAGTTTATCTGCATGTAGGCTACTGGTTCACAACTAGATTTATTTTGCTTTATTTTGCAGCTCTAGCCACCAATACAGTAAGATTGCTAATGCACCGAATCTTCTGAAAAAAACAAACCTTCTAAGTCAATGTTCATTTCTAGTATCACTTGAGCACCACATGAAAAGAAAAGTATGTAGGAAAGTATGTCGGTAAACAAATAAAGCATGTCGATAGCAGTGTGACTGAACTCTTATCTTTTTTTTTTCTCTTGCATGTGTGGGATGGTATTTTGTTTGGCAAGATACTTTAAGAACAAATGTTAATTTGAGGATGAGAAACAATGATTCAGCTAGGAGGCCCTTCTTTCTGTAGTTACAAAACACATTAAACTGAGACTGTGGGATTGCATAAAGCCAGGGTTGAAAGGGATCTGTGGAACTGATCCAGTCCAACCCTCTGATGAAAGCCAGGCCTTAGACTTAGATGATGAAGGACTATGTCTCAAGCAGAGACTATTTGAAATAATCTCTATGAGGTGGGAGATTCCACCTCATACTTGTGCAACTTATTCCAATTTTTAATTGCTCTTATAGTGGAAGGTTGGTTTGTTTGTTTGTTTAAATCCAGACAGAATATCCCCTGAAGCAGCTTGGACCCACTGACTCATGTTCTGTCGCTGTGCACCTCTGTGAAGGAGAGTACCTCCATCCTCCTTCTAACCTCTGTTTAGGTACTGGGAGACTAGAAGACTGTCATTAATCCCTATGAGCCTTCTCTTCCCGAGATTGCCCGAATCCCTTCTTGGAACTTCTCTTTATGTTGCAAGTTCTCCAATGTCTAAATCATCCCGGTGGCTCTTCACCAGATTTTCTCTAGGTTGAACTGGAGGGACCAAATTGTTGATATTTACAATCTCACCTTAAAAATATTTGAAGAGGGCAATGCGTATAAATTTGTGAAAGCTGTCAGTTTAGTCCTACACTCTGTGTGTTGTCCTATACATGGTTTAAACCTGTGTTTATGTAGTCTTTGTATATGTCCTAGACAGGGTAAGACATTGTGGTTTTTTTCATCTAAAGACATCTATGTTTTGTTGCAATGTTTAGCAGCGTTAAAGCATTTCAGTTATATATCTCCATACTTTTCTTTTTGTTCTTTGTATGGTGTGGGTTGAAGGCTTTAGAGGGATGGGAGTCATAAATGTTCCTTCTTTTTTAAAACAAAATAAAGGGAAAAACTATTCATTTGCTCTTTTATATTTCCCACCGGGCAAAACTGCTATTGTACCAAGTACTGCTGAATAGTGAGTGTTGGTTTTAAATAATCAACTGCATAAGTGAACATATTTTGAAGCACAAACACAACATCAATAGGTTTGTGTACTGGAGTTGAACTGAAATCCCAAAAGTAATAGAAAAAATGTTTTTCAAGAAAATCCAACAACCAAAATTGTGTTATTGTCTTAAGACAATGACTGACGGCATTTGGATTACCTTATATATCCTAAACTCTGATGTTCCCTGACTCATGTTAACCTCTTTCACAAGAATCACAAATCTTCAGAGGATCTCCTATATCTATGTAATTTACTCTCTGTCAAGCATATAAACCAGTTCTCAGTAATACTTTGCATTAGGGGAGGAAAGGAAATCTCTATCATGGCTGGCCCTTGCAGTTTGATTGTCCAGATGAGACAGATGTGAAAATCCATGTTTCAACACTCACAACCATAGTTAGACTGATCCTTGATTAAATGCATTAGCTCATAGAGTCTGTTATAGTTTTGTTGTGGGGCTGGTTTTGTTGGGGTTTTGTTGATGTCACAATATTATTAATAGATACTTTTTAAATAAGATGGTTAAGATTAAGCATCAATTAATTAATTAGTTAACCAGAGTAATATTAATATTAAGTGTTTAGTTTTAGCTTCCCTTTAAAAATAAAATCAGCAGAAATCCTGGGCAGAAAAATGTTTGGGAAAGTTTTTACTCTCTCAAGTGCTTTCTTAATTGTGGCTCTTATTTCTTTCTTGTTATTGTGCTGGGCTTTACTTTGTGATTTCTACTATGTCCTACTTCAGTTATAATGCTAGATCCCTCCTATATCTTCTCCATATTTCTTGGTTTGTAATACAGATCTTTGTTTCTGAGTTCTTAATTTTTAACTTTCGTGTTCTTATATGAAATTGGAAATATTTCTGTATCATGACTAATGGTGTAGGTTGACATATTCTTTCGATCTTCTTCTTGCTTATGAGCTTATTTTTGTCCTTTTTGGTATACAAGAACGTGTATGTCTTTGCCTTAAAATGTGATTATTTTAACAAATGTTTATCCATAGTTTTGAATCTCATTCTGTTGACGTTACAGACTAAAATTTGACAGCTGGAGAAGTTCTATTTAAGAGCATACTGTGCTAAGAGCATATTCCTGCAAAGAAAAACAGTCCTATTTAAACTGAAAAACTTAAAAAGAACAACTCTTCAGCATCAAATTTCCTAAACTTCCTTTCCAATACACATTCAAAACCTAGGAAAAGTCATTTGGGATTACACCCATACCTTCAACCCAGACTGCTGCTTTTTTTTCGCATTTTCTCTATATTAGGAGAAAACCTGTGTACCCATGTGTTTAGGTTAAAATCTAGTTTTGGTAGTGAAGATGTAGAGTCTTTCACTACTATGATGAGATAGGTTAAATGCCTCCTTCAGGGAGTATGACCTGTATAGATTCCAGAGTTTAATCGAGGTCCTACTTATACCACTTAGTTACAGTATCACCAGACCAATTATACCCACATCCAGGCTTATCAGAAGTCTTGGCAGCACAAAGTCCAGAGCTATTCACTTACCCTCGACATTGCAGTAGCTTAAATTTGAGAGCTCTGAAAACAACCACATTGCTGCACTGCAGCTGGGCTGTGGACAAATGTAATTTTAGTGTCTGATGCTGTCAATCTGGCATCTTTCACAAGTAGGGATTTTATTATATAGAAATGTAATCTGTCTGCTATATCCTACAGGGTCATTATGTAGAACATGATGCTTCTTTAAAAAAGAAAAATAAAAAGGGCTAAGACTCCTAAAAAGTTGTTAACTGTGAGAGGACAGATTTTTGAAAGCCAGTGCACAGTGCCAAACTCTTGTATTGAAAAGTTTTGGCTGAAATGCTGGGACATATAGATAATATTGTCCTCAAAATCTTGCCAAAGAAACTGCAGTCAGAAATGTAGGAAATTGTCCAAGATTAGGCCTCAAACATGCTGCATTCATTACCAGCAGCTGTGCATATATGAAGTGTTTCTTTATACCACACAACCCAAACCACTGTGGCCTGTCACTGTCATTTTTATAGCAATTTGCTGACTTTTTAAGAAACAGGAAAACATTTAGCTAAAACAGAAGTTGAAATGACTGACAGAAGATAATTTAAGGGAATTTTAATGGCTACTGACTGTGTACTGTAGAACTATGCTGAAAGGCACATATATTTAAGACTTCGCTTTATGTAATAAAACTCACTAAGAAAACAAAATTATGCTAATAATAGTTTAATGTTTATTTTAAGTCATAGATACATACCTTAACAGATTCCTTAGAAAGCCAGAAAGGTGAACATGATGTAACAGTGTTATTTTGGGTGTTAGGATTTTAAGTTATCAACATTTTCTTTCAAGATAAATTCAAATATGCCTCCATTAGGGGGAGATACACATTCATCACTCAGAGCTTCAGATTTTCAGACACTGTTTGGTATGATAGATTTTCTCTTCGATGTTTTTGTTAGCTTTTAAAATACTCTGCTACTACCACCTTCTTGTACCACCAGCTTGTTGTGGGACATGTTTTTAACTTGTTTAACCAGCATGCAAAAATTTGCAGGAAAAGAGAAGGCCCAACTTTATCAATTTCTCAACACTTCAGGGGGAAAAATTATAACAGTAGAAATATCTTTATTAATTGGAGGATTTTCCAGAATGAAATATAGATGTTAAGATTTAGAAAACCTGGAGAAAATTCTGTCAAGCAGCTTTTCCTTTGCCCATCTTTTCTTTTTTCCATCCATGAAACTGCTTCTGCCTCAGGGTAGTTCAGCAAATCTATCAGTGTCTGGTTTGTTTACTTTAGGGCAAGAGCGTTTTAAACAGCAATGTGACCCTTGTGCTGGATGTTAGTATGAGTGCTATCAAAAAAGGCAAAGAATACTGATGGACTTCAGTTGATAAATTCTTGTACCAGGCTTTAGAGCATAGTAGTTTCAGATGAGGTATTGAAATCATGTTGTTACATGCCTAAGCACTCTCCATCTAGCTATCCTGTGTGGATAGCGACAAATCCCTTTTCGTTATACAGAGAACTGAAACCCACAACTAGTTGAATTCACTGTGGAATAAGTCCACTGCATGTTTGCCCTACAATCACAGCAAGTGCCACTGTGCCCTTGCATAGCCCTTGGAGTACTTTTTCCAGTGTCTGTGGTCCAGCTGCAGGAAGCACTGGCTCCTGGGAAATTTCAGAAGAATTAATGGGAGACCATATGAATAGAAAAAAGGATTTCAAACACCAGGATTCTGGTACACCACATTTGAGGGCTTGTCTCAAAATTACTTCCAGGATGAGTCTCTGCTCTTCAGCACAGAGCTCTACGGGAGACTTCCTGTGTCACCCCCATAAAGTTATCACAAAGGTATGTGGACAAAATGAGAAAGGACAATTCAAGGTAGGGAGGAGAAAAGGGGAGAGGAAGGGATGAACTGATGGCAGCAATTCTTGAAGTTCATTATTCAACAGTCACTGCCTTTGCCTAGATAAATGACTGAGTTATGTATGTATATATCACCTCCATTGTAGAAAAAGCATTTGGGTCTCTGGGTGGTAGACACAGAGATGTGAGAACAATACAACTACTAAAAGCAAACTGAAACATTAAATGTGGAATAGAGATCTTGTAATAAAATTAGGGGGTTTTTACATACATTTACCATGCAATTTTAAGAAGAAACTGTTTTCCATACTTTTCTACTCTTTTGACACCACTTCAGCCAAATACTGAGCAAAAGTAGTAAGATCACTATTTCAACTCTCATGAAGCACTAGCATCCCCAGCAAATTGGAAAGAGGGAACAGGAATCCCAAAGTAAGGGAACATCCAGATTCTTGAGAAAGGGTTGACGATGCTTCTTGTAGTATAATAGATAGCAGGGAGAAGCAAAGGCAGGTTGTGTGTATGTGGGGAAATACTTTAGGAAACACTTCTGTAGAAAGAAAAGAGAACTCTGAGACACTGGTTATGCTATAGCTGCCAATTTACCAGTATTAAGGACAGCTTCTGTAAATTTGATTATCTTCAGGATATTTGCAATAAAAGCTGCCTATTTACTGAATGCTCTTCTTATCTTTGAATCCTTCTCCAGCAGGCTTGGTTCTGACCATCTCAGATTTTTGGCCTCAGAGCTGATTCAGTCACATTGGCATTTTTAATCCTAAATGTGGCTCCCCTCTTCCATGTAGGTTTTCATTTAGGCTTACACTTTGAGTGTTTTGCTCTTTAAGTGTCAGCATGTGGTGAGTGGGAAAAATGTGGGGCTGTGTGTGATGAGTGCTGGTTCATCTGTAGTCTAAAAACCTGTGTCATGCCATTAGCTTTTGTATGCCCTCTCTCTATATATATTACATTTAATTGATTTATTTTTCTTGAGAAATATCTTTCAGGCTGAATATTCTACTACTTGTTCACATTTTAAGGACTCTCATATGAGAGAATTCAGCTGGACTTTGAGTTCCCTCTCTTGGCAGATAACACCAAAGCCTGCAAATCTGGCAGTGCTTGTGGGAAGGTCTTTAGTGAAATGCAGTTAAGTGAAATCATTTAGATGATGGAATTAGGAAATGATAGTGATAAAGTTGGCTGCTGTGAAAATAGCAGCTGAATGACAGAGCCAAAGTAGGATTTCTGAAGCTGTTTAACACACATGGATCCATGGCAGTCTGACATCTATGCAGTGGCATGCCAAGCAAATAAATAGAGTACGAGGAAGTGCTAGTGGGAAGAAAAACTTTTGAGACTATTGCATGTGATAATTTCTATGTAATATACTGTGTTTTGGAAATCTGTGCAGTGGTTAGTCTTGCTTGAAGTAAGGCGAGCCCAAGTGTACCTGTGGTACAGCCTCATGCTCTGTGTGTGAGCACAAAATATAAAGGAAGAAATATTTTCTTATCCTTTCTCCCCTCTTAAGTAAATGGTAGCTTAAAATTCTTGATAGTGTCTACACCCTGTTTCTGAATATGCAATGTCTGCTGGTATAGAATAAAATTATTTCACTAGCAGTTTGTCATGTTGGCAAATACTAAATGTGTTGGGTTGAATGTGGAAAATGATCACCTGCTCTGTAGGAGAATGAATATCCAACAGATCACTTCAAGGTGTGCCATAAATGCAATTCTAGATGCACTACAGCACTTAGTCTTGAGCTTAACAACCCACCTATCACCAGGCATTCATCATCTGCCTGAATGTGTACCATGGGAAGGTTTGTTCATGTAGGCAGTTCTAAATGTACATAAAGTATACATAAATCCTATTCTAATTATTTATGAAAACCTCTGTTTTTTTCTCTAAGAAAAGGTAATAAGATGTCTACTTAACAGCAGCCTGAAATGTTTCTTTTTTAGAAGATACATTTTTTTTAAAAAATAAACCCAAATTAATATTTTGGAAAGTATTTATTTTATTTTACGTGTATGATTTGTATAACCATTTTGTAGATAGACCACTTGCAGGGATAAGGCTCACACCAGGTGTCAGAGGAGTGTGAAATAATTTTTATGCCACCTTTCCAAGGCAATAATTGTCATATAAGCATACAGAAGTGCAGATATAGTACTTTCAGATGAACATTCTCGAACTGTATATAAAAAATCTATTTGACAGACTTACCCAAAGGATGACACTTTTTTCTGATCTTGCCAAAGCAGCAACTGTGTAAAAAGAAAATTTGCTCTGGTGGTTGGTATTTTTCCCCAAGGAGCTATGATGTAAAGGGAGGGAGGAGAAGCTGTAATTAGGAGAAAAGAAATGATTTCTTTCTACTGAGCAAAAGAAGAAATTTCTGACCTAAATGACACAGCAAGTTTTCAGTCATCTTTCTTACAACAAAAAGCCAAAATAGAAGATGGATGGCAGCAGCTGAACCCACAGTCCAAGCCACATAGATTGTGTCATGATCTGTATAATACTTATTCCAAGAAATATGTGAAATATTTTTTGTGGGAATTACATGGTTATTGATTTTTGTGTTTGTGTGCGTGCCGCTGATTTTAAAACACCTTTTTAAAGATGTAATTTTAGAGAAGTACCTTGAACCTTTTTTCTTTTTTTTTTCTTTTTTTTCCCAGATAATCAAAATACAGTTAAACTTTTCTAGAGGCATGAAATTCTAGCTTCATCATTAGGAATAGAATGGTTTTTTAGAGCTTAATCTCTTATACTGATAGGATTTCCCTGCTGGTGGTCTTTACCAATTCTAAGAGATTCACAATAGGCTGGTTTGTTCACAAAAGCCAATTCTTTTTGGCAGACCTCTATACAAAACTATTTTACTCTAAATGGATTGTTTCAAACAGCCTACACATACCTTGTTTGTTAAGAGATGTCCTGTGTCTCATGAGTTTACATACCAAATTGACTCTTTTTCCTTCCAGTTACTTTTTTTATGTCATTTTCATTTGCAGTAAATATCTTTCTCTTTTGCTTCCTGACAAAAGTGTAAATCTTTAATTAAAAAAATAATCCAGTAATCCAGAGGGATTTAGAGCTGTGGACCCAAGTATTAAATGTAAATCAAAACTTAGTCAGTTGGAAGCTGCTTATTATGAAGATTAGACACTCAGTCTCCAGTTCGGAGCATTAGCTGTGCAAGCAACTGCTTCTTTGCCTTCTTTTACTGATGAAAGGCAGTGAGTAGCAGCTGCTGATAGAGGCTACTGCAAAACAATAGGAAAACAATACAAAAATGAAGGGAGGAAGGTGCCACAATTGTGCATGTTTTAGGATCTTTAACAGTTTTCCTTTTAGTGTCCTGATGAGGCATTGAAATGAGTACCACAAATACAAACAAGTTTCAAATTCATAGAGAGTTCAGTTTAAAGAAAGATGTAAGGTTCAGATTATAGTTGGACTTTTCTTTCTTTAGTGAAGTGTTTAAAGTTTTTCCTAAAATATTATTGCTTTTCCTCAAAAATTAGGTAAAATGACCTGAAAACACCAGAGCATTATTTTTTTGCTCCATTTCACTACTGTTATTCATATAGCAGTTCTTCTGAAACAAATAGCATTAATCCTTTTTTTTATTTATTTTGGAGGCGGGATATTTCTTTCAAAGGGCTTATTGATACATCATCTAATCCCCTAGACCCTTCATGAAAATGTCCTCTTCCTCCTCACTTGGCTGTACTATAAGATAAGGAAAGCATGTATTCTTTGTGTTTCCAAGAACTGTGTTAATCATTCAAAGCATCTGTGCCCTTTTTCTCTGCCGGCTGACTGGTACTGTAGATATTTAAACACAGGAATGTATCAGTGAAAAAGTAACTAAAAACTATATAAATACTATGAAAAGCATCATGATTAATATTTATGTCTTCAGTAATTCAGAATTTGGAGCTCAAGATATTCAATTTGTATATTAACTGTAAGTTTATGTTTTCCCATACCCTTATATGTGACCAATTATATAAGCAGGATGATTCTAATCAGGACATTCTACTGTTAAACAGCAAAAATCTAGGTATTGAAATACAAAAATATTTTGCATTTTTTACTTTGCCCTATACTGCATTGCTGGGAAATTATTCATTATATGAATCTGTAGCACTCAAAAATCACAGAGCAAATGTACACTGAATAGTTTTGTATGGCTTCTTAGGAAAAAAAAACCAACACATATTACCCACTTGCATTCCAGAAACATGTCATAATTTAATCCTTTATTGAAAGGACTATGTTTTTGCTATAACTCTTTTCCTACCCCAGTTACATTTACTTGCTTACAATTTCCACTTGTATTTTTAGAAAAATGCTGATCTGAAACTGCAAAATTCTTGATACAGTCTTGGAAGGGGTTATAAAAAATAGAGTTAGACTTTATCAATGTAAATGAAAAGAAAAAAGTTTATTGTTTTCAGATTTGAACACTAAATCTGTGAGCTCATCAAGGTCTTAGTCTGTTCTTGTTTAAATCAGCATCATTACTGCATGAAAAATGGTTCATCTTAATCTTCACTTGTGAGAAAAAAATAGTCAATGTAGCATACTATTTAAATGCTTAAGAACTACAAGATGTTCTATATTAAATATATTTGGGCACGTGCTTTCTCATGGGAACACATTATCCTGCTAATCCTGTTGATATCAGATAGTATTCTTAACACCTTCATTTCTAGACATGAATTTACCTTTTTTTTAAACACATTTCAAGCAGGAACTGGAAAGCTGTATTATCACTATTTTGTTTGATCAAGTCTATTTTGTAAAATTGATATTGTTATAATTGATATCTTATCTAATAAAAATGTTTACATTTCGTAAACCCTGATTTTTATAGAGTTGTAAGAAAAACATGTTCCAAAGTGATATACTGATGCTGTGCAATTTCAGTTTCTAGGTAGATACTCCATTTTTATTTCTTTGTAATACACACAACAGCATCCCTTTAAAGTACACCTAGCATCTCAGTAGAAGTAGCTGTAACACTAATTATTTATGATAGGATGTCTTAACAGGGCACTTAGGCTACTACTATTCAAATAGGTGAATTAGTATTTGGCTAAAAAGGTGTTTGTTCCCTTTTAATAAAAGTCACTGGTCATCATGAATATTGATAAATAGCTGAAATGATAATCTTGATGAGGAGAAGAAAGGCTCAGCGATTAGGATAGGCCTCAGATTATCGGAGGCATCATGTTTTCCCTCTCCCATGGTACTACTTTTGTGGTACTGACAAGTCAGCTTTGTGCCTCCATTTGGCAGTGAAAAATGGGTACAATAAAGTTTTCTTTGGTATGATGGCACTTATGGAACATTACAGTAAGGACTGAGTTGTTATGTGCTGCAAGGAGTACAGCTTCAGTGCCTGGGCCACTCTAGTCTAATGACTACCCAGAGTCACCTCCAGTGTAACCTCTTAAGTCCTTTCCAGGTGTCAGCTTTAAGTGATGGAATTACTAATGTGTCAGTTTTCTGTGATAATACTTATCTTTATCAGAGAGTCAGTATGGCTGCTTGTTACCACCTTTAAAATCCTGGATACCTGACACAAATTCAAATGTGAATATAAAAATTAATCATTGTGACTAAGCTGTAATAGGCCTCCCTCCTCAGCCAAATGCAAACCAGCCAGTTAGAAAGCTGAAACAAAGCCCTCCCTCCAGAAACTAACCACATTCACAGTTCTCCCTGTTTTCATACACTCTGGAAAAATATGAACTATGCAACATGCTATGAAGGCCATAAAATTTGAGCTCTTCTGGATCAGGGAAGAGAAATCAGTTCCAAAAGCTTTGAGTTCCCACAAAGAACATCCCGTTAGCAGTTTCTCACCCTCTTATACCAGCAAGGCCCCTAGCTCACTTGTTTTCACTTCTCTGTATTGTGGCAATATGACAGAGACAGTGTGAGAGAGGAAGAGAAATTCTTTCACATATGTCAAGGCCAGCTGTGTGGTACCTTTCAGTTATTTAAAAAAAAGGTAAGTTTTCAGGTGACCCTTCTGTTGACCTGAAAAGGCCACCATGGCTTGAGTTCAGCAGGGGATGAGTGTCTGTTGCCCATGAAATGCAGTTCCCACTAAAGAGAGTAAAAGTGGCTACAGTAGTGATAAATGTACCTGCAGATAGCCGCATGGATTAACACAGCTCTAATTTATTCCACATTAAGAAAAAGGACTATAATGAGTTATTAATAAAGACTAAAAATGGGTTCAAATTCAATGGTTAATACTCTGCATAATTTACTATAATAATCCTTCTGACCAAATAATTTTTTTAGAAGTGCTTGTCTCTTTTCCTATGAATGAAACACATGCTATTCTTCCCACACACACACCTACCCCCAAGGTTTTGTTTGATCTTTCTTACTCTTTGGGCGTGAGCTATGTTGGCATAAAGTGTTGGCATATCCATGGTAGAGTTTGCTTCACCCCCATTTGTCTACTCCATATAAATATTTTCCTAAGCAAACATTTATGTTCCAGATTTCTTTAGTGTTGCACCTAATAGATTTCATAAATCATTTGTGCTGGCATTAGTGGGACAGTGGAATCTCAGCACAGGAAATCTCATAGCAAAGGAAAATTCCATTGCAGCTGGCTGAAAATGGAGAGAAGTGGATCCACTGCAGTGACATCCATGTCTTATTTTTTTGATAGGCTGCAGTTCTCAGTGTCTTTCCTTCCATAGCATGTGGCTCTTGGAGGACCCAATATCCTGCTCTCTGCACAGGTCCACAGCAGTATTCTGTAGAGGGGGTGCAATTACAGGTGCTCTCAGAGGGCAGTAATTCAAATGAGCTCTGGAGCTCTGCATGAGCTGACTCCAAGCATCCAGTTCTCATTCCTCCTTCTTTCAAGATCTCTAAGGATATATGACTGAATTAATTACTTAGTAAATTTTTCAACGGCAGAAAGCGCTTATCCATAGGTACTCCAGCAGTTTGGAAAATAGTATTTGTCTGATCTAATACCCCATTTATTACAACTAGAGCTCTTGGAAGAGATGCTGAGAATATGAATGTTGCTGTGGAATTGCTAGAAACTTCCTTAAAATGACTACATTAGTTCATGATTTCATCTCATAGGTCTTTCTTGGCTGGTCTTGCAGTTATCACAGATAGGACTCTGTCCAGAATTTGAACTGCAAAAAGCTTCCCATTTTTATCAAACTGCCCCAAAAGCCTGAGTAAAGTTTAAGTCAATAATAACTACATTACAGTTTCTCTCCTGTGCTAAGCCAAAGCACATGTAGTCTGTTGCATATCTGATTTGAAGACCTTCGGGTCAAGATGTACTATTAGTGCTATTACTTTCGGATTTTTTCAGTATTTTCCCCCCATGCCAGCCAGGACTGCCCTCATCAAGACATGGCTACTTAGACCATTATTCTCCCCCTCGTTTTGCAGAATTCTACTGTTTCAATCTGTATAGTCTTTGTTTCTCCAGGAAGTTGCAAATGAGCACTAATTGTGTGAGCTTTTTGAATGTTATTAAATTTCTTATGAATAATACATCTGAAATATGTGCTTTTATTGCAGCTTTCTACATAACAGTGTTGAAAACATATTCTGGAAAGATACCATCTTCCCTGGAAGTATTGTAGAAACATTAACAATATCTTGATCTGATTTTTGGCAAAATATGACTTCTGGGCAGCTGCTGTGATAACTTGGCCTGTGTCAGCAACAGATCTTTTAATTGGGTGAGGAGAGTTAAGTTAGTTGTTTTTAGCAAAGGTCCAAGGTAAAAAGAAAACCATAATAGGAGTTTTGTAGGAATTCCTACATGTCACTGTATTTTCTAAGCCAACTCAGAAGGTTCTTTGTGTAGTAGTGTTAAGAACGAGATAATCATTGGAAATAATGACTCACACAGACATTTTAAAAGATTAAAAATCTGTTTTTTAAAATAAAGACAGAGGCAGTAACTTCAGTTTGATTACCAGCTGAAAACAAAATTTTTCTGGTTTTAATATTTATATCTGCATATTTTGTAGGCATCTTGTTGTTCCTGCTCTCTCTACAGTATATCAGAAATTAATGGTAATGTGAATGCTTCATTTTGTACCTAATATTTGATAGCTTTATCTGACAGCCATGATGCATACTGTGTCCAGTCAGATCGAGCTGCAGCTCCAAAGGCTTCATTAGCAGCAGACTTGATTATAAATTGTGAAGTAGTGTTTTGAAGTAAGCAGGGTCTATTATATTCATGCCTCTATAGACATGAAGAAAAACTGTCTCCTAAGGTGGTAAATGGAGGGGGAGGTGTTTGTGTTTCAATTAAAGCACAGGTGGTGCGTGATGAGGCGCCGGTGTCACATCTGCGCGCTCACAGCTGCGCTCTGGTCCCGGCCCGGTCCCTGCGCTCCTCCTCGAGCTCCGGCCGTGCCCGACCGAACCCGTCTGCTCACACCGCCCTGAGCTCCTGCCCGCGAACGCCTTGCGGGCTGCGGGGACGGCTTGGAGCAGGCAGGTAGTTTACAATAATATAACAACTACCTCGCGCGGCAGCGAGTTTATTTTGTGTCAGGGAAAATCCCCGCGTTTTGCGGTGAATCGCGGCCGCGGCCCCGCGCTGCCCGTGCCGACAGCGCTGCAGCGGCGGCTCCGCGCTCGCCCTGAAGGATCCCGCTGCCTCTCCCCGGAGCTTCCGGCCTCGGCTGCACCGCCCGCCGCGGCCCGAAGGGTTAGCGGTGCCAGGGCCGGCCCGTCCCCGCGGGGGCACACGAGCGGCTGCCGCCAGCCTATGGTGCGGGGCCGAGCCGGCGGCAGCGCTCTCGGGCCGCAGCCGGCGGCCGGGCGCGTTCGGGCGGCCCGGGGTGCGGGCGCGGGGCGGGCGGGGGCGGTGCCGGGCCGGGCGGGGCGGTGCCGGCTCATTTTGCGCGGCTCGGGTGCGCCTGGAGTGAAGCCGGCGGGCAGCGGGACCCGGCCGCCGGGCGCGGGTGGTGGGGCTAAGCCGAGAGGTAACCGCTTTTGTCCTGCTTCGTGCCGTGCTGCTGAAAGAGCCCGACCCGGTGTCTGGCTGGGATGCGGTAGGAGAGATTTGCGGGATCGGAGATGTAAGAAATGAGAAGTTTTTGCATAATTTGCGTTTGAGGTATCGCATCTCGCTGCGCAGTGAAGCCTTCGAGCTCCCTCGCCCGACTCTGTTACGCTCGTGTGATGGGAAAAGTATAAAGTGCTTCTGATTTTTGTGCTTCCTAGAGGCTGCGGTAGCTGCAGCACTGGGGGGGATGTGGAAGAGATTGTGCTCGTTCAAAAGTCTAGAAAGAAAAATGTAACTTTACAAATACAGTGCAAATTATGCAAATAAAAGTACGGAAGAAATCAGGCCAGAATAATTTCGAAAGGATTGTAAAATCCTTCATTTAAAGCTTAGTGTAATCTTTGACATTTACGTGGGCATCCGAAAAAAAAAAACAACCCTAAAGCAGAGCTCTGGTGTGGAAGTACAGCGCTGCTGTGAGCAGACACATTTGTGTCTGCTTCTCATTTAAAGTGCCAGCTCCTTCTTTTTTGTATACCCAATAAACAATATGCATAGAATATACAGCTGGGTCACAAAGTCATTCTATATTCTTAAAGCTTAATATAATCAAATTCATTGCCTAAAGATGCTGTAGTTGAAGATTTGATCCTTTTTCACTGAAGTGGAAATACTTTCAGTAATTGAAAGCAGATTCACGTCTGGAGTTGTACAAGCCAAGGTTTTCATTTTTAAAATAAACCTTTTGTTCTTCAGCTTTAAATCTTTCAGTGAGCCACCCGGAGACCTGTGTTAATTGCTAGAGTAGACTTTAAGGAAGGATTGGGTGAAAAAAATCCTTGAGAAATTTATGTCAGGAATTAAATTTACATGAAATTATAATGTCTGTATTCCAGTGCATGAACATACCATTGCATCTTTTGTGCACACTACGGTTTAGTTTTCCTGTTCATCCACGTGAATCTGAATTTGAACTACCCATCTGTCTGCAGAGGGTTTTGTTTTAAACTATCTTCGCTTATGTTCACCTTACTTAAAAATCTGAACTTTGAAGATTTGGGGAAATACCAATCTGCTCCAGTAAACAAACGTGACACTTTGCAGTATTAGCTCCCCTTTGTTAACTTTGTGCCTGCTTTCTGGCTGTTCCTGTGGAAAGCTTTCAGAAACCTTGCCTTCTGATATTTCAGCGATGGGGAAAGAAACTTAGGATGTTAACTACCAGACTCTCAGACAAAGAAAGAGCTACTCTCAAGCTGTTTGTTAGCAGCTTTGAAGGTAAAGAACAATGGAGGGAAAGGAAGGGAAGTACCTTCTCTCCTAAGCACTCTAATCCACAGAGTAAATTCACTAAAAATGCGTGGACAAGTTACTGAAGATGGCAAGAGTCCCCTATCCTTTAGAAAGTGTATTAATTGCTGAACAGACGCAAGGATCTAATTGCCTGATGTTAAGTACTGGCTATCATTAAGATAAGAATTTGTAATTTACATAATAGTACTAAAGGGACCAGGTTTATTTCCCTGAACTTCTAGGTGGTGTGCACTTAGCTGGTGTAGTTCACTCTAACTTCTTTTCTTTCGAAAGGTAAATCTTTATCCTCAGTAAGCTTAGGTGGAAGTATTTGAGTAAAACCTGGGAAGCGGGAAGTGCTCAAACAAGAACAGAAAAATCTAGCTTACCGGTTTTTTTCATCCCTCACATTGGGGCTCAAAACTGTCAAGCAGTTCAGTAACTACAAATGAGATGTTACAAAATTTTTCGATTATTCACTCTGTAATTCCGTGTGGAGAATGGCCTCATATATGTCATAGTACAGGGTTTTTTTCTTTCAAGGAGTTATAAAAATAGTATGTTACAATTTAGCAAGAAACCTACAGCAACAGGACCTCTAAAAAAACATTTAATGATTAGATGGCTTTGGCTTGTCATTTTTACTTTCTGAACTTTTTGTAGTAAAGTTGAGAATACAAGAAGTTATATGTTTCATGCAGTATGGGATACATTTTATTTTATTGTTTTCCTTTTGGAGAAAAGTAGCTGATATTGTACCTGTCTAGAAAAATTGATAATTGATGTTTTAAAACAATGTAAAATGTTATGTCAGATGTGTGTTCATTCTAAAGGTCCACAATAGAATGCTGCCAAGCACCCATCAGCTTTGAAAGCTGACTTTTCTTAATTACAGATAATGAGTAAGAGGTTGAACGTTGAAGTAAACTTTTCTAATAGTGTCAAATTTTAGTACTGTAGAGTTTGTCCTTTGGCTTGGTAGATATAGAAATATCTCTAAATATCAGTGTATGATGCAAACAGACTCAACTTAAGGAATTTGTCTTGAGCTGTACTCTTGCATTTCTAATGTGCATCTGTGAAGATTTAACACAACTTTTCAAATTACTGAAATGGTCTGATAAGCAATTATGAGATCAGACTTTATAACTTTTATTACTGTAACTTTTATTGCTTCCCAATTCACTTGTTGAACTAAACAAGGGAAAATAAAAGGTCATAATATGTACACTTTGTACGACGTAGGCATTTGAGTGGTGATATCAGAAAATAGGACTTAACTGTATTGTTGTCCAAAATGAGAAGGGACATTATATTTCCTATCCTTTTTGCATGTATACAAAGGCCTTATTGCTGGTCATTACATTCTAAATATGGCTATAGACACTCTCTGGGGTTTTGAAAGACTTTCTCCAGAGGTAGTTACAGATTTATGCATTTCAGAACAGCAAGAGGGCTTTTGTATGTTCAGTGATGTACGAAACATGATGCTGTGAGCTGGTGACTTCTGTAATGGTTTGAAGATGTATACCTCTTTTTAGATTTGAAGGGTTTTATACAAAATAAGGAATTAGGATGAATAAAGTAACTGTACTAATAAAATGTTTCAGTAGTTTTCCAATTTAAGTTAAGCTTTTCACATGTTAGGGACAAGTGAAAAAAATGACACTTGTGTTCCTATGGAAAACTTCACCCATGTTAAAACTCTCAACAGGATAGATAGGTGGTTGTATGGAAAACAGTCATTCACCTTCATTGTCTAAGATTGAAGGAATTCAAAGTGCAATTATACAGGAAAACTTCAGAACTCACTGAAGGTAACAACAAAGGTACATAGTCTTCTTTTGAGGTTGGCTAGGGCAGCCATTTATCCAAACTTGAAATAATTGTTTTGTGTGAACTGCTATAATGTAGATTGTTTATGAAGCAAGTCCTTTAAATGTAAGAAGGAGGTAGAAATCTCATATCTGGAGACAGTATATCATTCTGGTGGGATCGACATGGTAAACGAAACACAGGGTTATAATTTTGAGGCCTAGCTCAGAGTGAAAAGCTTATTAATGACTTGTTATATACAGCAGAAAGGATTTTTCACAGCAACGGTATATGAATCATTGCAAACTTCATGTTTTTGATATGGTAATCACTGATTTTTGTATTGAGTACTAGAAGGTATCTTTATAGGAGGTTTAAATTCTGGTGTATTTAGAATTCAGGAATTGGGTCTGCATTAAGGAGTGTTACAGCAAAAGATTAAGCCAAATACCTGAATATGTTGAAATTTGCACAAACTACATCTGCAACTCAAAGTAACGGTGGCCTGACAAAAAGGCAGAGGTAGACATTGGTGTACTTTCTGAAGACCTGCACTATGATAAAACTTTGATTAAATACATGTAACAGCGTTTCTGCATACTTTATTTTCTATGGCAAAGGAACAGCAATTTTTGCAGTAACAGTGAGCTAACGTATCTAGTATCACATCAACAGTGAGTTATGGGTTTTTGTCTTTCTGATACATCTTGCTGTTTTGCCTCCTTCTTGCTTTTGAAGAGGATTCAGACCTATACAAAAATATTTCTAAGACGTTTAGAAGAAAAACAGATTTAGAAGGAAAACAAATTAAAATGAGATCTGTTGCATGAAACTGCAAAAATAACATGCAACTGCTTTACCCACTTTTTTATTGTTTTTACTGTGTTTCAGTTGTTATTAGTCCAAGAACTATTGATATGGAGCTTTTGTTTCTTGGTATCAAGAAAAATTAGTATCCTGGAGAACTCTTTGGAGTGTAAGAGTATATATTAATCAAAATTAAAGAAGAAAGCAACTGCTGTTACAGAATTATATTATTTGGTTGGTTTTCATCATTGTATAAATCATGAGAAAGCACTACCTTAGGCTTCCAGATTGTCATAACTGCCAAATTAATTTTTAAACTACTTTAATTTTCACCTCTAATATAGTTGCTGACCATACACAAAGGAAAAAAAAAAAGGAACCGAAATGCTTTTTTTAGAGCAGCTTTTGGTTTAATCATATAGACCTGCTTTTTCATAAAATGTTACAGTACGTATGTATGAATTATAACCATTTCCAAATCTGCAGAAATTTCAGAGTTGTTAATTTTTGCAGAACATTTTTCCTCTTAAGTCATAAACTGTGTTAAAGAAAAGACTGTTATCCAGGGAGTTGTAAAAAGTAGCCTGGAAAGTCTTTTATGTTCTTTCTTTTAAATAGAATAGAATTGCCTTATGTAACAAAGTTAACTTTGTCAACCTTTTATAATTATTTAACCATTATTTCATTTTACCCCCTGCTTAAACATTGTACATTAATGCAATAGACACCTGGCTGTGCTCTTAAAAGTTTATTTGTCTTTCAATTCCTGTGATAGTAGGGGGCAGTATATCTCCTTAATTATCTTTGTTCAGGGAAATGTTGAAAGGCCAGGGTAGTTAAACAAGGCCATTTGGATTTGCAGTAAGGTCGAAGTCAAATGCAAGGAAAGTGGTTAAATGCATTATCATCTTATTGAGCACATCATCAGTAAAGTGACCTTGATGGAGGTGGAAAAAGCCATTTGGCTATTTTATGACAGCCACCTCTCTGCTGGCTTTATCCCCGGCAGAGAGTACTTCAAATAGCTTTATCACAGTCTTCTCTTGTTGCTTTGAAATCTGATTTTTCTTAATTACAGATTACAAGTTAGAGGCTGAATGTTGAAATGAACTTTTCTAATAATGGCAAATTTTAGTACTGAAGAGTTTATCCTTTGGCTTGGCAGATATAGAAATATCTCTAAATTGACTATCAAGGTGACCTTTATGTTGATTATTGTGTATCTGCCTGTAAGGGTCTCATATTGATAATCGTTGTTTTTTATTCATTACTCTACTACTTTTTAAACTGTTTTTTAACTACTGTGAGGACAGACAAACTAACTTCTAACCTTAGCAGCAGGGATATTGTTTGTTTTAATGTGTGTTATTTATGTTTTTATGAAGATACTCAAACTATGGGAGGCCTGTGGTTAAGCTGGAAACAAATAGTTTATAAAATATAAAACTAATGCTTAAATTTCTGTCGCACCTGTGTTTTGTAATGGTAGTCAGTATTGATGTTTTAAAAGCTTACAAAAGTAAAATTCTAGCTATTGCATGTTATTGTAAGTATTTAATCAAAATATACTCAACTGTCCATCTTCCTCTCTCTCCTTTTTAACTCTCTTTTCTCATTAAAAAAGAGTTTCTTTCATTTGTGTAAAACTGCATTGATTTTGAATAAACAGTAATTTACAATTTTTGGCTTTTAAAAGACCTTAGTGCTAGGGGTTTTTTACAGTGCTTTCTTTACAGGTATTGACATAATTATTAAGAAAATTTTAAAACAAATGCACAAAATACAAGGAAAAACAGTATCAGGAAAACTCAATCCAAATTTGAGCACCTGAAGATATAGGTTAATTGGATGAAACTCACAGCAGAGCATTAAAAATTATTAGAGACTAAAGGGAATGATTTATAAGAAAAGATGAAAAGAAAGAAACAATAATATAGCATTGTCACATGGCAGATCTGTACCAGTGGTAGAACTTTGTGCAAAATTTTTAAAAAGACCGTGTGGACTCAGGTGGTATATCTAGATGGAATAACATGAAATTAAGAACCAAAGTATTAAGCTGCATATCAAGACTCATTTTGTAATGATAACATCCTGGAGGTTATGGAAAATATCTCAGCACAATTGATAGAAGTCGTATTTTTTTAAGAACAAGTATTACTTGTTTTGTAGTAGTGTGTTGAGTGTGGCTGTTATACCTTTTGTTCCTAAGTTCTGATTATATGTTGTCATTTGGAAGGTAAATGTATTTAACTTCTGCTTTGTGACCAGTGATCTCTCATTCAGCATGTAGGTGATCTCCTAAGAGAGCAGGGTTCTTCTTTCCATTATCACCTCTGTCCTTGGAGCTGGAAAGCATCTAATTGTTGTCTTCTCACCAGTTTTACAGCAGTAAGAAAGCATGTTAACCTTGGGTTTGCAGTATTTTTCTGAGACTTGTTACTTTGGGGAGTTAGGATTTTAAAGTTTCCAGTCGCCAGCAATGTTTTGGCATGGTCTTTAGTGCTGGGTTGTAGAGTCTGGGTGTGTACTCAGCATGAAGCATCATCATCCGTGCCCTTCACCTTTATAATACAAAGAATTTTCTTACATTTTTCTTTCTGTTTAATTGTTCTTGCTTCCTCCTGAGCACTCTCCTGGTACTTATAGATCATGTTCTGCCATAAAGCCGGGAGGATTATCTGTATGTGGGTGTGTTTCCATATGCCCAACCAGAAGACAAGCCTTTTGAAGGCGGACATGTAAAGTCAGAGTTTGAAAATGTAATTCTATCAAAGTTGCTTTTTCATCAGATAAGTTCAGGAAGGTTGCCACACAGATAGGCCTGTCCATTGTCTTGTAACTATACTGAATCTTAAGATCTCTCCTATCAACCAAGAGACAAGCAGTGAGCTAACGGATCATTTTGCTGATAGTTTTCAACTATCCCTTGAAAACTGTGCCGAAAGCACTGACAATATTGAAGTCTTTTTTGTAGCCTAGAAGTACCTCAAAAAATTTCCCTTTTCCTCCCCCATCTTCCTTTTCCTTTGCCCCTCCATTGGCCATTTTGGTTTATGGAGCCGGACACGTGTTTCATTGCCAGGAGAGTTTCTTCTTAACAGTTGTCCTTTCTCTAGAAGATATAGTAAGGTTCATGACATTTAATAGGTATCTTCAGAGCATTTCAAATAGTCTTATTCTGCAAACCCTGCTACTCCTCATTTGTGCAAGATCCCTGTGTTTACCACTGTCTTTTTCCCAGGAAGTCAAGGAATCTCAAACAGATTTTTCAGTCAGCGGGTTACTCTCTGGATGTAAACCCTTCTCCCCGATGATTTTTTTTCTCTCAGTGGCATTTGCATAGTATTTCGAGTTATTCCTCAACAGCTCTGCCAGCTTTTCACAGAACAGACCTGTGTATTATTTATCAGTTCTCTTTTCTCATTCCTGCCCTCCAGCTTTTACATTACCCCCTCATCCTAGTCCTTTCTACCTAATCCTAATTTACTGCTGATCAGAGCCATGGCAGCGGAACCAGTTACATAAGAGGGAAAAAAAGGAATAAAAATAAAAACCTACATCAGACAAAGTTATGTTTTTGCCTTTGAGGCAATTGGTTTAGCTTGCAGTGATCTCGGTGAAACCGGGCAGAGCTGAGCATTCTTCATTCCACTTGTATATTGTCTGCTTTTGTTTCCTGTAGTGTAACTGTTCCTTATAAAATAACAGGTAACAAATAGTTCTTTCTGAGTATTTGGTTTCTCTCTGCAGCATACAGCAGAGCTTGTACTGAAATCTGTTCTGTGATTGTTTTTTCCTCTGTCTTTTCGGGTGTAGCTTTATATGTGTGTGGAGTTCCCATGTGTGTTCTTGTGCCAGATGTGGTCAGTATTAAACTCGTATGCAGTAGACTACAGAGTGGTCTTTACCAAGAAATACCAATATATACTGTGTCCTATTTTAGAAGACTGTGAATTACCATAGTTCCATGGAAGTAGGCTTATTTGGTACAGTCTGTATAGAAACTTTATTAACGTAATTTGTAGACTGATTTGTTGGTCTGAAACAGCATATGCATGTATGTGTGTAGTTTGCATTTCAGCCAAGGAAAGGAGTCCCCTACACCCAGCTGGCTTGTATTCCTCTTGTGTTCATGGCTATAAAACAGCGACTCTTTAACATTATACCTGAGAATTGAAAGTGTCCTAGAATACATTAGATAAGAGGCCATGGATGTTGATAAATCCAGAAGCTTGGAAAAGCAGTAATACTTGAGAAGTATTGGAAAGCATCAGTTCTGCTTGCCTGATGAGAACAGCTTGCAGCTGTAGGTGGTGTGCTGGAGGGTAGCAGCTATAGCCATGAGGCATTCCATCCTTGCTTGGGTTTTCCAAATCCTGCGATGTGGTGGAAGAGGTCAACGAAAGGCAAAAAGAGACCAGCCTTTTATTTTCACTACAGAGAGTAAAACTACATTATAGAGGAGGAGAGAGATACATAGTGTTTGTGAGCACTATAAAGGAAACGAGCCAAGGTCCGTTTTCTGTTACAGAACAAGCGCTGCTGATGTGCACATGTGCTTCACCAACAACTTGGGCACCTCATTCATTCAACCTACTGGGAACAGTCTGGGGCCCATACCATTCCTTCAGTTTGTTGGGTGTTATCTGGTTGTTAGAGCTAGAAATTAAGGCAGGAAGAATGCTATCAATTACAAGTTATTGGTGATTTTGTGCCAGTTTTTGCCCTCAAGCTTGGACTAAGCTGCAAGTTAAGTTAGCACAGATATAAGCATTGAGCCTGAGGCTCATGGTAGGGATAAGAGGGGAAATGGTAAAACAAAGGCCTTTGCAGGGACACACCTGTGGCTCTAAACAAATTTGTATTTGACAGAAACCTTTAACACTTTCCAGCATAAACAATGCAAACTTAACAGCAAATTCACCCAGTATGTCTGTCTCAAAATATTTTTCACACTGCCATTCCAGTTACATCTGGATTTCCTTGTTCTTTTTCTCTCCCTAGTGACTTCTGTATGGGGCTGTCAGGCCAGGGGAGGTGGGAAACCTTTTTAACATGTTCCTGACAGACCTGGAGACCCTCTTAAAAGATAGTAATTATCTCCACTTTATTAATTATTGATTTCACGGATTCACTTCCTGTTCTAGGAACATTCAAACTATGCTTTTGCTTCCAGATTTCTTTGTTACATAGCTCTTAATTTAGGATAAGGAGGTTATTTTTTTTATTCCTTTAAAAAAAAAAAGACAAAACCACACAAGAATATGAAATCTCAGTTCCCATTCAGCACTCAGCCTAGTTGAGAGGTTGCATGCATAACTACCTTACATGTACCTGTTCTCGCCAGATTTGTGCTCCTTTATCAATGAAATCAGCTTGAAAAAAGTTCAGCTTTGCCTTATTTTCATATACATTTCCACATTTTTTGGGACAAGTAAAAATACTGTAACTCATACTGGCAGTCACACTTCATTTCTTAAGTGAGATGACTAAGCAACAAGACATATTTTGATGTATTTTCTGCTATATGTAGATATATGCAATACATTTTTTAGTTCATAGAAGGAAGTTCTTCACTTACACACACAACATCCTAAAAGTCATAAACCTTTGTACCATGATATTCCTATTACTGCTACTTTTAAATTGGTTGAAAAGTCTATAAATAGTCCCTTTTGGCTACCCATATGAAGAGCCTGAAGAAATGCACTCAACTCTCTTGTAAGTCAATTATAACTCACACTAAAAATCTTTCTGTGCCAGAGGAATGACCTAGCTAGCTTATGTTTTGGATGGAAGTACATCTCCTTTTATAAAGCCACCGTTCTGTTTAAAGAAAATGTTTAGCACTGAAGCATGGAAGCCAAATTTTTGTAAAATAGTGGACTGATATTTTGTAAAATAGCTAGCTGATCTATTATTCAGTTATCTACAGCTCTCTCTTTCACTTAAATGCTGTTTGTAATTCTGCAGACAGACCTTCTACCTTTGCCTCATAATTCTGGATAGCTCTTCTCCGCCTCAGTAGGATTAAAATGAAGCAGAAAGAAAATTCTTGTTTACTTTTTGTAACCAAACAGGTAATAGGCAATTCACTGTCACTGTGACAGTGGCATGCTTTGAGGTGACACAGGGTCTTTTCAGTGAGGCAGATGTGTGCGTACTGCACTGTTAACGTGCCTTCTGTCCAGACAGGCCAGTGTTTTCAAAAGGAACTCCCATAGTCAAAGTTTCAGAGACTTAGTGGAAGGAGGGTTATCTTATTGGTCTAATCATTTGGAAAAATGTAACAGTAGCATTTTATATATATATATATATATAAATGTATTATATAAAATAACAATAATAGTGCACACTTTTCTCTGAAATACCTGACTTTTGCAAGTATCTGTGATGTAGTTAGTAAAGCAGATTTTATCAAGTTTCTTTGCTCCTCCACATAGTGAACTTGCTTCTTTCCTTTATATGTAGTGCAAGTTGATGTGCCAATGCAGGGAAATTAGATAACCCTGTCGAAGAAGGCCAAAAGCTTACTCTGTAATAAAACATATAGAAAATTTTAGAATTTAGTATTGAGGCTGTATACAGTGTGCATGGAATGAGTATAGTTACACATCTATGACATAAGCAAATCAGGATCAAATCAATGCATCTATATGTTATGTAAGACTTCACTGCATATAGTTTTTTTCTCATATTTTCTTATTGTACTTTCCTGAGTTATGCCAAAAAGAAGACAATGAAAGATGCTGCTATTAGTTACAGTAAATTCATATATCCATACTTAAAATATCTGCTATTGCGTGTCTGCTAACAGAAAACTTGAAAGTAATCTAGATACAGCCTCACAAAATAAGAGTTTTTAGGTTGTTCAGGCTACATCTAGAGTTCTGGTGAGCTTAATGAACTCGCTTTTGAATACAAAAAGTGATGGACATTATTAGAACATATATATGCCTTCAAACTTTAGGGGTATGTCGCAGGTTATTTCAGGAATATGTAATAAGACTTGTCGTAGTCTTGGTGTATTAAGTGGCAGCTCAAGTTCTCTGTGCAACCTGAATTAAACTAAGAAATCTCTTGGAGGTTGAATGTGGGATCCAAAGTCTGAATCTTTGGAATTTTCTATATCCTAATGCAAATTAGGAATCATTGCCTCCCAGAATTATTTCAAGGTAGTGCCAGCTAGCTCCTTGAGAGCACCCATCCCTATTGCATTCGGATGTGTCTGCAAAGATACCCCTCCAGTGTTCATAGTTTCACATTATGGCGCAGAGCTACCTAAGAAGGCCCAGGACCAGTGCAGTTCTGGTACAGTTTGGGTTGGAAACCACTAATCTAGACTGTTAGACCAAGGCATTGATTATTAAAATAAAATATTATTATAAATTTAAATATCTACATTTATAAAAATATCTTGGGCTCCCAAGGAAGAAATCTAAAGCTTTTTATTTCCCCCCACTTCTTCAGAGGAAATTTGTATGCAGGCTGAATAATGTACCAAATTTCAGCCAGATATGAATTAAAACTGCTAAGTTATGAATGCTTGAGAAACAGAGTGCATAGTAGAAATGACAGTTCCAGGACAGGAATGCCAGGACCTGCTATAATAACTTAATATTATAAGTGCAATAAAATCAGAAATAAGCACCCTCATGTTTTAGAAGGAAATTATGACTAGACACATTGCTTTTATAGACAAATTCCCTGCTATGTTGCAGCTGTAGCACTAGCAGGTCTTTACATGCCTATACGAGTAAATCAGTGTAAAGAGGCAGTGTATTCCAAGCTAGCAATCACCTTTTTTCTTTTTTATATATCTTTATTACAAGCGTCTGTAAAGTTTGAAGTGCTGCCTACTGGAGTAAAGTTCCCTGAAACAGATGTCTTATGTGTGTTGAATGTGTCTTGCTTGGCCCTTCTCAGGTCAGGAACTCTTAAAGTCATAAGGTAACAAAATGTTTATTTATTTATTTTACGGGTTATGGTGATATTAATTGCAGGTACCATTCAGATGGTCAGCATTTGACAATGGTTATCCTTTTCATTCTATGAAATCCTTGAGAAAGAGGAAAAAGCCATTTACTGAGAGAGTTGTTACTGTTGTTCAGAAGCATCCTAATCTGTTTTCCATACTCTGTAAATGATCACAAGCACTCGAATGTACGGTGGGGGTTTTTTTACTGTCACAAAACACTCTTGAATGAAGGATTTGGAAAGCAGCTTTGCAGGAAGCAAGGTAATGGGCGTATTTTAAACTCCTTCATTGACATAAAGGAAAAGAATGTTTCAAGTTGTTACTTGCATTGTAATGTGTGAATAATAAAACACTATCAACACTATTAGGCAACTGACTACAAGGTTTTATTGGATAGCAATAGATTACAAGTGTGACTGTGTTTGAAATCAAATAGGTACAATATTTATGACAATAAATACAGTAAAAGCAGTAGTCCTTGCTATCCCTTAGAGAATATTGAACAGTTAAATCCCAAGAGACTTAGAAATACAAATATAATGGGATATGCCTGGTAGAATACATTCCTCTTGTACTTTCTACTGAAATTTAAACATAATTTGAGTAGTAGCTTTCCTACTTGCCTGTGACTGATGTTAAACCTTACATGTTAAGATATTAAAACTCACATCTATAGCCAATAAAATACATAATCTGTGATAATATGAATGGAAAATGGGTAATAAATTTATGTTAGTTATGAACAGAATTTAAATGTGTAGGTCTCCGTGGACCCGGAAAATTTTTTTCTTTCATCATTTCTAAAAGGCTTTGTGTAATGCCAAAATTCCTGCATGAACAGGTGTAAAAAATGGACTTATCAGAAAGTCGGACTAGTCAGCTGAAATATTTTGAGTAGACAATATTTTTCTTCATGCAGTAGAGCTGTGAGAGGAATTGTAGACACTGGATTCTTGAATATATCATAAAACAATCTTAAAATTGTTGAAGAATCTGTGGTTTAGTAGCCTGTGTAAATTTACATTAATACTTTTAAATGATGCATCTGTTAGTATGTGGAATAATGGTGTTTTGATTACAAATTTGGTAGTGGTAAATACCAAGAACATGTTAAAACCACAGCACCTTTTTTACCAGTAAAACCTCCTAACTGGTTACTGCAGATAGATTTTCATAATGAAACAGTGGATCATTTCTTGTAAGAAGCTATAAGGCTAGAACTATTGCATAAAACATGATAAGAATATAATGAAAAAGACCATAGGCTGTTTGCTCTCACTGATGGTAGACCAAGGCTATTACAGGAACATAAGTAACGGGCTTACTTTTTGCAAAATGTTTGTAGGAGAGGTATATTGGCAAACCTTGCATCCTGTTCACAGCATCTATTATTTCAGTGAAAAAATTTTGGTTTCCATTGTTTTAACTGAATTCTGCTGCTGATACAATTACATCTGAAGTAGAACGTTTACTGGGGTATATGTGTTTGTTTAGAGGTATGATTATTTTTCCCCCGTTTCTATTAGGAGACTTGGTCTACTATCATACACATATTCATCTATTTCTTGCAGTTTTTATAGCAAATTGGAATCCCTTAGTTGTAAATATGTTGTCAGCTATTTCACATTAGTATTGTTTTCTCTGAGAATGTCACAGTGGTATTTTTCACCAAGAATAAACCTAATCGGCTACATTGAGAAAATACTGACAGTGCTCACATACACATTTTGAGAAAGTAAAACAAAGTATTACTCTACCCTCCTTATATGTAGTGAGTTTGCTATAGGGACGCTCCAGTGACTTAAAACAAGTGCTTGCAGAGAGCAACTGAGCTTTTGCTTGTTACGTTTTCTCCTGCATGCACTATCACAGTTATATCCAGCCCTGAAAGTCTTATCTCCACTATATCAGCAGTTGGAACTAAGTTTTGTCCCTAAAGCTTTTCAGTCCAAAAAACATCTCCTCTGAGCTAAATCCCTGGCTGCTTAGAGTAAGGTGGAGAGTTGTAGATGTGAAGGATGAGGAGAAAGAAAGTTGAAGTTTATGTTGCTGTGCTGTAATAACGGTGCAGTGTCTGGATTTACAAGTTTATTGAATGGTGATCCACGGACACTGTGTAGTACATGCTGTTTCTCAGGGTGGCTAACATATCTGACAGAGGCATTGATGACAGACTCCTGTTTCAGATGGATTTGGTGTAGGCATTACTTGTCTCTATTATAAAAACATTTTCTGGCAGGATTTGTCTGCATTTGATTTCTTTAAATTATTGTTTAAAAAGATAAAAATAAAACCCAGACCAAAGCCAGGACAAATCCAAATAGCTGGGACAAGGTGCTAGTTTAGAGATTATATAATTATGTGTAGCACAGTGAGAGGCCTGTATTTGTTTGAAATACACTTAAAATATGTGTAAAATGAGAAGAAAATAGCAATATATCTTGAAGTTAAAACCTCTTCATTGCTTGCAGTTTACATTGAATGTCTGTCTTAACATGCTATGCATTCATTAATTTAATACAAAAACACCATCTATATAACAAAGATCAAGATAACTTCTGTTTTTTCTTCATATTGAACGAAGTAGTTGCCAGATAGCATGCAGCAAGAAGAGCAAACACCTTCCCCCTCTTTCCCCACCTTTGGTGCCTGGAGTACGGTTTTCTTTCATATTCTTTCTTAACTGGTGTGTTAGTGGACATTGTCTATGACTGGCATATATCTGAGCAGCTACAATTTTGGTATCCCAATTCTAGAACTACTCTGTTACTTCTGCCTTTTTTGCTTCAAAACCTGACCTAGAGCACAGACTGACTGGCATAAAATAAAATACTGGTGTTTGTTTCCAAATAAAGGTGGGTGATGTGCTATAAAAGGAAGAGAACCTACTGAACTTTGCAACTTCCCAAATAACTGCAGTGCTGCACAAATCTGAACAAAAACCTCATACTAACAGTATCTTCGAGTATACCTTTTTAAGGTGGCTTTTAGTTTCTAACTTGCTGTTCTACTCATCTGTAACTGCTTCTCAAGCTTGTCACCCTGCTGCTTCTAGCTGCTCTGCAGACACGCAGGCTACCCAAAGCTTTACGTTTATAAAGCATTGCCCTATTACTCTGTCCTGCTGGTTGATCACATTGGACAGGAATTAAGGTTCCTGCTTATCTCAAATTTTAGCAGAGACCCCACTTACTGTCAGTGTAAGGAAGGCAAACTGGTCTGGTACTAGAACAGACAAGTTCTTCTCCAACCCAAATTTGCAGGGACCCAATTTTTGCACATGGAACAAGATTTTGTGAAGGATTCAAATAATTTTTCTTATATAGAATCTGCCCATACGACTGTAATAGGCAGGATTTTCTATGACTGTTCTCAGGGACAGGAGAAGATAAAAAAGGGAAGTTGTTTCTGCCATTATGACCCTAAATCTTAGGATGGAGTTGTTCTCTAAGGATTGAGCCAATCTTGAGCCAACAGTTCACTGCTGCTGAAAAAAATAATACAGAAGAAAACAGGTGGGGGGAAAAGGGCATAGTTTTCTATTGGGTTAGCAAGTCAAATCAGTTCCCATGGAGATAGATGGCTAGTAAAGGGCAGAGAGGGGGAGGCAGGAATGGCTTGCTAGAGCAGGTGGAAGGTAGGGTGGGGTCACCTCATTTTGGTGATGGACAATGATGGCTCACCCTTAAACTATAACTTCAGCCTTTGTTTTTAGCGCTGATGTCAAATACTTGTGATCTTTTAAAACCTGTGTCCTTTTTTGCATCTTCTTTAGCATTCAGCTGAAGGCACTGGTGGTGGCAGAATGGCTTGAACTTCTGCAGAGAGATATCTGATTTTGTGCTCCACATCAATCTCTTGTTCTTTAAGGTTATTTCCTTGCACTTGCTATATATGTAGGGCACAGACATATTAGTTAAACGTGTACGTTGATGGTTGCAGTATTGGTGACATTGAAGGTTTCAGTGCTGACTTGCAGTGTATTTGTGATTTATTTACTTTTTGGGATACCCAGTGGGATATGAGAGTGAACTTGTCCTGCTCTTATTTGAGCCTCTGTATGCTTACTGTGCACATTTGTGCAATTGCTGTGAAGAAAAAATCACTACAATAGACCTGTGAAGCTGAGCAGCTGTAGTGGCTTTCTCCACAGAAAAATGTCTATCCCAGACACCCTGTGAGTTTGCTGTTTGTGTCTTATTGCTACTGTGCCCTGGCAGCACAGGAGCATGGTCCTGCTTGAAAAACATGCTGCTGTACAATCTGGACTGCGACTGGTCCTCTCTCCAAAACCCTGCCACTCAATCTCATTGCCCTCCTGCTTTATGAGACTTATGTACTCCTTAAAAACATCTCTCAAACAGCTGCACAAGGTGCATGCAGGCAAGCACTTTTAAATAATATGGCTCCTTTAATAGCTAGTCTTTAGAGCAGAGTGAGATGAGATGAGCTGAGCTTGATTCACAGAGCTGAATGTTTGCCCAGTTCCTCTGTAGCATTCACCCCTAAGGAAAAATGACAGTGTGCAATCACTTTGGCATAGCTAGATGCCATGTAAGTGTCATACAGTATCCACAGCTGGTTACTCACAAGTTAGAGAAGATGATGAAGTATTTTGAAAGAATAAGAATTAAAGGCCTATTCCTTTATTCTAGAAAAAAAACCAAAATGCTTTGTTCTCAACGTATGAATCTCTTTGCTGTTGGTCCCTCAACCTTAGTACTAGGTGATTTTATAATCTCTTGAACAAAACCAGGGACTGGTGGGCAAAACAAGACAGTGAAGCAACAAAGAATTCATTACTCAAATTTTTTTTTTTTAATAAGCAAAAAAGTTTATATTGAGTCATCCCAGCTCTCTCCTAGTGCTTCATTTTGTGTGAGTTTGCAAAGAAGATGCAGAGAGGCCAACGTTCCGGGAGGAGATCTCATCTAATCCTGTAGCCTACAGAGAGGAAAGGCTGGACAGAAGGATTGCATGTGCTCTTGTTGCATTCATTTATGGTAGTGCAGCTTTGCCATTTGCCAACCAAGTAGATATTTAAAAGTGGAGAACGTCAGTCTGATAAATTCAATTACTGTTTGTAATAAGGCTTATCTGATAAGCAGTATTTCTGTAAGGTCAGTTCTACATTTTAGTTGTTTTACTGCCAACTCTTGCTAATAGACTGGACACTTGTCTTGAGAGGTCAGGTTTGTTCTGTGGTTTTGTTAAGGGTAAGAGCTGTTAGACGTGATATGAGGCTGTACAGCCTTTTTGGACAGCAAATCCCTGCAAAAAGCCTCTCACCCTGTGGGCAGGGACAGCACATGGCCTGTAGGCACTGAGCCCTGGTGCTAGGTCTGAAGCTTGCTTGAGTTTTGAACGAGTGCATAAATGTCTCCAAGTCCAGTTTGTTTCAAAAGAGACAATGCCCAGAGAAGCTTACTTCTTCAGATATCATTTGACTTCAACTATTTTAATTAGTTTTACTGACAGTAAAGGAGAGTGACTGTGATATGTCAGCAAACAAACTAATTTTTGTTCATAGCATGTAGTATTAATAATACTGAGCAGAGCATTGAAATGCCTGATGTGGAGCCCTCTTCTGCAAACGGAAAGATACAGAGTATCTTTGGTTCAATAGTTGCATTTCATCAGGTTTACTGAAGTTCGATCAAGTGTAAAGAACATGCTGAACTGTTTTGCAGAATTTGATAGGAGATAAACACTTGTTTTAGTGCACAGAGAGGTCCTTGTTTGATGATAAAGCTGAGATTAGTATCAGCGGATGAAATGTTATATTTTCCACAAAACCCTTCATTTACGAATTTAAATATAAAATGCTTTCAAAAAGTGAACTTTTAATGTAACTTGATTCAACTGAGGGGAGAAAACATTAAGAAACAAGAGAAAAGTGATTTTTTTAAAAACATTTTATTTTTTATTCAGATTGCTTGTACTTGACTGTTGGTTTGTAGTGAATCATCCACTCTGTTCTTAGTAGAACACAGACATTAACTCTTGCTTTTAATTCAGTGTGCGATGAACAAGGCAACTTCATGGGTAAAAGTTAATTGTTAGTAAAGCAGGAGATATGTGTAAAGAGAGTAGATAATCCAGATAAATTGCGAGTTCACAGTAGCCTTATACGTGATCTTTTCTGAGAGTAGGTTAAATCAAACAAGCCTGATTGCATTTATGAGGCTTCATTCCAGGCTAACACTGAGTAAGAAAAATGCTGGTTGCCATTTCATGGGTTGCCAGAACCACAAATTCTTACCAGACTCTGGCATACAGGGAGTTTTTATCAAGAAATGCTCCCAAATCCACTACTGGAAGCATTTAGTAAGTGCCAATGCCTCTCTAAATTTCTACATGATAATTTCTTTGTGCTTTTTTTGTAACCAAACCTAACATTATCTGAAAAAGAAACTTACTGTATATTGTTTTATTGTACTGTAGGTGGTTTCACTGTTGGTTCTTAGTATATTCACAGAAGCAGACATCGCCCTCCATTTAGAGAGGGATACACTGTCTCCTTAAAATGGCACTCTGGAATGGGTCACTGGATGTGTTGTCAGACCACATTTAAAATAAAACCAGGATCAGAAGCTTTCATAGGTTCAGAGTGGCATAGGCCATATCGTACAGAAAGTCAAATACCTCACCAGATAAACATTTCAAGTCACTTCCCTGTCAGAAGAGTCTCTTTATATTTTCCTGCTAGTGCTTGGGACCCCAGAGGCAGTGTCTGTAGCCACCTGCAGTGTGAGTAACCTCAAAAGACTTTGAATATTCCCTATTGTCATTCTGAAATTTTTGTGCATACAGTGTACAGTGCTAGTACCTTGATGAGCCCCTTTGTTTTTGTCGTATGCCAGGTGCTGCTATTGCATCCCCAAATGATGGTGAAGGGTTTTGACGAGTAACTTTCATTATTTCACATATTCTAAAATTATTTTGTGTTTTAACTGTGGGAACATTCTGCTTGAGTTCAGTACTTTATGAACTTAATTTTCTTAAAATGCTCTGTTATGACATAAATCCACAGAGGGGAAAGTGTGTGTCAGCTGGTGTCATCCTGCAGTGTTTGGTGAAGGCCTTTTTGCAGGACTAGAATATTTTAGTACCCATGCAAAGTAAACTGAGTAATTTGGGAACTCTGGACTTGTTGCTTTTAACTGCCCTAATTGTAGCATGTTTAACAGTAAAAAAAATTTGCACTCTTTTATGAAGGGCTTATAGGTGCTGTGGCAGAAGGGTATGACTGAAATATGGACTTCTTTTGAGAAGCCAAAATAAATGGCATCATTTTACTTTTTTGTTACTGTTGTCCAAGGTTTGTCATGTTTCTAGTGTTGCTATTAATGTCTTCTTAAATGTCAGCTTCAAACTGCTGATGGTGATCATCTCATGTCATATTGCTAAATATATACAGGCTGTTGAGAATGTCTGATGTAAATGTTATGCCAGACACTTACATATGCATATTAGAAGTCTTCTTATGCTAAATAGCTGCTATCAAATACATACTTAACTATTTTCCTAAGTGGTATACAAAACAAGTTGAGTCCTTTTTTTTTTTTCAGGAGTCCTCATGCTGTTGTATTATTTTAAATGAATTGTGATAGGGAAGATCTTGCTTCTGAATAATTAGGACACTAAATGCTGCTAAGTAAGAAATTCCAGATATATCTTCACTGTTGAACTGAAAGCTAATGTATTTTTCTTGTGAATGTTTCTCTGAAAGATCTGGGTGCATGTGACACTACCACCTGGCAGTCAAATGAAGAAAACCAAAAATGTCTCAAGGACATTCTTAGTTAAACTTTATAATATGTTCAAAAAAAATGTTGGTCCTTGTAGTCTGATAAATTCAATACAATTTCAGTTGTTGTTAAATAGCTCTTAATTTTCTTTTCTCTGAGTCATTTTGAAAATTAA
Organism: Manacus vitellinus; assembly: GCF_001715985.3. Classification (NCBI taxonomy): domain Eukaryota; kingdom Metazoa; phylum Chordata; class Aves; order Passeriformes; family Pipridae; genus Manacus; species Manacus vitellinus. The sequence continues at coordinate 28,036,330 of NW_021938789.1, read as the reverse complement.
AAATCGTTTTAAGACAGGTTCTTAGGGCCTTTGAATTGATTGACTGTGTGTGTGCAGTGTAAATTGTGGTGTTCAGTTTACTACTTCTTGGAAGCACTATGTGTGAAGTTTTTCTCTCATACATATTGAATTTCATGTGTTTATTTGAAGTATGCTACATTTGTAATTGGGATTGAGACATCAATTATATGCTGTTGGAGCTATTCTTTAAATTCTTTTCTTTATAAGAAATCACCTGTAGCTTCACTGTGTAAATAAGATTGCAAACATAACGGAAAAATGAGTTAGTATCTTGTTGCTACTGAAAGTGGTTGCAAATGACTGTGGAGATTACATACCAAGGGAATAAGATTTCGCCTTTACGATGGTTTTGTGATGTTTCCAGTGGCCTTTAATATCTGCCATTATGCTATTTTCATGGTTCAAAAGCAAGGTCTTGAAATTCTAGAATTATAAATATATTTATTATATTCACCACATCCACTAAAAAAAAGATGTATCTGACTTCTAGCACATGAATACATAATTGAGGAATTTCAAAGTGCTTGTATCTTGTTAGAACAGCAAACTTTGGATATCAAATAGGCAATTTTGAAGAAATGAGGGATGCTATTTGTTTTTATTAAGCTGGGATTTGAATGTTTGGAGAAAGCATTGGGGGAAGCATTTCTTTTGAAATGGAAGTAATATTCCTCATTTGTAATGATAAAAATGTTATTTTGGCATAGTTACATTCTTTATAAATAAATCTAGGAGGCTGTGCCTAAAAGAAATATGCTTATTTGCCATGTTTACTTATAGCTTTGGCTTTTTATTATTATTTTCATTTTCAGGGCGTTTCTGTGTAACACCAAAACCATAATTGAATATGCTGCTTTCTAAATGTGCCATTGTTGCTTTGTGATGGAAAGGCCAGTGTATTGATTACAGAATATTGATGCATTGAAAACTCCATGTTCTATTGCCAAGTCATAAAGGAAATTAGTGAGTGATGTTTTTCAGTCAAGGAATTGCAGAATAAAGTTAAAATTAACTATGTTAGCTGACCACAAACAAAGAAAAAGACAAGGATAAAAAAATGAGCTTGGAATTCAGCCATTTCCTCTCTTTTTGTTTATTCAATTAACATCTTTCCATCTTTTGTGCAGCTTTTCACTCTTGTCCTCTTGGTTATTCACATATTCCAAGTCTTGTGTAAGTGTGCCTTTTGTATCCCGAGAAGCTTGCACTTTCTATGGAAGATTAAGGTTTCAGTTGGTCAATCTAAATTTACAGAAGCCAACATAGTTGTATGATTTTAGATGTAATGTACAATAAATGAGATGATGTAACGGAAGTTTCTTGGTTTAGACCTGTCTTATATCCTGATTGACCCTCTTCCCACCACAAGAAATTTTAATTCTTTTTATATATTTCAGTGTCCAACCTTAAGACATTTTGTACTGTTTCTCTAATTACCTTATGAAGTGACATTTGGAGAACCCTTATGGACTATTAGGAAATAATTTTCATAAAGGTTGCTCTTCAGTATGGGTTGTGGGAAAAATTAGTTCTTTTTTGGTAGGTTATGTTTGTTTACAAGGAAATTGCACTGGCTTTACCTTATTAAGTGTAGGATACACTCTTCTTCATGCAGTTATTGTGTCTTCTGCTATAAATCAATAATTCAATACAATCTATTCTAGCTCAGGCTTACAATTTTAGTGCATTTTGTGCTTATGGTGAATATGATTATTCTTAAATGTGTTTGAAATAAAGGACAGCTTTATGAACTCAGCATTATAAGTGTTGATCCTGGTTTGGATGCCTTGTGTTTCAGCATAAGCATGAGGTCGTTTGTTTTGTTATCAGGAATTCTTACAAGAGGTCCATGTGCTGGAAACGGACAAGCTAGTGTGGAGAAACTGGCAAATACAGAGAGGTGCAATCAGCAGAAAAGGAAAGAAAATTTTCTAAAGTGATATATATCCAGTAATAACAGAAATAAGGGAGGAAATTACAGTATGGTTGTATGACAGTATATGTTGGAAATATGCGTAGATAGGAGAAAGTTATCTAAGTCCTGGATTTTTTTTTAAGAGTAGACTGCACACAGCACAGAGAAATAACACACATAAAAGCAAGGAGAGGGAAGGGATAATTCAGTAAGTCTTTTCTATCTCAAACTTACAGCTGAAGCCTCTATGTGAGATTCAGTTGGACATGAAACTTGTGCCATAGATTTAAGTGCTATACGCCCTTCACCATGTCCTGAACTGTGAATCAGGAGCAGCTGAGCATATGATGACCCTCTCTTGCTTTGGGTAGATCAAATTAGGACATTCTTTACAGTAATTCAATACAAAAATTTTAGTTAATATAGGGGAGGATTTAACCTAATGGTAAAGAAGACTGTGCGTGCATGAAACTTAGGATAGCCCTTGCACTGGAATGTTCGGTGCAGTTGAGTTATTTTCCTTTAAAATTTTTCTTTTGGAGTTGAATAGTGCCAATTCAGACCTTGTCAAGCCTGCATTTTGTGTTGTGAAATACAGTCAGTGGCAGCCATCATGTACAGCAGGTATGATACCAAGAGGACTGTCTCCATGCAGCTTGGATGGATCCACAGGTGTGAGTGTCTTATAATCCAGTCTTTCTGAGCACTCCCTCCCTTTCCAAGATTACACCCATGACAGCCCCACAGAGGTATTTGTTGCTGGTCTTGATATTGTTAATATTAAATATTAAAATTGAGTATTAAATATTAATATTTTAGTAGTTACATAAGTCTCCGCACATCTTTAGAGCCTCTTTGTACTAACCACTTTTCAACCATGTAGAGGCATGGCCCTGTCCTCAAGAGCTTGTAATATATAACAAGGGTATATGAAAAAATGGGGAAGGATAATTCAGTCATATACTTTATCTTATATATTTTGATTTTTATTTATGAGTAAAAAGCCAAATATTCCTATTTTCTCTTCAGCCAAGCTGTTGGTTGGCTGATCTGGAAGGAGAAACTGCAAATAGATATGCATTTGGATTTGCTTGCCCTTCCTTTATACTTAGGCATATGTCTGTAATATATAAAAGCTTGTCGCTTCTCTTCCAAATTTAAAAAAAATAATAATAATTTCAGATGCAATATTCAAAAATATAAAGAGAATGAAATTTATAGGTCATGTTCCTGGGCTTCCCCTTATAGTTTGCCATCTAAAGAATATCCCAGTGCTAGAAAAATGCCTTTTATAGCTAAATTTTACTGACTTTAGTCAAATTGACAACAATACAAATTGATTCCAGATCCAGGATCCAGATTTATTGTAATTGTTTGAAAACAGATGCTGATTCAAATCATTGCATTTAACAGCTGGAAATAAAATGCCATTGTTTGGTGGTAAAGTGTTAATTTGTATGACTTGGGGTGCAGAGCAAACTGCTCCAAGGGGAGCCTCTGCTGTGCCATTCGTGACTGTGCTGCTCAGGAGAGGCAGTGGGGCAAAGGCACAAGGAGGAGGCTGTTGCAACAGGATGGTCCTCCAAAATGGCTTGTTTTGGTCAGCTGGGGCATTGGAGAGTCCCATCCAGGAGGATGCTCCAGAGCAGATGGACAGAAGCGGGGCTGTGTTTGCTTACAGTTGCAGTGATCAGGAATAAAATTTGTTTAGATAAGATTACCTGAGGCCAGCCAGTTTTTATAGTATAGTCTGAGCAGAAGCAACTCTGGGAAGACAGATGCTTTATTTGTAATGACTTGTAAGGATTACTGCGGTCCCTACTACACAAAGCCCCTCAATGCACTCTGATGATCAAGGATGTCTGTCACGCAAGAACTGCTGAGTTCAATCATACAATCTGCTCCAATATGGCTTGTTTCCTTTTGTGGTTGTATGACAGTATCAAAAGTTCCTGACCAGTTTGCCTGGCCTGCTGGCAAGCATGTCTGATTTGTATGGCGCTCCTGCTTTTGGTCAGAAAGGGATCCAGTCTATCCATGCTTCTGGCTTTTCTGCATGCTCTGTTTAGTGTCATGTTCATTTTCTCCCACTGACCTTAACCTCTCATATCAGTGCTGTAAAAGTTCGTAATTTCTTGAAGTGTTTCTGCTTTCTGTGAAACCTAACTATGAAAAAGTGATGTTTTAAATACTGTGTCTTGTTCTAGATACTACGTATTTTCCACATATTAGCATTTCTAATGTTGTCTGTTTTTGAATGGTTTCAGGTTTTTCTAATTATTACTTAATATTAAAAGTCATCTTGCCCTATAAATAACAACTATGTAGTGACATGAAACATATGTCAATATTTCATATTCTGTGTTCAGGAATAAAGTCTCTTCATGAAAACACTAGTTAATGTTAAAGTGCTTTGTTTATTTGGGGCTTCTAAGCATTACATGTTTTATAATCTGGTGGTGTATGATAACGTGAGACCGTGGTGTTTTTATGATGTTTTACATTGACTTACATACATACATTACTGCAAAACTTACAGTTCTGTGGTCTCTGTTTTAACTGCCACAGTCCTTTAAATAAATCTCTGGGAATAAGGTTTAAATCTGTGTGATGACAAATAGGACTGCAATGTTTTCAAATTGATGTCTTCTCAGAGCAAAAGAGGGCCATGACCACTCTGTCCAGCCAAGCAGTGTGATAGCCACACTAGCTCATCATGATGTCACTCTTCTTCCACACTTCTTTGCTTCAGTTTCCATGACTGGTCATCATCATTTTATAATCATTTTTAAGAATGTGCATGGTCCAACCTCTCTGACTCTTCATTACTCCTGTTACTACAGGGTTATATAATTCTATGGTGTCCTTCATGTGTTTCCAGCATGTTCTTCTTATCTCTGAATCAGAGTTCCTAAACTCTACAGAGTATGGCAAAGCTCACTGGAAACCCACGACACTGTTGTAGCTGTTGAGACACAATGTGCTGATTCCCCCCAAAATTATTTTCATCTTGTGTTCCTGCCCCTTTCACTTTTTCCATAGTGGACTCCTCCTCTAGCCCCTTCCACACTCCTGGCAGTAGGTGAACTCTGTGTTCCTGTATTTCTTATTAGCTTGAATGGGGAGTTATAAAACAATTCAAGTGAACTTTTTGCTCTTGACAGTCACTCAGTCACTAGTGCCCTCAGGGTTATCTTATTGGAGCTTTTGTTTCCCTTTTCAGAGTTAATCAGAGACATAAAGACTATTTTGTCTTGAGAGCTACAACCACTGAAAAGCAACGAAGGATCAGCACAAATCACTAAACTTCTTATGGCATATAAGTCTTGGTCATCTCATTAAGTATTTATCTATGCTCTCTTTTTTTTCCTGCAGCTGTCATGTTTCTCAGAGGGGACATGGTACCTTATCACCACATCCACATGCCTTTATGCCTCTTTGTGAAGTAGCAATGGGAAGCTCAATCTTTTTTTTAGCAAGTCAGACATAGAAAAACTGCTTTTAGTTTAAGCATTTTTCAGTCTTGCAGGAGAATATTATGGTGTGAGCTGTTTTAAGTTCTGTTTGCCTAAGTATGACCTGGCTTTCGTAGTTCATTATTCTTTGCAGTATCTGAATTCTTTGGGATTTGTTTCTGATGGTTTGGTTTGGGTTTTTTTAATTTAACTGTTTGTTTGGATTTGGGTTTTTTCTTTTTAGTGGGTTTTTTTTTGGTTTTGGTTTTTGTTTTTTTTGTTACTAGCCTTGTAGTCTGCATCATTAGTATGGTTTAAACCATAATGAGGCATTTCCCTTTTTTGCGGTCTTATTTCTTTTCTGAATAAAGGATTTCAGTCATGGGAAGTGAATACCTGGTTTTGTACAGGTTTGTTCATCTACTGCATGAAGGTTCCTGTACTTTTCACATTGTTCTTGATGTCGAGCGTCATTGCAGCCTAGATGGGTTGCCCATGAGTGGATTGCTCTTCTGCCATCTGGGTCACTATGTATTTAAAAGTACTGAGCTTCAGTATATCCCAAAGAGTACTTTCTGACCCAAAAGGAGAAGTGAAAGTACAGTTGTTAGAACTTGGCTGTAAAAAGGAGCTAAATTTTTCTATCAGTAACATCTATATGTACTGAAGATTTTTTTTTTCACCTGTCCCCACAGGGTGAAATATTCATATTATGTTTTCTGTATTATTTAGCTTTGGAAGGACAGTGGAAAACTCTGCTCTGTTTTTATGTGTTACTGTGTACTGAAATTCTGGCTTTTCCTGAGTTATTCTTATATGTATTTATGGACTCCTAGTCTCGTTTTAGAGGACATGTATGCAGGGCTTAGTATACAAACACAGCAGCTTTTTATGATGCAGACTCAGAATTAAGGAAGTTTTCTTGTGCTTCTGTATTTTTGATTTTGTCAAGAGGATTGCTAACTGCTCGCTTCTGTATGTTGACGGGAACATTTGTATTTCTATAACAATTCTGGTCTGGAATTCATTCCCTGCTACAAGTTTTTCCCAGTATTCTTTTTATCCTGTATGTTTGAAATACTGTATTTCACTTTCTGATGTTCTACTCAGTATGGCCATTGAACCTCTCTACTATGCTACAAGCACAAAATTTTGATCCTATTTTTATCTAACATCTCTGTATTTCAAACTACTATCATGATGCATAGCAACTATTAAGTAATTTGCTGCATTTACAATCTCCATAACATTGCTACTAGAATTTACTTTTCATTCTGTTTTTTCAAGTTTGGCCAAAATTTGACTATTTCTCTATTTAAAAGAAGATGTTTTCTTGTGTATGACTGATCCTTTGACATCTTTTTTTAAATTATTTTCTCTTTGGATTAATTTAATTTATTCTGATGACTGATACTGTGCTTTGTGTAAATTCAGTGAGTAGCTTGTCTGAGAAATTCACACTAAAATGCAAGCAGATGAGATGATTTCTCTGAGTAAGCCAAAATAAGTTGAATAGAGGAATATCCTTGTCAAAGAAACCTTAAAGAAAGTTTTATGTCTGAAATTGTGAAAGACAGTTTCATTTGTCAGCTATTTTGAAGAAAATAAAAAGTTGAGGCCAGAAAATAAAGAAAACAAGCATCAGTTGTTGTTATCATAAATTCTTGTGTGTGATTCTGCTTTTTTTCTTCCCTTTCATGAGTTGTAGATGTTGACAGTGGCCATAATACAGAAATTTTACGGGAGTTTTACCAGAACCTTTACCAATGCTGAAAATCTATTTCCAGAGTTGTTGTCTAGATCCACTGTAGTGCTTGAGTCATTAAATTCTCTAATCTTGTGGCAGGGGGGGGAAATTAAATTAACAGGACTTTAAAATGTGCTTAAACTTGGGGCTAGTAGTGAATTAGGTTCTGTGTTCAGGGCACAACAGACTTGAATGGCTCCTTTGAAGGAATCCTACCCTAGAGGGCTGAGTAACTTCATGCTCATTAAAAGTAGGAATCATAACTTGACCTTTGGCAATAGATTCTCTATGCTTTTGACTGTGCTTTAGATGAGGCAAATAAATGCGGTGCTTTAGATGCTGTTGCAGTTTATATGGAGTAATGAAAGAAAAACTCGTCTCCTTCTACGTAAAGACATTTTCGCTCCCCCTGTTGCTACTACACATTCAGCGGCACTGACATAGAAAAGAGAGGCATTACCAGAGTCAGCAAGACCTTAGGGACCATTGTTGTTTTAAGTAGTGCAACTGAAACATGCTCTGAACAAGGTAAGAGGACAGTAGTCTGGAAACCTCTCATAGCTGCCCCTTTCTCAGCCATACAGCTGCTAGTGGGAAGTGTCACCGACATGACTTGGTGCGTCGGAGCCTTTACAGTCCTGGATGGCTGCAGGCAGCTCTAATTATTTGTTGAAGTCTGCTGATAGCACAGCAGGTAGTGTCCCAGAACAGTGCCGCTCAACTTCACAATTTGCTTCCTGCTCAGAGGTGAGAAGGGCTATTGAACAAGAGCTGTAGGATTATCGGAGGTGTTGAGAGAAGCTGCTGCCTAGAGGGAATGACAGTTTGTTTTGTAAAGTTGTTTTTGTTTGAAAGTATATTTTAGCAACTGTTTCCACATTAGCTTCACAAAATATTTGAAGCTGTATCTGCTTTTCAGGTAGAAAATGTCTATAAAGTAATCTCAAGATATTTACCAAACCATTGTGGCTTTTTCCTATCCTTTCTTTGTCCTCTTTTCATCTTCTAAATTGCATTTTCTGGAAATTAAATAATGATGGACTTGTTTTGTCAAAACTCCTTAGCCACTGCAGCATTACAGCCCAAAGAGAGTGTGGGAGTTTTCTAGCAATACATTGAATTTCTGGTCTGATAATTCTCGGGAACAAAAGTGTGATTTCAGTTGCTGAAATCCCCACTGCTGTATTTTCAGGTAATTACTGGGAAAAAAAATCTTACTGTATCGGAAATGGCGACTGAATGTACCCTAATTTTCAACTACTAGTAAGTTTAGAGAATGCCTCGTATAATATGAGTAGCTTTTGCTCTTATACATTCATTAGATAAGTTATATACCAGTCTTTGAAATGTTTTTTCATCGCCCTTATCAATTTGTGATGACGTTTGGGAGCTGTTATTTTATTCGAATGTATACTTGTTTTTGCAGCTATATCTTAATTTTATTTCCTTTCCCTTTCTTTCTGCTTTTTTTTTTCTTCACTTTCTACAGCTTTCTGTTGTGTGTATACAGGTATTACAAAAACAGAATTTATGGTATTTTGTAGTGTCTCTACACCATGTTGTACATAATACCATAAACAGAGCAACAAAAAGTCAGATGGTGTTTTTAAGGAAGTGCCGCACTAAAAATTACTGCAGACATTAAATAGTAACATTGTCACGTGCCTCTGATCTTGACAGATACTTGGTCATAATTGTAGCCTGTCTGCAAAGATTTTGTATCTCATATTTAAGAAATAAAACATGGAATAATAGTGCACGTGAAATGGTTTTGTACATTTTTACTTGTTAACATCAACTTTGGTGCTTATCAATTTCTAAAATTTTCTAATTCTGATGAAGATTAACCATATATTAATTTTTTACATTCTTGCAAAAATGGAAAAATAATAAAAAATATATTAATTCTCATTTTGGTGTGGGGCAGGATTCGGATCTAGGGTACTTTACTGGTTCGTTTGCAGGTGGCTCCTGACTTCAGGTATCCTGTTTAGCTTTCCATCCTCCCAAAGGCTTAGGCAAGCAGCCCCAACCCTCAGTTTCTCCCCTGTCACTGGTAGTGCTCTCCGTAGCTGGTGGCAGGGACATGCTCTGCCTTATTGTCATTTTAAGGTACTGCAGATTTTGCATTTAGCACTGTCTAAGTGCCACAGCTTCTATTAGGAGGAAAAGGATTTCTTTAAATAATTAAAAAGGGTTGTGTTCCCTCTCCTGGTGATGATTTGAAGGAACAGGGAATTGTGCTGAGCCCCATGTCATTGGCAAGTGAGGGTTGCAGTCAGACAAGCCCCGCTGGCAGCGGCAGAGCCATGTAAGAGGTTTCTGCTGCCAGCTGCTTGTCCTAGCCTTCCCCTGTGTGTGCCAGCTAATGCCCAGGTAGCTACTCCCTAACCTGGAGTGTCCAAACAGTCCCTCATGCATTTCTAATAACAAAGCCTTTTTAACCTGGTTTTTTTTTGACGGGAGGGTTAGGAAATGAGCGTGTAGTTGTGATGCTGAGAGGTGGTGTTCCCTGGCTCTGCCTGCCGACTCCCTGGGTATCGAGCAGCTGGAAGCAATAACCTCTTCACCCCACTCAGATGCATCCAGGGCAATGCATCTGACGATGGCCTTAGGCAGTCAGAGCTTTCTTATGACTTGAGAGCCTCAAGGGATTTTAGCCAGTCTCATTTTCGGTTAGTGAATGGCCTGGAGATTCAGTAAGGGTAAGATAATGATAATGCTAAGATACTCAGTAGCAGAATTCAAGAAGCTCTTACAGTTTTGCTCGTGAAAATTTGGACCTCTGCAAGTTCTCACACACATAAGGTAGGGGGTTTTTTTGTACTGAGGTGCAGAAATTCCCATTGTAAGGATGCAAGTTTTTATAGCTCTTGCCTGAGTTCCAGTCCTACTAGGTATATAGGCAGGTGACTTAACTGTGATGTAGCTGTGTATACAGAGGTATATTTCCAAGCAGACTATGCCACAACTCATATTCCCCTTCTTCATTACAATTTGATGTTGCATGCTTATAAGACAACAGAAATAATCTGCATAAATATTCTTAATAGAATGAAAGAAAAAACAGCTTTAATGTTTCAGAAGGAACACTGGAATACTTCCATTCCAAATCATAACAAAATAGAAGTCCTCAAAATTTTCATGATTGGTAATACAAAAAAACCCCCAACAATTTCACTGTAGTTCATTGGAAACATTTCCCAAAGATAATTTTGAAATGCTTTGTTTATATTTAAATTGTATACAATAATTTTTAATATTGATTAGTTTACATTTCGAATCAATATATTTTAAATAGGCAAATAGGAGTATTTCTGAGATATTTCAAACTGATCACAGAGGAGTGCTTTGGAGTGCTCAGTTTTGTAGCACCTCCAGAAAGTTTAATCAGTGTCTCCTTAAAAAATAAGGAGCCTTTAAGTATAGCATTCAGGACTTCTAAATCCCTTTTGGAAAGAGGGGTTTGATCCAAAAACGAAGACAACAGTATTAAAACACCATTACAATGCTATTTTTTTATTATAATGGCATTTCAAAATACACGCTATCTAGAGATGCAGACTTACAAAATATTGTTTCAGAATATGTGATGTTGGGTTGATTGGCACAGAAATGGATCTGTACTCATGTGGGTTTTTTTTTAAAATCATGTTTAATGTTGTTGCATAACTGAAACTTGATAATTGGGTTTTCTCCCTTCACTTTGCTCCCCCATTTTTTTTTTTTACTCTTAAGTGCTCTTAATGCAGTGACATAAAATTACAGTAATGGAGCTAAAGTAAGATGTCTGTTCTTAAAGCATGCAACATAGTTTTAGCATCACATCTCTCATCTTTGCTTTGGACTGTATCAAAGCAAAAAACAATCCCTTCTTACCTGGCTGTTGCAGATTACTTTTAGCAGGGTGATGTCATGTGAGAGGTGCACACTTGTATGTTTGCTTCAGAAACCATGACCGAATGCTGAGAGGGAAAGAAGGATTCTTATCCAATAATTTTGTATATTTATCAGTGAGAGCGTCTCCCTCTGTAATACTTAAATCTGTGCTTAGAGAGGTCACACTACACTGAGTACTAAAGGTTGAAACAAAATTTGTGTTGGCGTGTATTTGCATCCATGCAGGGGGAATCACTTTGATATTTTAGGGGAGAATTACAAATAGGAGGATAACATAGTATGATTTCTTTCTGTGTACCAAAACACACATGTTTAAATACAAAAGCTTTTTCCATACTTTGGGATATAACACATCAGATTCTTTATTTAAATTCTATTTTACTGAAGGAAGAAGAGAAAGGGGGAAAAGATACTTCTTTCTACCAAAGCTACTCTCTCTGAAGAGAGGGTACTGCTGCCATTTCATATTCAAGCTTTTAGCGATGACCATCAGTGCTTGTTGAGATCTACTGAGCCTACAGTAACAGTCACCTTATTTTATCCAATATTGGCATTGTCTGACAGGCTCACGGTATGGCTGCAGACCGCTGGCTTCTTGTGGCTTTGGGGAACAGTCTTAGTGTAGCAGCATCAGCCTGGATTGCTGTGCATCTGAGCTGCAGGAGCCAGGGACAGACTGAGTCAGGGCCGAAACTTTTTTTTCCTCACTTGCAAAAATAGGCTGCGTGCTTTGTTTTAATACCCAGCTTTTTTGTCAGCTGTGTAAAGAGGAGCTTGTTCTTCAGTTTAAAAAGACACTTCTCTGTCTTTTCCCTTTAAGGCTGTAGGCAGAGATGATCAAGCTGATCTGAACACCTGTATTCAGTTTTAATAACTTTGCCATACAGATTTTCACATTTGTGTTGGTAGGAGACAGTGTGGTAACTACATTGTATTAAAAAGGCAAAAAGGAGGCAGGTCTATCTGGACCTGTGTCTTCGCTTCTCTAATTGAAGGGAGACCCTGTCTGCGTGGCTTTTGCTTCTGGAATTTTAATGACAATTAAATAGTTCTGTTTAACAGTATTTTTCTCATGCATATAATTTTTCTGAATTAAAATTATTCTTCAGTCTTTAGGCTGTACTTATTCATCAGAGAAAGTAAAGCAAGCAGTGAGCTTCACAGCAAAGCCGCTCCTGTCAGAATAAAGGGTTACAGACCAAGGGAACTTATTTAAATCCTGAATAATTACCACTGCTTTCAAAATCAAAAATCCTTAAAATTCACTATACCTACTCACAAGAGCAGTGATTGGGAATTTTCCCTAGTGCTGCAAATGGTTTGCTAGTCCTTGCAAATCCAGATCTTTGGTAAATGGCTTGAGGAAGTAAGTGGAAAATTCATAGTGCCGAGCTTTAAAACAGGCAGGGGTGATGGCCTTGGGGGAGGGAGGGACAGGAGGATTTTTCTTTTATGTGTTGCAGATTTTTTTTTTTTTTTCGAAATGCATTGACAAAGAGAAAGGAAAAAAAAAAACCAGCATATCTGCAAATGGCTACTGCCTTATGTAACCCACTGAATTAAATGGAGTTCCCTACAGGCATGGAGATGTGGCCACATGGAGGAAGATGTGAGATTGAGCCATAGTTAGAAGATTTAGAATATTAATGACTTTTTTTTCCTTTTACATTTTTGTTCATTGTAGTTTTTTTCATTTTCTCTGTGCTTTACACCCACAGGAGTCTCCCAGGACTCCTTTTTGGTCTTTCTGTGTTAGGATGAACTGTTACCCAGTCTTGTGAACAAAACTGCAATTACATTGTTAGAAGAAGATAATCTGTGTGAGCACAAACAAGATCTTTGAGCATGTAAGCAAAGGTGAGGTAGGTAGGCTTACATATGAAAACAGAAATTAAACTCATGATTTCCAAGAGCAATATAGTTTTCTGTGATTATCCAGTATTTTTGATCCTGATTGTTGTGGTAAGAAATTTTATTAGAAGTTGAACAGCTGCCTGGAATATGAGGTGTGTTTATATATAAAATGGATCTCAAATCTGTCTGCAGAACAGAGGAAGAATTGTTTGCTTATGATTGAGGTAGTACTGTTTTTGAGGCTGTTTTTTTCTATTCTTTTTCCTAGATTTATACCTGACTTTTATAGTTTGAAAAGATTGTTTTTTCCCAGTTGTACTTTTTTAAAGAATAATTTGTTAAAGCCTTGAAGAACTAGTGTTGGCATTCATTGAATAGACTATAAATGTCTAAAACACAAAGTATTTTCTGACTACAGTCTACCTAAGATGATAAATCCAAACTAACAAGGCCTTGAAAGTAAACTGTTGTGTTCTAGCTTGCCAGACTAAGGGAGACAAAGGAGCAGAACCAGGCAGGCTACATAGCCCAATGAAGAAAAAGAAAGTAATCCATTTTTGTCTTCTTGTCTGGTCTTTTGGTAAACCAGACTTGCTGAAAGACTTGTACTTCCTTTACTTTCTTGAGTGAAAAAGTATTTGAAAAATAAGTATGTGGTTTAAAAATCCAGTGCTCCATTGATGATATTAATGAAGCCCAAAAAAATCAATAACTAATTTTATCAAATATACCAACTTCCAGAAGCATAATTAAAATTCAGAAATAGCAACAAGCATAGTGCTTAAGTACTATACTGTTTCAGTTTGATTTCTTTTAGTATTTTTAATGGATATCTGTATCTCGTTCAGCATTTTCTCAGTTTGACAGTATGGTCAAGTAGCATAGGAATGTGCAGAGCCAGACTCAGATTTTTTTCTGAGCCCACTCACAATATAATAGCTTGTAGCCTATAAATGTCTTTTCTGCCCAACACATCACAGGCATGTATTTTTCAAACAAAAGCTTTGTGTTTCAAATTTATATTTTAATTTAAATGCAGTAAGATGAAATGTTGTGGCGAGAGCAGGAATGTCTTATTTTATCCTTATCTGATTGTGAAGGGGAGAAAGAAAAGCTTATTATCTAATCAGACATATTTTTAGCAGGCTTCCATAATTGGCATGAGACCCTCAATCTAAGTACTTTTTTTATAATGGAGATGAGCTGATCCTTTCATGTTCACTGGTTAGCTGGAACACAGTATCAGTTCACACAGAGCTTTGATACTCTCTCCTTTAGGGGTAGTGCCTAAACAAGGTCCGAGTCTCTAATATTATTAGTTCTTATAAGAAATTATGTGCTTATTCATTGTAATAATTGCACTACACTACCTAATTCCACTATTCTGGTTTGCATTTTTAAATTAATTTTGTCTATTTTATTGTAGGATTGTTAATTTAATTTAGCTAATTTCATTTATAAATCTTGGTACATGTATGCCCATTGGTGCTGCTTCTCCAGATACTCCTACTCTTGAGTAGATCCATTTAATCCACAAAGAATTTGTGTAGAGGTACCCAAGTTACTGCCCAAACACGAAGTAATGTATTCATGTGAGCCTAAGGTAATCAGAAGCAAGGCTTAATAGCCTGTGCTCATTACTATAGTGAGGTAGTTAAACTGATCCCAAGATGCAAACTACTGTTTGCACATTTGGCATTGTGTAGAAATGTAGAAATACACTGGTTCCCTCAAACAGCCTTCTTTTTCTGTTTGTGCTGCAGCCTTCAGTAATGCAGAAATTATCAAAGATAGTTCAGACAACTGCTGCCTACTGAGAACATTCACCTCCATTTTAATATTTAATTCAAGTACATGTAAATATCTGTGAAAAGCTTTCTTCACAGTTGTGGTCCAAAATAACTGTTTTTTCATTGAGAATTTCAGGTGTGCTCTGTGCCAAAATAAACTCAATGTGTGTTTATATTCTAAAAGGTTAATCTTGTAAACCAGAAGTTGTACAGGAAAGTGTTATCTGTGATGCCTGGGTGAAGTGAGTGAAGCCCATAGCTTGGTGTGTTCATTGCGTGTTTCTAATAAGAAGCTCCATATTCACTGTCAAAATTAAGATGGTTTGAGAGGTGTCTTACAGGTTAGTTTTGAATGAGTGTTCATCTGTCAGTTACTACAGTTGTCTCCTGCTTGCTTGATCTGTGATATCTCTCAACCTTCAAAACCAGCTCAAGCTGAGTAATCAGAAGCATTCGATGGGTGATAGTGACTCAGGAAACCCTCTCAAACTTTAGGCTTTTCTCTGTTGCTTCAGTGAAATGAAACATCTACACCTCTCTTGGGTCTGTGAGACTTTGGAGAAAGAGGCTATTGGACTTTCATACAGCAATGAATAAAACATAAGCACTGAGAGTTAATAGTGCATAGGACTTTCTATTTTTTGTGCAAGTTTTTTGTTTGTTTGGGGTGGGTTTTTTAGAATAAAATGTCACCAAATTTCACTGCAGTTCTCTGTGTGGAGCAGCACCTTGTGTCTCACTGAACAGCCCTTTTACTTTGAGCTACTGCATCTACCTAGATGTGTAGTTGATATCTGGACAGTTGGGTGTCCACCTTTAGCAAAGATTGTCAGTAGCATTTCTCCAGGCTTAATGTTTCTGAGTGTCCTCCACAAAGCGTTTTTTCTCAGCTTGCCAACTCCGCCCAGTGGAGGACTGGCCAAAAGAACAATTCTAAACTAGTTGATGTTTGCTACCTTTTCTGAAAGCTAAGAATTCCTAAGTGGCAAATCATCCTTTTTGCTTTGAAATTTGATATGTAAGCATCTCACTTTGGGGGTTTTTTAATTTAGGTTTTCAATTAGGGAAAAAGAGTTGTGGTACAGATCATAGGGCAAAAATACTTTCAGCCAGATTTGTGTGCTTTGATCTAAAGTAATGCACCAGAAGTAATAAAAGATTAAATGGCCACAAACTTTAATGTCAGATTTAGTAGTCATTAAGATCTTTCAGGTGTTCTGTAATTGTTAATTCAGTTCTTGGTTCATTCAAAAGTATATTTTTTTAATTTGCAATTGCATTGGAACTTCAGAATTATTTTGTTATTTGCAAAACTTTTATGTCCTCTGTGTCATAGCTGCCATTAAGCATTTTCAAATACAACATTTTCTACAAAGCAGGGTCACTCTTGTATTTTAAAGTCCTTTTCACAAATAAAAAATGCCACTAAAGGACCTGCATCAAAAGTACTGTACATACTACGAATTTCTGTGCCTAAGAGGCACAATTCTCCCTCACTCCCACAAACCCTGGCATGACACAGTCATATGTCAATTTTCTTTTTTTTTTCTGAAGATTTTGCAAATGCCCTTTTTGTGAAAATACCAAGGTGAACTTACTGAGGAGTGATGTAACTGTTCATATTACTCTCTTTGATAAATGTCTTGACAAAACTTCCTTACCAGGAGTTCCTGTCGGTTTCTCTTTTGTTGTATTCTCTAGCTGTTGAAGGGTAAATAAGTTAACTGAATATTCAATGTAATCAGCTGGGTGTTCTATTCAGGTAATCATTCGATCAGTACAGTCACATAGGTATTTTTGAAGATGTTGTGTTTATTATGAGAGACTCTACAGTAAAGAGATGATCAAACAATAATTTTTTTGAGCTGATATACAAATGGAGTTTTTATCAGGTACGACCATCTCTTAGGACCATGTTGTTTAGAAAACCAAGTGTTCTGAGTGTTCTGAGCTGAAATATGAGACCTGAATTCGGGGTTAAAATACATGGTCTTTCAAGGCTTAAATAACTAATTCAGTTTTAGTTCTGTGATTTAATAGATATTTTATAATGTATTGATCTGAACATTGAGTTGGACCCACACCAGAAAGTCCCTTTCTTCCATATTTAAAGTAAATTTTAATGAGGAAGAGCTGGTGAAGGTACAACAGAGTCGCCTGGATTCTGACACCTGTGTTTAAAAGCAATTTCTCAGACAGGTAGTCCACAGTAGGTAGAACATGCCCATACATTTGGTATTAAAAAAAAAAAAAAAAAAGGTGGGTTTTCATGGTATGATGCATCCACAGAGATGTAAATAGTCACACAACTGGAAAAAAAAAAACAAAAAAAAAAACAAAACAAAACAAAAAAACAACCCTTTGAGTGGAACAACAGTTGGTGTTTGATTTGAGTATGTCTCTTGGAATTTCTTTAGGAACCTCAATTTTAGAGTGCCACTATTTCAAATTTCTGAATGGTTTGCACTTCATCAAAGAAGCGTATACATGGTATGGTTCGTGTATATACATATATGAGTATTCTTATCGATTTATGTGGTTACAAGTATAAAATATTCATACCCTAATAGAAACTAAAACCAGTCTTTATTGAGTTAAGCTGTGAATGTGGACACCAGGCTGCAGAAATGATTGATGGTTTTCTTACCACATGTAATAGCCTAACAGGATTTCACAAAACCTTTGTTCACACACTTAAAAATTACCGGAGCATTTCCTGAGCATTTCCTGAAAGTAAAGAGCAGATAGTATAATCTTAAACTGCTGCTTGAGAGAGATTTTCCTAAATGTTGCTTAAAAAAATTGGTATGGGATTTAAGGGAATTTTTTTTTTTATAAATGAGCAGTGTAGATTGCAGTTGCATATAGACTGATATATTGTTGTAATCATTTTTGTTATGGCTTTTTTAACACACACTTTCCAACACAGAAATTAGAAGTAAGGTTAATTATAAAATATGATTCTATAATATTTTTTTGCTTCTGTCTGGAAATTACCTGCAAGTATATTGAGAAAGAGTACCAATTGGATTTCACCATTTATCTTATAACCTCCTAAGCCTGCACTCCTTTTAAGGTCCCCACCCTTTGCACCCTTATTACAAAGCTGCCACTATTGCTTCCTTGCTCTCTAGTTTACTGGAGTGAACTCCACACCTCACTGATGGTGTTATGCATCCCCTATGACATACCTACTACAGTTGTGTTTTAGTGTGGGTCAGGACTGTGGCCTTTCAGCAGATTTCCTGGCTTACTGCACTTCAGTGTGTCTCACAGAGCACTATCAGACTGGTACGTGTTGGGTGGCATGAAATTGGAAAACAGTATGCAGAAGCGCTCTTCCCATCCTCAGCTGCGCACATGGTCTTGTCTAAAGGAACATGCTGGAATTAGCATGAAGTGAAACCTTTAAAATACAAATCACTTGGCCATTGGGTTCTTGGCAGCAGCTGCTCTGCCCAGCAGATCTGCTCCTTTTGGCATGCTTTGTTTTACAGTGTTTCACGTAGCCATGGCTTATGAGCCCTGTGTATAGGATCTGGGGGGATCTGCTGGGGGATCTGCTTTCCTAGGGCTGCAGCGTTTTTCTCTGATCCTCAACACAGTTTTGATCCTGTGAAGAAGAATTTGAGAGGGAGCGGTTTAAACTGGGTACCAGGAATTCACGTCATTTGTTGGAGAGGAGTATTCATGCTGTATGCTGCAATCACTGTACTTGAAGACTATAGTACTATTTTGTTGTGGGTAGCACCCTCCTGGTATTTTTTTCCTAGCCCTCCTTTTTCTCAGGCTTGCTTATCCTCAGGAGTCAAATTATTCATGGACTATGTACTTACTCCTGTATCACCCCAGTAATTTACTACAACTTCTCTGTTCCTTGTTCCCCTTTGATTGGCCTCTCCATGTAGTCATGTAGCGCATAACACAAAGATGGATTGTACGGCATTCTCTGCTGGGGAAAATCAACACATAGAGCAGGCTCGCTGCCAAGATGCTCATAATTAAACTGTTGCTATGGACAGGATTACATCAATGTTTCTATCAATCATTTGCTGCAGTTTTGTGGCTATTCGTACTTGGATTTTTTCTAGGTTTTAGTTTTTATCTTCCTCTACTTGCCTTAGTTTTCAGTTGAAGCATTGCAGCGCATAAAGAGAGATGTATAAATAAAAATAATCATTGAAAGACATAGGAGAAAAAGAGAAGCCAATTTCATCATTTTGAGTTTGTATTTGAAGGCAATATCTTGGTGAGGTGTTTGCATTATTTCAGCTAATAGAAATGGCCAGATGCGGTCATTTCCACTGAGCAGTCATCATACTGTTGTGACTTAAGAGTTGATGCAAAGCTGCCACCGCACGGTACCAGTCTGGACAGACAGAGTGTTAGCAGTCTGCGTTAAAATGTTGCAAATGTGGTAGAATGGCGGATGAAATAGAAAAACATCAGCAAGAGGTTAAACCTTTCATTTCTATTCTTCCCCCATCCTTTCTGATTCACGTGCAGTAAGTTGTGAGATGGACTAAGGACGGTATAGCATGGAGTACACTGATGGATTGGAACAGACCTTGCCTGAATACAATGGCTGTGCTTCACCTGCTACTGTGTCATTGCTACTGTTATCCCTTATGACGATGATCTTCAGCAAGTAACTCCCTTCTGTAGCACTCAAAATGTTTGGTGTTATAGCTAACTAGTGTGCAGTGCATTAAACGTAGAGAGATGCAGGACTGCGGCCAAAATAAGGTAGTCTGAGAGGTAACAAATGATATCGAGTGCAGCTGAGATCACTGTAACAAGATAAACAGTGTGGTGTCACAAAATTGTCTCCCTGTTGAAAAAACAATCCATATTTTATAGATTGCGTAAAAATTGAAGGATGGAGTCAATTATAGCCAATTATGATGCTACATTTACTGGAGTATTTTTTATATCCTTTGGGGAGAAATAAGGAAATGTTCAAGTCAGTTAGAAAAAGCTTTTGCATTGGCTTCCCTGTTTTATCTGAATGCAGTTTTTCCCCATTTCTTCAGGTGAAAACTGCATATGATAGCTGGGACTAAATATCTCTAGGAAAAAGATTTTTTTTTTTTTTTAGTTATTTTCATTTCTTCATGTTGCACAAAAAATTATGATAGATAATATCGCAAATAGAACAAGAAAATAGTACATCAGCTCCCCTCACTTACATTTGGGTTTACTCAAAAGGAATTGTAAACGCAGCCCGGTCATGGCAAAGCCTGCTTAGACTGTGCATGATGACATCTTGAATTTGACTTGCTTCTTTCCCAAAAAGGAGCCTTCATGTCCTTTAAGACATACCTATTAAATACTACATATTTTTTATTTCAGTCTATTAAAGTAAAAATAAAGGAGTGAGATCATAGAATGGTTTGCTGTGCCCCACAGTTGCTTTTCAGTGAATAGATGTAAAATGGGATACAAAAGCAGTATATTGAAGATGAACAGACAGACATGTGTTCTTAAGAGATCTAGCCATCGTCTGAGTGGCTGAGAGGCAAGCATTTATTTAATGGCATTTACTCTGTCATTTAGATTATCTCCCTCCTCTGTTTTGATTCCCAGATAGCTTATGGGGGAGCTGTGCATCCCATCTATCTTGTGCTGTAGTACTGTGAGGAGTAGTTTCCTTTCCCTAGCAAAGCATGTTGTTGGTAATTAATGAAAGATTCACGTGTATGGAGAAATAAAAGCTGTCAATAAACAAGTTGTATGAGTGATGTTTCAAAGTGTTATCCTCCTCCTGTGTTCAGGATTTCATTCACCAGCTAACTTCAGACGGTGACCTAGTACATGTGCCAATGACAAAAGCTACTTGTAACAATTCAGATCATGTTTTCTGCTTTATGAAATGGGATTGTAAAAATCCTCTCAAAAATGACATCTGAAATAGCATTAAAACACAATTTCCCTTTGATAAGGTTTTAAGGCACTCATATGAAAAGTGACACTGCTTTGAGTAGCTCTGTGTCAGCATTATGCAATGTGTTGCACATAAGTGACATTAATCCATTAAGGGTGTGAGGTTCACTTATTTTTCTCATGAAATCATTAAATACCTTTACTGATTTCTGTTCAATCAATTGCATTCCGCTCCAATACAGCAATCTCTAGACATGCTAATAGCGCTGTTTCTAATAAAGTTTATAGGCCACAGTTTTAAAGACAGATATTGCTCTCAAATTATCATGCCTAAGTGAAACACAAAGGAGCTTAGGGAAGCAATAATATTGTGCTGTTTGCAAATTACCCGAACGTACTTTAATGCAGAAGATGATTTTGTGACACAGATACTCTAAAATCAATAATTAACCATCTTCAGTACATTCTTTGCTTTTTCTAATTGTTGAAAGTTTGGACTGCTGCTGTTGCATGATGGTAAAGCATCTTTTATAAATCAAAAGCAAACCTGTAAACCCTGTCATAGTAAATACAAAATTTGTAGTACTAGTTTTTATGCTGAAGACTCTTTAAAACTTGAATCATAACAAATGCTGTATGTTGCAATGGTGTGTACTTACTGTATTACTAGCTTGTTTTGTCATGTGAAGCAGTGTGCGTGTATAAAGTGCTAATAGATCAATACCAGTAAGAATACCTTTCTTCTTAATTTTTTTCATGATGGAACAAATCTCTTAGGAGGAAGTACATAAGACTCAATTAAATATAACACGTGCATTTTAGCGCTGTATGAATGGATGCGTACGAGACAAAATAAAAAAGAAGAATCTTCTGTCCTCCTTGCTTGGATGCCATCCTAATGACTTTATCTTGACGGCCTGAGCTTGTTTCCTTTCCTTATGGATAACTTCAGTTGTATTTTCTATTTTTCCTACTTATAAGGAAATGAAGCTTCAGATGAATTAAGAATCTGACGGAAGACTTGTGATAGTCCTGTTAATTTTTGCAGTTATCTGCTTTGTAGTCATTGCTTTTTACCTCACCACTTCTAGCTTTTTTCCCTTTGGATGCAAACAGTTTCTCAGAGTAAATTGCCGACTTTGCCCTAAGCATAGCAAAAGCAGACGGGTACATTTATCTCTGCAGCTAAAACGTGAAATTTTTGTTTCCAAGCAGTGAATCGCATCTTGCAGAGGAATTACTGTTTGTTTTTTTAGTTTCTTCACTTAGGACCCTTAAGGGACTCTGACAGGTCTTGTCAAATAGTGTCGGTCATCCTTTTCTCAGACACCAAATGATGCCAAGTAGTGGCAAGTTTTATTGCATTGTGTCTGGAGAAGCTGTTGTTCACTCAGCATTTTCTTCATAGGCTGCCTGCCTGATTTCGTTGAAGGAAACCTGAGCAAGGCTGTGTTATTAATGAATTATGACAAGCCTTTTGCCTGTCAGGCAGAGAGGCTCTTGCTATCTCCTTTTAAGACAAAAACTTAATGGAAGATGCTCAGCTGGGCAAGCTCTCTGATGATACTCCTTAAGTGCTCATCCCAGGCTGATGCGAATACGCAGAGAGCCGTGAAGCTGCAAGTGGCAGCGTTTAATACCATCTCCCTCATAATGCCTGACTAATTTTCCGGAGAGCGATCGCCGCAGCTGCTGTGAACGTGGTTATTTGTTTATTTTTCACCTTGGTCCTGGCGGATTGCTGACCTGGCTAATCTGCCGCAGGCGGGGGGCTGGCGGCGGGGGGGACACGGCGGCGTTTCCCGCTGGCAGCGGCAGCGCTCCCGAACGTGACAGGATCGGCAGCCGGAGCCAGGGAGAGTTACACGGGTTGGCTCCCAAGTCCGCCCTGCGAGGGTAGCTAAGCAATGCTGGCGAAGGATGGAAGGAGGCGATGAGGGAGCCGGCTTATGTTTTTCTTAATGGATGTTTGTGAGCAGGAAGGAGATGGCGTGGGCTGTCGCGGTGAGTTATGGAGCGTGTTTCGCGATCTCCCTCCGGTCGGGCGGCTCATTATGTTAAACAGTGCAGTTTTTAAAGCGCCGTAGCTCTCCTTTATGTGCCTTGGCCTTCATTTGCTGAAATGCTTCAAGTTCACAGTGCTCAAGTAATTTTGGAAACGGGATGTAATTACAAAGGTTTCTTATGCTTACCAACAGCTTTTTTGAACCAGTGTAATTATCATTACTTGCGGATACTGTAAATTGAATATCCCCTCCCTAATTACATTAAACTCAAGGGTTGGCTGCTTAAGCAGCCAAATAAGAAAAGTTCACCCGTTACTATAAATAGCAAAATTGTTCTCTTAGTTCTGCTGACCTTTAAAGCGAAGTGCTTTACACGATGTTGCCAGGTGTACATTATAAAGATAGCTTGTAATTAGACCTGTAATGAGGAATTCTGTTGGAATGGCTTTCTGAAAAACTTAATTTATTCAGTGTTTTCTAACTGCGTGACAGAATTAAGGTTTCAAGGTGCATCAGGACTTTTAGAAGGGCTGGCCACCGTTTTGCACCTCACCTGTTCTACTGGTGCTTTGTAACTGCCCAGTGCTAATGCCAGAGCTCAAAGGCAGCAGCTGCAGCAACTTAGCCCTGCCTTTTGAAAACAACGTGGGGTCAACAGAATGATTTATCTAGTGATCCAAGGGTTTCTGTGATTAATTAATATTTCTTCTCTCACTCGAGGAGACAGATAATGACTTAATTTGTAGCGGGCAGCAGAACAGAGAGAGGAAGGAGGTGGTTCGTTGCCTGATTTGGGTTTTCTTTGGTTAACAAAGGTAATGTAGTCTTGCTGAAATGTTGTCTCCTGTGATAGAATGATGCAGAGCTTGAGTTAGTGAGTTGATGTGCTTGCCTTGGGTTCAGTCTGTGTCCTGTGACAGCTTCACTAATTCTGTGCGTTGTTTTATGAACACTGGAGGCATTTCTCTGAGAAGTTTGATTGGCTTCCACTTACTTGCAGTGACTGAAATTTTTAGTGTATTACTACCAGCTAATATTGACTTTGCTTTTTTCATTCCACTTTAATTAAAACTATACTGTTAATTCCCTGTAGAAGCTTTTTTTGTTAGTTGGGACAACCTATGTTCACAGAGCTCTTCCTGCTGAGTGTCCTTCATGACCTGTCTTATAAACATGCTTTAAAGGACAAATTGAAAAGTGTCTTCAAAAAAGAAAGAAACTTCAACTACAGTGGAATGGTAGAAAATTACAGCTATAGGAAAAGAATAATAATAAAAAACCCTTAATTTCATACTGTAATACTATAACATTTGAATTGAAATAACTCCTAAGTGATTTTTAATTCAATGTAAGGCTAGAACAAAGGCAAAAAATTATTTGCAACTCAGTCTGCTTTAAATGTGTTGTTAGTCCATCTGCAGCAAGTCTTAGCTAACAGGTTAAACTAATGAAATACCCTGAATAGTTTTATTTCATGTTGAAAAATACATTCATCTTTGATACATTTTTGAGTTTAATTAAGGAGTAATTATTTATCACAGTTCTGGTTTCCAATGTATTCTCTCTTTCTGTATTTATTGTATTCATGATGGGCAAAGCTGCTGTAGAGATTGTGATGGTAGTGTATTTCTCTTATACACAAGCATGTGAATATGTGAAGTGAATAGACAGTATTTTACGCAGTAAGTAAGTATATAGAGGGTAAGTAAGTAAGTAGAGGGTACATTATATGTAGCCACTGCTGATAGACACTGCTGATTCTGTCTGATATTTAACAATCCAGATGAAAACCAGAACAGTCTCATGGCTCATGCAATTAGACAGAGATTACGAGTAACATCAGTCCATTAGCACAAGACAAATCTTTTCTCGTAAAAGCAAGAAGTAGATGTTGTAGTAGAGATGTGTAGAGATTAGCTTGAAATCTGAAGGCCTAGACTTAATTTAGTTGTTCCCTGTTACAGAAGCTCAGTGGGTAAAAGCATTTGTCTGTTGTTCAAGCACCAAAGAGTCTGATTCCAGCAGCACCTTGAGCAGGCTATCTGATAGGAAAGAAAATGAGGAAAAGAGAGCAGGGAGAAAAGCAAGACTTTAAAGATTTTTAGATTAAGTTGTTTTTACTTACCCTTTTTGGGAACTTGTACTTACCCTTAAGACTCAAAATCTTGTTGCTTCAGGATGGCACAGCAAAGTGATTTTTAGCTGGCTGTATACTGCTGGAGTGAAGGCAGATCTTCAAACTTGTCCTTTCCCAGGGATTTGAAATACTGATAAAGCTTGTGCATTGAGCTATAGCTAAGCTTTTGATGTATAGTAATGCCTTTTAATAGAGCTTATTGATTATATGTGTGTAATTCATCAACTTCTTTTTTGAATGGTTTATCAGCAAGTATCTAGAAGACGCTGTCTCCTTGAATTTTGGATACAGTCTCAGAAAAAACTCTTTTGAAACTGGGATGCAGTGTTAAAACTGTTGTCTTTGTCCCTCTAATTATAGGTCACTCTTCTGTTTTGAGCTGCTTTCTCTTCTGCTCCAACTTTTGTAGAAGTAAACATAAAATACTCAGTGATAAAGCATGTCCCTGGAAGCAGAGACAGTATATGAACTGGGTGACATTATGAAGTGGCATAATTGTGTTCTCTGTGTTGTTTCCTGTTCAGTTCCTAACAATACCCAATATTTGGGCTGCTTTCTTTTGGCAGCTGAGCACTGAGATGACATTTTGATGGCACTATTTATTGTAACCTCAAGGTCTCACTCCTGAGTGATAATGTTCAGCTCAGAGCCCATCACTGTACATGTGAAGTTAAGGTTATATTTTCCCATTCCCTCTACACTTATCCACACTGAATTTAATTTGCCATTTCATTGTCTAGTCGCTCAATTTCATAAGGTCCTGTGATTCTTAACCACTTGCCCTCATCCTTACTGCCATGAATAAATTTGTATCATCTGCAAATTTGTTTGCTTCAGTGCTCAGCTACCTTTCCAGGTCAGTTACAGGTATGGGAAAAGTAGCAGATTCCAGCACAGATCACTGTGGTACTCCACTGGTAGGCTTCCTCCGCTATGCAGTCTTGACCATTTACCACTAATTTCTGGTTATGTCTCTAAACCAATTCTATTGCTCTGTGGAGACCTCTATTTTGCCATGGGTGCTTAGTTTCTTTAAAAGCCTTTGGTGAAATACTTGCTAAAAGCTTTTTTGAAATCCATGTAGGCTGTGTTGACTGGATTGCTGGTTTCATATATTTGTTTGAGCTATTCAAAGAAATGGGTTAATTTTGTAAGACTTCACTTAATGAAAACTGAAATTTGATTTTTCTTAGACATGTGCCCACTTAGTCTTTTCATTATTATAGTTTCTATTAACTAGCATATAGATGTCAGGTTTGCAGGTGTCCATTCCCCATGAGCTTCTTGGGAACTTGTATTAGAATTTGGCAGCACATTAGCAACATTGGAAACCTCACGTAGCAAGGCACTGTGGAGAGGGATGATACATTCTCGTTAGTAATTC
Organism: Manacus vitellinus; assembly: GCF_001715985.3. Taxonomy (NCBI): domain Eukaryota; kingdom Metazoa; phylum Chordata; class Aves; order Passeriformes; family Pipridae; genus Manacus; species Manacus vitellinus. The sequence goes on along the minus strand of NW_021938789.1, from coordinate 28,010,238 downwards.
AGCTATTCTACCTTTTCAGTTTTCACTCTCAGTGAATGCTGTCTGGTGCCAGCCATTTGTTACTTCATGCAGAGAAAGGACTGGGGGGTTTTCATATACTTCTGTAACACCTAGCACAACAGGGTTCCTTGTACCCAGTAACGTAATAGTAGTAATAAATTAAAATCAGATCAGTTGTTAAAAGCTGGGTTTAAAAAATGCAAGTCTTGCTTCTGCTATTATCTGCAAGTTTTAGTAACATACTATTCTGTTTTGCTTTATTTGATTTTGTACATTTTTATTTCCCTTACTGGTGTTTGAGAGAATTATGCAAACTGCTTAAGAACAGGCGAGATTTCTCTTACAGAGAATGGGACTTTTAAAATCCTGAAAATTTATAGAGTTGTCATTTCAGTTAAATAAATCCAAGATGTCATTTGAAACCATGGTACTCTAGAAAGCAAGCAGTATTTTTAATTTGGCAATTTCCTTTTATTAAAAACACATATGGCCTCCATCAGTAATTATCAGTCTTAAATTACATTAGACAAATTTTGGCTTGTGGGCAATAAATATGTGACAGCACCATGTGCGCTTTGTGAGTGAAGCTTTTGTGATGCTTCAGTTTTGGGGAATATTCCTGTGACATTCCTCATTACACAACTCCCATTCAAAGCTGAGCAAACTTACGAATTGTATAAAAAAGGAGATGTTTGGGGTCACAGTCTATCATTTCTTTAGACAAAGCTGTGTCAATATTTGTATTATATATTCAGATTTTAGGGATTTGGAAATTATTTTTACTCACAATAGGCTGAAATTTTGAATCCTTCAGGTTTCTAAGTTCTTTTAACTCCCTGAAGTGGGGTTCTCACTCCACAAGCCAGAAGAGTATTGCAGGTAAAATGCTTGACAGCAGGTCCTTTTGCTTCTTGAAAGCAAAGAGCAGTAAAGCTCCTCAGGTGTTTGCAGAAGTGTAGCCATGATTTTACTGCAGAGCTCTGCAGAGGAAGGCTCTGTCCCACTCCGTCCATGGAGGCAGAGCAAAAGATTGTCTGTTCTTGTGTTTTTATCTTACAAAAATGGGCTTTGTGGTGCTTTATAGAGTCCCACGTGATGTGAAAATTGGCAGCTCTGATCCTCCAACTCCGCTTTGCTCTGTGTTTCACATCCTGTCAGTCCTCAGTGGGAGAAATGACTGATTCTCTTTTTCTTCTGCCGTGGGCGTTCAGGGGCACAAGTTATGATTCATCGCAGACAAGCCACTCAGTCTGATACTCCATCATGCTCGTACTGGAGGAGTGAGAAAAGAGTACCAGTGTAACTGGGATTACAGATTTTTTCCAGTTATGCTTAAGGACTTTGCCAGTTATAGGAAGAAACAGTTTCTGTATTGATATGTTTTCCATTTTTCAATATACAAGCAGGAAAGGTGAAGATAGAGCAAAACAGGGCAAAAATCACTGGATAATGAGGTAAAATGAATTATAAATAATACATGGAACTAATATGATGTACTGGAATGGTTAGTCAGGTTAAGATTAAATGAAAATTTACCCATAGAATTGAGAATTGCTTATATAGAATTATACAGAACTGCTTGGTAGTGATTTTGTTCCTGTTCTTTTGTCGATTACTGTGGACAGACCAGGAAACCAAAGTTACTCTCATAATTCTTCGCCACACAAGGAAATACAGTGTAAAAGAACCGCCAAGTTCTGCTCCAACCCCACTTTTTTAATGATAAGTACATGCATTTTAAGAATTTCAGGGTTCAGGACAACTTCCCCACATCCCTCCCCACTGTATTCATAATGTATAGAGAAACTTCAGTGTTTTGCCTTCAGAAAAACCTTGGCAAAATATCTTGGTAGTGTCAGAAACAGGGCAGGGAACAAGTTGAATATCAGCACTCCAATTTGCTTGGACACTGGCAAGATCCAGTTGTCAGAATTGGTATTGAGGAAAAAAATTCTTCATGGGTCTGAATGACAAAAAAATTTGAGGGCTTTCTTCTTAGGTTTTGCTTTTAGTAAGAATCACCTGCTAGGATTACAGAGACAAATTACACCCGTATTAAATCTAGTTCATTACAGGGATTTTGAGCACTGCTCTTCTGGGGACTAACATCTATATAATAATAATTTGGAAAAGTATAGGAGGGAAACTGTTTAACAAGAGTATTTTTGAAGTTTGTTTACAGCATAAAATAGATATAGATATGGAAGAAGACACAAACTACTTTTTAAAAAAAGAACAGCAAAGTGGGAGTTTAAGTAAGGATGATAAGAGGCATTGTGTAGAAGATAGTCTGGTCTTTGGGAGCTTTCTGAGGATATGCCAGTGACAGGCATGAGCTGTACGCTTGTGCATACCAGCAGCTCATGACAGCTGATTTTGTAGTAGCACTGCTTCTTTGTATGTAGCAGGTCTAACATAAGACTATGTATATCCACACATATACTTTTTCACACCTGCCTGGTGTTTCTCTAAGATAACAATGTTGATTTTCAGATTTGGTATCAGACATGATACTTACTGGCCACGAACTGGCCACTTGTACTTCCTTTCTAAGTAGTGCTCTTGGAGTTGCTGTAGGGAATAAGAGACCTCAAGCACAGATAAACTGGGTGACCGTAAAATTATTTCAGTAGGTGAATTAAAATCCAGGTATTTTATGTAGGCACTTTGTTTTGAGTGTTCTTTCAACTCCTTTCAGGGAGGTACAGCTCACAGGCTATGTGCTAGCTAGATTTGCAGCCCAGTGGTTAATTCAGTCAGATGTTTGCTGCCCTTCAGGGCCTGGCTGAAGTCTTTTGGTGATTGGCTTCCTTTTCTCAAGCTCCCACTTCTTCAATGCACAGCAGCAGGCCAGCCTAGCTCACAGCCAGCATGCTTTCTGTTCCAGAAAGGCATTTGGTGAGGAGGGTAACCAAGGCCAAGCTGTGTGAATTATTCTTCAGTCACAGTCTGCTCCCAGCCGCCCTGTTTCCTGGCAGCAAGGGAGCAGGCAGGGACTGCGTTGGGCACAAACCCAGGGTAATGGTCATGCAGAACAGTCATTGTGTACAGGTTTAGTAAATCCAGGTTTTCTGGGAAGTTCTATGCTTTCTGCTATGGCTGTGCACTTGCAGTCCGGCTGACTGTCCCAGGATCGACCCTATCTGGCTGGGCCTTTAGAGCCTGCAGACAGTGCTGCCCCTGTTGTGGTGTGGAGTTGAATCTTGCTGTAGTGGCTGACGTGGCTTGACGGATTTGTTGCCAAATGTACCATCGTTTCACTGGTGACACTGAGAATAATTTCTAAACTTCACTGGTGTAGGCACTACCTCCTTAAAATGTAGACTGGGAGAACAACTAGGAGATTCCTCCTTTTTGCCTGTTTATTTTAGGTCTTAATAGACTTAAGTATTTCAGGACTCTGTAGTAAAATAAATGCCTGAGGGAGCCTGAAATGTTCACACATAACTAGGGCTGGCAGGAGAACAAGAATTCAGTGTCATGAAAAATTTAGCAGGCTTGGCATTCGTCTTGATGAGGAACTAAACACAGTTCTTCAGAGACTGTAATGAAAAAAAGAGGGAGAACAAGTTGCTCTGCTATTAGCTGTGGGCTCATTAGCTGGAGCACTCATCTGGAAGGTAGGAGACCCAGACTTAATCCTCTGGCCTGAATCAAGCAAAACATTCAAGTGTCTTTTCTCTGGTTAATTGCTGTCTTTGCCCATTTGTCTCTCTCACGTGGACCAAAAGTTGAGGTAACTATCTGAGGTGCCTCTCCAGTAGCAGGTGGGAATAAAGGTAGTTCTGGGTATCTTTTCATGTTGAAGAGTCTGGAGTTGCTATTGGTGAGTGGTTGTGGGATAGTCCATAAAGAACTGCCCAACTGTATCTACTTAGGCCATTGTTTTGTAAACATGTCTTGAGTTTGCTTTCGTCAAAAATAAGCAATGACATTACCAGTATTACCTGTGTCTTTATGTTATTTCATGTACATGTCCCAAAATGCTGTAAATAGTTTCTAAGTATATTTTAGTATGCCAGTGGTTTTACAGTAAATGGCATAATTATTTAACTAGTGCTACATTCAACACTCCCACATGTTCTTGTCTTGATAATTTTTAGTGGAATTTTAGTAGAATAAATTAATGAATTTTTAACAGAAAAAGTGTCTGAAACCTTTTACTTGTGATGTGAGGCAAAAAAAAAAGTGTCCATTAATGTGTATGGAAATAAAAGAGCAAGCAGAGGTAAGATGGAAGCAGAGGTAGAGGTCTCCTTGGCTGTAAAAAGGAAGGTTGAGACGTTTGGAAGCCTTGTCTCTAGAAGGTCATAGATGTAGGTGGCTCTGCCTTGACTTTACATATGTTGTGCAGCTTTCGGAGAGATGTTGCCCGCCCTATTCACAGCATTCCGTTCTTAGCCTTTGCAGGGCATAGGAGGCACGCAAGATAAAAATACAGTATTTTGGAAGAAAAAGAGGAGAGAACATGCATTTCTGCCCTCAAACTGGGATCCTGGTAGGAGATGCCTGAAGCAAGAAGATAATTTGGTTCACTCTGTCCAGCAACTTTACATTCAGCTAGCATGAAAGCTCCTCCTTCAAAGCCTGTTTTTTTGTTTTGTTTTGTTTTTATGGATAACATCAATGAAGACTAATTTGAGCTGGGGTGGGAGGGAAAGAGCTGAGTGCAGTTTAATCCAATAGATTCCATGAAAACAGACTGTAACCATAAAAACGTCAAATAAAGCAGTTGTGTTGTATATTATTGTTTATAATGAATTGTTTTCTGCTTTTTCTGCTAATCAGGCATTTTCATAAGTGTATTTTCCTTCCAAATGGATATGTTGTTATTCCCATGGAGCAGCTGTGGTAACATATTGTACTTGCATGTTAGGATTTTTTCTTTCAAATGGAATGATGTATGAGTCATTTATGCCTAAAACATAGTAAAACTTATTATACCATCGTTCATACCACATCTTCTGAAATAAATAGATCCAAAAAGACACTTACAATGAAAGTTGGATTCCTGAGAGTTTGCATGGCCTGATGAATGTTATGGGCTGATGCATCACTTTTATTCAGAAGAAATTTGTGTATGGTTCTTAATATTGCTGCCTGCTCACCTCAGCACACATCATCTTAACATCAGTGTGGCAGAGGGGATTGTATTAAACTGCATTGATTAACAACCTCCTCTATTTCACAGGATCTGACTTTGAAGTATCCTGTGATTTGTTTTCTACTCGTGGATGTAAAAATCCTGACCAAGAATGGATTTAGCAGGCTGTAACTACTTCAGAAACAAATAATGAATGGTAACTGCATCAAAAAAACATGTAATGAATGACTGTTTGGACCACTACCATGCCTCAAAGATAAATAACAAATACAAGCAACACCCAAAAAGAGAAACCATCTCAGATAACTGAGGAAGAGAGCTAAGACTATTCCTTTGTCTTTATCTCTTCATGTAGAAACCATGACATTTCGAGTGTAGGAGGCTAAATTAAGTACCATGCAGTAACAGCAGCTGCATCAGAAAACTGCATGTGTGCTAGGCGTTAACATGCCAAAGGACAAAATTAATGAAATGTGGGTAAACGTGACTTCAGTTCTGTGTTTCAGTTTTTCTCAGTGCTTATGAATTACATTTTAAAAGATCTGCTCCTTTTGGAACAAGTATGTTTATCTTTTAAATGTTCCTACATAATCTCTTCCTTACATAGTGCTACATAATCAAGCATCTTATAAAAGTAGTTACTTTGTGTTGATATGAATGCAGACGAAGTCAAACCATTAGTTGACTTTTTCAGGGGCCATTCTTATAATTGGTTGCATTACATCTTTTTATAAAAGAGGCACTGTGTGAATACAAATGTAATCTTGGCCAAGAACCTGTTAAAAACTGTCTTTTTCAGAGGGGAAAGAAAACAAGTAGAGTAAGAAATTTGTTCATGTATTTTCTTATCAGTAAGTACTTTGATAGATGTTTTGGCAGTAGAGATTTATGAAGGTTGATGTGAGGGAGTGGATAATCTTGGAAAGCACGTGCTATAAAGTATATGGAGAATTTTAGTTTTACAGGGCAGGGCTTCCAGACCAATTTCTTTAAGGGCTTTCTGTGTAGTAATTGGTTTTTATCTGACAGGTTTTACAGGTATGAAGGGGGGGGCATCTTGAAAGTAGAATGCTTCAACATTAATAATTTTTCAGGAACTCGGAGACTTACACAGCTTCTGCTTGCAACCCTACTGTTCAGCTGAAGAGCAGTTGTTTCAGAGTTCACAAAGCACTCAAATGAGAATTTCCTTTCATCTCTTTACAAAGAGATGGATAATAACCTCTGCCTGTCAGCAGATATGGATGGCCCAGCTGGCATTTCCCTTGTCCTTGGACAAAGGCCCAAGGATTCTGGAAGCAGCTTAGTAAAGAGGGTTTGTTACCCTTGGCTCCAGTCAGGCGTAAACAAGTATTTTCTCTATTTTGGAATTTTCTTTATATGTATTTTGGCCCAATCTTTTGGACCTTTTCTGTTTTCATTGAGATGAAACCTCTTCGCAGTAATCGGTGTGGTTTACTTTACTTTCATTTTTACTACTCTGAAGTGGTCAAATTGGCAAAGAAATAAAGATTATGTTACTACTGCTGGATTTTAAAGCTAACATTTAATGAAACTTTACTAGAACCCCCTTTTGTTCATTAGCTCATAACTTTATGAAGAACACTTTTGGAGTGAAATTTTCCATGTTTAGTCTGAGGCCAAAGGGCGTTTTTTTACCTCCATTCAGGATTTTGTGACCTACCTAAGCTAATGTGAGGGGTTTGTATATTTTTTAAAGAAATGTTAAGTCTGTATTCTTCTGAACTCAAACAGATAACTAACCCTATTTGAAATTTATGGTTTTAAATTGTATGTATAGCTAGAGCACTACCCAGTCCTGCCAAATGTAAACACAGATAAAATGTTAAAAAATTAAAACCCACCAAATAGAGGGTTTATATAACTAGTAAAAAAATATTCTGTTTTAGATAGCAATAATTTCTTACGGTGCAAGAGTGAGTAAAAATACACAACTTTGTAGTGCTTCACAAAATTTTCTCACCAGTTAAAACATTATTGTTTATATATTTGGGTTTTCTGTTTAATGCTGAATTTTCAGAGACACCTAAATAAGGAGTCCAACTTTCTCTCCATTCTCAGAAGTCTACAGTTTTTATTGTTCTTGGTTTTCTAAGTCACCCCTCTGTGAGACTTGGCTTTGTCAAAAATCTGGCCCTAAAATGCCACCTCTGGCCCATTTCAACGCTGCTACCTTAGCAGCTTTGGTAGCGAGCTGACTTCAGTGATCATGCAGTGGGTTTTCATTTAAGCTTTTCATCTTCCTGCCTGTGGTGGTCTATTTGTTTCTAAGGTAGAAACATTTTCTCCACATGGGCAAAGCTGATAAGTTCTCTTCCAGCAGAGAAATAAATTACATACTAGATGTAATGAGACATCAATGTCCAGTAAATGTCCTGTTGCTTGCAAGAGCGGTACTGTGTGAGACAACAGTCAATAATTTTCTGGTAATTCTCTAATTCCTCCCCTCCCCAAAATTCCTTTGTTAAAGAGTTACATTTAATGTAGCAGAAAAAAGCCCTAGCAAGGAACAAAACTTGAAAGTGCAGCAGGAAGAGAAGGGCGTTTGAAAATGAAGCAACAAAGAGCTAACAAAAATACCTACTCAGTTGTGTTACCTTCAGGCATATGAACCCTATGAAGTTCAAGGCTTCTTCACTGGTTAGGTGAGTTTGATGTTTTGTTGTCAGGACTTCTTTCTCCTTTCTCTTTGCTAAATGCACGTTTTTTGAGCATTGCATAGTTATTTAGTTTTATGGGAAATTTTATTGGGAAAACGCAGGGTGCAGCAGCATGATGTTTTAGTTCACATGGAAGGCTCTGGCAGTAGCACTGCTCATTCTGATGGCTGCCTGACAGCATCCTGGGCCTTGCAGAGCTGTGCTGGGAGGCACAGGGAGCTCATGGGGGCACATGCCAGTGTCTGCCAGCTTTTAATCAGAAGCTGGTGAAGATGGCAACAGTCATTGCATCCTTCCTCCTCCTCCTCTTTTGCAATGTTGCGGCCCTGATCTTTTGAAATAGGTGGTGTTCCTAAAATGCACATGCAAATGTGGATGTAAATAACCACACTAAACAAACTAATTGTTTAGAGTGTGGTGATAATAACACCAAGGTCGCAGGTCCGTACAGGCCACTGACTTAAGAGTTGGACTCGATAATTCTTGTGGGTTCCTTCCAACTCAGAATACTCTATGTGATTCTGTATTAAATCACATATTGAGAAATAAAATTATTTTTGTAGTTAAGTTTGATAGAACACTTTTTCTCTAGTTTGTTGTTCTTTGTTCACATTATCAAAATCTCTAAATTGCTGTATTTCATTCTAAGAAAATAAGTCATATTCTGTGATCTGCAAGCATAGGCAATTCAATGTCATTAAGAGCATCTCTGGATGCTTTCCTTCAAAGATGTGGTTCCTTTTATAGTGGACTGCAAGGCAGTGGCCACGCTGGTAGCAAAAGTAGGCAAAACTGGTATCCATGCATTGCTTTGACTGCTTTTCTCATAGAGGATCTCATAGAATTAAGAAAAACAAATTTAGTCAGTTAGTATTTGGTTTCATTCATCTCTTGACTGCTGCTTATAGAGGTGGGAGGAATGAGGGTTGGAAATTACCTGTTTCTAAAATGTGAATGATTTGTGAATCATTCTTAGAAGATTTATTTCATCTTGAAGAAGCCTCTCTCCCACTCCCTTCCAAAAAAACCTTCAAGTTGTCTTGTGCTCTTCAAGATGCATTTCCTGTCTTATTCCAAAAAGACTTTTTCTACCTGCCCTAATTTAGCCCAAAGCAACTTTGAAACTACAAAGTGCATCGACTGCCACAGAGTCATGCTGGAAGAATGATGAACCAGATATGACATGGCTCAATCCATTTCACCTCTAATAATAAAAAGTCATGGATAAGAAGAACAAAGATGCATTTCTTCAAAGGTTACTTTTTTAGGTGATTACTCTTTACGAATTGCCATCTGAAAGAATATCAGTATCCAGAAAAATTACAGTCTTTTACAAAGGTCAGGATTGAGAGTGAAAACTTCGTAATCTCTTCAGCCTCATCACTGAGTGAATATAAGACACACAGAGGCTGAGTGTAGCTCTCCCTCATACATCGATTATAGTATATGCCAGCAGCTGCGTTTTTAATGCTTGGTCCCATTTCTGGAAATGCAGGGAAAAAAACAACTGGAGAGTTTTTTTCTCCTGATTTTAGCTTGTGTATGTGATGTGTTTATAGTTTGGGGTGATTTTTGAGAAGGACTGACTTCTTTCTACAGCACTGTGTGTTGCTTAGTTTGTTTTGCGTGTGAGTTGAAGAATAGGGAGTAGAGAGAATGACTGGCTGCACATCCTCACTGCTCAAGAGATCTCTGCTGCCCTTTCCCATCCTCATGTACTGGTCAGTGAGGCAGCAAGCCCAGGCAGATGTGCACAGCCATTGAGGGCTGTGACTGATGCAGAAGCCATTGGCCATAAACGATTTGCATTGCATTGATAATGCAGCTGTGCAGATGTGCCTGCATGTAGAGAGACCGTGCACCTCTGTAATTTGGCACCAACTCAGTGGCTGGGGTCTGTGTGTGAGTCACGCAAGTCAAGATGGGGACCCCAGGAGCTTCCCTGCCTGCACAGTTGAAGTGCTCTGTGGCCTTGGACACCTTCTAGCCACGATGCTTCGGCTGCTGTGTGCTTGCTGCCAAGCCTTGCAAGTTGGTTGCAAGTGGTACTTGGCTTGACCAAAACTGTGACTGTGTGACTTGTACAGCTGAGTTGGTGGCTGAGCTGGTGTCGTCTTGTTCCGACTGTGCTTATGAGACTCCCATCACAAGGCTGAGGACCCTGAATCCCAGCAGATTCTAATGGAGAGGTGACATTTTCATGTGAGAACTTTTGCATCTCAAATGGAGATAGGAGTTCATTGAAATATTTTGCAATCTGGCATTGATTTCAGCTTGCTTCTGTCGAAAACCGCACCCCCAACTCACCAAAGAAGAAGAATGTTTTTCTAAAAATGTGGAGACCTATCACTTAAAATGATTTTCTGAAGATTTTCACTCTTCTGGAAATAGCTCTCTGTTCCCCTTCCAATATTTTGCATGCCCACTTTTCATTAATATTGGGGGAAATAAAGTGCAAGATTCAGTTGAGTCGAGCAGAATAGCTTCTGAAAAGTAAAACCTGGATACTAGAGGTGCTTGAGGTTTTAGTTCAGCTTATGAACTTTCTGCCTAGATGAGTGGATCATTGCTCTGCACCTGTCTCTGAAGCTATAAGGTAATTCTTTTTGAAAATAATAACAGTAAAAAATAATTTAAAAAAGTAAGAAGAGCAATGCACTTTGGTTAGGATACTTTGTCTGTTAAGACTTAGATTTTGCAATTTCGTTACAGACAAAAACTCCCATTTAAAGTGAAGATGAACAGTGCCTGAACTCAGGATTGAAGAAGGAGCTGTTGTGGTCATTCAGTCTGACCCCTGAAAGAACAGGGCACTCCTTTTCATTTAGCAATCTGCTGAGCAGCAGCTGTTAACTTTCTGAAAAAATCAAAATGCTTCAAAACACAAAGTGTTTGCTTCAGAAATGAGTGTCAGTTCTAATGCATAACCATTTTTCTCAAGAAATCTCTCTCTTTTTCAGAAGATAATTACCAGCTTTATATTACAGACTGTGGTTATTATACTACGCTTCCAAAAGGGGAAAAAAATTACAATATTTCAGGGCAGTATTTCTCTTGCTTTCTAATGGATTACTTTGGTTTTTCAAATCAATGTCCTTTGATTATAGTCTTATAAAGTTTCAGCTTTCACAGTCTACAGAATTAGTTACAACTTTGTGAGTTAAAATACATGTCAGGATAATGCATCTGTTTTGTTTAGAAGTACTAAATTTCCAAGGAAATCTAGGGAAACTAGATGTCATTTGTGTTTAAGGTTTGCATTTGACATACAGTCACAGTTCATCAGCACTCAGAAGAATTTGAAATTTCAAAAGTACACCTCCCAGTTCACGGGTAAAAAGGTCATTATCCATTTTGTGTACAAATAAAGCAAAACAAAAACAGTTAAATAGAGAACCCACAGTAGACAGTAAACATTGTTTTTATGCATTTGAAAGATATTTTTGAAAGAATTCTTGGTACATAGTTCTTCTTGCTGCAGTGTTTTTCACTATAGATGGATTTATACACTCTTATTTATATATGTGTATGTATTTGAAAGACTGTCTATGCATGTATTTCCTTGGGGAGATCTTTCTTCACAGTAGCTACAAAGGTAGACTATGGTATAAGCAGATAAAAAGAACTGTGTTGGTAATGAATAATTGTTCTTTGTGTGCTATACCACAGCACTTTTTGGTAGTTCCATTTGCATGTAGAGTATTAATTAAGAGATAACTGTCACTGCAGGTTGACTGCAGAAGGCTGCAGGATCCAGCAGAGAGATAAATGCCAGTGCCAAGTCATACAGGTTGGAGAGCATACAGGGAGTCCATAATAAAAAATGAGTTTACAATTGAAACTCACTAATGACTAACTTAATGCATTATATGCAGAGACGAAGAGGTCCAAAATCTGGTCATTAAGGGTTGTACATACGAAGTGTGGGGTTTGGGGTTTTTTTTATGAGGCTTTTTTGGGTCAATTTACATGTGATACATTGGAAATTGAAATTTTGATGTGATCAGTAAATTTGTTAGGAGGGTATAGGTGCCCTTCTTAACAAGAGTGTGTTACAGCTTTCAGCACACTGGGAAGTCCTAGAACAGATTGCAAAGAGTCATCTCAGCTTGATTCAGAAGGCCTGTAAGTGTCCTTCATGTTAGAAAGTGTTTTGGTTTCTAATTAACTGAGCCAGAAGACGTGTTATTTCTGACCTCCAAAAAGCACTGATCTTATCCCAGTTAAGATCACTTAAACTGTTTTATTAAAAAAAAAAATAGACAACCTGTCCTTTCCTGTTGTGAGGAGCAAAGTACAAAATGGATATATATAGCTACTGTTAGTGAGCCATTATATGTATAACATATTTTTCCACAGTATGGGGTATGTTTTGGGGTTTATATGACATAATAGTGCATTTAATATAACATGAAATCTTCATTTCCATGAACTCACCAACAAAAATCCCATTAATTTCAGTAAAGAAAAGAGCTATCTACCTTGCAATTTGTAATTTAATAGCGTTTTCTTATTGACAGTCGGTAAGTACTCCTTACCACTAACTTCAAAATAAGACTCTCCTTCTGTGTCTTTGAGATGCAGACACGGGATTTTTTTCCTTCAGTCTCAGTGACATGGGCTGCCAAGACTATGAAAAGAAAAATGCACTGTTCTGCCATAGTTACACAGCCTAAACAGAACTGTCTGCTCTTGCATTGCCTTAGCAGCCATCAGAAGTTGTACATAAGTTAGGCATAGGATTTATGCAACCTGATTGAGATTAAAATAATGGCCCTTCAAATTTTTATAGTGAAATTATTTATTCAAGGTATGTAACTCACAATGCATCTTATGGAAGTAAATTGATTATGGCAGGTTTTGAGAGACAGTCTAGGTATGCGAACAAAAGTTCTGCATTGAAGAAATCCATGAAACAACAAAAGCTTTACATGTTTTCAAGATCATGTTTTAGTTCAGGAAAGTTTTTGTTGCCTCATGAATTATAATCAGAAAAGAAAATAAACAAGGTTTTTGTTTCTTCTTAGTGTCATATTGCCAGCAAAAACTTTAGGAGTTTAGTGGGAAGTTTTCATAAGTACATGTGTTTTAGGGCTCCTCAGAGACTTTCTGGGTCATCTATTTCAGCCCACCCACCCTGCAACAGCAGGAGATCATTACTACTGCTTCTCTTCCATCCTACTTTTCTCTTAAATGCCGTGTTCCAAAAGTGTCCAATACTATTTTCTTTAAAATACATCTAGTGCAGATGCAGTTCATCTATGCGCCCATTGTTGTTTTTGAAGCAAAGTGCTTCTTTAGCATGTGATGACCGAAAAAATACGAAAGCTGAGCAGTTTTTTGATTCATTCTTTGTAACACCATGCAGCTAATAGCTTTTTCTTCTTTTTTTAAGGGAAAGGTTCTAGGAAACTTGTACATAACTGTAAGCTGTGGGTTCTGTCCAGGTGGGAGTGCCCCTGAGGCTCTGGGGGTAAAGGCACAGCTCTGCCCTGCTCTGTCCTCAGTCCTTGCCACATTCTGCAGCAGCCTCACTTTGCTTTCCTGCTCTCATACCCGTGGTGTTGGGCAGCAGCAATTGCCAGAGGCTCAGCCTTAGACTTAGTTAAGCCTTAATATGCTTCATATAGAAATTCCCATGCAATGCTACCAGTCTATTGATGGCAGTCTTCACCCTTGTTTATTTGCTATCTTTTTATGGGTTGCACTTATCATACTTGTCCCTTTGAGCTTTTCCATGTGACATCAGCTCTGCTTCCAGCTGTTAATTTACACCGTCTTTTAGATCAGTGCTGATCATGGCACAGAACAGTACACATTTTTTTAACATAATTACCTTGCACATGTGTATTTAATGTATCCATTATTAGCTCAGGTGGGTTTTTTTTATGTTCTCCTTACAACCAGTTTTCTTTGGGTTTTACTTTCTTTGGGACTCATATAATTTCCTTAGCAAATTTATTCACCTCTTTAAATATTGCTATGTTGAATCTGTTCTTGCTGGAGTTTGCCTATATTTTCTGCAAATCTTTTTTGCTTTTTCATGTGAAATAATTTTTTTGAAGTATTTCAGTACATTTGAAGTCATGTCTTTTCAATTATGAAAATGCCAACAAACTAAAGTGTGTTGATCCTCATAACTGACCTAAAACATGAGATTTAAGCACTCTTAAGTCCAAAATACTTGCCTGTGAAAAATAGCTTATTCTTGTATCAAAGTCACATAGTAAACATGGGACCTTTTCCTGTTTTTTAAAGACAGGCAAGAAAGTCAAAGCAGAATAACAGAAATTTTTTCTAGGTGTATACCCAAAGAAGCAGAACAGGGGGAGAAAATCGGTAGTTGTATCTTTGTGGTTTTTCTTAGAATGAAGTATTCTTTGTGTTGTGTGCCTCTATGCTGTATGGAAAATATAATTGGCTTTTTTCATGCTTAATGATTTTTATGATTTATAAATGTGTTTAAGACTTCAGTAACAGATATTACCAAATATTTTTAGATGTCTTTCATTCCATGTAAAAACAAATTGGAAAGGAATATGTACATCATTTACGATTCCTCTAGAAAGTGTGTTAAGTTTTTGGGTGGTTTTTTTCCTAAGGTGCAGCATATTCTATAAATGGCAGTATAGATAGCTATCTGTCTTTGCACTTGGAATCAAAGAGGAGCTTGCTGCAGAAGTCTGCCAGTGCTGGATGAAGCTGTGCAGAAATACGTGTCCCAGCTGGTTGGCCTAGGCTTCTTGTGAAAAATTGGCTCATATTACAGCTAGCTCCCTTTTCTCTGCAGACCATGTAACTTTGTGACAAGAAAGCAACAAAAGGAGGGCTAAGGAGAATAGCCATCCTTTACTGGACAAAGGATGAGGAATAAGCTGAGGTAACTCAATGCCTTCTTTTCCTCAGTCTTCAATAGTAAAACCAGTTGTCCTCAAGGTACGCAGGCCCCTGAGCAGGAAGACAGGGACATGGAGCAGAATAAAGCCCTTGTAATCCAAGGAGAAATGGTCAATGGCCTACTACACCACTTAGACACACTCAGGTCTATGGGGATCAACCCAAGGGTACTGAGGGAGCTGACAGAGGAGCTCACCAAGCCACTTTCAATTGTTTACCAGCAGTCCTGGTCAATCAGTGAGATCCCAGGTGACTAGAAGTTGGCAAATGTGATGCCCATCTACAAGAACGGCCAGAAATAGGACCCAGGGAACTACAGGCCTGTCAGTCTGACCTCAGTGCTGAGGAGGTTGTGGAGCAAATCATCTTGAGTACCATCATGGAACATATACAGGACAACCAGGGGATCAGGCCCAGACAGCATGGATTTCGGAAAGGCAGGTCTTGCTTGATTGACCTGATCTCCTTCTATGACAAAGTGACCCGCTTAGTGGATGAGGGAAAAGCTGTGGATGTCATCCACCTGGTTTAGTAAAGCCTTTGTCACCATTTTCCACAGCATTCTCCTGGAGAAACTGGCTTCCCAAGCTATGGGCGACTGTACTCTTTGCTGGGTTAAGAACTGATTGGATGGCCAGGCCCAGAGAATGGTGGTGAATGGAGTTACATTCAGCTGGTGGCTTGTCACTTGTGGAGTTCTCCAGGGCTCAGCACTGGGGCCAGTCCTGTTTAAATTTCTTATCGATGATCTGGAGGAGGGGATCGAGTGCACTCTCAGTAAGTTTGCAGATGACGCCAAGTTGAGCGGAAGTGCTGGTCTGCTGGAAGGTGGGAAGGTTCCACAGAGGGATCTGGACAGGCTGGATCAATAGGCTAAGGCAATTTGCTTTGTTCAACAAGGCAAAGTGCCGGGTCCTGCACTTGAGTCACAACAACTCTATGCAATGCTACAGGACTGGAGAAGAGTGGCTGGAAAGCTGCCCAACAGAAAAGGACCTGGGTGTGCTGGTCGACAACCAGCTTAACATGAGCTAGCAGCATGGCATGGAGGTTTAGCTTGAATATTAGGAAAACTTTCTCTACTGAAAGGGTTATCAAGCATTGGAACAGGCTGCCCAGGGAAGTGGTTGAGTCACTATCCCTGGAGGTGTTTAACAGACACCTAGATGTGGTACTTAAGGACATGGTTTAGTGGTGGGCTTGGCAGTGCTGGGTTAAAGGTTAGATTAAATGATATTAAAGTTCTTTTCCAACTTAAGTGATTCTATGATTCTAGGACCTGCCTGCCAGAATTAGATTTATTTATTAAAAGTTGCATAATTTCCTAGTGGTAATCGCTTGATTTTGACAGTAGCAGAGATTTATCCCCACAGAGTGTAATAGTGGGAGCTTTGCTAATAGCCTCATGCTTCCACTCCACACTTGACAGACAATGTTTTCTGAACTGAGAAGCTCAGTAAGCCAGAGCAACCAAGTGGTGCTCATTCTGAGTTGCTACTCATCAGTGTAGCGTACTGTCAGGGAAACCAATTGATTTGGACTTGTCAATGTATTTTAGAGATATTTAAGATATGACATGATAGGATAAACTGAATATGAAGGAAAAAATAATAATTAGCATGATTGTAGCAGTGTACAAGGGAGATGGAGGGAAGGCAATTCAAGCTATTGGTGCCAATATGATTTATTGTATTAAACTTAACATTGAGAAGTGCAACACCTCTCCAGCATAACTGTACTGCTGAGTACCATAAAAATAAATCATTACATGATGAAAAAAACCCCTTTCCTTCTATTTTAAGTTTAGATTCATAATTATGAATGATAACCATGCAGGTTAATCTAATTTTGGTTTTAACATAAATTATGTAATAAAGCTACTTCATATTCTGGTACAATTTCCCACTTACAGGCAACATAACACTTTATTCAAAAGTAGTCCAGCAGTCTTACTCTCTCAGAGTAAGATCTGTGCTTACTAAAGACTTAAAGGAATCCATATAGTCACAGGGTAAATTATTGTTTAAATTATTCTGGATTAATTATTGTTTCATTGAAGGACTAAATGCACTGTTATGGTATCCTAAAGCTTTATTTAAATCTGTCTTCCTTCATGGTGCCCTTAAAGTACTTTCAAGGTGCAGAAATGGGATGTAGTCATTTTATATGCATGTTTTAAAACAACTTGTGCAGATGGACACAAGTTTGACAGGTGAAACATTTTAATAGCTTTTAAACAGTATATGTGTCTGAGAAACACTGCTGAAAACTAAAAATCCTGTCAGAGCAACTTGTATGGTAGAAATTTAGGGTGGTGAGTTTCCTTATGTGTGAGCTTGGAAAATTCGTCCTGTTTCTTTGCTTATCTGTATTATTTTCTGTCATAAATAGATTTTAAGATGGAAGTGTCCCACTCAAAGAAGAAGCCCTGTATGATAGACACTGTCCATTGAAATATCAAGTCATGGCATTGTGTTATGTTTTCTAAAGCACTTAAACCAATTTATTACAGGCAATTGTCATTTTCTTTGTCCGTCTCTTTTTATTATTTGAAATAGACTATTCATCTTTTGGTAATGCAAAAAATAAACTATTTGTTTTTTGTAATATCTTGATCCATATTTTAAAATTTTTTTTATTTTTTTATAGGTCCTCCCATGCCATCCTCCTCATCTAGTCCATCAGTTACTGAACATTTACACTCCCCTCCTCCATCACCCAATCTCCATGACAACCAGAGGTGGTTATTAAGTAATAATGCCAGCCAGCCAGTTCAGGACTCTGATACAGATGAGGACTATACTGCCAGCTCATATCTAGTACAGACCGGTACTAATCCAGTGTCTGTCCCAGGTCATGGTAAGAAGAGGACACTTTGTCCATAGTTTAAATACCCTTTTATTTGCCATCCTCCTAAGAAATTGTCTAATAAAAATTAAATATATCAAAATGACTTTGTATTTTAAACTGCTTTTCCTTTAAATGTCACAGATTATGTCTCTTTTTTACTGTAGGATAAGCAAGAGTAGAAAATAACTTCTAATATGTAAAAGCTCATTTAAGTAATTTTAACATGCAATACTTACATTAAACCATAACCATTATTGATTTATTATGTAATGTAGTTTTTAGCAAGTGATTAACCTTTAGTTGTGCTTTTTAACAGGTAGGCTGAAGTTGGTTAAACTGTCGTGATATTTAGCTTCAGAATAATGTAAAAGGTATCATCAAGTTCAGCAGGTTCCAGCCATTCATTTCATTTCCTTAGGCAAGGAGAGCAGGATTTGTATGTTACTGGATAGGGCACTCAAGACTGAGAAAAAAGTTCTAGAGGAAGAGAGCTGTGTGATGACAGAAGGCAGTGGTGGCTTCTGAGATGTATGTTTCCATGTTTCTCATCCTCCCAACCACTATGAGTAAGTAATGGGAGTGACATACTTAAAACACCAGTCCCTGCTTATGCATCATGCTCTAAGAAACCACAATTTTCCTTTTTTTTTTAAATTTTACATTCAAAAGTACAATAGCCACAGGATTTCATTTTTGTTGTATGATTGAACAGATTTTCTTGGTGTAGGCACACTGGAAGAATAATTTGTTAATTCACACTCTTCTTCAGTAGGTCAGCAAAGCTTAGAACAAACTGCTTCACCT
Organism: Manacus vitellinus; assembly: GCF_001715985.3. Lineage (NCBI taxonomy): Eukaryota > Metazoa > Chordata > Aves > Passeriformes > Pipridae > Manacus > Manacus vitellinus. Next base: position 27,991,902 of record NW_021938789.1, on the reverse strand, counting down.
TCTAAGAACCATTTCTGTCTTTTGATTGTAAAGAACTCACCTATGGATGAACCACTAGAGGGAGTTTGGAGAAATATTTCTCTGCAAATTGCACATCAGCTGGTTGGAAAGAATTATTTTGCCAAGCAAAACACCAGCTTTGAGCTTCTCTTCCTGGGTTGGAGTGGAACTTTGGTTTTGTGTCTAAAAGGCCAGTCTGCTAAGAGTAGTCATGTGTGTGAATTTGATGCATTTGGATTAAGATCTTTAAAATTAATAATGATAACTTTATTTTTGCATGTTCAACTTGCTCAGTATTTAATCTGTGAAGAACTCCAAAACCTGATAAAGCATTGTCATAATTAGGGTGTGTTATGAAGATGTCTCCTTTCTTTAATGTCTAAGAATATGAAATTTGTTAGAAAATGTATGCATTATCCAAAAGGTAGCCTGGTTTAGTTCAAGAAGTCAATACATTTAGATTACTGTACCTACCAACCCATCCTTTACAAATGAAAAAATGCAAAAGCAAGACAAAACTGCTAAAAATTTTGAATAGTTGCGATGATCTCCTTGCATCTCTCAGCCTCTTATGAAGCTCGTAAGTGTTCATCATTCCTCTAGATTTGAGCATTTTGCTGCTTCTGAAATTCTGAACAGTTGCTTGCCAGTCAGAGTTTGCCGACCTTCAGGAAATGTTCCTTAACCCCTTTCATTCCAGACTGGCTAAATTAATTTCATCTGGTCCCATGCCAAGTCAAGTGTTGGCCTTTTAGCAGGACAAAATAAGGGGGATTTGATTACAAGTAGGACAGAAGTTCAGACCACGGTGTATGTTGAGAGCGTTGTTCTTTGTAAGACTTCTGCTAAGCAGAAGGGAAATGTGGCATACTCTGCAAGTATATGTTCATTTTCCCTTCCCCTCTCTCTTCCCACTGTGCTCCCCATCTCCTCTATCTACAGTATACACTCACCCCTTCAGTGTATATTTGTAGCAGAACTGCTTGCAGTTCCTGCTGTCAAAAATTAAATCAATAATATATAATACACTCATAGTCTGGTAGTGCTGGTGGTCATTCAACACAGCTAATAATCTTTCTCCACAAGATTAGACTTGTTTTTAGAAGTGCTTCATCTTACTAACCATGGATACTGTATATATAGTGATTGCTATAATTTAAATTGGGCTTGCTTGCTTTTCTACTGGATAAGGAGAAGCCCACAGGTGTTCTGGTAGTGGGCTTCCATTCCTGGAGTCAATTGCAGGATGAGGCTTTGTGTTATTAGAAGAAAGATTTCTTTCACCCATCACATATATGAATGTTGCTTGGATTATCTACTTGGTTTGCTTACGGTTGGTTTCCCATATCGTATGCTGATGGCCTGTTGATGGGGGGAAAGTATGTTTGTAAAACAGGGAAAAGCAGAATTTGAAAAGTATTTTCTGAGTTAGCTACAACTTTCTTCTACTCAGTGATTTGCATTGTTGTGTAGCACTGCGTTGTAGTATGTGGATCTCTCCAAAATGTACCCTAGAAAGTAAATACATTTTAATTGTGTCCTTTGGTACAGTATTATTTGAATATTGTATTTTCTTTAGCTAAAATGATAAATAATGCAGCATGTGTAACACTTTCACAGAAAGAAGTTTTTTTTCATCAGTTGTTTTTTGTTTTGGATCTGGATATAAGCTTTCCATGCTATCTAATCTTAAGGGGTACGAAATAACTCCAGTGCCAAATTCCAGATGACTTTGTCCAATGTTTATATTGGTAGAAGGTCGGGGATCACTGCTGAAGGTACTGATCTAAAACAATTATATTATTGAACTACTTCCATTTATATTGATTTTATTTGAATAGCAAGTTGAATTAACATCTCTTTAGTCTATGCAAACATCTGTTTGTTTTCCTTTAGAATGAGTTCATTTGATCAATGTAGTTTATTTGATCAACTCACTCAAAATTTAAAGGATCTGATTATGTATTTAGAATTATATTAATCTAAGCCTTTGGGTCTGATTAGTTTGTTTTGTCAACCAGTGGGAATTAGCTTCCTTTTCAGAAATGAGCTAAAAAAGAAATAAGAATTACTAAAATGAGTTATCAAATGCTTGCCACATGTAAGGTAAAGTCTTCATGGAGCTATTGCTAGTAGCTTTAAAAATTCAGATCAAGTGAGGGCTGTTGTGGACAGTTTAATAAGAATCATTTAATTTCTCTAAAAGCACTGTGTTAATAAGTCGTAAAATTCAGGAGGATATCAATTTTAGGACCATCAGTCATAACTCTTCCTTTACATAGCACCGCTGATTAATTCTACTTGTTCCTCTTCTCCACAGTGCAGCTCAGTGTATGGGTTGTTAACAGCAGTCAGCCTGTTTGGCTTCTGACTTCAGAACAATTTACTAGTTTTATGTTTCTAGAAGAAGAGTGAAATGGTTTATAAGAAACAGGGACATCTCAATATGTCTGCAGGGAAGGTAAACAGTTGTTTAAGTGAGAGGAAGAGTGAACTAGGTCCTGGGAAGAAAGGATTCTTGAATGTGACTGAGGTAGAGGGTTTCCTTGTGTCATAAAGTCTTATAAATAATAGAAGTCACGTGAAGTGTGTATTTAAGCATCTTGATAAGCTTCTTAATCTTTTTCCATGAAAAATTATAAGTTAGTCAGAATTCGGAGGGGAATTTATTGAAATTAGTACCAGCTTATCTTGACACAGAATTTAATATAATGAGAAGTACTGTGCTAAATTCTTAGTTCAAGCAGTGACTATGAAAACAGGATATAGTTAATGCTTGCTACTGATAATGTAGTTGAAGAGTCTGAGTTAGAAATTCAAATTCAATTCCCTAAATTGGAAATATAATGGGAGAACCATAAAATGCAAAATATATGTATTTCACAGTAGCATTTGTATAGTACATTTGAACATTTAATTTTTATGAGGTTCTCATGTTTCTTATTAACAGTTTGTGATGATAGTTTATCTAATGGAAAGATATGAAAAAAATTCAGTATAATATAAACTGGTTTTCACTCTTCCTTGATCAAGGTCTTGCCAGGTAATGCACAATAAACAAGATTTTGCTCCAGCCACATGGGCATTGGAGATTGATGGGTTTTTCAGTTCAAAATGGCTGAGGTTTCCTTCAAGGAACAAAAAAATTGGGAAATCTAGAGCATAATTCTGACTGTAAATTTGTGAAAGAGAAAAAATAATGTGATAAAGCTGGTTGAATGAAAACATACAAGAAGTCTCCATATTCAGAGGTCTCATTATAGGACATCTCACTCTACAGACACCAAATGTACTGTGGCATAATTCTTGTATAAACATAATTTGAGGACTTCAGTTCATCATGACTTATTAGAATTTGATGGGACAGGTTATACAAAGGTATCTGCCATACTGAAATTACTATTATTTTATCATACCACAATGTAGAGAAGCCAAAGTCAGAATCTTCCACTTTTGTACGAGTACCTAAGAGAATAGGGGCCAAATGCTCAAGCGTGGTACCAGGAATGACCAGATATAACACATGTACAGAGCTTAAGTGTGAATTCCATTAGGGGGTTGTTAGGGTTTTTTTACACTTCAGATTTTCCTTCTAACTCTCATGTTTTATTTTTCTGCATAAATACCTCAATTCATGTATAACCACCATAACTGAGCAAGCTGCCTCACTTCTGCCTTTTCCTCCTCACCAAAAGCAAATGAAATGGAATTATGAAGAAGTACACACAGGGGATCTGCTTTAAAAGTTAGTGGAAGACACAAGTGACTTTAAGGCATCTTTTCTTCCTTTGCAGCTCCTTTGAGGGTGGAAAGAGGAAAATGTGATTTCCCCTTTCATACTTTCCTCTTGTGAGAAGGTTGGAAATAACCTGTAGATATTGAAAAGGCCCATGGCAAATTAAGTCAGTCTTATCCAACATCTTGGAAGTATGCTGTGTGACTTTCTGGTAGGCCTCCTTTAGTACCTACAAGCCCAGATCTTATTCCATCTCTGCTTTGCCACAGTTATTCCACAAGGGAACCTACATGTGCTGGTGAACTAGAAGTTCGTAGCCGAGCTGTCACCTGCCCTGTAATGAGCAGCAGCTTAGTAGTTCTCATTACTGGGGAACAAAAGAAGGGGAAGGGGGTGGGCATGTTCTAGGACAGAAGAAACAAACTTGGGGGAATGAGATTGAATGCTTAAAAGCTGTTAAGGTTTTTTTTTTCTTATGGAGTATAATTTTCTTATTTTTCTTTTCATCATTCTAAGAACTGGAATTCCCTGGAATCTGTGAGGGTATCCACATTGTTTAATGAGATTTTTTTAATCTCTTATCTCAAAATTCATGATAAATTAGGATTTGTCATTGTTGTATCAGTACATACAATTTGTCTTCAGGTCTGACACTAGTCTTAAGATGTTGCTTGGAAAATTAACTCAGACCTGTTTGGTTTGAAATAAACTCTGGTAATAAATTAAGAATAGTAGTTCAAATAGGCGGAGTTGTATTGAAGAACATCATGGGGAATGCTATAATCTTGGTTTTATTTAACATCCTCATTAGTTATATGGATGTAGGAGTAAAAGTGGCACTAAAAAAATTTCCTTATGATACTAAACAGCAAGTGTTCTGAGTGCCAACTGGGGACAAAGTGTTAATAGAAGAGGGCAAGGAAGGATCATTAATTGTATGGCCAGAAACTAATCAAGCAAAATTAGAATTGAAAAATGTAAGCTGGTAGAAGATGCAGGGTATTCAGGAAAAATCTAAGGAGAAATGGTGATAGAGAATTTTAATTAGACAAATCTGCAACATGGTCTGACTCACAAGTACAGTTTCAGCTGGGTACAAATATATCAGCAAAGGGGGATTCATAGACACAGCATCAATGGAATATAAGTTTGGAATTTGAGCATCTTGCTTTTTCAAAGTTTCTACCAAATTCTCTTATTGCTATTTATTCTACTGTTCAGATATATTTGTATGAAAACAATTACGAAGTTAGAGGTATTAATATATGGGAATAGGTAAGAGATTAAAATTTTGACTCAGTGCATAGTCTAAGCACTAATTAAGTGCTGGCAAAGGGAAACTAATAACCCAAGATGGAATGGAACATGTTGTATATGTCATAGAGATACAATTAAAAGTAATAGGGTGAAAATAAGGAAAGATTAGGCACATCAGAAAAAACTCTTTAACAGTATTAAGATATGTAAGTCTGTCCCAAGGGAAGTGACAGAAGTTTTGTCACTTTGTAACATGAAATTAAAATAAATAAAAATGTAACTTGTACTGCTGAGAACAAATCTACATTCACTTAGGAGACTGTGGACTGAGGTAACCTTCTGGAGCTTCTCTAGCAATACCTGTGTGCATTTCAAATCAGGTATACAAGAGTTGGTAGTTTATGACAGAGATTTTCGTATTAAGCTATGTTAAGTGTGTTATGTTAGCAGTCTGCATGTTGCAATGCATTGCCTGGGTAAACATAACAGAAAATGATTTGTCCTGTAGACCAGACTTCACTCTGAAATTGTCCAGACTTTCCACAATAAATCATTTGCACAATAGGCACTTTCCCTTCCCACTTGCTGAACCATTTTATATCCTGCAAAATTATAAAATAAGGTTCCCAGATCTCAGTGAAAACTGCCAATGTCTTCTGGACATGTGCATACTCATGTAAATATTTTGTAAGTAAAAACATTCAATCATTCAATACCCATAAATTCAGAATGTCCATGATGCTGAATAGATGCACTTGACAAGCTTTCTGTAAATATGGAATAAGTTCATATTATAAAAATACATGATGGCTTCTTTCCTGAGGCCAGAGACAGTTATATTTCAGCCACTGTGTCTTCCTCGGTAGCTACAGAAGCACCTAAGTCCAAAGTCAGACACTGCAGGAAGGCAAATAGCTTTCAGGTACAGATCAACAAATTTATCTGTTCCACTTGCTTGGGGCAAATATAGTTGCTTTAAAAACTTAAAAATCATGTCTTGAATGCTAGCCAGTTAATTTTTTATCTGTTTTTGATATTTGATTTCAATTTCATGAATCCATCTTTTTATCCTCTTTCATTGGTTTTTAAGCCAAACTTCTGTCAACATTGTTCCCTTAATGTACAAAAATGTACATTTGTTCAGTTTAATTAAGCATTCAATCTGTTTGCCAAGAGCAAATTACGGTTCCCCAATCTCACCCTCATCCCTCCAAAATCAAATTTTGCAAAGTAGTGGGCAATTAGTTTTCGTATCTGACTGTTGTAAGTCATGTTTTGCTCTTAAAAGATTTTTATCGTTTTCGATCTCTTTTACTTAATAGAAGAGCCAAGACCAATTATTTCTCCTCAGATTGTGGCCTTTGTAGCCTTCAAAGAACAGTCTCCCCCACACCTCCTGTATCATTAGCTGCAAAATATCTTTCCAGAGATGATTTTGGCCTTTTCACAAATCAGAGGATTCAGAGTGACAAATTATCCGTCTTATATTCGAATGCATGCCAGATGGGACAACCTGCCAACTGTGGATATGATCTGATGTAGAGACATTTCCTCTGCTCCTCCCTTCCCCATCAAAAATCACATAAAAAAAAATCATGCAAGTTAAGAAAATCTGTGAAGATAAATTCATTCTGAAATACAGTGAACTATAAAAGCAGAATATAGTTTTATCAAAGGAGGAATGCTGCATCCAATTGTCGTATCACTTAAAATGAACTAACATGTACCTGGCACGATAGATAAACAAGAGTCAAAAATGTATCCTTCCATGCTTGCCAGTGCTTGCACTTGCATCATCTCCTTTGACTAGCTTGATTACAGAACAGACATTCCTAATTGAAAGATAAGGAGTTTGAATTTAAATTCTGTTACAGTTTAATGGAAGAATCCTGAAGTCACGATTAGAACAAGGATGTACTGCTCTTGTGCAGAAAAATAGGCTGTAAGAAATTTATGGTAGAAGTTAATGCAGAAGGTAAAAGGAGAAGGAAATAGTCACGTAGAGAGTTTATTTTCATTACAAATTACAAAGCTGAGAACTTTACCCAGCTACTGCTTACGCTGACTTCCAGAGGTACAAATGGTGTGCAAGTGCTTTAGACTAGGTTTGAAGGTGGAAGGGTTTGAAACCAGGCTCTCCAGAGAAGAGCCTAAGCCAGGGTTAGGAGTGATATCAGCAGCCCAACTGAAGTGCGTGCACACCAATGCACGCAGTTTGGGAAGCAAGCAAGAGGAGCTGGAAGCCATCATGCAGCAGGAAAGCTATGACATAGTCACCATCACAGAAGCATGGTGGGATGACTCACATGACTGGAATGCTGCAGTGGATGGCTACAAGCTCTTCAGAAGACATAGGCAAGGTAGGAGAGGTGAAGGGGTGGCTCTATATGTCAGAGAGTCTCCTGACTCTCTAGAACTTGAGGTCAGTGACCATAACATTGAGTGTTATGGGTCAGAATCAGAGAGAAGGCCAACAAGGTTGACATCCTGGTGGGAGTCTGTAACAGACCACCCAACCAGGATGAAGAGGCTGATGAATTATTCTACAAGCAGCTGGCGGAGGTTTCAAAATCACCAGCTCTTGTTCTTTTGGACGACTTTAACCTGACAGATGTCTGCTGGGAACTCAACACAGCAGAGAAGAGGCAGCCTAGGAGATTCCTAGAGTGTATGAAGCATAATTTCCTGTTGCAGCTGATAAATGAACCTACCAGGGGTGAGGCCCCATTAGAGCTGCTGTTCTCAAACAGAGAAGGACTGGTGGGAGATGTGGTGGTCAGAGGCTGTCTGGGGCACAGTGGCCACAAAATAATAGAGTTTTCAATACTCAGAGAAGTAAGGAAGGGCATCAACAAAACCTCTACCCTGGACTTCTGGAGGGCAGACTTTGACCTATTCAGGAGGCTGGTTTGGAGAGTACCTTGGGAAACTGCCCTTAAAAACAAAGGGGTCCAGGAAGAATGGACATACTTCAAGAGAGAGATCTTGAAGGTGCAGGAGCAGGCTGTCCCTATGTGCCAAAAGGTAAGCTGGTGGGGAAGACGACAGGCCTGGCTGAACAGGGAGATTTTTTCAGGAAATTAGGGAAAAAAAGAGTCTGTCGTCTTTGGAAAAAAGGGCAGGCAACTCATGAAGTGTTTAGGAATGTAGTTAGGTCACATAGAAAGAAAACTGGAGAGGCAAAAGCACAATTTGAACTTAATCTGTTAAGGACAATAAAAAGCGTTTTTATAAATACATCAATAGCAAAAGGAAGGGCAAAGAAAACCTCCATTCTCTGTTGGACATGGAGGTGAACATAGTTACTAAAGATGAGGATAAGGCTGAGGTACTTAACACCTTCTTTGCCTCAGTTTTCAAGAGTAAGACAGGTTGTCTTCAGGACAGCTGGCATCCTAGGCTGGTAGACAGGAATGGGGAGCCAAATAGCCCCCCTGTAATCCAGGAGGAAGAAGTTAGTGACCTGCTGAGCCACTTGGATCCTCACAAATCTATGGGACGGATGGGATCCACCCAAGGATGATGAGGGAGCTGGCGGAAGAGCTTGCCAAGTTGCTCTCAATCATTTATCACCAGTCCGGGCTCACTGGGGAGGTCCCAGATGATTGAAAGCTGGCAAATGGGACACCCATCCGCAAGAAGGGCCGGAAGGAAGACCTGGGAAACTGCAGGCCTGTCAGCTTGACCTTTAGTGCCTGGCAAGGTTATGGAGCAGATCATCCTAAGTGTGATCACACAGCACCTACAGGCCGGATGGGGAATCAGACCCAGCCAGCACGGGTTTAGGAGAGGCAGGTCCTGTCTGACCAACCTGATCTCCTTTTATGATCAGGTGACCCACCTGGTGGATGACGGGAAGGCTGTGGATGTGTCTACCTGGACTTCAGCAAAGCCTTTAACACCATCTCCTACAGCACACTCCTGAAAAAGCTGGCAACCCACGGCTGGACAGGGGCACTCTGTGCTGGGTTAGGAACTGCCTGGAGGGCTGGGCCGAGAGTGGTGGTGAAACGTGCTGCATCCAGTTGGCAGCCGGTCACTAGTGGTGTCCCCCAGGGACAGGCTGGATAAGTGGGCTGAATCCAGTGGTATGATGTTTAACAAGACCAAGTACCAAGTCCTGCACTTTGGCCACAACAACCCCGTGCAGCGCTACAGACTGGGGACAGAGTGGCTGGAGAGCAGCCAGGCAGAAAGGGACCTGGGAGTTTGGATTGACAGGAAGCTGAACATGAGCCAGCAGTGTGCCCAGGTGGCCAAGAAGGCCAATGGCATCCTGGCCTGTATCAGGAACGGTGTAGCCAGCTGGACCAGGGAAGTGATTCTTCCCATGTACTCAGCGCTGGTGAGGCCACACTTGGAGTACTGTGTCCAGGTCTGGGCCCCTCAGTTCAGGAAGGATATTGAGGTGCTAGAGAATGTCCAAAGAAGGGCAGTGGGGCTGATGAAGGGACTGGAATACAGGCCCTATGAGGAGGGCTGAGGGAGCTGGGGTTGTTCAACCTGGAGAGGAGGAGGCTCAGGGGAGACCTCATCACTCTCTAGAACTCCCTGAAAGGAGGTTGTAGCCAGGTGTAGCTGCCTTCTCCCAGGCAGCTATCAGTAGGACAAGAGGGCACAGTCTTAAGCTGTGCCAGGGGAGGTTTAGGTTAGACATTAGAAAGAAATTCTTTACAGAGAGTGATCAGACATTGGAATGGACTGCCCAGGGAGGTGGTAGAGTCACTGTCCCTGGAGGTATTTAAGAAGAAACTGGATGTGGCACTTAATACCATAGTCTAGTTGATAGGGTGGTGTTGGGTCATGAGTTGGACTTGATGATCTCAGAGGTCTTTTCCAACCTAGTTGATTATGTGTGTATGATTCTGTGTGTGTGAAATATCTTGTATGAGATCAGGAGCAGGTGCAAGTGTGTCACATCATCACATTAAACTCTGTTGTTTATGATTTGTCATTATTTTATTTCAGGGAAAGGTCTAATATTTTTAACTCTCTGATTTGTCTCCTCATTGGCTTTTGGCTTCCACTTGAACTTTGTTCTGAATAACTGTAAGTTGGAGGACAATATTTTAGGGCTTTAAACATGCCGCTTGCTAGAACTAAACAGGACTCTTGCAAATTCTGCTGGCAGATGCTTGTAGCACTAGTTCAAAGGAGAAATACTAGGGATTTTGCACTTGAGTCACTAAGCAAAAAAAACAGCTAAGCATTGGATGATTGGGAAAACAAAGCTTATCTCCAAGTTGCTTTGAAAAGTAAACAGCTAAACATTTGACACCTTTAATTTAACATCCTTTATCTTTTTTAATATTGTCATTGGTTTTAATAGCGTAAGGACTGTGCTTAAAGCATGATTTCTCTGCTCTTCTACCTCATACACAAAAGTATCTTTCTATGTCTGATGTAGCATTGACATGAATTTATTTGTCACTAACCCATTAGGAGTACACAGGAGTAGTAACCCTACTTTTTAAGGATGCAGAGATCTGACTGGAAGGCACATCAGCCTTCCTTTCTCATGCAAGGCCAAGGATTCCTATTGTCAGATGCAGTGGGCATGAAAGCAGCAATTTTACAGCACAAAAACTCCAATAACATTTACTGCGGTTGGCTGAGATTGCAATGCACACAGGCACTGCTCAGTCTTGGTTGCTTAAGCACCAGCTTCCCTTGGCTTTTTGCCAGCCTGCACGCTCCAAAGAGACAAGTCCTTTAAGGGGAAAGAGTTTTCCTTGTAACTTGCTGTGGGGTAAACAGACCATTCAGGCATAGTTTATTGCATTACATACTTGACTATGCATACTGGAATGCAGGAAAGTAATTGGTAGAATTATTTTAATCGTTAGAATTCATAGGTATGATGTATGTTCTTTGAGCCAGGAGGGGGGAGAAAAAAAATAAGGATGTTTCTGTCTGCTAAGTCGCTGATTATTTATTACAAAAGACTAAAAATATTCTCTCCATGGGAATTCTGTATGTTTACATTTGTATCCCTGCTACGGTTACAGAAAATGGAATTAATTTGCCTCTTTATTGCTATTCTTCTCTTGAAGATAAATCCCATAACAGTTAGCAGCAAGATACAGTGTCAAAGAACAGTTGTGTTTATGTAACAGGATACTTTGTTGTCATTAAAAAAAAAACCACAGCCCTCATTTTGGAAATACTGTAAGTGCAGGGTACTTGCAAATTAAAAGGAAGTCAGTTACTGTAAATTATGCCATCAATCCAACTCATCTTTGCATTGATAGGTACTCTTTTGCAGTAATCAGCAGTAAACTTGGCCCATCATTGCCATAATCTGGAGAGTCCACAAGAAATAGTCTCTTAAATATTATTTCGTGTGCATTTCTTGAAGCTTCAAGTTAACAGTGCAGTAGCTATTCAAACAACATATAATGGAATTTATTTGTAATAAAGCATGTTATGATAACTGAATATACAGAAGGCTGACTTGGCTGCCACTGAGTACAAAATATCAACTCCTGCTTGTTGAGTCTTTACGTTCCTTCAGAAAGCTTCAAAGCAGAGTAAAGCTTTCCCTTGATTTTGTTGCTAGTAATTGGTGTACAGTGGCTTGTTTTTCTGTTCATTCTTAAATGCAAAAAAACACAAGGTGTTTTTGTCGAATGCTCCCTCAGTGGTGTCCTACAGTGTGTTTAGGAAAGCTTTAAAATACTATCTGTGGTATTTCTTGAGTCTCTCTGGATTACTCTCTGGTAGCTTGTCCTCTGCTGAGCAGTGAAAAAGCAAGGATAGGGGTGACCTTGCACACGTCTCTCTGTGTACACCAGCGTCGAAAATGCTTTGGAAAGCAAGTGAAGCACTTCTAATGAATTGCGCTTTTGATTCTTCGAATCCGCACAGCATCTCCATCAGCTTTTTACAGCTGGACTCTTGCTGTAATTGCTACTGGGGTGAGATGCGCGACATGGTGTTTTGGAGCTAAGTACTTACATTGTTTTACTGGCCAAAAGTATATAGCATGGAGGGAGCAACAGACTTCATGAAATTCACACTTATATATCTTCATGTTCCTCACCCCTTTCCAACATGCTGCTGATTTGCCAGCAGGCAGTCTAGATGGGGATGATAAAAATGGAAAAGCTGAAAGGCACAGTTTCTTAAAGCAGCAGTGTATTAGTAAAGAAGTTGTTTGTTATTATGAATGTGTGATACATGTCCAAAAATCTGTTTATTTTTACTAAAAAATTAGAAAGAAGCACTTCACCATTTTAATCTTCTTGACATCAGAATATAAAATAACACTCAGATATAAAGTATCCACCAGTAGACGTAATAATTGATACCTTATAATTTTCAACATGTCTCCAGGTATGCAGCATTTTTGGCATATTTACCTGGCTAATTCAAAGGTAATATTTCTTTTCAAGTCTTTATCGTGCATTTTTCAGGAGATACAATATCGAGTTGTTACTTATGCCTTGTAATGTATAGTTGTCAAAATTCACTGCAGTATTTTTCTTCAGATGTCCTTCCTGATCTATTTCCTCAAGGTCCTTGATCAGTGGCTTGCAATGTGGAATATTTTTCTGTTTGTTTATAGTTTTCTATGAATAACTCAAAATATTTGGCATCAGAATGCTCCACAGCATCATGTATGGATCTCTTCTTTGCTCAAGTTGGATTATTTCTTAATCTAGGCTCTCATTTAAAAGTCTTTGTTGTCTCCCTTGACTGTAGTGAATTCTGGCTACTGTGTACCTAAGCCAGTAAACCTGAAGGCAGAGATGGAGGATGGGTTAGTTATTTTTAAAACTCCTTTCTAGCTTCCAGAAAGCCCTCCAGAATAAACTGGTTTGCAAGCCTTCTGGGACAGGAGGCCCTGAGGGACATTCCTAGGCAGGGTGGAGGAATCAGCCAGTGTACTTACCGTGTTTTGAGCCTGAAAGGGAAATTCTTCCTTTCCCTATTACAGGGATTTATACTGTTAGCTAGACATTTAAAATGTCTAGTGTTGTTAAGACCAGCAGAATAACAGCTAAGTAAAACAGTACTATCTGCCCTGGTTTTATCCACTTGCTTTATCATTAATAATACTCAGATCAACGTTTCTGATAAATAAATTTATCTGGGAGTTCTTTTGAGTCAGTCTTCAACTTTGGGTGCAGCTTTGGTTCATCAGTAAATTTTCATTATCATTATCATTTTCTATAATCATGACCACAACAGACCGTTTTTTTTTTCCTTTGTGTGTATAAAATTCCTTGAGAGAGAGTTAAAATTCAAACTAGTAAAGAATAAAATACTTAAGCATTTAAACCATACATCTCTGTAAGTAACCTGAAGTACCAGTTCTGTGTTAGGGAAGTTGGGGAGGCTTCCATATCCCTCATGCATGCTTTAACAATGTTGATGTTCTTGTAAGGTGCACTGCCCCAGATCTCATCTGTTCTGTCATTTCTTAAAGGAACAGACATTGACTATGAATTTCGCACCTGGAATTTTAAACTACTGGGTATTTATATGGTTTTGAGTGATGGATACCTCTTCCATGAAAAGTTCAAGAAATTTGAAGGCAGACAGAAAATCCAAGAGAATTGTTAAAGACTGTTAGATGGTTTTTTGTGTATGGTTAGTAGTACAGAATTTTTCTGTGACGGTGATCTTCAAATAATCAAATGTGAATACTAAGTAGTCTATAAACAATGCACTGACCTTTCATCTTGGTGATAATGATTAGTGATTCTCAATTTACAAGTACAAATAATGGCTTATATGCTCACAGAATTAAGTTGTAGTTAATATATGTGTATGTTTCTGTTTCTTGTTACTGTACTTCCATGATTACAAAAAAACCTGAAAATGTATTTAAAGAAACATGAGAAGTGTACTCCTGTGGTTACAAAAACTTGGACAATTCAGTGGCATTTGCAAGATGACCTTTGGGAAAAGCTATTAAGAGGTATGAGGTACAGGAACCTCAAGATTCAATGCTCTTCCACTGCTGCATCAGTGCTGCTCAAGTTCTGTTTGGTTCTTTGGGAGATATTGAGTAGCAAAGGAAAAAAATGGTAGCAGGTCCAGTATTTCCAACCGCAGAAGACTATGCTCTCTGCTGACATAAGTACTAGACAGCTCCTTTGCCATCATTTCTGCCTCCAAGTGCAAAGTGGGTTAATAGTCCTAAAATGGCATGTTGTTTCCATTACATTATCTGAATCTCTGAAGGGAAAGAAGTTGCCCCTTGCCATACCTGTCTGTTAATATGAGATATGAGCAAAGACAAGTGGTGATGCATCAAAGCCTCTAATTTTGAATCCACAGAACGCACTGGAAAACTGGATCCCTTTTTCTTCATGTATTCGTTGCTTACCATAGTATGAATAATGGTTTCCATTGCTGCTGTGAACTGTCAGCAGGCATCATAAGCACAATTCCCTCATGTGGAACAGTAAATGAATGAATGATGGAGACTGCTCATCCGCATTCCATATCAATTTCTGATGTCGTTCAGATGTCTTATTGAGGAGCGGGCATAAATCCCCTATTCCACTAGGAGCATATGAAAGTATTAGGGGACAATTTTTTCCGATACTATCCATCATTTTGGAAAAGCAGGCAGGGAGATGTTCTTTTCAGGCTCTTCCTGAGCCTGACTGCTGGTAGCCACCTTGAGGCAAAGCAGAAAAGAGGTGACTGTCGATGAGAAAGTAAAGATTGTCCTGGACTCCTCTGCCCTTTACTTCATCCTTGATGACTCATCTGTTTAATGCTCCTTAAGCACTCAAAAGTGCTGAGGAATGCCTTATAGTCAAATGTATGATACAACAGATGAAAACAGGCATGAGCCTTTTGCTCCCTGAAGTTATCTGTATGCATGGATGTGAATTTTTTATTTTTGCCTTTTCCTTCCCATTCTTTGGAGAGGTTGGGTGTTGTTTTTTAGCTCTAGTTCCATCTTAGTTTTAATCCTTCTTATCCTTTAAGTGTGCTCTTTTAATTTTCTCCTTTCCGTCTTTTTGCCCTTCTCCTTTGAAGGCATCTTTTTCTTACTGATTAAGTCATTTAACCTTTATTAGACCATACCATGCCACTCCATCCTACTTACTACTTTCTCTTTTATCCTTTTTTCTCTTTTTCTTTTAATGGACTCTTTTCATATCATTCTCTCCTTGTTCAGGCTTTCTACCTCCCCTTCCTCATTCCCTTTGTTGTTCTCTCCATGGGACAGGTATATCTCATGAAAAGGTGCTTTGTTCAGAATGTGTCTGCCTTGGGCAGCTATTTAATGAAAAAATCAGCTTTCCATTCCATGCTTCTATCCCTCTGAAGCCCGACGCAATAAATGCCAATTACAGTTCTACATAATTAAAATAACCATGTCGTATTTCTTTTTTAATAATAGCATCTTCACATTAAAGGAATGGAATGGTATGCATCATGTATGTTTTTCAAAACAAAAACCTCAGAATTATGCTTCTAATCCATATTACAACCCTCATTATCCAGAATTTTCTTTACCCCTCTTTTCTGTTCTGAGAATATTCTAACCATCTGTAGAAGGGTCAGCAAAAACACAAACATGAATACTTATAAGAAGTTTAGTTCCTTTATAATTGGGGATGAGAACTAACATCCTGCCAGCTTCTGATCCTTCTTACCCTTTTGTGGCAGGAAAGCTGTTAGAAGAGATGAAAATTGATCAAAAAAACCCACAGTCTTTTCTCTTGATGGCTAGTGTGGCTATTGGGAGAATTTTCAGTCATAGAGAGGACTGAAGATACAGAAAAGTGTCAATCTCATGTGGTTTTAACAGTGCAGGATAATCTTAACGTTTTGGGTGCTGGGCTACTTGTCCTGCCCCAGGGAACTGAGGTGTTCTTGGATACCTTAATAGCCTTACAAAAATATTAAAAGCAGAAATGAAGGAGATGTTGGTACTGGTAACGGCACTAATTTCTCCAAATGTGACCTCTTTTGCTATAGAGAGTAGCTGTTTTCAGACTTCTCGGTGAGATGCTCCTACTTAACCTGAAACACCAGTGTTTAATGTGTACTTTTGATATCAAGTGGCTCTTTACACTCACTGTGTGAAAGTTAACATCTGGATTTGTGCTTTTCCCCAACTATTTTCTTCCTCCTTCTTATTTTCACTTTATATAGTTTCATATTCCTGCTCGTAATGCGCAGCATTGTGCAGATGGATAGATTTTAATAGCTGAAGCTAACGATTGCTACAGAAATGAATCTGTTTCAGAAGTAAGGGTCTTATTCCCTCCCCCCTGAATGTTGTTAATATTATTAGATTATATTTTAAAAGTCATATTTTTAACAGACAAATGTCAAGTTTGGAATTGCAGATTTCTCTGAAGAAATTAATTACATAAATGAATTACTGAAAGCAGTATTAGGAACTGTGTAGTGTTCTCTGTAGTGTTTCATGCTCGGTTCATTCCATTAGAGAAAGTCTTTTTGTTCAAGAGATGACAGGCAGTCAGCAAGTAGGACTTCAGCAGCAATACTGTATATAAGAATGCTTTTTGCATAAGTGGAAAGATCATAATATTGGAGTGACATCGGGATATGCTTGCAGTGGCGGTGACACGTTTGTATCTGCGTGTGAGATGAATGATTAACTGGTGGACAAAGAATAAAAAAGAGTTTAAAAGTGCTGGGGAAAACAGTCAGTATTCTATCTGCAGCATGGAAGCATTTACAAAAAAATTACTCCGCATGGACACACATCACCACCTTGTTGACTCTCACATTGCACACAGGTGAGATCACACCTGAGAGCGTTATCCACCCCTGAAGGAATATGTCTCCAAAGGGAAAGCTCAGTAGTTAATTCTGACCAGCAATTAATTCACTAGTTATGCTCCCAGCACCCTAGCTAGTCATCCAGCATCATCTGAGTGGGCCTGCCATGCCTTCTCATCTGCTCCAGAGCGCACAGTGCCCTCAGCCATATACCCTCCAAGCATGAGTAAGCAGCCCTGCAAAGCAGTCCTGTGGTGGTGCTGGTGGTTTCCAGAGGGCTTGAGTGGTCAGAGGGAATTGACTGACATTGTAATGCAGAGTGGATGAAGTCTGTGTCATAGATAAGTGATCCCAGGATCTCTTCCAATGTTCTAGTGGTGTAGTTGGGACTAATCTGCTTTAAAGGAAAGAACATTTGGGCTTTACGGTTCTGAGGCACCCTGGGACATGGTCAATAAAAAAAAAAAACAACAAAAAAACAACAAACAAACAACAGAATTGTTCTTGGAAGAAACAGGATAGCTGCTGCTTTTATGTCCTAGGACAGAAGTTCCTCTTGGGTGCCTTCGTCCTTCCCTTGTCAGCCTTTTTTCTCATTTTTTTTAAAACATCTTTCACTGTTCTTTCTTCAGTGCTTTTTAATTCTCTTGTATGCTAATAGAAACATCTTTGACATGTCTGAGTGGTTGTCTCTACATATTTGCCATTGTGCTTTGTTTTTTCCTTTACCAGATGTTTATATTTTTAAGGGATTTCATGGCCTAGAGGCTACTATTTCTTAAAAAAAAATGGAGGGGGAAGTAACTTATAATTTTTTTTCATCTCCTGTCATATTTTAGAAATTTATGAGAATTTCACTTGTGATTATATTATCAGTTTATCAGTCTAGGAATTTCTCCATCATATTTCTCAACCGTATCTTCATTATGTCATTATTACCTGTATGGTGCAGTAAAATACTGTGTAACAGAACAATGTGAATTACCCTGGGTATATTAAGATTTACAAGCAATCACATAAAGAACTGGGGGGGAAAAAAAGAAAAAAAACCCAACCTAACAGAGTGGATTTCACATTGTTATAATCCTTCAAATATTATGTGCCCTTATTTTTTTTTAATTATAGATATTTTCTTTTGTATTTTCTTAGTATGTAGAAAGGAAGCACATTGACTACAGAAAAAACTACCTTGTAAAAGAAATACCTTACAAGGGTGAAATTTCCGTTTGTTAATGTTTTTGAACTGATTAATGAGACCAATATAATTTTGTATCTCAGAAGAAATAGCTCGAGTAATTTTTTTCCAAATTGTTCACATTTTATTGGCTGTTTATTTTCTATTACCCTGCTTTTCAGATTTATGGAGAGTACTTGTAATTATCATATCCTTCATTTGATGCAATGAACATATTTTAGTGAACAGCTTTATGCATTCAGTGTTACATTTTTTGTTTTGCAGCTGAATACCGATTTTCTAATTGTGCTTGTGCACATAGATGTTTTGAGGTCTTTTTCTAAGCTGCTGTGAATTTTGCGTTTGCATGTTAGGCATGTGCAGTACAGGACTAAGTAAAGGATTTTACAAGTTGCAAGTCTCAAACTCTCATTAGCTACTCTTGTAGTTTTCAAGATTGCAACTTATCATTGCACCATATATTTGCAGTTGAATTTTAAATAATAATTTCTAGGTCAGTACCCAGTAGTGGTTGGTACAGAAGCAAAATGTTTGTGGAAACTTTTCCAAACTGTTAATTGAACTTTCCATAATATGCCTGTCCTGCTAAGAGCAAGAGCAAGAAAGGAATACTTTTCTGCCTGGGGCTTTTGTGCTTACATACCATGGAGATAGGAGCTGTATACAAATTTAACTTTGTCTTTTATAGACAGCACTTTGGATTTTGCCTGAACCCAATGATTTTAAAACATCGTTGCAGGAGTCATTTTCTCTTGCAAGTAATAAACATGCCACATCCTTAAAAGACAAAGTGTGAGACATAGCTGTAATCACTCAGTTTTGGTACAAGAATAAGTTGTTAGAAGAAAGCTTAGCACCTTATCCCTCATCATGGCTAGGCTTCGTGAATGAAGATTTGGGAAGGACTCTACCTGCATTTGCTACAAGCGCGCTGGTGGCTAAAAAGGCCAATGCAAGATAGACAAGTCCAGTTGCAAAAGGCACAGCAGAAAGACTCCTTAGGTGGTATCAACAAGACACGATTCTTTCTGCGTTGTCTTTTCTCCTCGAGAGTGAACCTGCGTGCGTTCTCAAAAGCATCAGCAGCGTTATAAACAGTGTGTCTCCAGGCCTCCCAATTGGACGCCAGAGTAGACCAGTGATGAAGATCAGTATGACCAAGGCTGAGATGTTGTTTCAGGGAGTTGTTGTATCTCCTCTTCGGGGCTCCTCTCCTGCGGCAGCTGGTGGCAAGTTCACCATAGAGCACGATCTTGAGGAGGCGGTGGTCCTTCATCCTTGAGACCTGTCCTGCCCAACGCAACTGTGTTCTCAGCAACATGACCTCAATATTCGTAGCTGCTGCCTGTTCTAGAACAAACATATTAGTCACATGATGATACCAGTGGATGTTTAGGATTGTACGGAGGCAGCGCTGATTGAAGTGTTCTAAGAGTTGCAGGTGGTGGCAATAGATGACCCACGATTCGGATCCATATAAAAGAGTAGACAGCACTATGGCTCTATAAACGCTGGTCTTTGTACTTTTCTTCAGGTGTTTATTTCGCGAGACTCTTTTATGGAGTTTTCTGAAAGCACTATGTGCCTTTGCTAACCTGTTGTCTATCTCTCCATCAATCTTACCAACCAAGGAGATGAGGCTACCTAGGTAATTAAACTGCTGGACTGATTTGAGCTCTAATTGGCCAATGGTGATATGGGGATGATGGAAGACTTCCTGAGGTGCAGGTTGATAGAAGACTTCTGTCTTCTTTAAGCTGACTTCCAGCCCAAAAAGCTCAACAGTGTCTGCAAAGCAGGATGTTAAACGCTGCAGAGCTGCCTCTGTGTGGGCGATAAGGGCAGCGGTGTCAGTATAAAGCAGCTCCTGGACAAGTTGGTTTAAGGTCTTAGTGTGGGCCTTCAGTCGCCTTAGGTTGAATGGGCTTCCATCGGTACGATATCGAATGTAGATACCATCTTCTTCCTTGAGGTCTGCCGTGGCCCTTTGGAGCATCATGCTGAAAAAGATTGTGAGTAGGATTGGTGCAAGAACGCAACCTTGTTTCACACCATTGGTTATTAGAAAGGGCTCAGAAAGTGCATCACCATATCTGACTTGTCCATGCTGATCCTCATGAAGTAAGATGATCATTTTAAGGAACTTGGGGGACATCCTAAATGTTCCAAAATCTGCCACAGACCTTTTCTGCTCACAGTATCAAAAGCCTTGGTGAGATGTAAATTATCACAGGCAACACCAGACACAGTAACTTCTCACTTGAGTTCTAATAAACAGCAAGGACACATCACAAGTATAATAGATATTCATGAAATAATATTAAAAGGTATTTCTGACACATATTTATATTTTTATTAACAGTAATTTTGTATGCATATGCACAAATCCCTCTAATATGAAATATTCATATTCCAAGAGCTGTAACAGTGTCGCAAATAACAAAGACAGTATGATTTATTCTTTATTCTGTAACAGTAGATGTCTTTCCTAGAGCTGTGTGTTCCTCAGTGTATTCCTATGTGAGGACAAAAAGAACCGTGGGTGAAGAGGGACTTTATTACTGTCGTAGCAGTGAGACTGAACCTATTAGCTTTCTTGAATGTTCTTTCTTGAGGTTTACTTTTCAAATAAGTTTTTATTTGCTCAGTAATGATTCTTGTGTGTAAGTTTCCTTGTCCCCACCAAAAAGGTAAGTAGATACAGTAGAAGAATGGTGGATATGGTTAAGCTCATTAGCTCCTTAATGAAATGACCTAATTGATAGACACTGAGGATACTTTAAATGGGGGCAAACCCATCTGCATAGAAACTAGTCTGCTACTCTGTCATGTTCTGTGTGCATAAACTAAACTACTCAAAATGCATCTCTGTTCAGTGAACGTTTTTTCTGATGTAAAAGAGGCACATACCAACTAGGGTTGACCTTTATGGCATGAGTACCAGTAACCAGAAATACTCTGGTTTTCTCAGGAAGAGGAAACTGATATAAAGCTGTTTGAGACTACTGGTATTACCAAAAGCCCTCACAGTTAAACAGACAACTGAGCACTAACTCTAAGAGTAAATCTGGCATCTTTGCCTATGTTCAGCAAAGATCTGTGCCAAGTGCGACGCAACTTGGAGTATCTGGAGAGTTTATCATGTAGGAGGGATTCACCCATCGCACTGTACTCAAACTTGATGAATTGACCAGCTGGGACTATGAAAACTGGTGTGACATTAGCTGGTCATGTAACTGTTACAGAAAACCACTCAGGCATGAGCAGCAGCATATCAGCCATCGAATTTCTTTCTTGGGATTTGCTAAAGAAGCGGTAGCATAATTTTTCATTTCAGCATATGAGTCATTTATTTTGATGGCCCAAACGATTTTCATCTGTATTCTCACAGTGTGAGGAATATTCAGTAGTACACCCATGGCCTACATTTCAGTGAGGATTGAGTATAAGAGTCATAAAACAGGAATCATGCCTCTGGCAGATGTGATGTTTTTCTACAATTTCATGTTTTGGAGATGTGATAAACAATAACCAACTGGCATTTACTTAAAGAAGCTACAAGACTCCTACTGGAAAGAAACAATGAACAAGATTTATGTCAGGTCTCTGAGCTTGAATGAAGGATGGGCCCAGGAGCATTTGCAAGTGCCTTCATTTTATATACTTTCCTACTAGTCTGATGGATCCCCAGGTTATTGTCAGAGCTAGTCAAAACCAAGACATACTCATCCGTGTAGTTGTCTGTTGGCCAAGGGTGGACTTTTTGCATGGCAACAACCACAGCCAGCTGGGTTCTAGAAAAAGTGTATCCGTTGTGATCCATGGGATGAGGGTATAAATTTCTTCTTGTGTCTAAACTTCCAGCATATTGAGGTCTGGCTGGTAGCTGCGTGTCATGGTGTAACCCCGGCCAGCAAGTAAGCATCACACAGCCACTTGCTTACTTCCCTGCCTCAGCAGGATGGAGGAAAGGGAAACAGTAAAAGGGAGAAAACTTGTGGGTTGAGATAAGTACAGTTTAATAATTGAAATAAAATATTATAAAAAAAAATTGTAATGAAATGGAAAATAACAAATATAAAGATAAATAAAGCCTAAGAAAGACAAGTGATGCAAATGAAAAGAATTGCTCGTCGCCAAGTGACTGCTACCAGTCCCCAAGCAGCAGCTCCTCAGCCAACCTTGCCTCCAGTTTATATGCTGAGCATGATGCCATATGGTATGGACTATCCCTTTGGTCAGTTGTGGTCAGCTGTCCTGGCTGTGTCGCCTCCCACCTTCTTGTGCACCCCCAGCCTCCTCACTGGTGAGGTGTAGTGAGGAGCAGAAAAGGCCTTGTCACTGTGTAAGCACTGCTCAGTAATAATAAAACATTGCTGATTTATCAACACTGTTTCCAGCACAAATCCAAAGCATAGTCCCATACTAGCTACTTTGGAGAAAACTAACTCTACCCTAGCCAAAAACAATTGGGTTTTCTTCCATACCATTTAAGTCATACTCAGGTCTCACACTATTCAATACATCTTCATTAGCCACAATTCCTATTAATCATCATAGAATCATAGAATGTTAAGGGGTTGGAATGGACCTTAAAGATCATCTAGTCCCAGTCCTCCATGCCTCTGGCAGGGACAACTCCCACTAGACCAGGTTGCTTAAGGCCTGGCTTCAAACACTGTCAGGGTAGGGGCATCCACAGCCTCCCTGAAAAACCTGTTCCAGTGGATCACCACCCTCACAATAAAAAATTCTTTCTGATATCTAACCTGAATTTCCCTTCTTTCAATTTGTACCCATTACTCCTTGTCCTGTCACTACAGTTCCTGATGAAGAGTCCCTTTCCGGCTTCCCCGTAGGCCCCCTTCAGATACTGGAAGGTTGATATGAAGTCTCCACACAACTTTCTTTTCTCCAGGCTGAGTAGCCTCAACTTTCTCAGTCTGTGTTCATAAGGTAGGTGCTTCAATCCTCTTATCAACCTCGTGGCCCTCCTCTGGACTTGCTCCAACAATTCCATGTCCTTATGTTGGGGCACCAGAACCATATGCAGTATTGCAGGTGAGGTCTCAGCAGAGCAGAGGGGGAGAATCACCTTTTTTGACCTGCTGGCCACCCTCTTTTTGATGCAGCCCAGGACATGGTTGGCTTTCTGTGCTGCAAACACACACTGCTAGGTCATGTTGAGTTTTTCATCAACCATCACCCCTAAGTCCTTCTCTTCAGGGCTGCTCTCAATCACTTCTCCGCCAAACCTGTATGTGTGCCTTGGATTGTCACAGCGCAGGTGTAGGACCTTTAATACAACAGAGATATCATTCCCTTAGTCTATTGACCACCCCCATGAGGTGTCTCTAAAAAGTCCTTAAATATCCACAAATATCCACAAAATGTCCAGTAAGTTCATTTCGTCCATGACTTTGGGCTCCATCTGTTCTGGTGGTCACTCAGGACCGGAGAGGTGTTGCACTGTATGGGCACCAAAGCCAGCTCAGGTTGGGTCACTGCTGCACTGCAACTGCTTCTTGTAAGGCTTCTCCTCCACTGGTTTAGTTGGTAGCTGCTATAGTAATTCCTATAAAATGCAACTCAGATCATGGGTTACAATAGTTTAAAGGTATATCCATTACACTCTCCACCACTGGCCCCTTTGGGCCAGGTATAGGGTTTAACATTGCAGTGAACTCCTCCCCTTGCTCCTAGCCTGGCTGGCAATGAGAAGTTCCAGCTATAGTAATTCCCATAACATGCAACTCAAATCATGGATTGTTTTCACTGGGGGTTGAATCACATTGAGGTATACATTGGACTCCCACATCTTTCTGCATTACCCACCAATTGCACACAGGTCCTTGAGCAAAAACAGTCCCACAAATAGGTTTACCCTTTCTTGAGGTAGGAATAACCCCAACTCTTAGGTGCAGCGGTTCTAATTGGGCAGGGCTAGGTTGACTGGCAGATCCTCTATGGTTAACTAGGCAACTGTTTTCTGCTAAATGTGTGTCCTAATGCTTGAATGTCCTAGTATCCATTGCTGAGAGTGTAATTTTTAACTGTCCATTTTATTATGAAGTTTTCCTAGAGGCTGGTGCACAATAGGGGACGTGATATAGCCCCTCAATGCCATGCTCCTTGACCCATGTGTCTCTAAGGTTGTTTTGCAAATGAGTCCTGTTGTCTGAGTCAATTCTTTCAAGGCTGCTGTGGGGCCATAAAACCTACTTTTCAACACCTAGGACAGTATTCCAGCCACTGGCATGAGTCACACAGAATGTTTCCAACTATCTAGTAGTCAGTTCCACTGTTGTAAGCTCGTGGTGCAGTAAGTTTGTGGTAGTGTGATATAATCAATCTGTCAGTCTTCCCAATAGTGATATTTCAGCCTTCAGTCTCTATACCAAAAAGACTTTAGCTGCTTAACTAATTTGTTTATGGTGCATTTGACCTTCATGGATAACCTGTGCAATAGCATCCATAGTCAAGTCCACCCCTCAATCACAAGCCCATCTATCTGTTGCATCCCTTCCTAAATGTCCTGGTGTGTTGTTGGCCCAAGAAGTTATAAAAATAGCCCACCCTTATGTTCGCAGTCTAGATCCACCCGAGCCACTTCAATTCCAGCAGCCTGGTCCACCTGCTCATTGTTTCAATGTTCTTCAGCGCCCCAGCTCTTGGGTACGTTGAGTGTCTTGTGATGTACTTTTACAACCAGATTCTCTACCTGAGCAGCAGTATCTTGTCATAATCTAGCAGCCCGGATGGGTTTGTCTTTGTGCTGTCAGTTGGCCTGCTTCCACTGCTGTAGCCACCCCCACTGAGAACTTGCCACTATCCATGAGTCAGTACAGAGATAAAGTACTGGTCAATTTTCTTGTTCACCAATGTCTAAAGCCAGCTGGATGGCTTTCACCTCTGCAAACTGACTTGATTCACCCTGCCCTTCAGTACTTTTTGTGTCTTGTCATGTAGGACTTGGCCAAAACCGTCATACTGTAGCTATTTTGAAGATAAATTATTGTTTACCGTTTTAAAAAGTTCTGTATAGTTAGAAAAGGTTCTGAATATAGGTCACTGAATGTGAAAAGTCTTGAAATTTTCCAGTTGTCTTTAAAAAATAGCATTTAATACATGTAACATGCCACGAAGAAGTCTGTACTTACAAAAATTCATTAAATCTTCACCCAAACTTTGCTGAGAGCTATAAAATATTTTGGAATCTGCACTTGAAGTTTGTGCTATTACAGAAGAATATTGCAATGCAAACATCTTATTTTGTAACTGTTATAGGGAACTCTAAAATAGCTCTTTATCTCTGTTTAGTATCTCAGTGGTATTCAGAAATTTGTAAAGTCTTGATGAGGCTATCTACAACATCAGGTTTGACTTCTACACGTTTTAAAAAATTAAAAGAGCAATTTGATTCAATTATTATTATTAAATGGTAACCACTAAAAGAGGAAGACTTGGAACTGAAACATACCTGTTTAAAAATAAATATTCACACATGCAGGGCTTTACTCTGTTTTCCTTGCCAGTTTAGGCTACACAATTAATCAGTGCTTCTGTTATCTTGATAATCTGTCTGCTTGCTGTTGTAAATAACTTACACATGCTGATGGAGTTGCTGACAGCTATTTAGGCCTTCAGCTTTCAAAAATGCTTTTAATTTTTGCAGCTAATGTACCTCAAAGTCTTTACTGTTTGTTTGTATTTATTTTCTTTAGATTGGTATTTCCAAAGTGTGAATCTCTGTAATAGATTAATTCACCTGAGATTAATGCCACATGTAACCTGTGAAACATCACACCTTGGGCAAGGATATTCACATGGAATTTTCACACTTACACCTACATGGAGCCAGGAAAATTGGGCTGCAAGGAATTCTGGAGGGAGCAGGTGGGATGGGTTGTATGTCCTTCCCTACCCACAGGTGGTGGAAACTTGACCTGTATCAGAAAAAATCTGGTATTCTGAGTATCCCCTTGCATTCCCAAAATAGGCAACAGTGTGGAGCCACCCCTCAGCAGAACACAAAGCATACCTTTCCACCACCTCTCTGGAAACACATTAATCTGTGCACTTGTCATCATAAATTTAGTCTGAGAGCCTGGGACCTGTACCCACCTCTGTTGTGTCTGTTCAAGTTTCACCGATAGAACATCTTTCATTTCAAGAGCAGCAAAGAGCTGTTGGGCACATAATTGATTCCTGCAGCCCCTGCACCTTGGCAGGTGTTGTTAACCAGCTTCAGCAGCAAGACCGCTGGATGTACAAAGGCTTGTGATCATGCCATGAACCACTGGCTATGCCAGGAATAAAAAAAGAGACTTCCTGACATGCTCTGCTGCAATCTTACCACAATAAAATTCTTCCTCCTGAAATGTTTGGTTTTAGCCCCTGGTGGTAGTTATAAAAGCATGTTAAATACCAGACTTCTCAGCTTGAGACCATCTGTTTCCCTTGCAATCACGTACCACCCCCACACATGGGTTCCTTGTTACCAGTGTTATGGTTTCAGCGGAAGACAAAAAGAAAGATATTTTCCTGTATGATAGTTTAGGCAGAAAAGGGACGAGGGAAACGTGTTGGGGTGGAGGGGGTATCATTATGCTAGAAATAGAGGGGTGTTTCCTCAGGAGTGGAAGGCAACAGGCTTCCAGGGACCCCAGTCATTCAGATCTCCTCTGGCTCTATGCCTTGTGAAGTCTTGTTCCCCTTGACTGGGGCATAGCTTACTTTATAAATCAGCAGTGTTACATAGTGAGCAAGCTGTCTTTACAAGTGCTCTCACAGCACACCTAGAAATGCTTTTGCCAAATTTGTTACTGGTGAAATGACAGCTGTTGGGTATAAAGGGAGTTTAGACACTTTCTGCACATTAAGTAATTTGAAACTCAAATTCTGTTTATGTAGAAGTTAGATTACTATTAGCTTCCAATTCAGTTTTTTTTTAAGAACTAAATAATGTGCAAAATCTGTAATTCTGACAGGACATTGTAATGAATCATTTTATTTAACCTTTGCTTACCCCAGAAGAATCAGCAACATCTCTTTTGCTGCTACAGTGGTTTGGAAGACAGGAACATAATGGAATTAATTCAACTTGCATTTGCTAATGGTATATGGGAGATTTTATCACTTTTCACTGCACCATGGTGGTGATTTACTTTGTGCTTATTTGTGGTTTTTTGGCAATTGTTTCAAAACCTTTACTTTCAAACAGTTTCTTTTAACTGGCTCTTTTGGGGTCTTTCTGTGTATACTATCTAGTTGGCCACATAAATCAAAGGGTGTGGTTGTGAGCTGTGATTTCTGTACCTTTTATCTGTTCTGTCAGTGTCTGTCTGAGAACTACAGCAGTGTTATTAAAAGGAAGAGCTTACTATGACATGAATCAGTCATGTTTTTTTAAGGAGCTTGGTTCAGGCAAGAAGCTGTAGAGTTCGGCTGGAAACTGATGTGAAAGATCATCTACTAGAAACAGCTTTGTAGCAACAATGCAACTAGGGCATATTGAAGATATGTACAGAAGGCAAAACCTACAGTCATTTATGAAAATATATATGGAATTTAAATGTAAGAAAGGCTGATTTTCTCAGTTTTCTGTTTTATAATTTTTTAAAAAAAGTTACGGAATTTCCCCCATAACTTTTTGTTTACTATTGGACATAATTGTTTATCATTAATTACAGTACAGTCTGTTTAAACTGTTCAGCATACTGCTGTCCTTCACAGCACTTGCAAAATAAATAGTGACCACATACAAATGTCTAATTAAATCACTCTCCATGTCAGCTGATACCTCTGAATTTTCTTAAAATGCATTGCTAGATATAAGAGAGTTTTGTTGATAAGTTACATGAATTGAGGCAGATTGAAAGGTAGTTTTTGTTTCAACTCTTCCCATTTAAAGTTTAGGTTTGATTTGAGGGTTAATAAGTTTGTGACTTGATCTTCATTCTGAAAAGGGAAACAGCTGTACTGGAAACCCAGAATATCTTTAAGAAATCTTTTGCCATGGATTTGTTCTTTTGATTGATACCTGAGTAGATTTGATTGTCATTAGAATAGAATAATATCTTACTAAAATGAAGAGTGGTTTTGTTGTGGGTGTTTTTTTTCATAAGGAGGAAGAGCAAAATTCTGATTCACATGTAAGCCTAAAAAGCTTATTTAAAGTCATTAGAGAACAATAGTTCCTCAGTTTGCTCTTGTAAAGGCCTCACCCTATTATGCGTTTCTCTTCCCTGAGACAGTTAGGAGAAAAGTATTTAAAAGCTGCTTTGGAAGCTTGGTTCCCTGTTCTTTTCCTGTCGGTCATAATGTACATATTTCTTGTATTTGATAGCAGATCAATTAATTGATGGAGACGAAAATTCATCTGGTGACCTATTGCTTTATTTCCCTATTGCTCTAAGGCCCAAGCTGCAGTCTGTAAGAATTTTTCGCCTTAACTCTAGTGGCCAGGATTAAACTCCTTTTTCTAAAAGTCAAGGCTGTACAGTAAGCATCTCACTTCCATGTTTTCCATGGAATTTGATTATTATGATTTACTAATAAAATTGTGTATTATTTCTCATTTGTCTTAGCATTTTTCTCTCCCCTGGTCACTTTTTTGAGGTCTCTTGCATGTATTATTTATTCAACCTCTTTCCTGTGCAATTCTACCATTTTTCCCACATGGTTTTCTTTCCATGTCACTACCCCTGTTCCTTTTTCATTTCCTCCAAAGCAAGGCATCTTATCTGAGTTCTTTCAAATCTGATGAGACAAACTCACCTATTTGTGCTTAGAAGTTTTACATTGTGTTTTCCCGTTCCTAGCTTATCTTTCACAGATTTTATTAATGTGGCCTTGTGTTCTCAGACAAGGTTGAGCATGAAGAAGTTGGTCAAGAATTGAATTGCTTATAGTGAACTAGTTTTGGGGGCGTTTCAAACTGCTTTTGGATTTGTAAATTTGCAAAATGTTCAAGGGATGCCATTAACCTTTGCAAGTCCATGGCAAAAAAATTCAGTTGACTTATTTAGTGCAGAATTTTTCCCCTGGCTCTTGGAATTGAGGAATTGTAGTGGTTTGCTCCTTCTTTATGAATGTCAGCCATATGTCAGTAAAAGTCAGGTTTTGACTGGGACAAACTGTGGGAGGGGGGCTTGAACTTAAAAATTAGATTCTTGAGAGTTTCAAACCACCACAGTAGTAAAACAGCCTTTAGATGCTATTTTATTTATTGGGCAGAGAGGCAGTTTTTTGCAGCAGTGGTTGTGTCAGCTGTAAGCATTACATAATCATGACTTGAGTGTATTTTTTCAGGTTAAAGGTTTTGAAAGTTTAGATTTTCTTAACCTATTCAGTAGTAACTGTGCTTCTAAAATAAATAGCTTTGGGAAATTGTTTTTCTTGGAAGTGTTAAGAAATAAAATCAGAAGACAAAGAAAAACATACACATAACTCGCTCTGGATTAATGATTTTGGATAGAAATCAAAGTTATCTAACACCTGAAAATGCTAGGATATCTATTAAGAAGTCGTACATCAGACTCTGCAATGCATACTGCACTCCATAAATATGTGGTATGAGAACATACATTAACACACTGTCATTCTGACTGAACTGGGATTGTAGAATTTAGCTTGAATCTGAAGCATGGCTCTTCTTTTTCACAACATATATTTATAAATCACAATTTTTTCAGTCAAAATTAAGTGGCTGTCTGTATTTGGTAGGAACATAAGGTGCTGGATTAGCAAAGCAGGAAATTACATACTCTGCATCATTTTACCTGTGTTTTACAGACAGGTTTTGGCTATATACTCAAAGATTTTTCAGGTTAATTCCATTTCCCTGTCAGCATTTTGAAAAGCTGTAAAACCTCTTTTCTCTCTGTAAAACCTCTTTTGACTGGACTTCTCCCATGTTTGCTTCAAGTTTTGTTTTCTTTCAATGAAAACCTGAATTCTCTGTATAAAGAGCTATCCTTCAGTTTGTGATCTGAAAACATACTTCCCCACTGATTTTTGTGAGATTGTCTGAAGCTAGGAATAATTGTGTAACTTTCTCACTTCTGGCTCTAAATAAGGATGAAAGGTGATTTCATTTATGAAGATGCAGATAGTCTATTCTGAATAGAAGCAACTGTGACTTTAAGTGAAACCTGTGGTCTTGGTGATCCCCAGCCTCAGGGAGCATTGTTCTTGGGAGACTGCTATCCCCCAGTGGGAAAAAAGACCACAATCCTGCAAAATATATGAATCCCACTGTGGTGAAGCCAGGCCAGGAGCACACAAATGAAGGCTGCATTGTTATATTTGGAATCTCTGCATAATGTAAGCTGAGTGTCATTTTTGTGTCTCAAGTGAGCAAGCTTTTGTCATTTCTCACAGTGTGATAGCAACTTTTCCGAGTTCAATCTCCAGGTAAATTGTTGGAAATAAGTCAGTGACGTTTTACCAATGAAGGATTTTGTTTGGATTCATAGACCTCAGGTCCTAAAAAGATAATATAAATAATGTCTATTAGTATCCTTGCTAACTACTGTGTGGGTTAGGCTTGGGTGGAAGGATATGGCATTTGTGTAATACAACAGCAGGATTGTAAGTACACTATTGCTTCTTATTCTTTCTGTGTGCATAGTTACCATAATGTGTTTTATGTTATCTTTTTTATTTCTTTCTCCTGTAAAGCAAAATCATAAGTATTTACCCCATCAGGTAAAATTCCAATTTATTTTAGCAGTGTTTCTGTATTTTTCTCTTTTCCTCTTTCTTCTTAAATCTCTCTGGGGTTAAAGAGGCCGCTGCTAGGAAAGTTGTTGGTGAACTAGTTCCACTATAGCTTTTTTCACTGAAGCTCAGGTTCAGCTTTCATAAGATGATTAAGCTTCCATAACTCAGTTGAAAACTGGCAAAGTGCAGCTTACTTTGTTACTTAAAATGTCTGCCTTATGGATGGCAGCAGCATCATTGGTTTTCTTTGATACAGATGAATTTGTTTTCCCAACCTGAGCTCTTTCACCCCGTATGCTTTTGTAACTACCGTCGTTAGCCAGGCCCTTATATAGCACTGGACAAGAACACATTATCACTATATGGTATTTAAATTAAGCAGATTTTGCCTGCCATAATATTAACCACATGTTACACATGTACTAAAGGGGTTAATGGAGTGGTTGCAGGCTGGACGTGTCTATGTTGGAATACTTCAACAATCAATTCCAGCTAATGGAAAAAATGCTTTAAAAGTGAGCTGGTTCAGTTCCCACAGTGAACAACAGAGAGTGGAAACAACATTTAATAAACCTTTCAGAAGTAAATCTTGCAGTTTTTCCTTTCACCACCGTCTGAGGAAGAAATGTCCTCTTTCTTCTCAATGGACAGTATTTATTCCTGCAGTGTATTTGCCGTACGCTCTTAGGTATCAAGAGAAAGCTCTTTATGTTTTTGGACAAAAAAATTTGAAAAATATATTCTGCTCATGTGTCCTCTGAGACTTATGTTTTTTTGACTTTGCACTTTTTTTTTTCTAACAGCAGGTTGACCAAAAATAACCAACTGTAAGATTCCTTCTCAACTGCCCCTAACTGTCTGGTTCCCAGAAAACTGAAAAAGTTTTAACTATCCGCATCTTGTTTTATGAAGATGGATGCTGCAAATTAAGATCTTTGTTGTACTTGGATTACAGGGGAATGTCGCATCTTCTGATTTAACTGTGTGCCACATTCATTTTAAAAATTAGGGCACTTAGAAGATTTGACAAATGTAACCTTTTACTTGTGAAAATAATATTGTTTTGTTTTATTTTGTTTGGAGTTTTGGTGTTTTTTACTTCAGAGTTCTCAGGCAGAGTTGAGGGCTTGCAATAATATTTTTGCTTTGCTAATTAAGACAATTATATACAGATTTAAATTAAGGAAAAGGGTTTTTTTCTATTGATAAACCTCGCTGAAAAATCCAAAGTTTATTTTTCATTCGAGAATTGGCATGATTTTAAATGCAAGGCATATTTGTTGTGAACCATGAACAGTCTTTATGAAACCTGAAGAAGATTTGTGAAAACAGCCTGTGATAAAAATCACACATGCTTCACAAAACACTACTTGATAGATATCACTTGCACCATTAAGAACTAAACGACAAAGGATGTAATTTCAGTTCTGGCATGCAATATTAATCGAAAGGCTTTAAAGCATCTTGTTGATAGGAACTATGACAAAATGATGTTGAAGAATTACAAAATAGAGACATCTATCTTAATCAGATTTTCAAAGTAAATGCCATAAAATAGAAAGTTATGTTATCTATCTTCACAGGGTCACATATCATATAGAGTATAGCTTTTTAGCTTGTTTATTCTGAAAACATCAGGGAGAAAAAATTCTGCCTTTGAAGTAAGTTTGACGCTCAGTTCATATACTTTTACAGAGTTTTTTGTGACTAGATTAGTAACTGGTGGTTTCTATTTCTGCAGTAAGATTTCTAAGACATGGAGAACTGAATTATAAAACAGAGCTGAGAATGCTCAGGTGTTATCAGTATGACATTGTTGAGGGGAAATACTATGCTCAGTGGATGTGAAATAGAAAGGCAATGCTACAAGTGTACCTTTAATGGGAAATATAACACTCCTGTAGACAGCACAACTGAAAAACATTGGTAAATGTATTTTTTCTTCAGTTCCTAAAGCCTGCATTTTTTGTGCATGACTTGTTTCTTTGTCTTTGTGTGTATCATCATCATGACTGGACTTCACGAATGAAGACTTGGGAAGGGCTCTACCCACAGTTACTACAAGCGTGTTGGTGGCTAAAGAGGCCAATGCGAGATAGACAAGTCCAGTTGCAAAAGGCACAGCAGAAAGACTCCTTGGTTGGTATCAGCAAGACACGATTCTTTCTGCGTTCTTCGTGTGTATATTTAACTGGTAAAGAGCAGCATCCTTATAGGGTATGGGAAATTGTCAACGTACTTTGTAGTACATCTGGTATTAGGCAGATAACTTGCTACATGTGAACAATGGGATCATTTTGAGTTTCTCCACAATCCAATAAGTCTTTCCTCCCTTTCTTAGCAGAAGTCTTTATTTCTCTTTAAACAGTAAAAGAATGTTGATATTTAATGGAAAATGTGTCATGTGAATAATAAAATTCAGGTTTTCTTCATTATTTCTACAAAACTTAGGATCATAAGCAAAGCAATGCAATCTTTCAGAGCATATCCTGCATTAAATTCACTGGTTAAATTCACTGGTAAATTCTCACTCCTAGGTAACTTGACAGATTGTTAGACCCTACAGGTAGTGTACTGATGAGACAAACATTGGCCCACTTTGATCAAGCTGCTTGTATGACTTTTTCCCATTTTATATTACAATAGTATACTCACATGCAAGATGCGTATCTTGATCAAAGTGTCCTTGTCACTTCTCCTCATTCTTGTCAATATGCATCTAACACAGAAGCACAGAGTGCTTTGAGAGGAAGTCAGCAGCAGTGGCTGTGGGTTAATTCTGTTTCCATCTGTATGTCCATTATTTGTAAACCAAGCACAACAGAATGGTGCAAGCTGACAACAAATCCTAGTGAAAGGACTCTCCTGTGGTGGTAGGCACTGTGTCACCTCATTCTTGAGTTGAGTGTGTGGTTTGGATCGTTAAAGCAGTTTGCAGAGCAAAACCAATTTGGACATGGATAAGATTAAGCAAATATGTGGGATTAACCACAAAATGGGCACATACAGCAAGATATCTTGGAATACCACTATAGCTTGTAGTAAATGATCAGAAAGGAAACTTGGAGTCTTGCGCACCTTGGCAGAAATAACTGAAGTGAGGCAGTGCTTCATTCAAAAGACAGATCTGCCTATTTACAAATTAACACGTAAATACACGGGTTTTTTTCTGAACCGATAACCTTCTTTATGTTTTCATCAATTCAAGGCAGCTTCTCATGGCAGGTGTTCCCAGGGCAGACTTCTGGAGTGACTGGTTTTCCTTGCCCGCAGAGTCGGTGAAGCCCTGGCCGTAGTAGTCCAAGTAGCTTGTCTTACCCCTCTGTAAGCAGGCACTTAAAAAAAGAGCTCCTTTGGGAGCTCTAGGAATAGTTATGCCATAAATACCCACTCTTTTCAGTTTGCAGCGATTTCCAAGGTAAATCCCACTTCTGCTTACAGTACTTTTGGAGATATGACCGTGTGTCAATTAGGTAAAATTTCAAGTCAATCAAAGTGTTTTATTGAGGAAATCAAACCAGTTCTTACGGAAGTTACTTTTGACTGCATGCAATCAAGGGCTAGCAGACCAGGGAGAAGCGACCTGGAAACAAAAAGTTATCTTTTTTGTTACCAGTTTTCTAAAACACTCAGTCTACTCTGGATGCTTACTTATGGTATATATTATGGATATTTCCTTTACCATGGCAGAGACTCTTCTGAAGAGAGAAAAAAAGAAGCAGTCTGACTAGAAAGAGTTAAGACTCTCACAGACATGGGTATTGAATTACATTTTGTTCACATTTGAAATGTTTATATTATAATGGAAGACCGCTTTTGTCATGGAAACTCAAAAGTTCACATTAATTATACACTATTAAAAAGCCTAATCCTTATCAAATGGAAATCACCCCTTTTCCCTAGATGAGTAGCTAGTTGACAGGTCAGTGATCTGTCTGTTATAGAAAGGCTATCATGCAAAATATAAAACAAATTACCTTTTTTCATAGGTACTTGGTCTGCTTTTCTCCTTCTGAATTAACCCCTCTCCCCCACGTGACCATAGTTATCATAAATGTCTCTCCTTTTCACTTTCACGTATACATTTTTTCTGTATTCTTTCATATGCTATTCAAATTCTTTAACAATTAAATGATAAAATTAATTAAATGTAAATTACTTTTTAAAAAAAAAAAGAGAAAAGGATTTTGTGAAAGGCTACGGAGTTGTATATAATTTACCTCTGCAATTAAAATGGCTGCTTTGCTTCAGTGTGGTTCCCTAGGGTAAATAACAATTTCAAAATGTTTTGAAAAAATCATGTAACTGTAGCAAGACAGCTTTCTACCCGATTTCTTGTGACTTTTCCGAGTTCTGTACATATGGTCACATGCATAATTATCTGATGCTGACGTATGGAGCGCATGCCTCAAAAATGTGGGATTTGTTTGTTGCACCTGAAGAACTTGAACACACAGGGTAGTTGCTGGGCCAACTTACATTTGCTTCTTGCTGCAGAAATCTTCTCTTTAAGATTAATGGGATTGCTCTACAGTCATTAAGGTCTAGACCGAACAAGACCGTTTTAATTAAAACTTACCATTTTTAGAGATAAGCCCACCTGTACCCATACCTTATTTTTGGTGTAAATTAGACATTCCCATTTAGATTAAATCAATTACGATGGCATTTAAAATCCAATTTAAAGCAAAGCAACTGTACCTTTCTGCAATAGTTTTAAAGTATTTCAACACAATTGCACTTTATCACATTTGAATGCTCTTTCTTCTTGTTGTGAGGGCCCTGGCCAAGTCCCAGGGCTGCTGATCTTTTCACTAACCAAGGGAAGAACTGTTTCCTGTAGGATTCCCATTTTCCAACAACCTGGTTGATAAAGAAGAAGAAGGAGTTACAGGCTCTTGAGGAGGACACTACAGGAGTAATGTCCAGTGCTGCAGAGCTCATGAAGTATCTATCCATCTGTGTCATGAAACTCCTACTATGCTTATCAACTCCTTAAGTATGAAAAGCAAAAAACCAATACTTTTCTGGCTGTGGTGCTGATTTCTCAGGAGAGCTGTGTGAATCACTTAACGTATATGCCTCAGTTTCCCTGCATATGCAGTGAGAATAGTTTCAGTATCACAGGGATGTTGAGAAGCTCATACCGTAAAACCAACAGCTTTGTGTGAAAGTTACAGTAATACTGAAAGCTGTTCTTCAGCTATTAACTCCTTAAAAGAGGAGTGAAAAAAGGGAATTTTGCTCCAGCTTAAGAGCAGCATTCAAAACATGACTATTGTGATGATTTTGTCTTCCTCACAAATCAGTGGTGCAACATTGAAGTTTCTGTTAGAAATTGCGTAGCAATCAGAAAAACTGTGGAGTGGGAAAATCTGGCAGGTTGAAGAAAAGATTGGAAGAGCAGTCCTCAGTTATGTCACATTCAGAATGACAGTGTAGGACTGAGGAAATGTAGAGAAATATAGATTTTAACTCTACTGATGTATGGAAGATCTAACTTTTAAGCGCGTTTGTACCCATAGCTCTTGCACAGTTAGAAAAGAAATAAATTATTCCAGATTTTTCAGGCTTTTTTGATTTTGTGGAAGTTGGTTATTCCCTGCCAATTGAAGCCACCCTCAGACACTAGAAAATGTCACCTGGCAGCATCCAATGGAGAGAGACAGTGGGCTTTGAGGACATGTGATTTTTGCCAAATTGCACTTGCTATGGTCTTCTGGCTCCCTTCTAGCCTCTCTTAATTTATTTTATATGTTCCTCTGTATGTTCAATGTCAGTAATGTTATAGCAGAAGAGCCTTGTAGGTTCATAGTAAATTTCTGTGGGAATAATCTAAATCCCCAATAGTTACCTGAGTAGCTGACATGGTCTGGGTAATACAGTTTCACTCTTCCAGCATATTATGAGTGCGCTTACTAGATCCATGCATTTACTCAGGCACTGCATAAATATCCTTCACAGAAAGATATCCATCTTCCTCACTGGTAGATGGGAAGGTCTGCTGTCTACCTGAGGCAAGCCTGCAGACCCAGCATAGTCCCCTTACTTACACCCTCATTTGGGCAAGAGAACAATGTTAACTAATCCTCTGCTTTGGTCTTTACCAGAGGATAGTGCAAGATCTTTAGCACTGAAAATTATAGACTGAAAAACTGATTTTCAGCTGAGATTGTAAATGAGAAGTTAATGAAGAAGCAGGATGTGAGAATAACGTTTCAGCCAGTAGGAGTTGCAGAGGAGGATTTTGCACTGATCATGGCAACGCTGTCCAAGCAGGCTAGGCACTTAGGAGTCAAAAAGGGGAATAACAAAGAAAATTCAGATCCTGAGAACAATTTAGATTAATTTATTTGATTAAAAATAATGTGAATTACTTAATTCAACTTGTAATTTTTCTCTTGTGTGATTAATCATTTATACATATACAGTTACATATACACATGTGTAAATATTTGCATAGACACATGTGCACATATCTATATTTTTATACATGCATGCACCTGTATATTATAAAATGTGAGGCCTCTTTTTACTCTGCACCAGCAGATAAATAGCTTGTAATCTAAATCACATAAAATTTTAAGTAGACATGGGGAAAATTCTTTGCAAATGTTGGTCTGTTAACTTTCCTTTAGCTGGCTTGTTGAAATGTGGCTTAAAGGCCATGATAGTGATTGTAATCGTGTACAGGGACACCCTTTTTTGTGGTGTTGGTGAAGATAAAGTTGATCAGTTGTATCCTACCTGAAAGGTAATTTTTCTTTAACATGTTAGGGATTTGGTGTTGAAAACCTTAATGGCAATGTAAATGCAGTCATTCTTTTTGTAAGAGATTCAGCATTGCCGTTGTTTGTGACAAAAGTCATGTTGACCATGCAAGATCACTGGAAAAGAGAATGACGTTCTCAGAAAGAAAATTCTTTCAAAGACGGGTTTTTTTTGAGCTTAGCATGTCTATTCCTTAACATTCTCAATTTGTCTTATGTTCACAACCTGGGCAATTACTCACAGTTAAGTGCATTTTATAGTAGTCACCTGTAAGTTATTGGAAACATCTGTTTCAACAGAAATACTGTTCCTGTGTTCTGTGTACCAAGGTATTATTATTGAGTTTGTAACAATTTGCAGTTATAACCAGTTCCAAACAGGGAATTGCTTATGAAAATCAAACAACTAATTTAAAGACTACCTGAAAGCATCTACACTATAAGCAAAGTGTATTTTCTGCTTTGCATAACACTTGCATTTATTTTATTAAGTGTGTTCTGCTACATTAGTTTAGGAAATAGGCTGCAATTTGAATTCCATATTGTTAAGTGTTACATGTATAAGTGTCATCAGTCATTGCTAAATCACAAAAAATTAAGTGTCTAGAGGTTTCCTTAATTTTTTGTGCATTGTATTGTATGGCAAGGTTTGTCTTCTATTTATCACTTATTTGCCACTGATTTTACAGAACAGATTGTTAAAACCTAATATTGATGGAAGTATTTGATTGCAGGTTTTGCTGTTTGTAGATTTTGGTTTTAAGCTTTACGGGCATTGTGTGCTTTGGTTAAGTCAAATAATATTTCCTTTTGTTTTGATGGCCTGACTCTCTTATCACCTGTGACTTCCTCCAAACTGTAGTTATATTGCATAGTGTGAAATTGGAAAATCTGTTCTGTGTGTGTTCTAATGGATGTGACGGTCATTAAGTATATGAGTCTTCTGACGTTGTAATCAGATGTGAATCAGTCTGTTAAATATCCATGAAGCAACATCTGCTTCACAGAGTGACCTTCTGCTAAAGAATATTTAGCATCTATTAGCAGATCATAGTGCAGCTCCGTCTTATTTGAAATGCACTAAACTAGAGTAGTCTACTGCTGTTTAGCAACTAGCTTGTAATAATTTATTGCAGTTAAATAAAGCTTAAAAAACTCCATTAAATAATTATAGGGATTATATGCATCTTGAAAACCTTTGTGTTCTACTGAAATTGCCCATTTAATTTCAGGGTTGGTTTGTTAAAAAAAGCTGAAGTCTAAAGGCACATTAGGGGATCTGTCAGATGCTATTTTCTGTAGGTGTTAATAAAACCAGATTAAAAAAAAAACCCTGAAACAAATTAAAACCAAAAGCAATTTTACCATCTGTTGTATATTAATTAGGACTTGGTGTATCAAGGGTAAACTTGCTCTTGGAGAATGTCACCGAATGTCTGCTAATAGAATAATATGCAAATATATTAGACGATAGGATTATGTTGAATTTCTCATTCTGTTTGGTTGTAGCAAATGCTGAGATGTTTTTAACAAACTTTAATTTTCTTTCTTCTTAGAACAACCTCCAAATAACCAAGGCCAGTCGACCCTGCAGCCTTTGCCACCTTCTCACAAGCAACATTCAGCACAGCATCACCCATCCATCACCTCACTTAACAGAAACTCACTGACAAATAGGAGGAATCAGAGTCCGGCCCCGCCGGCTGCTTTGCCCGCCGAGCTGCAAACCACACCTGAGTCAGTCCAGCTGCAGGACAGCTGGGTCCTTGGCAGTAATGCACCACTGGAAAGCAGGTAATTACTTAGGTACTACTACAGACTGTGGCACTTCTAAAGAAAACATCTAACTTAATGAAAGTTGACCAGCAGCTAAACTTCCCTTCATTCAACAAACAAAACTGAAAACTTTTCAGTACTAAAAAAATCTATCCTCTCTCTAAAATCCACAGTGACTTTCTTCTCCCTTACCATACCTAGTGCAGAGTAATTGGACTCAGAGAGTATATTAATTTTTCCAGACATGCATTTTCCTTCCTGTTCATAATCTGTGACTTTTGACTGTTGAAAGAAATTTCTTTTCTTGCTTGCCAGATATTTTATGTGTCAAACGTACACTGTCATACAGATCAGATGTCAAGGAACTTTCAGTAATACTTTGTAACTCCTATAGTTGGTACCTTTAAAGACATACTTATGTCAGGCTAGGTATTTTTTTACAGATGCCTAGGATATGATGAGACAAAAGAACTCAGTTCTGGTGTAATGATAAATTTGTCCTCCCTCTTGATAACTGGCTCTAGGAAAGAAGCAGCTAATACAAAGGGTAATGCTAGCTTCTTTAGATGCAGAATGATGTATGATGCAGAATGACCTATAAAAACATGTATAGGAATGATCTATAAAAAATGTATACTGGCACAGAGCTGAATTTACCTACAGTGATTAATTAGTACTCATGTAACAATCAGCACTCATTTTTTATTAACGAAAGCCATAATATTCCAATTTAGTCATCAAACTGAGCATTTATTACTATATTGAAGTTGACAGTAATTCTTGAAAATATTTGTGAAATCCATTCAATTCATTCTTTGAATCCTTTTAAATTATGCTTTGTTGATTTTGACTATTTTAAAACATACACAACCTTAAGATTCTCTTTTAGATAGTTTTTGTCCCCATGAGTGTTTCAGGCAACTCCTCTGTCAGGCTGTTGGGAATGGCTATTCATTTTCTTAGTTTTCTTGGGCCCTCCTGTATTGCTTGAGTCATAGACACTGTGGAATAGCATTCTGCTGAAGAGATTTCACCATCATACCCAAAAAGTGTAGTACATAAAGAAAGAATTTTCTTACAGAAGAAGTTTATAGTGGAAAAAAATGTTTGATGTTTTCCTTATGCTAGTTAATCTTAGATAGACCGGTAATGTCTTCAATGTTTGCTTCTATTGTCATATATGTGTTTACTGTGTTTATAAAGACATAGGACTTGAATGAGAATGCCACTTCTAACTTAGAGCAAATATTTTTTGCAGAGTAAAGTCTTTTCATCTTTTAAATGTTCTTGATGAAAAGCTGAGAATATTTGAGTGTTTGAGTTTTTTAACACTTGTGAATAAACTGAAATGTAAAAATTTCACATAAAAACTGACAGAACCCTGCTACTAGTGTTTCCTATAGTCTCAATTGGTTGGAACTCTGGAGGTGAAGAACCCATCTTGTTTGTCATTGGTTTTTCTTTTTTTGGTTATAGTTCCCTACTGAGTGTGATTTTTAGGCTCAGTTTCAACTACATTAACAACTTTGTAATAGGTCTCTTCCTTCATTCTTTTCTTAGCCTACACATTTATTTACTCTTTGACAATACTTTAGCTTATGCTCATAATCGGCTTTTTTTTTTTCTCCCCTCTCCTTTTTTTTATCCATCTAATATGCTGGCCATTTAGAGGTGCAGAATGTGAGTGTCAGCGTATATATACAGCACAGTTATCTTTCTGTCTCTATAGGCTCATACTGGTGATGGGTGGCGTAAAAATGACACACAGCTCCCAGTCATCTATAGCTGGGTAGTGAATTGGCTGGCTTTGTGTATGTGCATGTAGGTGAGAGGGATGTATTTGCAGAGCCTGAGGATGGTTTTAGTCCCTGTCATTCTGCAGTAGTAATGGAAGTGACTTTGAAATATGTATTTCATAATATTGGATTCAGTTGTGTATTTAATAGAATATACTCCAGTTTGACTCTATTAACAAGAGTTAATACTTTTGTGTAAAGCATTGCTGTTACTGGCAAAATAGATGAACTGTGAGGTAACAGATCAATGATGTCCAACAGAAATTCCAATTTATAATTTATTAAATATAAAAAGACTCTTTGCTTAAAATTTTATGAGGACCTAAAACTGTAACATGGATTATGTGAATGCTTCTTTCATCTTTGATGCTGTCTTTAAATGACAGTGATGTTACTGAGCAGTGGCAGAAATTATCTTCCCTCTGTTTGGGCTCGGTAACATCTACATTAAAAAACAAGCAAGACAGTAAGAAAGTATTTCCTGCAGACTGCAGGACCTTTTTATTGGACATTTAATGATCTCTACTATTTGACTGTTCCCGAACCTGCTATTAAGTTAGATTCAGCTATAGAAGCAATATATCTACTATAGAAACCAGCACTAGAGAACAATATGAACTTTTGAAGAAATCAAAAAACTTTGCATTTTGTTCTTTGAATTACTGATTGGACAGCCGAAGTCATGCAAATATATGACTACTCATCATGTGTCTGACTATGATAAGCTATGATTTAGTAATTACATATTGGAAGGTTTTTTATTATCATTGATCTTTAAGTTTTTATTCTCCTACTTGTTTTAGTAATGATTTCTTGAACATTAGTTACATTCTCGGCTTTGAGTTCTAGTAGGATCTAAATTACTGATATTTAAAAATATTTAGTAAATCCCTTCTTTAAATACTTTCTCTTAAATATTTGAATGTGCAGAATTTTTCTACTGCACAATCAGTTATGAATGTTAGAGGTGCACAGAGAAAAACTGTATTAGAACTTGTAAATTTTTAGATAAAAATAAGCATCTCTTAAAGCATTTCTTGGGTGATATCTCATTAATTTTAGGCACTGAGCATCTAAGGTCAGTTTGTTGGCAAGGGGAAATTTACATATTCCAGTCAAGGAGTAAATCTCTGAGAATATAATATAACTTTATTCAGAATCTGTGCTAAGATGTCAGTGAATCAAAGAAGAGCTTTGCTTCTCCTTACTTGATTTGCTATATAAAGTACCTCCTGTTTTAAAAGATGGCTGCATTTTGTATGACGGACTGTGAATTTTTTGTAGAAACTAGCCAAGAAACTAAAATGTTTTTCCTAGTTTGTGCTGGTACTGCTTAGTCTTCTCTTACCGCTTGAAGTAGAGTGGGTATAACATTACTATATCCAGTTACTTATCTACTGATTTTACCAAGAAGAAAGAGGGAATTGGTTGAAGAAATACTTAAAGGCTGGAAAATATTGTAGCATTTTGAGGGATTTAAACTACTAGAATACCTCAAAATGGTACAGAGAAAACGATTCCTGGAATTCTGTTACTTTAAAATTGTTTTGCAAGCTTGATTCAAACTTCATTTTAGAATGTGAAGATTTTAGAAACTCCCTAAAGTGTGATGAACATACCCATATGTCTTTATTGGGGTGGATTGCCAATGAAGCTGGTGCCTTCGATATTGATTAAGGTGTGAAAGGGGTGTTGATAGTTTCCAGGGAAGTTTTAAATCAATTTGGGTCGAGGCTGATTGATTGTCTGCAAAAGCACAGGGTTGCTGGAGGTTAAAGTCTGCTCAAAGCAGCTATTTTACACATTCCACCCACTAAAACAGTGCCTCATTTAATCAAATTCAAAATTGTTCTGTTTTGTAAGTCTTCCAGGTTTTCACACATGGACTTGATTAGACATGTTACTTCTACTGAGAAGGTGCATGGTACAAAATGAAGGAGAAACTGGGGTTGTAATTCAAGTCCTGCTCTTCTGAAGACCCCGTTTATCACTGTGGGCATGTCGCATTGCTGGTCTGCAAGTTGAGGGAACAGGACTCTGCTTAGATTGCTGATAGCATGAATGCATTTTTAAAGATTGACATGCCGTAATTATGGGATCAGTATATACACATGTTAGACACATTCATTAAATCAAAGAACCAATAGTGTTTTCGAAGACTAAAGTCGAATAAAAAAGTTCTGTTTTCTTCTGACATTCTCTTACAGTCGAGTTCTCACTGAGCATCTGTTTGAATCCTAAAACACTGAGTCCATATGCTTATAAGCTTCCTTTGGTGTCAATAGTGTCTTACTTTAGATTTTTGCTTGATCTCTCTGGCATCTTTCCTGCTCAAATATCCCTTGCTGTCACCATGAGTACTTGCAATTTGATCATGCTGTGTATTTTCTGCCCTGGCTCTTAGGCAAGCACCGATAGTCCAGAATTCAGTAGTATTTGCACAATATTCCTTGAGTTTATCATTCCCCTCTTTAGAGATACACAGTCATTGGAGTAAGAATGGATGCAAATATTTTTTTCCCATGTTAATCATTCCCTGTTTTAAATAGGAAAAGAGAAATATGCAGTTCTAAACAAAATAATAGTTCATAACCTTGTTTCTCCACCCTCTTTTTCTCACCATTCTGTGAGAGAACAAGAGCCTCTGGTCCTTTCCTTCCCTCCCCTGATGCTGTGCACTGTTGTTTGCAGAACATGAGATCTCCACTCTGGTAGCCAGCACTCTGCACATTTCTGGCTGTCTGACTGTGCCAAGGAACCAGCAAGAGAATGGCTTTTTAGTCTCAGTTCGTTTTCATTACTTCATCTCTGGTCCAGCCTCGTGAAGTAAACAACATCCCCCACTATGCACTGTTCAGTCCTTAAGGCCGTCTTGCCACAGGCAGCAGCCACGAATTTTATCCAAGGACTTGCACATAAATAAGGGATCACCAAAGGGTAATGACTACCCAATGGTAGTCTTCAGGTTACAATCCAGCGTATATAGTTCAGAGGACAGCCTGGAAGGCACATGAGTCCCACATTATGTTTTGCACATCCATGGAAAAAGAAAGTTATACAACAGAACTAGTATATTCTTTTTTGTGGGATCATCCCATTCTTTAATTTGAAATTGCATCTCTAATTTCATCTTTTTGTATCTTTGTGTATAGAGAATTAGAAACTCAAGCAGTCCTTGCAAATGGTCATGACAACCTTATAGAGATGGATGTGTTTTCTCCAACATATCACGATAGCAGTTATGGGTATGTGACTCTAAGTGTTTGCATGATGCTAACTGTTGACACAGAAGACAAATTGTGATTTTAAAAAATATTATTGCAATAGTAAAAAAAAATCTGGGACAGAATTCCTCATCTTTATGTCTGATTTTTAAAATCAGGCTTTAAATAATTTGTCTTACTGACTCATGGTAGATAAAACATGGTAAACTTTGACTGCTGAATCTTGTTTGCTTTCACTTAAGACAATAAGACTGCAATTGATGGTATTAATTCTCTATGACCTGATTCTGCAAGCTATTTGTATGACTACACATTTGCCAGATCGGATTCTTAGTTTGTCATTTATTTACTACTTAGCAAATGTTTCTTTTAAAATATTATAACATTAATATCGCATAGGGAATGACCATTCAAAGAAGTTAAGCAGAATTATTTACTTCATCTGTAATATTTTTTACCAGTTAATTTGAAATTGCAACTGCTGATAAATGTGCAACTGTAAATAGAGAATTGCATATAAATTAATATTTTGATTTCTTTGAATAAAGTTTATATTTTAGAGCTGTTCCATAACTACTTAACTTGCCATTCTTACACCAAGTCAGTATAATTCATTTCTGATACACAAACATTGTAAAAAACCCTGAAAAATGATAGTACCCTAAAGCAGTACTATTTCTAATGAGTTCCAACCTGTTAATCACCACACTACGCTAAATTTTAATAAAAACCTGTTAATCATAAATTTACCTTTGTTTGTACTATGATAAAAATCAGTTCTTCAGGTCTGAAA
Source organism: Manacus vitellinus (assembly GCF_001715985.3). Taxonomy (NCBI): domain Eukaryota; kingdom Metazoa; phylum Chordata; class Aves; order Passeriformes; family Pipridae; genus Manacus; species Manacus vitellinus. The sequence goes on along the minus strand of NW_021938789.1, from coordinate 27,946,905 downwards.
TCTGTTTTGATAATGGTAGCTCCTAACTTAGAAAAGGGATAAGGTACTGTTTGATTAAATGAGATCTGCATCTTCCCATTAATAAGTGATTAATCTTCAAGATATATTGGCACTGTACATTGATCTACTGCTTATTCCAAAAACTCATAAACTTTCACTTTGTCACGATTTACAATCAACAGCAGGGAGAGAATGGTGTGTTAAATTCAATTAGTCAGTCATTATCAACAAACTCTAAGATATTGCAGATATTTGCCAGAAGACCCTAATATATTGTTTTCTTCCAAAATGTAAGCATACTGTATTAAAAATAACAAAGCCAAATATTACTGTTCCCTGTAGACCAATTACCATACAATACTGATTCAGATGCATAATTGCTGGAGTTAATAGAACCATGCCTTGTTTATGCTTTGTAAGTTTGTAATGGAACCACCAAATGCAAGTATTTTAGCAAACAGACTATATTGTATGAAATTTCTTTTAGTTGATACTAATTTAGGTAACAATACAATGAAATTTATCTTGTTTGTAATCCCTTCATTTTTAAAATTATGGTAGCAGGAATCATCTCCTGGTGTGAAAGTTGTCCAGAGATGATAACACATCAGTTCCAAAGCATAATAGATTTGAGACTACAACATGCTATCAGCATGAAGATTCAGTTTATCAACTTCGCTAACATACTGTGTCACAGCTAGAATCATTATATATTTGTTTCTTTGTTTTCATGTCATGCGTGTGTTACATTGTGATAAACTATTCCTTCATTTATATGGCTTACAGAGAGAATATTAATCTGATGAATTTGACAATTTTAGTGTTAAGAATGATAATAGAAATAGACGTTTTTCATAGACATTCTAATGATTCATAGGCCTAGACCTAAAGAGTAGTTGTTTATAGCTTTGAGAGATTTGTGCACAGTTCATTAATTATCATAAGACAGCTGGAAATCTCAAAATATTGTAATGATATGTGTTGTTTGGCTTTATTCTTTTCTCTAATGTGTAAACATATATTAGTATATCTGTTGACAAATCAGCTTAGTTTGAAGTAAGAAGTCTGTTTTACCCAATCTGATAGTCCTGTCAAGTTATTTAGACGTCAAAATCTGCAAATATGTAGGATTCACTGTCATTGAATGACGGTATTTATATTACTTATAGATAAAGCTAACTAGCATTTTCTACTTCTATAGGCTCCTTGTTTTCTGAAAATTTCATATTTTTGAAGGATTGGGGGTTTAAAACTTCCTGTTGTATTTAAGTAGGAATTCTTTGCAGTTGGTTGGGGATTTTTGTTACCCATTCGCAGAAAAGTTCAGGAGAGCTGAGTTTAAAGGAGGTCAGGTTGTTATAAGGGCATACTGAATTAAACTTGAGAGTGGAAGAAGTCAGCAGTGCAGACTGGAGAGGAGCAAACTCAAAAAGACTGGGCCCAAAAGGGGTAGGAGTGGGTGTCCAAATGGGTAGACGGAGTAGTCCATAAGGAGGAGACTGGTTGATTATGCAAGGTAGTGCATAGATAAAATGCTAGAGGACCAAAGGCTGAATATCTAGGATGAAAACTGAGATAATTTCTTGTCCTTTACTGATTGTAATTACTTGCAAAGTCCTTTTAAATCGCATGCACCTCATCACCTACAGGATTGACTCAAGATGGTGAGAGACCTTGGCTGCTGGCATACGCTCTACTAGTGACAGAATCCAGAAATAATCAAACTAAATTTTCTATCTGTGATGGGCTATGCAGATAGGAAACCTTTCAATATGATTTCTGAAGTTTCTTCAAACTCTCTTAAAAAAGTCACAAGTTGAACAAAAGAACACTTTATTACAAAATTGTCATCAACATCATAAAGTCAAGCACACAATTTACAAAATTAAAAGTAACCTCTTTCTACAGTTGCATGTCTGCAGTTGAGTTTGCCATCCCAGTAAGTGCGGCTCGAGTTGAACCAGAAAGGAATTTTAACAGATTCTGGAGATTCTTTCTGTCACATTCAAACAGGTGAGGAAACAATATCAAATGTAATGGCAAAACAAAAACCTGGATGACTGTATAGTGTCTGTATGCCACATCTCTGATAATACTGATTGCAGAAAGAGAAGTCCAGCTCCAAAAAGACCTGTGTGGAAATGAGTACCATTAAAGATAAAGTTCTGAGCACAAGATGTAATCCTCTGCCTTGTTGAATCCCTAAAGGGTGATCTCTCGCTTCTATGAAACTTGGTATGTTGCATATGAGAGACTATGCGAGCATAGTACTCACATTTTCACCAAGGAACAAAAAATAATGGAAAATAGGAATAACAGTTGCATCACATGTGTGTGCACAGTTACCAAGTTGGTGGTAGTGGCTGTAACTCAGAGGTTATGACAGTGCTGTTGCTGTGGTGACACAAGTCTGGCTGTGTGAGTGACTGCTGATGGCACAGTAGTGGCAGCACAGAGTTCATCACGGGTTATTATGGACTCTGAATTGCAAGAGGAACACAGATATGGACTTCAGTGAGCTAAGGTTCACAGATCCATTATGATGGAATCTTCAACTTGCTTGCAGCTTGAGGCAGAATGAGATCCTATCAGTCACTGAGAGAATAATATTTCACTTCTTTAGCTTCCCACTGCTTTTTATTTTAAAATGTCCAACAGCTCACTCAGGCCTTTCAGGGGCAGACAAAATTTCAACCTTTGTTCCAACTTCTGAATTAATCCTTATGTAAATAATGCATCTCTGAGTCTCTCTTAAAAAAAAATTCTTTTTGAAATAGTTTCCGTGTGCCTTTTGAGATGTTAGAGCATAAAGTTCTCTTTCAAATTTATGAAGATGGCAAGGCTAGTAAAAAGATTGGAGGAATAGCTATGCACTACCTTTCCTTGATTTTCTACCTGGAAAGCTTAACTTATTCAATATTCAAGACAGGAGCTGGCCAAGGTTAGAATGCCTCATCTCACATACAACTTTTCCTGTCTCTATCTTGGTAGGGATATGATTCAAGAAGAGCAGAGAACAAGATAAGGAGTTGCAATATAAATCCTTACTGCTCACATGAGCATTTCAGGTCCTTACTGCAAAATTCAGATGCTTTCCTCTGCTCTCTCTTCCTTTGGAGACAGAAGAACTGCAATAACATGAATATTTTGAATATCAGAAAGTGCAGTAAGGGGCTGTCAGGTTCACTCCAACTGCTACCTGCTTCAGAAGTGAACATCACCAACAATATCAAGAGCCAAGTCACTTACTGTAAAGTAGATGGAATCCTCTATAAGTACTAGTCCTCTAAGAGACCCAGATGAAGCCTGTAAGAAGAACAGCCACTTGATATTTTTTCAGCAATACATAGGTTTAGTTTCACTCTCATCTGGAGAGTAGGTAATGGGACAATCCTGCAATGAGCAGTATGAGTAATTAAACTGGGCTAGGTTTCTTTGCTTCCTAACATGAGTCTTTCTTTGCACTGGACTCTCCTGTGCACTTCTGCAAAGTGTGGCTTAGCATTGTTTATTCCCCTTGTTCATCTTCACAGAGTGGAGCATAGCAGAGAGGAGCACGAAGGAATGGGATTGGCAATGCCCTCTCATCCTATCGGTTCTTTTGATCCTGTGATGTGTGTGTGATACATATCACAGAAGAGAAGTCCTCCTTCTCTGGGGTATAGAACTAGCAGCTTGAATCTGAATTTGGAGGAATAAATAATAGGAGAACAGGTGCCCTCTGCTCACTGTAACACTATATTCTTTCTTGCACCACCAAAAAGGTAGGGGCAATGCAGAGGAAGATTTACTCTTGCACACCAAAGAAGAGGAAGTTTGGGGCTTTTTTCAGTATTCAGTCCTTCAAGTCACTGTGTCTTGGTGTCTTTCACAGCAGATTGGGATACTGTCTTGTCCAAATTGCTCTTTGAAGCTTCAGCTGCATGTTGCCATGCCTGAGTTCTCCAGTCTTTCTCCATCAGCAACCAGCAGTGGAGCGGTAGGCTACCAGGACCAGATGTGAAAGAACACACAAGCAGTAAGGAAGACACAGCCCTAGTAGTACTTTTGTTCTTTCTTGGCTTTCAGTGTTCAGTTTGTAAAGAAAGCAGGTCCTCGGTGTAAATCCATCCAAATTCAAGGAATTGTTACCATATGTAAAGTGTTTTTCTGAAACATTTGAATAAGCTGGTAGAAGAGGCTTATCTCCAGTTCTCACAGATGTTCCTCTGTTTTTGCATATGGATAATAGCGCACTTCTCTTTCTTTCTTTCCACCAAACTTTGATCATAATTTCATGTGTTGTGATCTTGGAGCTTTTTCCAGGATTATGATAGTATTAATACTGGCTCCAAGGAAGCGGAAATTCACTTTTATCTCTTCCTAAGCAATTTTTTGATTGCAATTCTGCCCAGAAAATAAATTAAGACAAACTCACAGTGTAACATGTTTCTGCGATGCCTTGGATTTATGTTAAATGTAGCCAGATGTTTCTGTGGAAGTCAGTCATAAGCCTATGCTAAGGGCAAACACCGCCAGCTACAAGGTTTTGTCTCAGAAGAACCTTAACAGAAGATGAACATAGGCATAAAGTGTTCACAGAGAAACAAAAATCCAATTTCTGCTGGAGCCTGCTGGGAAAGCTTATCTCATGCATCAGTGAACCAGAGTTCAAATGAGACCTAACCAGTAATTTCTGTTATCTTTTACATCTCTTCTATAATGTCAGTCGGCAGAGATTAATCTTTTTTTTCCATCTGTTTCCTCAACTCAGTACAAGGAATCATATTTATTGATGTGATCTATCCATTAGTGAACCAGGCAGAGCTCTCTAATGTCAGGTGGCAGGTGAAGGTCATGGTCTCTCTCAGAGAACCTAGTTCAATCCAGCATGAATAGGGTCTGTCGGCAGAGAGAGGGCACAGCAGTCAGTAGGTGTAGTACTACGATTGATTGCAGTCTTGGACCGCTGTCTTTTCCACAGTTGATGGTTTTTTCTGATTCTGACAGTTAATGTATCTGGTGGGATTTTTTTTAGCAAACAAAAAGCAAGATAACCCATTCCCAGAAGGGAAAAATTCAACTGTTTTGCATTAATGAAAGTCAAAAAAAAGCTTTAATGAGAGAAGTTGGAGCAAACTAAAATAACTGCAACTGGATATATCCATCCTCTCTTTAAGTAACTTTCTTAAGATTAATTGATTTCTTTGTATGGAAATGGCAAAGAGATAGACATGCCCTATTTCTGTATGTGTCAGTGGTGAAATCTTTGAGGTAGAGAATGAGAGTTTCCAAACCTGTCTATTCTATCTGACTTACCTATGCCCATTTGCAGCATCAGAAAAACAGAAAGATACAGATGCAGCTACCCTTATGTCTTATTTGCTTACATTGGCCTCATGGTGCTGCCAGACTTTTGTAGAAGGTGCCTTAATGCTTTTGAAAAGCAGAATTAGATTGCTTCTGTCTCCAGATAGGTGCATTGTGAATTGGTACCATTTTAGGGCAGAATCTGGTGGTTTATTTTTAATTTAGGTGAACAATTATCATAGTTGTGTTCATCACAAAACAGAATAGTTACAGTTTTTATTCCCAGAAATTCAATAATACCATTCATTATATTAAACGTCAAACCCAGGTCATTAGGAGTACTATTGAATTCTGAGCAGAGAAGTCATGTCTCCTAAGTATTGGTCCTGAGACCTAAATGTGTCACCAAAACATAAAATCACTAAAATTTACATTTCTCTTAACTTACATTCACTCAAAGTGGATTTGATAAAAGTTTCTTCCACCTCTGGAGGCTTAGGAGAATGCAATTGATGTGTTCCTAATTCTAGATGCCTAAGCTGTAGATGCTACCATTTGTGCCTTGGAGTGAATCCAGGCTAACAGACTGAGGACCTTAGCAGAATGCATACGATACTTTACCTGGGCTTGCTTACAAGTGTCTTAATTCATGTAATAATATCCACAGATTCAGCACACCTTGGAGACAAATAAATAATTTTTAATAGAGTTAGATACTGTCAGATTTGAGTTGGTTTTTGGGGGGAAGATTAGCCTGTGCTCCACATTGTAAAACTCGTGTGCTCCTTTCGTAAAGTATTTAACTTGTGATTACAGAGAATGGTATTACCTTAGCTGGACCAGTCATGTAAAGTACAGTGATGTTTTGAGCCAACAATGGTCTCCTGTTGGTAATTGCTGTTGTGTCCAAGGTTTTTCTCAAGTTGCAAGGAGAACAGATGACTCAAATATTACAGATTGGTGGACTTGTTACTTACATGAAAGAAATTTTTAGACAATTACAGATATATCTAAATATTTGGGAGTCCTTTGAGATACCTAAGGGTAAAAGAAACAAATGCAAAAAATATTAGGGGTAGTTTTTCTTTCCTTTTTCACCTCTCCTCAAGTCACTTTCTATTCCGTCAGCTTCCAAATGTCACTTCTGTTTTATTCTGCACTGAAACAACAGGTATCTGAAAATAGCTTTCCTCAACTCCACAGTTGCCTTTGCTGACCCATAAAAAGCCTAAGTTTTGCTTTTTTGCTTTAGGCAATTACTTCTTAATGCTTTTGTATGTTTTACCCTAAAAATAAAGTGAATCAAACAGTAGTATTATAAAAAATTGTTTTTGTGTATTGCAGTGCAAACAGTACATATTCATTATACAAGAACAAGGGAGTGATCAGTTGAATTTAAATTGAAATTGATAGAGGGAGATATATTTTGATACAGTGCGTGTTTAGCCTACAGAACAAAATGCCACAGAACATTAGTGAGAGCATGAGTTTTGGACTGTTTAGAAAAAGAGTGAGCTGTTAGTGAATAAGTAGACTGGAAGGCATTCACCCCCACCTTTGAACTGGCCACTTTCAGATAGGGTGTTGTTCCTGGAATTACTGCAGTAATTCCTGTTTGTGATTTTTTGGTTACAGTTATCTGTATCTCTACACAGATTTTGTACCTGTAACTGCTCTCTATCAAATAAGATGTTCTCTTTCTCCACAATTTTTGGAATGGAGTAACTTGTTCATTGTACTGCGTTATGCTTGGGGGAATCCTACCCCTTACACTGTTTTTCAGACAGCGTAAGTCTAGGCCATAGATAGTCCGAAGTCTAGGCCATAGATAATTTCTAATGTGTACCTTTTGTAGTGCTGTCTTCTGAGTGTTACAGCTGTTCTCCCTCAGTTGTCTTCTAGTAGTGGGCTGTAAAGATCTGATGAGCCACATATCTTTAACACCATCATGGAACTGACCAAACAGATTGCATTTAGGACAGTACAGGAGACAGTTCTGCAAGCAAACCTGTACTGCTGTGGCACTATGACATTTGTCATAGTGGGTCTTGGTGGAAGCTCTCTATTCAGAAACATGAGCAAACTGATAGATTTATCCTCCTTCAGATTTTTCAGGTGCTGTTAGTATACAAAAATACACAAGGTTCAAAGATTTAGGACGGAGAGATTTAGGTTTTTAAAAGCATATATTCTAAATATAATTTTATTCTGGATCAGTGGTATTATAGCTCTTAAGATGAGGAGTGTTTTGTTATTGTAATAAGGCCTAGCAATATTGACCTTTATTGTATGACAGCAGTTGTCAACTAAATAATAATACTGCACAAAATAACAATTGCTACCTTTAAATCTCACTTACAGGGTGATAAACTATATTTTGACATACTTTGAGAAGTTCAATAGAATTTTGCTGGACCTTATTCACTAAATCCATATTTAGTACAAATTTTGTAGAAGTCCTGTGTGACTTAATACGTGGTGGCATACTTACTGTGGACTTCAGCACTCTATTGGCAGGATGGTGCTGTAAGAAATAATTTAAAACAGAACTAATACACTGCCAAGAAAGTTGCTTGAAATGGTAAGGTAGGCTCTTTCACATGTCTTTCAAGTATATGCAAAGCATTCTATATATATGATGCCCAAAACTGGAGAAATTAGTCTTTTGCAAAGTGAAGCAATTTCAGCATAAGCTAAAAAAAAAGAAGTCATGTATCTAATGTAAAAATTATATTAGGAATATTAAAATTATGCAGTAACTCTATACAAATTGAGACCAGTCTATTTATAAAATAATGCATAATATTCCTTTATGCTTGGTCATAGTTTATTTATATATCTCAGCTTCTGGCAGTCTGGAGTTTAGGGCCTTCCAGATGTGTTTATGTAATATTGCATTCATTGATGCATAGTATCCATTTTCTTCTAAACTGCGGTCAAAAGTTCTTGTCATAGATCCTTTAGTAAGGAAAGTTATTTTAAATCACATTTCTGTTGCTGGACACACGGCTATCTTATATCAAAAGTGTTTGGGCTTCTGGGCTGAGTCTTACTGTCCTTAAATATTTTGATAATCTATCTCTATTTCTCTAAAGATAGAGTTTTCAGTTAACTTAGTCTTTCTGCCAGACTCATGGATGGTTTTTATCACTTTTTTTATCCCTTCTGTTTTCCCATTTACTGAATTTACTAGAGAGTGCTTCAGTTTTATTTTCCACAGAGGATGTGGCAGCATAAAGAAAATCTGATTTGATGTGAACCCCACCCCACGCAAACTTGAGAAGGAAGAAGCCATCTGCATGTCAGCCAGTGCACACCAGCAGTTGGTTAAACACCAACACTGAGTTAAATTAAAAGCATGATTATTTTACTCTTATTCATGTGCTTGTTTTCTGAGCTGACACCTTTGAGGTTTTTGATGCCGTATTTCTGTCCTTTCTTGTAAGGACAGGAACTTAAATAAAATGCCTTCCATTTGTGAAATAAGGGGACTTCCAAACTCTCTTTGCATCCAAGGACTGTTTAATAACATAACTTTGTATTTTGCTCTCACTCTGTAGTTCAGATTTGTTAGGTACTAAATACTCCCCCCACTAAAATGTTAAGATTAACTGCACCTTTTATTAGCAACATCTATTGAATAAGCAGACAGAAATATATATTGAATAAATATAAAAGTAGAATATTATTTGCTTTAAAAGTTGAATTATTTAATAAAAACAGAACTGTCTTGTCTTGTAAAATACTAGCATGATTCACTGCATTTTTGTACTCCATAGCTTAATAAAATATTTAAAGTGCTGCTTACATGAAGATCTAGCAAGTTCATGTTATGTGATCAATTTTGAATGGAAGATACACTATTCCAGATGCTATAAGCTCCCTGTAAGATGAAATATAGTGTAATTGTAAGTCAGTACCTGGTCAAGTAGTGCAAAGAGTTTAGGCTTTAGAAATTAGCTATTTGAGTTCCATGGTTTGAAATGACAAGATATATGGATATTTAGATAATTAAAATCATTTGTGGATGGATTATAATTCAAGAGCATAAGAATTTCAGCACTATCTGGAAGCAGCCTGGATTTGTTGTCAGATACCATATCCTTCTAAACGTCTCATAGGAACAGTTTGGCATGGCTCAGTGAGGCAGACAAGATGTGCAAGTCTGATAGCGTTGCACTTTAAATACTTATCACTCAGAGTTAATGTAGCAGGAGAGTCTCTGACAACTTTGTTAGTAACTGCACACATTAGAAATAGAGAGAGCCAAACAAATTTTCTTGACCCAGTAGAAGATGCCAGACTGGCTTTTCTGTCATTATTTTTCCCTCAACGTTAAGCTGGACAGTGCAACCACTCTGGCATTGTATTCATGGGAATCAAATCAAAAGAGAATAGCTTAAAGTGAGGAGCTGTGCTGTGTGCTGCCTAAGACTACACACTGCTGAATTCCTACTGCTGAATTCCCACAGCATTCTCCTGGAGAAACTGTCCATCACAGCATGGACAGGTGCACTGGGTAGAAAACTGGCTGAATGGCCAGGCCGAGAGAGTGGTGAATGGAGTTATATCCAGCTAGTGACCAGTCACAAGTGGTGTTCCCCGTGTCTCAGTATTGGGACCAGTCCTGTTTAATTTCTTTCTCAACCATCTTTATCAGTGGTTTATTGATGAGATCAAGTGCACTCTCAACAAGTTTGCAGAAACACCAGTTGGGGTGGTAGAGTTTATCTGCTGGAGGGTAGGAAAGTTCCACAGGGGAATCTGGACAGGCTGGATTGATGGGCCGAGGCCAATGGTATGAGGTTCAACAAGGCCAAGTGCTGGGTTCTGCACTCGGGTCACAACAATGCCATGCAGCACTACAGACTGGGAGAACAGTGCCTGGAAAGCTGCCTGGCAGAAAGGGACCTGGGGGTGCTGGTCGACAGCAGCTGAACGTGAGCCACCAGTGTGCCCAGGGGCCCAAGAAGGCCAATGGCATCCTGGCTTGCATCAGAAATAGTGTGGTCGGCAGGACTGGGGCACTGATTGCCCCCGTGTACTCAGCACTGGTGAGGCCGCACCTCGGATCCTGTGTTCAGTTCTGGGCCCCTCACTAAAAGAAAGACATGGAGGTACTGGAGCAAGTCCAGAGAAAGGTAACGAAGCTGGTGAAGCGTCTGCAGCAAAAGTCTTGCAAGGAGCAGCTGAGGTAGCTGGGGTTGTTTAGGCTGGACTAGTCTTTGAGGGATCTTATCGCTCTCTACAACTACCTGAAAGGAGGCTGTAGCAAGGTGAGTGTCAGTCGTTCTCAAGAGTAACAAGCCACAGGACAAGAAGAAGTGGCTTCAAGTGGCACCAGGGGAGCTTTAGATGAGATATTAGGAAAAATTTCTCCCCTGAAAGGGTTGTAAAGCAGCAGAACAGTCTGCCCAGGGAAGTGATTCAGTCATCTATCATCCCTGAAGGTATTTAGAAGACATCTACATGTGGCACTTAAGAGCATGGTTTAGTGGTGGGCTTGGCAGTGCAGAGTTAATGGTTGGACTCGTTGATCTTGAGGGTCATTTCTGACCTAAGCAATTCTGTGATTCACATGTAAAAGTTACAATTCTCTTTCGATGCCAGAGATGAACTGTCAGAGCTATGATGGTTCACACCACCACTCTCCTCTCCCGTGTTTATCTATGGAACTAACTCCTCAAAGGCTTTGAGAATATGGATTACAGTATGTTGTGCTCCACCAAAGCAAATGTCTCAGCTCTCACTTTCTCAGAGAAAAAAAAAAAAAAAACAAAAGGAAAATATCAGTGGCAGACTGTTTGTTGCATTATTTTGTTAAAGGTTAAAGCATATGGAGTTCCATTCTAGTGCTCTTATTATGCCAGTTCCCATTTTTAGTCTGTTGAGTCTACCAGTGCAACAGAAGGATGTGAAAATTGCAGGTTGGTCAGGCAGCTTCTTATTTTTAACATGGAAGTGGATGTTTAGGAGGAGTATTATTACACCTACTCTATGGCTTTCCTTCTGTCCCCAAAATAGTACACATTGCACATGGAAAGGGAAACAGCTACCTTTGTGTTTGGCATTTTCTTGAGATCTGTATAGACATATTTTGTGAAATATACCTGAAAATAGCATTTACCATATGTAGCCAGAAATGAAAGAACAATAAAGATCAAGTGGATAAAACACTTTATCAGGACTTAATGAATTTACATGATTCTATGAATTTGCAAAACCAAAGCAATGCTTTTGTAAGGCGTAAAACATTTTTAACGTAGGACTCATATTATTATTTTGGTGTTTGGTACATAGCAAATGTCACAACTTTTAATGAAATACCTTCTTAGGAAGAATTTAAACCACCAGGTCTTTGTCTTTTGAATTTGGTGGTAATCCTCAGAATTCAGAAGCCAAAAAAATCTGGGATGTGCTCTTGTGCATCAGTAGATCTAGTGCATATCCTTTTGTTGTTACTGCCAACAGGTTTAATATTGTTCAGAATGAAGTAACCTGTGTAACGTGTTTTGTGGAATCATGTTTGTAATGCAAATATTTTCAAGGAGAGGGCCTATGCCATGATGTTCTAGTTCACCTGTTAACCTTCCATAGAAAAGTCATCTGCAAACAACAATCTTATCAACTGCTGGTATTTTTCACATGCTGCAGTGGAGCAAATTAATTTTTCATGTCTTTACAATGTATTTCTGAAAAATCTGCTACATCTGTGTAAATTGGTCTATTATTATGCAAAGATCCAAGGATGGGTCCCAGAGAATGAAAGTCCCATCAGCTAAGAAGCAGTCCACAGTGCCACATAGTGTACATACTAAGGTTTTTCCCCTCCACAGCTGGCTCATTTGGTGCTAGATCCTCTGACCCACAGTTGTATAGGTGACATGCAATAGGCAAACACAGTGTAGGCATGCACTTAGCTTTGGGAGGACCTGGGTATCAGCAATTCATGAGCATCTCTTACCTATTGAAAAATGCAAACCACTCTAGTTTGTTCACCTGGGGGGGTTGGTAAGTTCAAAAGTCTCCGCAGTGTGCTTTCTTACCATTTTTAGCTATAATGTATTCATTTTGCCATTTGTAATTAGGTAAGGCCAAACCATATGCTACAGAGTTGCCAGCATAACAAATTGGTGGAAAAACCCCTGGTGCAAAGATCTTTCTTTGAGTTTTTGTTGTTTGTAGAGTTGTGTACGTGCATGAGGAGAAAAACTCCAGTTAGTATATGCCATGCTTAGAGGCTCTTTCAAAATAATTATGCTTGCATGAACTAAAATTAAAGGATTCTACCATAGAGAGGCTCAGGGAGTAGTATTTCCTTTGGAAATTTTAATTGAAAAAAAAAGTTTACTGCTAACTCACAGTGTGTCTTAACTTTAGCTTTTGCTTTTTGTGTCTGTTGCTGGCTGTGGTTCCTCTTGAGCACTTACCAAGTATATTTCTTTAGAGTACTTCTCCTAGGCTGTAACTAGCTGCTGTATCCATAATCAGATCTTTTTATGGTAAGATTATGTGTGAGTAGATGTGAATTACTGAACTGATTATTTAGGACACATACCAAAAAAAATCTTTTAACTGACTATTTTTGACAAAGTTGCCAAAAGTTTGTAACTGAAAGATTGCTGTTTTCCTTGTACTTAACTCAGGAAAGCTGTGATAAGTAGTGTGGACTGTAGTCACATTGCTCATTATTGACATTTTAATGGAGTTCCCTGTAGTTTGTAGCAGAAGCCAACACAAATAAACAGCAGCAGAAAGCCTGTCCCTACTTGTTAGATAAACTATGAGAGACTTCCTCCCTACTACACTGTATTTTGGGTAGTTCTGTTTCCTGTCTGGATACCAGTGTATTACTAATGTTTGGGGGGCTTTGGTCTTTACTTTAAAGAAAAGTGTCTCTTTATGTGTGAGTGTCGTGACAAGTTATTGCTTCTACGACCCTTTGTAGATCGGATGTTGTGAAAAATCGGCAACATTAAACAAAAGATATGTGATTGCCTGTGCCCCAGCTTTATTTACTTTTATACTTTACAATATACTCTTTCTTTCACAGGCATTTCCTATTCAAAACAGGAACAGGGACCACACCGCTGTTCAGTACTGCAACACCAGGGTACACAATGGCATCCGGCTCTGTTTATTCCCCTCCTACTCGGCCACTACCTAGGAACACTCTATCCAGAAGTGCTTTTAAATTCAAGAAGTCTTCGAAGTACTGTAGCTGGAAATGTACTGCACTGTGTGCTGTAGGGGTCTCAGTGCTGCTGGCAATACTGCTGTCCTACTTTATAGGTGAGTCCCATTTTTTATAATTATCAGTATGAACAGTGGTGTCTGATGTACTGTGTATGCACTGTGACATACTAACCTTTAACTAGCAAAGTCTTTGGTAACACTAAAAGCCACAAGGGTTTAATGAAAAGTACCAATTGTTTAGAGGAATTAGAAAATTTTAATACATTCTGTAGCTTGATGGTCAGTGAATTAAGTATTTGAACTCCCATTAAACTATGTGGTGTTAAGTTCTTATAAAAGTATGTGTAAAATATAGGCTGTAAAAATTCCATTATGTGAATATAACTTGCAACATATCTATAGAACTCTTCTCCTTTCATTTTGCTTGACATATCAAAATGTTTAAGAATGCTAACAATCACTTATTTCAGCATTACATACATTTGTGTATAGAGCTAGAGCAAAAGTCTAATACAGACATTTGATTGCAAGATAGAAAAAATAATAGTCCAAAAGGATAACGTGCAGTGAAGATGTAGACTTCTTCCTCTCCTATGGGTTGTTTATTTTTAATTATTGTCACTTTTCTCTATTTGTTTGTTAAATTCCATTTCCCAGTTTTTATTTTAGGTTTCCTTTATTTCTTCATCTCTTTAATTATTTTCATAAATGTTCACTACAAATACTATATAATTTGAGTTCTAGGCAGTTAATGGGGTCAGTGTTTTCAATGAAAAGATGTCATTGACTTTAATAAGGGAACAGAACAGGATCATTTTGCACTCATAGCTTCCTCTGTGGCTTTGTCCAGATTACAGATTTTTTAATCTCTGAGTCTGTAAATGGTCTTCAAAGACTTTAATGATTTATTAATTAGATTAATTAGATTTATTAATTTTAAGTCACCACAGTTACAAAATGTAAGTGCAAGGGTCTGGGTTTTGTTATTGGTTGCACACAAGTTCAGAGTCTAAAGGAGTCAAGGAAAGAAAATAGAAAGAGAAGAGTCAATCTCTCTTTCCCTCCCTCTTCTTAAAATCAGTGTAAATTAATAATAAAGCCTAGAAGGCCTTAAGATCTTTAATCTTCATTGCCTTTGTTGAAATAAGCTTTTCAATGCAAGACACAGCTTAAGCTGTATAAAGCCTTTGAAGTAGTTCTTACTGGGTTGGAACTCTTGTGAACAATGCAAGAAACTGGGTTGCTGAGTAGCTGGAGAAATTGCTCTCTGCCCCAGCAGAGCAGAGCCCCCTGAGCACCTTTTCCACCTCAGCTGCCAGCCCCAAAGAGCAAAAGGCATGTGTGCAAATGTAGGGCTTGCCACTGCTGTTGAGCCCCCTTCAATCACTGGATTTGTGGTTATTTTGTGTGAATGTGCACAGGAGTTTAAAGGTGTAGTTTAGAGTTAAGCTTTGACACTGGATCTTTTTTGAAGTGAGATTGACATAATCCCACTTATAAAACACAGTAATTGTGCTCAGTCTCTGTAATACTGCCTCATAAGTCATCAGAAGTAACATCTGCTACTAAATAAATACATAAATACAAAAGAAGGAATTCAGCATGAAGTATCACTGTCAAGAGCCAGGAAAAACAGCCATACATATAGTAAAATACTGGAGACCTGATTCTGAGCTGAGCTCTACACTTTGCTAGCCTGAAAGAGCCAGATTACTTATGACTCTGAGGGGCACAGGAAGATAGCTGTACCAGCTTATTTCTCCCAGAGGCACATTAAGAAATATAAGCATGTCTAATGCACCTCTGTTCATGTATTCAGAAAAAAGAGCCAAGCTTTCCCAGTGAGTGAGAGCTTTCAGCTCCACACATCATTTATTCACATACCCTGTAAAAAAACCCAAAACCCAAATATAGCTGTACAACATTTCACTTCATGGGCCCATGCCAGCTCATATCCTTGCTGAAATAAACAATGCACAAGGGCCTTCCTCTGCCCATAGTCAATAGGGAGCTCTCTGCCTACTGGTGATATTACACATATTTCAGCTAACTCAGCAGTCTAAATATAAAATTCGGCACTCAGGAATGCTCTCTAGAGAACTTTGGGTCCATAAAATCACAAATGGATTGCACTCATTCATATATGTGGTTTTCGCATCTCTGCAGATGTAATATCAGAAATATTCTCCATTTAATAGGCCATCCAAGTGTAAATCAGTAGAAATCATTAATGTAAGATAGAAGCAGCCCTTTGTCTTGATTAACTATTTCATAGGATCGTAGAATGGTTTGGTTTGAAACAGACCTAAAGATCATCTAGTTCCAAATCCCCTGCCATGGACAGGGACACCTTCCACTGCTCAAAGCGCCATCCAACCCGACCTTGAACACTTCCAGAGATGAGGCTTCCACAACTGCCCTGGGCAACCTGTTGCATTGTCTGACCACCCTCATAGTAAAAAATTTCTTCCTAATATCTAAACTGTCCTTACCCTCTTTCAGTTTAAAGCAATTCCTCTTTGTCCCATCGCTACCCACTTTTGTGAAAAATCCCTCTCCAGGTCTCTTTCAGGCCACCTTTAGGTACTGAAGGCTGCTGTAAGGTCTCCCTAGATCCTTCTCTTGTCGGGGCTGAACAACCCCAGCTCATCCAGCCTGTCCTCATAGGAGACATGTTTTATAATGTAGGTGTGAAAGGGAAATGTCTGAGTAGGAAATTGGTCATAACATAAAAAAAAGGGAAGGACTGCAGTATTGTGTGACCTCTAGCATCCCATGACATGTCTCCAACACAGTGGTCTGGCACATCTGCTGAGGTTTACAGCAGCTGAGATGGCATGTCACATTTGTAAAGCCAGTTTGAGACATGTTTTGAACTTCATAAAGACACATTGCCAGAAGCATGAAAATGTTACATCCTTATAGCATTAGTATGAAAGAAGGAATTCAGTATGAAGTGTCATTGTCAAGTGCTGGGGAAAACAGCCATTTTGCAGCATGATTGCTGCAAAATATGCCAGTACACATTGATAAGGAACATAGTGTGGCTGATGTCCATTGTGTGACTGTGGCAGCTGCAGACTGAAGAACTAATAGGACCACTCATCCAGTGAATGGTGGTGTAACCAGGCCCTTCTCAGAAATGCAGAGACATGAGTGTGTCATGCCCAGGCTTATTTTAATTGCGGTGAGTATGGGGTAAAGAAAGTAACTTGAGATCCCACTGCCTCTGCTCAGGCAACATAAGGCAGAAGAGACAGTTTGCTAGACTTCATGTCTGCCTTTGCAGAACTGCTCAGTCAATTACTGCTCCGCCAATTAGCCCAGCCAGAGGAAGGAGCTGCACTGGGAGTCTGGTGTGTCTTGCACTTCTTCCATCATTCTGACAGGAAAGACTCCTACGTTTACAAAGTCTGCAAAGATGAGGTGAGAGCAGGGGGTGTCAGCATGGGTAGGGACCAGAGCAAACACTACACTGTAAAGCCACTTAATGCAGTCTTGGAGATCACAAGGAATTGAAAATGTTATTTCAGTGTAAAGGAGAGTCTCTTTTCTAACCCTTCCTTATATTCTTGCTTTTCTAGCCCTCATGGTCTCTCTCAACCATTCTGTGATCCACAAAATATTTTAGTATTCCTGTCAATTAGCTGTACTAATTTTTAGGGAAATAGAAGTGAGTTGTGGAAAATATTGGTCCTTTGTTTAGAGGCTTCATGTACTGTTAAATGGTTGGGAAAGAAGTTAAGCAACAGAAACATGCAAGTGTTGAACCAAAATATAGTGCAGCAACATATAGAAGAGTAGAATTAAAAAATAGCTCTAGTATAAAGCAAAGGATTCAAGGAAAAGCTCCCTGAAATAATGAGGTTTAAAAATGGGGAGTAAAGAACATAAACTGCCTTGTTTTGGGATCAAGTTTACACTGGAATTTCTTCAAGCTTCTGATTTGCTCAAGTCCTGTCTGTAATGGGATTTACAACCAAGGAAGAAGAAAACCATTTTTTTTCCAACATGAAAATTTTAAGATCTTTTTTCTTCTTTGAAAGACTAGGAAGAGCATATTAAATTTAAGCCATGAAAGAGTAAGAAGTATGAAGTTGCCTTTAGTTTGACATTAATAGTTTCACCCAACTTGGTACAGGAAGTCCCTGTGAGAGACAGAAATAGAGTCCAGCTGTACATAGTGTGAGACAAAACAGAACTTTGTCTTTTGTCTCCCTATGGCTTACTGCCTCCTTCAGCATCCATCTTTTGCAGTGAATGAATGAAGGGAAAGTTTTGTAGAGCACCTCCTAAGTGAAAATTTCATACGTAAGTAACCTCCATCCTTCAGTTCTACTTTCTGGGATCTTCTCTGTCGACTTTTGGTTTTACTAAAGGGAGGAGCTTGTTGTTCTTGTGGGTTTTTTCCTAACAGAAAATCCACTGTGTAATTATGGGGAACTAAGCAGTCAGAAGGAATTTTTTCCAATGTGTTGTTGCATAGCATAGACTCTGACCAGCTGTATTAACAAACTGATTTGTACTGTACTAATTATTTCTTCTGTAGTATGGATTCAACAACAGGATAAAATTAATCAGAATTTGGAGACATCAGGACCCCTCTTTCTTTCCCAGGAATTGCTCTGGCAATTGATTCTCCAGTGCCAATGGCACTGTCTTGACATTGTCTAAATCAATGCAAGAAATTACTGCCATTGTCGCTGTACAGGGAGCCGAAGAGGCTAACAGTTTTCCTCAGTTAGTGCTGGCATTGCACAATACCAGATTCACTCAACTAAGCTGGAAGAGTTGTACACTGAAAGGTTGTGTTCATCTGTCATGAATTTTGTCTTACGTCTACTAAATAGATTTGTATGAACATAAAACATTCTTTGTATACACAGTAAGACCTGAGCTACTTAGTCAGGCCTCTGCTGTCCTGACTTCTTCACAACAATCTGTCATACTTCCAGATCTGTTGAGCGTTTTACTCGTTGTGTAACAATTGATGATTGGGACTAATAATTTTGTTAGCCTTAGCTGTGCAGTCAGCTATCCTTTGTGATAAAGCAAATATTTACATCAGTGATAACAGGAGGACATCTCTTCTGTAGGTTAAAAAAAAAAAAGGAATTTATTTAATTAAAAAGGCTGCAGAACTACTTTTATCACTGCTTCTTTCTTTATCATTTTTTATCACTATTTTTTTACTATTTACTCAAATCGATTTTGGACAGAAAAGAAAGCTAATGTTTAGACTTAACCGGTGAAATATCTTCTGGGAAAACACGTATTTTAGTTTATATTTCAGTCTATGAGAAGCAGTAGAAAAACTTATGTTCTGCTATGACATAGAGATGAACATACAATCATAATGCAAATTGCAAATGAAATTTGAATGGAAAAGAGATACCAGACTAGAAAGCCATGTTTGGTAATTACAGATAATTTGTATTTTCCGGACTGTATAAAATAGCTATACTGTGCTTATTCTGTAGTTATTGTATTGTGCACTCATACTTTTTGTCCATCTAAAAATGTTGCTGTTTTATCATCATCTCAAGATATTAAAAGTAAGCTGAAAATTTATATGCTAATATATTTCTAATAATGGACAACTGTCTTCAGAGTTATCTCAAAAACTTCCTGAGAGTAACAACAGAGTAACTTAAGAGGTTTTAAGGTAGAAAGAAGAGAAGGAGGTGGCCAGGAAAAGCACCAAAGAAGTTTCATCATTTGAGGAGATTGACACAGAAGGATGAAAAGTGTGAAAATTACAGCTGAGAGTCAATTAACTATCCCTCAGGCGAGTTTTAAGTAATCATTAAAAATTATTAAAGTGTAGACTGAGGTTAACTTTCCATGTCTTCAGTGCACTTTCCAAGTTTGTTGTCTGTGGTTCTCCCATATTACTCAGGATTTAATATGACAGCTTGCTGGCATTCACATCTCTTCCATATTGTGGAGGACCAGATGCCTTCCCTGTTCAGTGGTTCAGTGGCAGAAGTCATAGTAGAGCAAAACCACCCTCCCCAAAACTAATGGATTTTGCAACCATGGCAATTATAGAACTGAATTTTGTGTCTAAAGCAATGAGTAAATATAACTGTAATCAAAAGGAATCTATTTTATTTTATCAATAAAGACCAATATAATATTTCTTTTTGATTACAATGCCAAGTTAACGTTATTCTGCTATTTTTAAAGCTCAGGTACTGACAGGAATAAGGAAAACAACTTAATTAATAATGCCATTTAAATGGAATTTTTATTACAATACTCAGCATAGGTATTGTAATTAACAGGCATGAGGGAGAGTATGGTTTAGTTGCCATTAATCACTTTTACTTTCATTATGTGTTTATAGAAACTGTTTTTCTCTTTGACATGCATTTAATTTTGAGTATTGTAATGTTATTGTCACTGAGAGTTTCATCAAAAACTTTTGGTTTTCCGCATTCTCTTCCCATTTCTGTCTATGGTGCTTGGTTGTGCTGGGATGTTAACTGTGCCTAGAGCTCAACTGAGGTGTGTGGGTTGAAAATATGTTCCCCATCTGCAGATGTGTGGCAGATTTTTACAGCTAGCCAGGTTTATGTTCTCATCCAATGTCTTTTTCCAACACATTAGAGACGTGAGGTAAACTAATACATTTATATATATGACTCTTAAAAAAAAGAAAAAACAAAACAGAAATATTTTGTCATTCCTTTTTGCCTGTTGCCATCATTTGAAGAAAGTCCTCTGAGATTTTACAGTTTACAAAATCTACATATCATAATATATTCGAACTATACCATGCAAGGGAAAACTACAACAAGGAGACTTCTCTTATGTAAACCTTTTTGAGAAAGCATGCCAGTTATCTAAGCAGGGCTACTTAGCCTTGTCTGATTGCACCAAGCACTTTGCAGAACCACATTGATGTCTCACGTTCTTGCTCACTGTGTGCCTGTATCTGAAGTTGTGAAGGCAGCCAGTGTCTCCAGCACTGTAGAAAGTACATGACTCCTTGCAGAATGTAGACTACTTCTCATTTTACCAATCCATGGGGCTTTCAGGGAAGGCTCCACGTGTCTCTAGTGCATTTGGAGGCTGCAGCAGTGTTCCTTGTCATCCTTTTTTTTTTCCGAGTTAAAGCTTGGTAGGAGTTGGAAGTGACCGATTGTCAAAGTAAGAAGCTGTGGATTAGGTACAAAGTGGTGTCGTGCTTCTGTCCAGAATGGACATTTCCAGGTCTCACATAGCTCTAAGTGTCATGGGCAGCCAGAAGCTGGCTGCTTCTGATGGCAATGCCATGTGTAGGGCTCTGCTTCCCCAGCATGTGTGGCTCTGCTCTGCACCTGTCAAAATCTGGTTGCTTGTTGTTTTAGACATCAGTGCCACATGTTGCTCTTTCCTGACAGAAGAGCAGATGTGTGGTCTAACAACAAGTCAGGACCAAAGGGTGTGTAGTCCCTTTAGTTGGGCCTTCAGTGTATGGTCAGATACATGGTGAATGTAAAACAACAAATGGACCTTAGAATAGTCCTTGAGATCTGAAGTACCCATTTCTTACTTCTATTTCAATACTTCATAATCTTAAAATACAGAACTATAAAAGCTGGATAATTGATATATGGTAGCCATTGCCTTACTAATATCAGTTCCTCTCAGTCATTTCTGACATGTGCTTGGAAAATGGCAGTATTCAGATACACATCACTGTTCACTGTTTTTATGCTTCAACATGAGAATTAATATTACAGCTAGAACTTCCATGACTTTCTGCATTACAGAGATTTTCAGCTCTGTCTAACATGAGATCACATTATTTTTCTTGGTATCTCATAGCTATGACTTTTAGATAGCATAACGTTTACAGCATTGATGATTAGCTCATTGGGCCTCCTTGGTGGGGAAATGTATTATATTATAAACAGTAACATAATTTCTTATGTTGACCACCTTATTGGACTGAAAGTGGTTTTTTGTACTATTGAAATAGTACAAAATCTAAACATATTGAACATCTATGTCTTGAAGCATAAACATTAAATATACTTGCAAGAATACCATTGTGGATAATGCCTTTGGTTGATGTTTTTAAAGCAAAAATCTTGTAACTGTGCTTCAGATTAAGTGCAAAGCGTAATATTACTGTTTCAGGAGTTCACAATATTAATTTTTGATTGGTGTTGTGGAAGTCACTTGCTATTATTGTTGCTGGCACTGAGAATAAAGCGTTCATTGAGAAAGATAATCTTCACACAGAAGAATGTAGGAACATGTAATTGACAGTCAGGAGGTTAGAAAAGACTTGACAAGATTTCAAGGGATTTAGAAAGTTAATCTGTCAAGGAGCATACCCACCTCTGCTCCAAAGAAGACTCATATTCTTAGTAAGTATTATCAGAAGGTTTTTGGCAATAGTCCTGTCACCCTTCCACTTTTGTCTGCTGGAGCAAATTGAAACTCATTAATTCTGTCAATATAATAGGTGTAGTAATAAACTGCAAGATGACATGATGTCATTGTCCATAGGTCCCACATTTCAATTCTACCATCATATTGTGATGCAGTATGATGTGTTTTTTTCAAAATCTGGATGCTGTTTTCAGGAATACTGAAATCTCTTGCAAACAGGTTATGTACAGATGTGTGTCCTTCTGCATTCATCCTATAGTCTTCTCACAGACTCCCAAATAGTAGCAATTTTTCAGTCTAATGAGAAATTCAGGTAAAAAGCACCATTTTTTGATAAATAGCAAGCTTAGAGTAGTTTAGAGATGTTGTTTCTATTTTATCTGTCCAGGTAAACATGTACTATATTTTAGTAGTATGTAAACATATGTAATACTTTAAGTGTATGCTTATGTTTAAGAGGTTTTGCAAAGCAGATATTAAATTACTTGGGTGATTACTCAAGTCTTTGTGGACATAGGATTAGTCTTCTCTTCTTTGCTGGTAGTTTCAATTCATTTCTAACGCATGCGTGTGAAGAAAGAAGCCAGCTCTTAGAGATGTGCTGTCTGCTGTGATATTTGAATTATAATACATGTATTAAAGCTGGTATCTTTGTGTATCAATTACATCTTTTATAAATTGCATCTTTTCTGTAAATTGAAATCTTTTCTTGGATCTTTTTTTGTGAAGAAAACTGCTTGGTCTCTTTTTGAATGCTTAAAAAAATTCATGCTGTTAAAAATTTCTAATTTAGGTGAGATTTTGGTAAACCTCTCCATACACAAGGACTCTAGAATGAAAAGGTCTAGTACATGTGTCCAACCTTGCTTTAAGCAACAGCATTACACTTATGACTGAGATCAGAAGAACGCATGGGTTTTATATGGGTGTATTTACCCCACTGCAGAAATTAATTATGGATGAAAGTTAGATGTCCTCTGAAGTAGACAAGAATCTTTAAATATGAGATACTTCATTTTCAAATTGATGCCATTTCAAATAACTTCATTCACAAAAAAAAACCCAAACCCACTGTCTCTTAGGAATTGTCACCTATGACAGCATTGGTAGTTCCCCAATCCAGGAAGAAGTGGGCTGCAGCTCTTTGGATGGTGTGGATATTTGCATTTGAAATGCTTAATTTTCCTCAATAATAAAACCAGTCAAACAAAACCAGAATGGTTTTGACAGTATTTGATGAAATAGGGTCACACAAATGCATGTCTTTTACTAACTCTATAGAAGCAGTAATATAGGAGGGGGTTAGGTGTTATAAATGAATATCAGCCACTTCAAAAATTAGCTAGCTATAGAAACCTTTAAGTATAGAAATAGGTATGTTTCCTCTGTTTTTTTTAATTTAATAATGCTTTTAAGTTACCCTTACTATGGTACAGGAACAGTAGTGTTTTTATTTCAATAATAATTGTTGAAAATTAAAACAATACCCAGCTGCATAGAGTTAACCTGTTGCTAACCACTGATTTCATGGGTTCACAAGGTGTTACACAATAACTGGGGACAATAAATTTATCTTCACTTTTGAAAGTGTCATCTTTGAAAGTGTTTAACCTTCTCTTTCATCTTTGAAATGCCAAGTCTCAAACCACTTTTTACTGAGGTATTTTTGCTGGACAGTGGGTCCTCATTTGACTCACTCCACATCTCTCTTATTTGAATTCAGCTATAGCCAAAAGTAGAGGATAACTTTAAAACACATCCTTATTACTGATCCAATGTATTTTCACACAGTAAAAGGAGTAGTTGGTTTTCTTCATGAATTTTATAGGTGACTTTAGAGCTAAGATTGGCTATTCTTAATATCGCTTGTAAGATTTTACAGTTCAGTGTTGTAGCTGATTTAACTTTAAAGGGGAAAAAAATTAATGTGAAACTCTAATCCTAACTTGTTTTTCCCAAGGCTTACATAACTGTTACAAAATACAGAGTTGCTTACAAACTGGCTTGCAAGTGATCACTGACTTTACAAACAATTAACAGTAAGGTTGTCTTTATGTCATAGTTTCCTTTCATAAATCATATATGGTAAATTATTTTTTCTGTTTGCTTTTTATTGATAGTATTTCTTATGTACCTACTGTATAACTTTGCAGGAGTAGTTTCATAAAAACCACATTTCACTTTAGTGGAGAAATATAGCGTGTTATTCCAATGCACATAAAACGTATTAGTGACAATATAATAGAGGATGCTTCATTTAGGAACCAGTCCCTAGGGTGGTGGAGAGGTTTCAGTAAGAGCATGACTGCTGTCAATGAGCTTGGGGTTTTGAACCAAGGATTTGCACAAGATATTTGCTTATGCAGGTACCTAATGGCTTACAGGTTTACACTGGAGGTGTTGGAGTAAGGTAGAGTTGTGTAAAAAGGCCTCTTTGATGGTAAACTCAGCGTGTCCATTCTTTGTGATCTTTAAGTGTCCAAATTTAAGTGAAAATTCTGTGGGTTTGCAAGTTGACCTGCATGGAATGGTTGGTTTATGCATATATATATATTTGCTCAGTTCAGGTAGGTAAGTGGTAATTGTCATGGATAGGTCTAAATCACCATGAAGAAGTTTTGTAAAGAGGTTGTAGGCTGTTTTCTTTTGGCATCAGTCATGTACCTTTGATCTACAAGTGGACTGCTGTAACTGTGATATCATGAAGCCTAAAAAACAGCAAAGGATTAGGAAACCTATATATTGACTTGCACGTTCAATCAACTTGCATATGATCTCAGCAGGAAATTCAAAACAAAAGCTAATTTATGGAAAAATATGGAGTTCTAATCACAGTTTAGCTCTGTGGGGTTCCAAATAACACACTACAATCTCTACATGCAGATGCTTTCATCTTACATTTCAGATTTGGTGACATTCCAAAAGTTCTTATCAAACCTTATTATCATCTTCTATTAAAGCTTATTACATTTCTCCTTATTGCATGTTTACTGTAGTATTCTGTCATTCTTAATATGGAATAAAAAAGCTTTGATCTTTTTTAGCCAGTCATGAGATGGAAATATGCAACACAAGTGTTTTGCTATATACTATAAAATCCCAGCTCAGTGTGTCCTTTGAACATTGCATTAATTGGCTCCTGTTTTCTTTCTCCTTTGGTTCATAAATCTTTTCATCAGACTGCACTTCTCTGTGCCATCAACATGCAAATAGGTTATGCATGATCATATAGTGCCACTTTATTATTATTATATCCCTAAGAGATTTGTGAGGTTTTTTGTTGGGTTTGGGGTGTTTGATTCTTTTGTAATAAATAAGGTTTTTGAACTGTAAAAATGGTTGGATGATTCATCGATGCTCTTGCCTAAGAAAGGTGTTTCCAGCAAATTTTGAGACATGACATTGTCGTTGCGTTTCTTAACACTCTTGTGTTATGAAGGCTGTGATCTAAAGGATGAAGCAAGACTTCTTGTTGGAGTCTTGTGGGAAAAAACTAAAATAGATAAGGACAAACCTGAGCCTCAGCTGTTCCAGAAAGTAAGTTTAAGGATGGAAAGGAAGGAGTCAAAGATTGAAAAGGAATAAGGTAAGGAAATGCCTGAAGGAATACAGAAAAGTTATTAGCCTGCAGTCAACCCAGTCTTGAGAAGTGTAAATCAGGGGCATTTTTTTCTCCCCCACAATACTTGAAAACAAAATCATTTATTATGACATTATTAGATAGAAACCCAAAATTTACAGAATGTTTTCATGCTTTTGTGTGAACTAAAAGAGACAGAACAGCCCTTGTCTCAGAAGAGTCAGCAATCTAATTTGCACTTCCCCATCATCTCTTCACCTGTAATGATTTTTCACCATCTTGTTAGACTGTAAACAACATTAGCTGAAAAAAAATAAGCTATATTCAGGAGAAAGCCCAGGATAATACTAAAGACCATTTAGGTAACACTGAAGACTATTACAAAATGGGGTAGATTGGCTGTTCATCAGAATAAATGGACAAATCTGAAACAGGACATAACAGATACATCTTACTTAAATAAGAGGCTACTGAATAATGATCTTTGTTTCTGTTTTAAGAAATCTGGATTCTCCCTTAAGCTTTGAATGTGCCTCACATAATGCAGTTGACAGAATTAGACCGTTGTTACATAACAAGCCACCAGGCTTGACAACTGAAATGAGACATATAGCTGTACAAGTTTTCAGAGGAACCATTTTTGGGTGAATGTAGTAAAAATATTTACTCCAAGACCACCACACATTTCTTAACAGTTCAGATGCAACAATACTTTAAAATGGCATGTACTCATCTTTGATTAGTGGTCAAAGAGAGTAAGTTTATCCATAGTAAGTAGTTGATATATCTTTGTTGCTATATCTTTTTCTATGAAAATTTTTGTGATGTATTTTGCAAATTCTTTGTTAAAAGGCTTCAAGAGAAAATGAGAAGTAGACTAGAAAGGTTGGATTTTTTTTGCAGATGAAATAGTAAAATCAATAGACCCATTCAACTGTTCAGGATAAAAGGGAAAAGACCACACTTTTTCAGTTACTGTATTGATCTTGATAGTTATTACTAAGTTTTTCATATAATGCTATAATAAAATGTTTTACATTCAGAGTATATGTTCAGCAACTTTTATATGATGCTGCTGGTGACTGATTTTTTGAAGATGCTCAAAAGCATGTACTTTAAAGTTATTTTAAATTTAAAAATAACAGGCTTTTCATTGATTTGAGAAAAACAGTAATAAATAAAGAACCTGTCTTTGTAACTTTTAATTCACTTTATTTAAAATTTTAATTAACTATTTTTAATTCACTGTTTGATCTGCAGCAACATCCAAGGTATCCTATTATCTGAGAAAAAAGCAAATGAATGCAAATCACTGACAGTTCATTTGCACTTCTTGTGGTCCACTTCAGGTCCTTCAGAATAAAATAGGTTTAGATTCTAATTATGGCTTCAAGAAAAATATATGGAAGATAATTTTAAAAACCACTTCAGTGTTCAAATATTTCATTTTAAAATGTATTGCCAGCAGGGAGATGAACTAGAAGATAATCCTTCAACAAGATTGAGCAATAATTGCAATTTGCTTAGTTTAAATTATAATCTTTTTGCCTTGCTTTAAATATAAGTTATATTCACTTTGCCTTGTATGCAAGTGTGCATATATATTATTCTATTAATTCTAGGGAAGCAATCTTATAAATTATGGTTTGAAAGCACTGGCACCCAGAAGTATGTAGCAGTGGCAGTCCTGGAAGATGAGTTCAATATCTTACCAAGGAGCTCATATTCAAGCACATCTTCGTTAATAATAAGACTTGATTACCATACCTCGTAGAACACATGGGAGAAGGGGAGGAGGATCGCCAACATCATTCAATTCCTCTTGCCAACTTTCCCCACTGCTTTGAGTTCTTTATGTTTGTAGAACATCCACCATAGACATTATCTTCAGAGGTCTTGGGGAGATGCTTGCTGTTAGGGATAGACAGTGGGGTTTTTTTCTGCTGTCTAGTGTTAATTTTTCATCTCTTGTTATTCTAAGAAAAGCAACACTGGAAGCACCTTTCCCAATTCAGGCAACTCTGTTTCTTCTTCTTTCTACTTAAAAGAATCCTCCCACGTGTGAATTCTTCTTCCCCTGAAACACCCTGTGTCACCTTTAGAATTCTTTCCTGAAAAAGCAAGTTTACCAGATGCAGAATGGAAGCTGTTGAATTGCTGGCACTTGTGACTGGTACTTCAGAGGGTTACCCCCTCTACTTACTGTAGGACTGCTTCTGTGAATAAAGCCTCTGCTTGTATGTGTATGGTTTTGTTTGTGCATCCTTATCATCTGCATCTGTTAAGCTTTCGCCTGCACAGCTCACAGTGTGTTTGCTATGCCCTTTGTTTTTCATGTGAACCTAATTGTCATTTATAGTACTTTAGAAAAAAATGTGGCTGATCCTGGTGAGTTACAGTAGAAACATCCTTGAATTTTGACCAGAACAATAAGTTTCTCTGGCTTTTACTTTATATTGCTACTCTTTTATAAAAAAAAATATTCTTCCTTTCTGATAGCAGTCATAAACCCCATCATAGTGTGTGTATTCACATCTGAGTCCAAACTTTGTTTTCCATTCAGAGCTACATCCTGGACACTGGATCATTCTAACACCTGTCTATTTTCTTTATTAACCAGCTGTCTGTATCCTCTTATCACTGTTAACCAAGTGTACAAGAAGGGGGAAAAAAATTCAGACAAGTCCAGTTCTTGCTAAACAGAGAAACAGCTACATAAATTGGTTTTCTGTTACAATTCTTTTTTATGCCTGTCATAACTTTGGCAGAAGAGAACTTTGAGATAGTGAGCAAGGCAACAAAGGGAAGGCACTCCCCAGTCAAATGCAGCAGGTAGTTGTCAGCTCTCACAGTTCCAGTTCTGCCACATAATTACATAAATTATCCATTTCTCTTACTACCTACTAATAGAGCCTGATTTCATTTTGGATGCTAAAGAATTGAAGAGGGTTTTGAAGTGATAATACAGTGTGTTTGCTCAAGAACAAGTTCCTTGTAAAGGGAATGCATAACGCACAGAAATACTAGCTTGAGAAAGGAGCATGCACAATAAATGGGATGGCAATGATGAAAGAATGAAAAAGCCTGATAGCCTGCAACCTCTTCCTGAAGCAGATTATTACAAAATGTTTTACACAGTGTAAACTGGTCATATTTTTTCAAGTGTTTGCTGTGAAATGTATTCTTAGTTGCTATTTTAATTATTGAGTGGACATGAAGGTTTTGTAGACTGGTTACAAACCAAAATAACTAGACCTCAATTACACAGTGAAAGACAAGATCAACCAAGCTTGAAAAAGCAGTTTAACATGGTTCAGAAACCCTTCAGTGAACTCTGTGGTGACAGGTGGTAAGATTGCCCAATAGCCTGCAACAAATGATAGCATGTTTATGTTAGCATCAAGGCTATTGTAGGTATAAATGTGCTCCTTTAATCTGAGCTCTGAATTTTTGAATATCACAGTCCATTTGGCATGGAAGTGGTGGGGGACCGCAGGGGGCAAAAGCCCATCTATTAATTTGTTACTGCTTTTATGTTTGAGGTCTGTTCTGGTCAATTTAGCCATATCCACCAGCACCTCCCAGACACAGACACCAGTGCTGTGTTCATGCCAAGAGCAGCCCAGATCCTAGGGAGCTTCCCTGTCTCTGATACCTCTTCTTCTCACTCTGTTAGAGAGAATGGTCTCCTCACCATTTAAACTGTCACCACATTCTAAAGGCTGGCCAGGCAGATAATTTGTCCAGTAGCTGTACAAGTACCACCTTAAACAACTCAGTCCCAAATGCTGTCGTAGCTTCAGCAAACGAAGATCTCTTGGTACCTAGAGATTACTTTGCAGAATAGATACGGGGACTGAAACAGCAGACTAGGAAGAAGATCCTAGAATCATAGAACAGTTAAAGATGGAAAAGACCTTTAAGATCAAATCCAGCTATCAACCCAGCACCACCACCATGTTTACAATTAAACAGTGTCCTCAAGAGTCGTGTCCAAAAGTTTATTGAACACTTTTGGGGATGGTGAGTCCACTACTCTGGACAGTTTGTTCCAATGCTTTGCAATGCTTGCCATGAAAAATTTTTTCCTAATACCTAATCTAAACCTCTCCTGGCATAATTTGAGGCCATTTGCTCTCAGCCTGTTAATTGTTACCTGGGAGAAGAAACTGATACCCACCTCACTACAACCTGTTTTCAGGTAGTTGTAGAGAGCAAGAACGTTTCCCCTCAGTCATGACTGACCACCAGCTCGATATTATTCCATTCACCACCATTCTCTGGGCCTGGCCATCCAGTCAGTTTTTAACCCAGCAAAGAGTACACCCCCGCCCATACCTTGGGAAGCCAGTTTCTCCAGGAGAATGCTGTGGAAAATGGTGGCAAAGGCTTTACTAAAGTCGCAGTAGATAACATCCACAGCCTTTTCCTCATCCACTAAGCAGATCACTTTGTCCTAGAAGGAGATCGGGTTGGTCAAGCAGGACCTGCCTTTCCTAAACCCATGCTGTCAGGGCCTGATCCCCTGGTTGTCCTGTACATATTCCATGATGGTACTCAAGATGATCTACTCCATGACCTTCCCAACACTGAGGTCAGGCTGACAGGCTTGTAGTTCCCTCCTGGGTCCTGTTTTTGACCCCTCTTGTAGATGGGCATCACATTTGCCAACTTCCAGTCACCTGGGACCTCTCTGATTTACCAGGACTGCTGGTAAATTATTAAAGATGGCTTGGAGAGCTCCTCTGTCATTTCCCTCAGTCCTCTTGGGTGAGTCCCATCGAGTCCTATGGACTTGGTGTGTGTCTAAGTTGCATAGCAGGTGACTGACCATTTCCCCTTGGATTATGGGACCTTCATTCTGCTCTGTTTCTCTGTCTTCCAGCTCTGGGGGCTGGATACCTTGATGACAGCTGGACTTGTTATTCATGACTGAGACAAAGAAGGCATTAATTACCTCAGCTTTTTCCTCATCTTTTGTCACTATGTTTATCAAAAAAAGGATGGAGGTTCTCCTTGGCCCTCCTTTTCTTTGCTGAGTGTTTGTAAAAACAGTTTTTGTCATCTTTTACAGCAGTGCCAGATTTAGTTCTAGATGGGATTTGGCTCTTATAATTTTCTCCCTGCACGGTGTCAGAACATCCTTGTAGTCTTCCTGAGATGCTGGCAGTTTTTTCCAGAGACGATAAACCCTCTTTTTCACACTGAGTTCCATCTAAAGGTCTCTGTTCATACAGGCCTTCCTCTTCCCCACCAGCTCATCTTTTGGCACATGGGAACAGCCTGCTCCTGCACCTTGAAGATTTTCTTCTTTAAAGCACATCCAGCCTTCCTGGACTCCTTTGCCCCAGACGTCATCATCTGTTCTTCTGTTCATCTGTTCCACAATGGGAACAATCATCCCAGTCTTGATACAAGTAAAAGGAGCTTTTGTTAGGGTTTGTGGGCACATTTGGAATTGTGATAACCTGTCTTTTCTCTCATCCCCTGAGAATTCATCCATGCTTGCACCTGTGGGTTATTTGGATTGAGTAGTTGTGATCCATGACCACAGCCATCACAATCTGTATGCCTTCTGGTTAGAGGCATCTGGCATTCTCAGACAAGTCCTCGCTGGCAGCAAAGTTATACCAGTATTGAAAGTCATTCCAGTGTTGGCAGCTTCATAGATTTGGCAGACTGAGAATTAGTAACTCTAGGAAGGGTCTCTTGACTTCATTGTCATTCTCTGACATCAAATAAATGCAAGTTCAGTGAGAATAAACCAGACTTGACAGGCAATATTTAATCCAAAAATCAAGAAACTGTCTTACATTAGATTTGGGACTAAAATAGCAGCAGGAAATAGAGAAATGTATTTTCTTCATGTGCTTTTGCTTTAATTTTGCTTCATATATCAAATTCATTATAGAAAGGAATAAACCTACTATTTCTCTG
Organism: Manacus vitellinus; assembly: GCF_001715985.3. NCBI lineage: Eukaryota > Metazoa > Chordata > Aves > Passeriformes > Pipridae > Manacus > Manacus vitellinus. The sequence continues at coordinate 27,915,515 of NW_021938789.1, read as the reverse complement.
AACACAATAGAAACAGAGGAGGGGATTGAACTCTTACATCCCCATCCCAAAGGTAGAAGAAAGCCTTCATCCTTTTCTAGATCAGAGGAAATCAAACAAACATACACCACTGCAGTCTGCCTGCATCAGTCTCCCTTTGGAAATTCAGAACTAGTTCATACCATTTGACTTGAAAGTCTCAGATACCCTGCTGCGATACCAGTACCAAGTGCTGCTTATCAGATTCATGGTGACATCAAGAATTTTTATCAGGGGCCTTGCTGTCCTTATAAAACTGATAAGGACTTAAAGTTTGCTTTTATATTGATGACTGGCTAAGAAGAGACCAATTCTGATTGACAAAATAGTGCCTGAATTTGTCTTAATCAGTCAATTTACCCGTGTTCTTGAAGTTCCCCATGTCTAAAGAAATTCTGTGTTGTATTTTGATACTTTATCAACAAGCCTGTTTCTTTCATGTTTTTCTGATATATTTGTACTGAAAGGAGAATTCTCTAAATGCCATAGCACTATCTCACCGAGATTAGATAGTTGAATTATTTAGTGTAGTAGTACACACTGTAAGTTTTAGGATGTCATTGGAATTGTCTAGCAACATTTTTTGTCTGCTTAGAAAACATTCCTCTATTCACAATCTGTGAAACAGCTGCATATATCCATCTGTTCATTTTTATTAAACATTGTTTATTGAACTTTTTGTTAGTTCATTGTCGAAGTTGAGAGAGGAATAGTATTTTTGAGGGACACAGCTAATACTATGTTTGACAGTAAACTACAGTAGGACTCACATCAGTAAAAACACAAAGAAAAGGTAATTGTCACTTACCTTGCAGTAGCTATGGTTCTGTGAGATATAATCAATATAGATCCCACAGTCCTTGCCTTTGAAGACTTCGAATTCCAGCTGTTTTGAATTATGAGGGAATGGCTGAAAGGTCATTTCGGAGCTTCCCCTTCTGATCTTCCAGTGGACTGTGAAGAGGCACAGGGCATGTACATAGTACCAGCAGATGTTAATGATATTCTAAGCTCATGTGTTCAGAAGGGATGCACTTCTAGAGCTACAAAATTAATGTCACTTTCTTTTTCTTCCTTCTGAAGAATTAATAAGAAGAGTTAGAAGACAACATAATTAAGAGAGGTGATTTAGACCTCCAGACTGAAAATAAGAAATGTACTGGGTTTAAATCATGAAATACTTAGCTATTTGTGGACTTTAATTGCTGCAAGGAAAATGAACTAGCGTAACATATAGTAGAGTTTGACCGTAGAGATTTTGTTGAAATATATTAAAACAAATATAATCATTAAATGATTCTTAAATAAAGATTAAATGATTCATAAATAAAGATTTCAGCTGAGGTACGGTCAAAATAAAAATGGCTAATTCTAGTGATGTGCCAGAAATGGTGACAGTCAGATTTATGTCTTTAAAAAAGATGAGAGGGGAAAAAAAAAAAGAAGTTTTTAGGGTCAGGGAACATTCTACATTATCAGGCTTTGACAGGCAATTTAAGGTCTGAGAAGGAAGAGTAATAGTAGAGTCAGAGTCTCGGAACAAAGAGAATATGTCATGTGTAGCGTGGATTTCAGTCTCTGAAGTATTCAGTAATAGGTCTTTAGTTGCATTCTGGTTTTTTGTTTTGTTCAAGTTAAGGGGGAGGTTTTAAGGCAAAGACCTAGCAGACAGGATCTTAATTCTGCAGTTTTTGCTGTCTGCCTGATGAAACTTCCACTAATGCCTGTTCATCTTAAGTAAGAGTTGCTATGGTCAATACAGAGAGATCAGAAGATCAGAGATGAAACCAAAAGGGAAGAAGAATCTTTTGTCATTTGGATAGAAGAAATTAATAACATCTACTATAGCAGTGATCTGCTTCAGAGACAGAAGGAGCAGAAGCAACGAAGTACAGTGAATTATCTTCCTTATATTTTGCACTAATAGTTAAAATACATGATTAGAGATTTTTTTCCAGTGTATTTTTATTCCCTGTTAGCACTGAAAGAACTGCTGTCATGGAATGAGCAAACTTGTTATACCAAATGCAAAATAATTACAATAAAATATATTTTGGTGGTATTATAGAGACACTGGAAGAGAATTAAATAATCCACAGATAGCAGAAAATTGCATATGTTGTGTGTATCACAATATAGCATTCAAGTGATTTGTTTTTTCATATTTTTGCTCTAAAAGTTTAGATGTGGGGTTCATTCCTTAATCCCTGCTGATATCAAGGTCCCTAAAATTCCCCCTAACACCGTGGCAAGTTGACTCTGTCTTTCCTAATTAACTTAGCTAAACTTTTTAACATGATCTCACCTTTTCTAATAAATGTGGTTGTGTGGTATTAAGTACTTCAGGAACTTAGCTTATCATTATCAGAGCAAAGTGCCCCAGTGTCTGGCTCTCCTTATGGTCTTGGCCTTGTTCTGTAGACTAATGTGAGGAATGGTCATGTAACTGGAGGTTGTGCGGGGTGCTGTTGACAGCATGAAGTGTTCATGTTTAGGTAAGCCCTGCAGCACCCACAGCACCTTCCTTCCTTTTTTCCTGCGTTTTTTCTTTTTCCTTTCTAAGCTAACCAGGACGGATCTGTCTGCTGGGGAAATAATTTATTTTAGTAGGTCATTTAGGAGCTCATTTAAATGATTTGTCTCTTCAGAATGATCAAAAATGAAAAAAGAGAAAAGAACATAATTACTGCCTATCCTTTTGAACATTGATTTGGGACCGGTAAAAGGCTCAAAATGAGGCTGGTGAGCTTTCTGTCAACTGTGCTCACCGAAAGCACTGTATCATTAAAGGACAGTGGTAGTAATTGCTTAGTGCCACTGCTAAGTTGAACTATTAGTCTGCAAATGCTTGTTCATGTAATTTAATTTTTTAATGTATGAGTTGATATTCCAGTGCAAAGCATGAAAAGTCATTATTTGTGCTATTTGTCATCATGGTTAAAAGTATCAAATAACCTGTATCCTCTACCACCAGCAATGCATCTATTTGGCCTCAACTGGCAGTTGCAGCAAACTGAAAATGATACATTTGAGAATGGAAAAGTGAATCCTGATACTGTGCCAACACATCCTGTAACAGTACCTGCTGGAGAAAATGGTGAGTGAAACAGGCACCAATCTTTTTCCTTCTTTCAGAATATTTCCTTCCTTTATGTCTTACTTATTTCACCAGACTTTGTAACAGTTTTCTTCCAAAACTCTGCATATTTCATTTGTAAGTAATAGTAATTTTAAATCAATAAACAGGAGCACAAGTTTCTCCTACCTAGCACGTGAAGGGGGTCATGGATCCTGAGCAATAATGTTGATCTTACTAGGAAAGCTAGCTGTCAACCAAAATTTCTCACAGGAATTTACATGTCATATTTGATGAGGATAGAAAAGCTCTCATCATATCCAGAGAAGCAGAACTTCTGCTTACTCTAAAATATTTGATAACACATTGGTTGTTGTGGGGTCCTCAGAGATAGCAGCATGATGCTGAGCCTGGCTTGGACCATCCTGCCTTAGAGGCCAGCAGGGCTGGGGTCTTGTGTTGTAGAAAGGGCCACAACAAAGCCAGGGAGCTCAAGGTGGCAGGTCACACTGTTTCATAAGGGGGACCTGATACCAAGATTCAATCTTTGGGAGTTCCAAGAAGCTCGGTATAGTTTTCAGGCAAAACATTATATTTGTGTGTGTTACCCCCATGCCCTGTCATAATCTCTTTTTCTGAAGAGTTTACTCCAGAAAAGACACTTCAGGAAGATTTTGCATATTTTCAAAGCTTCTCTCTTAGCTGTGTTTAGAAGGCAACTCATGATCAAGAAGCTACATATGGCATGATGTCCTCACTATGGAATAGCTTGGATTTTTCTCTACGGAAGATGATGTTTTCTTCTCTTTTTTTTTTTTTTTAATTTCTCTCTGAAATTTAATAGGTCAGGTATAATATGTTCATTTGTTTTCTCAAAGTCTCTAGTATGTAATGTTGAGTCTGAATCATCCAACCAATTTATAAAGTAAGAAAAAAAACTTTCCTAATTTTGTTGTAGGAGCTTTTAAAATACAAACCACATAAAGGGATTATTTTTTATCGACCTTTTTCCATGTTGCCCTTTAAGATTCTCAAAACATTTAAGAGCTTGTGCACTTCTGGCTAACAGAGGCTTCAAAATCAATAGATTTTGAATGGAAAACTTGATTTAAATGGTTGATGAATGCAGTGTTTGCTTCATTACACAAAAATCCATTTTCCCATTCACAAGGTACAGCTGACCTTACCACTGAGAAGGAGGAAGCCTCTGCCTGCAGTTGACATCTTGAAAATATTTCGAGTTATCACAGCTCCAAGTTATAGAAAAGACACAGCTCAGTTCACTCTTTTTTTCATCTTTGTAAGCCTATGACACTTCTCCAGCAGGACTTTTTCTTCTTTTGTTTCTTTATCCTGCTATTTTTTTCTTGAAGTTAGATAGTCCTTATCTCTATCTGTGTTCTTGCTTTGAATGAATAGCAAAAAGCTACTTAATGGTTAATGAATACTGATGCTGCAGTGACAGCTTATCATCCTGTTGTCTTCTGCCCTCCATAGCCAGTATACTTTCTTATATAAAATATATTGATTTTTTAAAATATTTTATAAATACTAATTGTTCTTTTTCCCTTGATAATTTTTAAATTTTTTTGCAAACTAAAACCAGTTATACACTGCCTCCAAAATAAAAGGAAATAATAAGTATATCAAATCCCATTTTTCCTTCCTTATGTCCCTAAATACTGTGCAAGAGAACAGGGTTAATTCTATCCACTGTTAAAATGCTGTCCTCTGCAGAATATGTTAAGTGGTTATTTATCAGCATACATCAATACTAAACAACAGATAGACCAGAGAATACACATTTTAAACCACAAAAGGACTGGTTAGGCAGACAGGAAAGTGTGATGACTAGATGTGAAATTTAAGGAGCAGGGGCCCCATGCTATCATACCAGTTATTGAAAACTGTAAGGACAAATCAGTGAAGCCTTGATTTGAATACTTTGACAGCTGAACAACTTCTGGTACCACCCTTTTTTAGTGCCCTGGTAATATCCTAATACTCTGATTTAGACTTGAGAAATTCCAACCACCCTCACAGTAAATGTGAATGAACATGATATTTCATGTTTGGAATTAAAGCTGTGCGTAAGAACTCTTACTGTTTAGACAGAGAAAATATGATAATGACACTGCAAGGATCTTTCTTATGCTCACTGAGATACAGCAGGGAACAAAGAATAATTAGTGCCCTAACCTTGAGAGTGCAAACAGACAGCGACTATTTTGAGAGAGGTGGTGGGGTGCTAAAGGGGCATGTGGCTACAGGGTAAAACTGCCTCTTTTTTGGTGAAGAAAATGGGAGTCCATAGGAATATTATCTGCTAAGTTTTGAACCCCAATAATAGGCATTCCTGGCAAGTTGGTCAAAACGTTTGATAAACTCCAACTGCCTAAGCTCTCCAGTTCATGTTTTCAGTAGTACAAGTCAGTTGTTTTTCATGTGAAATGTAGAAATAGGGGAAGCAGCAGATCAATACTGCAAACAAGTGTTTATTGTTTAGTGATTACAAGTCATCAGTGTGTGAATTTATACAATACAATATGCTTAAATTTGAAGGAAGAAGGTAAAAAACAAATGCTTAAATAAACTGAAATAGTGAGTACAGATCCATCTTCTAGAATAACATATGAATATTATGAAAGGTTAAGTCCAAAGTTAGAAAAGCATCAGACTCATCCTTAAAAGTGTAAAAAAATGGTTTCTGCAAGGTCAGATATTTCACTGACTCTTCTCAGCAGAACTCTGATCAGTGTGACAATGCAGTGAGACATTTTCAGTGACTGCAATGCGTTGTGACACAGCTCTGATGATAATAATACAAGCCCCCACTTAAGGCCTCTCAACAGTAGTTCTGTACCTGTTTAATTCAACAGCAGTTGCAGTTCATTTTGGATGCACAAAAAGTGGTGAGGATCAATCTGTGACCTCACCTGGCATTTCAGATTTTAATCTATTTTTTTTACAGTCTAAATGTTTGCAAAAAGGTTGTGTCAGTTTGTTCCATCAAATGATGAATAATGTAGAATTTGAACATAAAAGACAGGGCAGTATTGTCAGTTCTTCGGAGCACTTGTATGCAAACAAGTCAACGTCACATTCAGATGGATTTAGTTCAATTTTTGTAATAGGCTAGCTGCTGAAAAAAAATGTAAATTGGTAAAAACACAGCAAACTCTAAGACTATAACAGCAGTCCTATTTTTCTTTATATTTCTTCACTCAAGCCTCACCTTGATGTGCCAGCTGCTTAAATATGTCATTACTTACTCCAGAGTTGGCATATATTGGTAAGCAAGTTCTTACACCCATCTTTGCATCTTAGTCAGTATTTGACAGCACTGATTCCATCATGTTGAAGTAGGCTTTGACCCTGGCACAAACTTCCAAGACTGCCTATGTCCAGCTCCACAGCTTGGAGTCAGTGCGTGAACATCAGACCTGACTTTTTGGCCTCAAACAGTCTTGCTGCAAACTCACCTAAACTATCCCACATTTTAAAGCTGGGTGGTGACGGTTTGTGCAAAACACTTAGCAAGTGCGTCATTCATAGTAATTCTGTTTCCTACAAATCTAGCAAATAGAAGACACTTTAACAACTAAAACCACAAATTTTTTTTACTGTTTCCTGGACCTAGCTACTTGAACAAAAAGTTTGTTGGGGATATCTAAAGTTCATGACTCAATTTCCCTCTTCTTCAATGCCACAACCAGTAGTCCAGTTTTTCAGTGTTAGCATTTAGACACCATGTGTCTTTTGCATGTTAGCATCTTCTTTGCTTGTTGTGGGCATTTTCAAGCCATCATCCCTGACCTCCTAAGCCTAACTGATAGTTGCACAAATGCTTTATGGAGAAAAATCATTAATGAATTCAGTGCTATGTTCTTACTCATAGTGATTGGACTGCAAGATAAATGCATATTCATAATATAAAAAGTAGTGAAAGTACCAGCCATTGACATGCTAGTATACAAATTGTTCAGGAAACAGTAAGGATATGGAGGTGGATAAGGAGGTGATAACAAGCCTGAGACTAAGGCTAGGGAGTGCAGAGAATGTAGGCATTATGGCATAAGAACATATGCCATGGAGCATGGGCTTGCAATGGAGCAAGAAACATTGCCTTTTGTGAGGGGGAACACAAAACGAAAAATAGGGAAGTAGAGCTGTCAATTTTGTAGCATTGTATAAATGCTCTGATATTTAATATGGTAAACATTGTATATTAGTTCTCTTGACTACTTATGTTTATGTATCTATTATTCTTAAAATCTGTATGCTGCATTTCCCTTTATCTTAATTTTTTTTTAATGTGAGACTTTATTCTGGAAAACTCCTGTTAAAATGCCTGTGGGAAAAAAAAAGAATAGTTTAATGTAGATCCTAAACTGTCCCCGTAATGCTCACCCTAAGGGATGCTACAGCATTTTTAATTGGTAGGTATTTGTGGTATCTTTGCCTGTTTATTCCAAATCAAAGAATTCCTGGGATCTTATATTGAGAAACATTGTCAGGTAACATTTTTTCTGAGGTGATTTGAAGGTTTATATGAAGAATGATTGAAAACCAGAAAGGAACACTAATTTTTTATCTCCTTATTATTCTAATCTGTCAGGAAAATTAGGGGGATTTGCACAAGAAAACAACACTATAGATTCTGGAGAACTTGATATAGGCCGAAGAGCAATACAAGAAGTTCCCCCTGGAATTTTTTGGAGATCACAACTCTTCATTGATCAGCCACAATTCCTAAAATTCAATATATCCCTTCAGAAAGATGCATTGATTGGAGTATATGGTCGAAAAGGCTTACCACCTTCACACACTCAGGTGAGAACTGCTTGCTTTAAAAATAGTACACATTATTGAAAACTGTGAGCTTTTGTCTTTTATATATTTTTCCTCTCTCTCGATTACGTACTTTTCCATTTTCATGATTATATTTTTACTTTTTATACTTTATTGATCTCATGTGATGTCCAGAACATTTGCAATACTCTAAGTGTTGGGATCCAAAATGGGGGTGGAGGGTGTTCTTATTTATGAGCTGTTCTAATGCCTAATCAATAATGATGCTTCAGATACAGAATCGTTTTATGCACAGTTTATGGGTACGTTTTTCCTCCTGTAGTACATAGACATATCTTTAAAAACCTAAGCAAACTAATATAGCATCTGTGGCCACACACGTGATTGAGAGTGCTTGAGAAACAGCACATTAGTGAAATTTCCAAACAAGAAGACAAGCAAATACTACAGTATTTACAGTTTGGTGTCTCACTAAATAAATACATAAAAGACAAAATATGTAATATGTGTCTACAAAGATACAGTGAACTAGGGTTGTAAAAGTGACAGTCTTCACTAGGCATCTGGTGTCTTGAAACTTTGTTCTTAAGTACCCCAGAGGATTTATTCTGTTCCACCCCTCAGAGGTTTTTAATGGCACTTTTTATTGCATGTGGCCACACCTTTGCCTACTAACAAAGAAACACTCTTTATCCATAGTTAGAGAAAAGTTAAAGTGTAAAAGAATGAACAGTCTTCTGGATTGGCAGGAGAAAGGGAGAATCATTGCCTGAGTTGGTAATTTAGAATCAATTCTATTCATATTTTATTTTAAAGATTTAAGACCCTCCAAGCTTAGATTTCTTTCAGTGCAATATTTATCAAAGTCCTGTCTCTGATCCGTTTTTCCACCTGAAAAGGTATTTCAGCTCATGCTCTTCTATTCCATTTGGAGTAACATCTTACTGATTTATATTTTAAGTGTGTGGATTTGCCCTGGACAAAAATCTAAGTATAGCAACCTAATGGTATAATTGGATCGAAGCTTGACTAATTATGCCTGATACACAGTTGCAACAGCAGATCCATAACTGCAAAATTAATATATTTTAATGCAATCCCATTTTTTTTTTAATTTTGGTTTTCATGCTACTGTGCTATTTAAATTTATTTTGGTTTTTTCTTCAAGCATATTTTTTAAAAGATGCAGAACATAGAAATATATGTAATTATTACACTTATTTAACAGTATCAAACCACAGAGGAAGGGTCAGCAACGCAGCTAAAATCACAGAATGTTACATTAACTTTATTTTTTAGTTTAGTTTCCATTAAATTACAAACACTTCACTGAATGCAGAAAGTACAGTTACGTTTACTTAAAAATTTGATCCTCATAAAAATGATTAAGTGGATTTTCTTCAGACCTTCACGTATGAACACCTACCCTCAGGCAGACAACAAGCATAAGAAAGTCTAGTGTAAAGAAAATTGATTCAGAAAGTTATCAGCCATTGGAAATAGGGGTTTGGAATACAAATGCCATCTCAATGATAAAAATAATAACAGGAGTTAGGGGAATACATGTGTGGCAAGAATGAATAAAACTGAAGAAGCTGATCTGGATTGTGCATTTATATGAGAAGTCATGCAAGTAGGCAGGTCTATAAAAAAAAAGATCCTTACTTGATTCCTTATCCTCTTAAAAGGGTGAAAATTAAATAGAAGTGTCCTTTATCCAAAAACACAGAAAGGGAGACTACTAAATCTGTTTACCATCACTTGTGTTACGCAGATTACTGGTTCTTATTGATGTTTAAGTATGATGCAACAAAAAGAATCATAGGCAAATTCTGCTACTGTATTTTCAGTAGTTTCTGTGACATTTTGGATATATTGTTCTCAGGATATAGGTCAAGCTCTCTTGTCCTATTTTTGCCTGGTATATAATTACAGTATTTTTTACAAACCATTGACTGACACTTGATACATTGAAAAATTAGGCATGCTTACTTATCAGTGCCCTAGTGAACTTACAGGGCTGCTGAAGATTCCCAAGGGTGCAAGTTTATCAGAATGTTTATATGACCTTGAACCCAGTGATGTCTACTTAAGTACCTGAGATAAAGCACGTATGTAATCTCCTAAAAAGGCAGTTTCAGTGAAAGGTTATGTTTTTTTGGTGACTGTGCTCCTGCTTGTGGAGTAAAATATCTCTCAACAATTTAGGCCTTTCTTCAACAAAGGGATAACACAGGACTTGTGTCTGATGAAGACACAACTTGCATTGGTAAAATATGTATTTATATCAATATGAACTTACATGAACGAAATAATGTATTTAGGTAAAAAGACATCTAATGAAACAGAAAACTGAGGGGACAGCAAGCATAAATCGATTTATTGCTTTCTTATTTCCCTTAACCCTTATGGCTTGTACTGACAAAAGTTCCTAACTGCAAGCCAGGCATAGCTAGCAGGGTCAGACTAACAACTGATGTTGGGCTTCACTGCATCCTTCCATCAGACAAGGCAGCTTACGCATATGGTTCCAAATGTCATAGGAACATAGTACAAAACCACATGAATGTCTACACTGAGTTTGATCAAAGGCCTATCTAGCCCTGCCTTCTGTCTGTGATGGTGGTCATATGTAGAGATTAATATAGCAGCATGACAGTACCATAGTTATTCTTCCCACAAGATGCTTTTGACCTCCAGAGTTTTAAGGCTGAAGTACTTTACTGAGTCAAAGATGCTGTCTTTGTATTTTACAGCCTTAGATAGTTTATTTTTTTCAGTGAGTTTGTGTGGTCATCTTTGAACCTATGGAAGCTTTTAGTATTTGTGACATTTGCAGCAAGGCATAACTACACATCTCACACTGTACTCTTAAGTGTGTTTTAAGACAGCCTCCTGGTAGTTTTTGTTTCTCTCACTGTTGCTAGTGTTTTGGAAGAGGCAGTGGAGAGTTTCTCACATATTTCTTCTCCATACCACCCTCTTTTTATAGATCACTAGTGTCATGAGTTGTATGTTTTCTAGTGTGCTTTCTCATAATTTTTATTAAAGGTGCTTCAATCCTTTGGTCATCCTTGGCCTTTTCTGAACTTTCTCCAGCTTTAAGGCAGCCTTTTTGAGGTGTGGAGACCAGAAAAACTCAGAACATAACAGGTGTTTAACTATGACAGTTTCATACAATGCCTTAATGATGTCTGCTTTTTGCTTTCTTTTTTTTCTTTTAATCACAGAACTGATATTTCTGTAATCTGTCTACCATAGGTCCAAGGTCTCATCTCAAAATGATAAAAATTGGCTCAGGGCCCATGTAGATGTGAAAAGCTAGGGTTGTTTCATGCAGACTTTGAAAAGTAGGATCTTACCCATATACATCACTTCATGTCTGCATCTCTTGAATGCTGTCTGTGCTTATCTCCTAGTCACAGAGTGACAAGTGCTAATAACAAAATTTATGCAAAGTGGCAACTGCTGCTTGTCTCTCAAACATCAGTATTTGAATTTTCAGACCTTTTGTTAAATAATAAAAAACTCATTATTACCTGCACTCTGCTAGCATTTGTCATCATCATCATGGCTAGGCTAGCATTTGTAAAATTGCCTTATCACCTGTCCCCCTCCAATATCTTTGCTAATTTGCCCGTGATACCCAACATGCATAACCACATACCACAATCTTCTTTAGCTCCTTCCTTTCTGCTTTGGTGTTTCTACCAATGTCTGCCTTCTCTCCATTGTTACCTTTGACTGTAATAAGAAACTTGCTTGTTACATTTACCATCTTGTTCTCCACTTCTCTCCTGTACGCTTTACCTGTTTATCCACCTCTTTTTTGTACCCCGTTAAAACCTGACAGTAAGTAAGAAGAAACTGGAGTCAATACCTGTCCATAACTGTGCAACCTCTGATGACAGTTATCCTACCAGTGCAAGGGACATAGTAAAAGTATGATAGAAATGAGATTGGGAGAGATCTCAAGAAATCTTAGTTTACACTCTTGTCTTGGAACAGGATGAATTGTATATAAAACATTCCTATCAGTTGCTTAGCACTTTATTATTAAGTAATAAGAGAATGCAGCAAATTTAACTCTTGTTCTGTCCCATAATACAAAATAATAGGGATGCAGCATATAGGAAGTGGTTTGATGTATTGTAATCAAGAAAGAATTTTTGGTTGCCTTGCTGTATTTTCTTTAGGGGCCAAAATTAGTCTCAAGCACAGCTACTATGTGTGTGTCACAGACTGATCTGAGATGCATAGTTCTCTCTTTCTGGGGAATCATAAATAAATCAACTAGAAATAATTGACGGTGGCTGTCCATTCAAAACCCAATCAATGCAAGCCTGAAAGTCTTTGTGACACTTTCTAAAAATGTCAGTTCCATTGCAGCCAGAGAATCAATATGTTTATTTAAAGAGACTTTTAAGAATAAAAAAGGGATTTTGGTTTAAAGGAAAACCGTATGAATGGTAGGGCAAATCAGTACCTTTAGGCTCAATATAAAGGTAATTAATTTATTCTAGTAGGAGGAAAATTAAATTGGCATGGTTTTGCTTACGAAGATAATTGTTTTTCCAGTCTGTTTTTGTTATCATATCCTAAATATAAAAATATTAAAAGAGTTAAGATCCATTATTGTTTTTTGCTGGGGGACAGAATGAACAGTAAATTCCTTTCTGTATGACTTGTGAAATGTAGTCTAAAATGGTGTTATGGTAACAGCATATGTCCTTATTACATTACAAATATGAAATCATTAATTGTACTGTGCTTGTCAGCCAGCCATTAGTGGTCAATCTAGTAGTGTAACCACTTGTTTCTGTATCAAAAATACAGTTTTAGTCTGAAATTGTCCTTCTACAAAATTGATCTCCTGCCGTATACAAATGGCAAAGTCGCTCTTAATGTCTATAATTGACTTGTTAAAACTCAGAGCTCCCCAAGCTTTCCCTTTTTTAAAATATTAGTGAGAACCACCAGAGAGAAGTGCTCTTCAGTCAGGTGAGAGTTAAAAAAAATAAAATTGTTTTTCTCTCTCACACAAAATAAGATAAATATTTAATTCTCTGACAAATGAGAATGTTGAATGGTTGTGAATAATTGTTGCTCTCCCAAAACGTTTGCATTCATTTTAATGTGATGCAGCACATACAAAGCTACTGAGATACTGCATCCTAATCACATTATATTCTATTCTGCTCATTCAGACATAGCTGGGAAAGTGTCTCAGGTGTTGATGGAGGCGTATTAACAATGCATTTCCTTCACATACTGGGGAGGAACAGTCTTAGAGTAGCAGTGAATTTTGGCCTGCAATTTCAAGAAGGGATCATAAGCACTTAAACCCTTGTTCCAGGACAAAGGCTATCATATTTTCCTTTGTCCTGGGAACAGTTTCTGAAGGTCACAAGTCAGGGTGTAAAATCACTGATTATCTGGTCCTGGGAACTGATCTTATCCCAGCTCAGCTGAATCAGTGGTTTCATATGCTGGCCTTTACTTTAATAGGCCCTGGATGTAATTCCATTTGAGAAATATCTCCAACGTGTGGGAAGATTGAAGGTTTATGTGTTACAGTTCACTTCATACAATAAACATGTGTCACAGTAAAAGGGAAACTTTGAACAGTCTTGGCAGGAAAAGCAGACACCTTCTACCACAAGCAAGAATGCTCTTTAATTTTCCTACCTGTTCAATTTTGCTCTATACATATTGATCTTTACATGCAAAAGAGGCAGAGGACAACTTTCAAGCCATGAGAACAGACTCTAGATAGTGTAAATAAATGTAGGGCCTGGAGCAGTTTTATCCCTCCAGGTCCCATTAGCCTTAGTTAAGGTTAACATACATCAAACCTTGTGTTGTGAGTTTGCTTGTTGTATCAACTGAGATACCACTACATTTTTCAAAGCCCCACTGATGATTGTTAAAAATGCAGTATGTGCTGTCCATTGACTGGAGGTACCATGGTTTTTTTTTTGTCAGTTTGTCATTTTCAACAGTTGCAATGTTTTCTGCTTTCCATCTGCTCTTTTGAGCTTCTGCAGTGCAAAGTAAAGCTCTTGCTTTCCTTCCTCCACAATTCCACACTGTGCAAAAGGGGAATTGAGCAGTTTAATCCTTCATCTGAAACTAAATGAAGAAAAGTAGATTATTAGTGTTGGATATTATTATTAACCCATATGCGTATAACAGAGTTGGAAAGTTAGGTCTCACCTGTAATTCAGGTGGCAGTCGTGACTGAAGACTCATTTCAACTAATGTTTTCTTCCCCCAGTGTATGTAATAGGTTCATTGGCCACTTGTCACTGAAAAAGCCACTCTAATAAGCATGAGAACTAGTCAGTAATTTTGTTTGAATGCTTCTCAAGGGGCAAAGAAAGAAACAAGGTTTGGTTTCAGCTCCTGCTTCCCTGCTCCAAAAGGAAACCCTCGGTCAAAATACAAGCATGTTGTCAGGGTGTTGTGGGGAAGCTGACGATGCCATGGGTCATCCCATGACTTTGTCAAGTTCCTGTCTGTTTCTCTTTGCAGTACGACTTTGTGGAGCTCCTGGATGGCAGCCGGCTGATCGCAAGGGAGCAACGCAACCTGCTGGAGTCAGAGCGAGCGGGGCGGCAGGCGAGGTCTGTCAGTCTCCACGAGGCAGGTTTTATCCAGTATTTGGATTCTGGCATCTGGCACCTTGCCTTTTACAATGATGGGAAAAATGCAGAGCAGGTGTCTTTTAATACCATAATTATAGGTAAGCATAATCTTTAAAGCTCTTACCAAATGCTAGTTACTGGTCAGGTTTTTTAGAAATACATAGATAAGTTTTCATAGTTAAATGATCTTTTTTTTTCATGGGTTTTCCAGTCACAGTGTTTCCTTTGCTGCTCAGAATAAAACACAGAGTGTATATTTTAATTTCTTCATATAAAGCATAAGGGGTGTGCCTTCTAGTAAAATTATGTTTGAAAGGACACTGTTTTGAAATATTTGTTAAATGACACAGGGCACAGATTTTAAGTATGGAGCTCATATAGTTTTACCATTATAATTTTAGCCTTTTTGTTGGAATATAATGTCCTAAGATACTAGAGGCATCAGCAATAGAAGATCACAGCTATTTGTGCTCTTCAAACAAACCAAACATAAACACTTCTTGGAGCAAGAGCACGCTGTCAGATAGTAGTGGTTCACATGATAAGTACTTCATGCAGTGGGCATCTGTAAATTATCCTTCTCTTTTTCCCTTTAGAGTCTGTGGTGGAATGCCCCCGAAATTGCCATGGTAATGGTGAATGTGTTTCTGGATCCTGCCATTGTTTTCCTGGGTTTCTGGGCCCCGATTGTTCGAGAGGTAAATCAACCCAATGCTTTTCTCTAGTCAGTCTAAGTGAGCATGAAGACAAATACATCAGAAAAGCAACTTCTTACATGTTCTTCTTTATAAAGCTTTGATGAAGACCTTGGTTTTAATTTTTCTGCCATGTTTTGTTTCACAGCAGCCTGCCCAGTGCTGTGCAGTGGCAATGGGCAGTACTCCAAAGGACGCTGCCTGTGTTACAGCGGCTGGAAGGGCACCGAGTGTGATGTGCCTACAAGTCAGTGCATCGATCCCCAGTGTGGGGGCCGGGGCATTTGCATCATGGGCTCTTGTGCCTGCAACTCTGGGTATAAAGGAGAAAACTGTGAAGAAGGTAAATTAGGATATATTTACACCAACGTCGGCTGTTGTTTACAACAGGTTTACAGCTGGCACATCCAGCTCTATCAATTTTTCTAGATCTAGATCTTATGCACTAACCATGTTTCTTCAAAAATCATTTTAGAATACTACAAATCAAGTTTGGGAATCACTAGTATCTCTGAATTCTACATAATTATTATGCCTTATTTTTTCTTAGGTAAGCAGTGGGAAAATTCTGAGTAACATGCATTATCTTTTTGCTTTACTCACCTAAGAAGAAAGCACCCAAAATACAGATGTAGGAATACTTAATGAATTTTCACGGTATAGAGTGAATCGCTAATGTATTGCATTTGTTAGTGATCTTTTCCACTGACCACATTGTGGAAAGTGCTGATACAAGTGCATCAGAGTGAAAAATGATGCATCATTTTTGTATTCCAGAGATGTGTATAATAATATTGGTTCTGGTGTGCAGCAAAATGCAGTTCGTTTTCCATTCTGCTTTTTTAGGAAGTAAAAAGTGCCATTTTCTTCCTCAATCAAATTGATTTTATTGATCTCCACATACAAAGTAATGCAATTAAGTCTCTGGAATTAAATTTTCAGACCATTGACCCTACAAGTGTAACATTTTATTGAGTCAAATTGCTAAATTAAATCTCGTCATCTAAGGCACATTAAAGTGAATTAAGACAGATAGACAGGATGCAACTCATTCATTTCTGAGACAAGTTGAGGGTCCTGTACAGCTGTCAAAACTGTATAGCAGTGGATGGAGTCAGTTCATACCAAGTGCTGCAGGGAATC
Source organism: Manacus vitellinus (assembly GCF_001715985.3). NCBI lineage: Eukaryota > Metazoa > Chordata > Aves > Passeriformes > Pipridae > Manacus > Manacus vitellinus. The sequence goes on along the minus strand of NW_021938789.1, from coordinate 27,899,124 downwards.
CCAACACTTGTTACACTGTGATTAGGCAGAATCAAGATCAGTGGCCCAAGACTCAAAGCCAATCTTCTTGTTATTCAGAAAAATTAGCAAACCTTGAAAGATTCTCCGTTAACTCAGTGGTAACCTGTAATTGTCTTCATGACAGTTATGTGCATGCACAGATTTCATAGTATCAGAAAGTGATGTGGAAACAAGGTGTTCTTACAAGGAAAATTGCAGCTATGCAAGTAGTGATGACAAAGAGTGATTTAACTTGTAGCCAGAGAAGGGAGGCTGGCATCAAGATACCTTGGTTCACTCTGTCTTTTCCTCACTCATTGTAATGAAAGAAAGGTCAACTTCTCAGCATCAACTTACTAATGTTTACTTTTGAGATGAATGCAATGCTGCCTATTTCGTAAGGTCTTAAAATATGAATTAAGCCCAAAAGTGCCATGAGCATCTAGGAGTTGATTACTGTTGTCAGGAAGGACAATTTTAAACTGACCTTTCTCATCTCCCTGCAGCGGATTGCTTGGACCCAGCCTGCTCCAGCCACGGCATGTGCATCCACGGCGAGTGCCACTGCAACCCGGGCTGGGGTGGCAACAACTGTGAAATCCTGAAGACAATGTGCTCTGACCAGTGCTCTGGTCATGGCACCTACCTTCAAGAGAGTGGTACCTGCACCTGCGACCCCAACTGGACAGGTCCAGATTGCTCCAATGGTAAGAGTTCAAAGCACTGGCATTTTGTAAAATGTTCTTATCCTAAATAGGAGCATTTTAATGACAGTATTTTGTAAAGGCCTGACCTGCTGAGCTGATTGATGTCTTGGAGTTGACTTCAGCATGAACTGTGAATTGATTCAAAGGTTCAAAATAATTGGTGAGTTTGAAAGATTTGAAAATCAATGTATTTGTTTGTATCTTTTCGCTGCATTCACCTGGTAACTTCAGGTATTCTGCATAATCTTACCTCATACATCTGTTTAGAAACTTGAAACTACACTTGTGAAACCAGAGACAGTCACATTTTAAAAATCTCTTCTACTATTTGGAGCCATTTTTCTTGAAAAACAGACAGCATTCAAGTTTGAAGGCAAAGGGAATGTGAGAATGAATCTTAAACAGCTTTCAAGGCAGGGTACAGGCTGCCAGGGTAGAAGGAGTTGGTAGGAGTGAAGAACAGAGGGATTTCTTGAAATATGAAACTGAGCTTATTAAACTCATTGTCTGAGCTTAGAAACAAAAGCAGAAAACTAGAGGTAGTAGCACAGAGAGCAAAATCTAAATATTTATAAAGTATGACAGCAGCTTTTTGACAAATACGATTTTTTAGGATCTTGTTTGGTAGCCACATATCAAAAAACAAATCATGTCTAACTGTGAGACATATATTTGTCTAAACCAGTTCACCTAAGAACTCAGACATTTTGTTAATGAAAACTGAACACATGGGCTAGCTGGGTTTATGCCAGCTTATGAATAAATATAACTTTTTCATGAGGAACCATCTTTTTAAAACAAATGTACTTCCTGACCAGGATCTGTGATACTCCATTATGTTTTATGCATACAAGAGTGATAGGACAGAGTTCCAAACATTCAAGAAAAAGTGACAGAAGAAAATGTTGTCTTCTGTGAAATTTGTTTAGAAGAAAAAATTCTTCTCTGAGCATTTCTGGCACTAAAACTGACTATTTATGAGAGACCCTTCCTACTTCTCAGACAAAACATGGATCCCCTATTTCTTGACACGATGTTCTCTACACTTTTTTTTGATGACCAATTATGCTTCATCTTTTACTTATGTTTCAAGGAATGATTTGTCATTAAAATAACATAAAATGTTTCTTATCTCAAATATTTCAAGTATGTCAGACTCAAAAAAGAGCTTTGTAAAACCGTGCGCAGATTATTTGCAGAAGCTGTGCAAAACGACCTTCAGAGTAGTACACTAAAAAAGTAAATGTTGCCCATAAACATGTTGTTAAATTGCTCGATGAAGAAAAGAATGAGTTATTTCCATCAGAGGGTTTTATAGGTTTGAAATCAGCAGAGCTTTCCTCTATCTTCATCAGCAGTTTGTCCGTTAATTAGCCCTTCAATTCCACTTCAATTAAATTAGCTCTAATTAATAAATTCATTACAAAGATTGACGCATCTTGCTCAAAGGTAGTGTGCTAAAAGCTGATAAACACCTTCACCCTAATGAAAAATTGATTAGATTGAAAAGAAATAAACCTTTCTTTCTTGGAGCTGCGTTGACGTTTTGTGCCTCCTAAAGTTAACCAAACCATCTTGCATCTCTTAATCAAAAATTTAATTCAAAGTAGATATAAAATGCTATATAAGGGGCAAAAAAAAGGGGAGGGGGAAATCACAGCTGTCTTTCTCCACAGAGGTTTTGGGCTGTTTCTTACAAGAAATATCGCAGCTCCTTGATACTGTTTAATGTTCCACAGCACTTTGAGACAGCCAGAAGAATAACACTGTTGATTGGGAAGCTAGAAACCTTTCCTGCACTGATTAAATTTTCTTTTGCTGTTAAAAATAGTTTTGATCTTTTATTCCTAAGTTACTTGTTGTCTTTTACAAGAAAACAAAAACTAAATACAACACTTCTGTGAACCAGTACATGGCTACAACCAGCTATATGCCAAGAAATTAAAGAAGTCCCTTAGGCTGTATTGTATCTCCTCTTGGTTTTCTGTTGTTTGCTTAGCAGAAGTTTGCTGGAATCTGACTAAATGAACCAAAACTGTAAATGCAAAATCTAGCAGTCTAAATTATCATCTTGTATTAGCTGAGACTTAATATGCGTTGTTTGGGCTCTGACTACCTTTGGCTGTTAATATATTTTTCAATTATTCTATCAGATACAAGATCCTGTTACTATATGACAAGTTAAATTGCTGTATGTTGATTTATTTTTTTTTAACAAACTATTGTTTAAACCAGACTGTTCACAGCTGTCACTGATACAAATTTACTGAAAGTAAAAGAGAATCATCTTTTATATTTAACAGATATGTCAGTGTGTCAGCATAGTAATAATTTGTCTCACTAGGGCCGATTCTTTATAATGAAAAAATGTGTCAGAAATGGCACATTTTAACTTCGAAAGAAAACAGGGAGAAGGGTATGGAGGGGAAACCTTGTTAAAATGAACTTCATCATATTAGATTTTCACTCAGAACACACAATGATCTAGGTATATGTTACATTTAGTCACCGTGAGTACAGTGTAAGTTCAGCTAGGTCTAAGTGCCATGTAATCCAAGATAAAAATGGTTATTCTTAAGATATATGTGATCACAAAAAACATGATTGAAAATTACTCAGAGACAGCAAAAGAGCTGTGAATGCTTAAACATCACTAAAGTATGCTGGCTAAGTGACCATGAGCAAAGAGATAAAACTGTACTCTCTGTTCTGTTGGATCTTACATAAAAATGTCTTTCACAGTAAATTCCTTTGATTTAACTTTCAAATAGTTTGCCTTTTTTATTCTTCACATGTTGAATTATAATGTAGCAATGCTAATTAATGCATACCCTCTCTCTCCCCTGTGCTCTCTGCCCCCTTTTCTCCCCCTCTCTCCTCTCAAATGCAGAAATCTGTTCCGTGGACTGCGGCACGCACGGTGTGTGCATGGGTGGCACGTGTCGCTGCGAGGAGGGCTGGACGGGCACAGCCTGCAACCAGAGAGCCTGCCATCCCCGCTGTGCCGAGCACGGCACCTGCAAAGACGGGAAGTGTGAATGTAGCCAGGGATGGAACGGAGAGCACTGCACCATTGGTAGGCCGGCTATGCTTTACGCTGTCTTCGCTGCAAAATTCAAACAGCCAGCACTGCTGGCCATGGCTGAATAAGAAGTGCATTACTTTGAAGAATGTTTCTTCAAACAGAATATTAGCACATGTCAGTCTGTGGAAAGGAGTTGATATTTTAAGAAAGGAAATGGTTATATAATGGCTCATGAGTTCTTTGTACCTAGTGTGCTATGAAAACAAGGTGGATGAATTTCCTTTTCAATCTTTTCCCTTTAACTGCCTTTCTGTGAGGAGGAAGTTACTTTTATTTTTAACTGTAAATATATTACTTGATTTGTGCTTTTCTGTTTTTATGTGATAGCTTTATGTCTTTTGGAAACGAAGCTTCCTATTGTTTTTCTTTCTTTTTTTTTTTCTTTTAAGGAGAAGAAGCTCTATAAAGTGACTTACCTATGCAAAAATTTTGCCCAAATTTATCTTCCTGTCAACATAGTGTTCTATTTTAGAATGCTCTCAAATTTATTACATGTTAATAATGTAACAGCAGTTTAATACAGCTGATTGAGAAGAAGCCATCCTTATTACAGCTTCTGTGTTTCTGTAACCAAGTTAGTTCTAGTACCTGAAAAACTTTGGAAGTTACTGTGCCTTTATCAATGGAGCTTTCCATACTCAGTTATTTACAGTCCATATGTCCCATATACAGTAGGATATCTTTCTCCGCTATGCAGGCTTTGACAGTGAGCTGGCATGAGAAATTATGCATGTAAATAAGAAGACTAAGAAAAAGTGGAGCTGTGGTGCTAAGAAATTCCCTTCCACACTAATTCCCCTTTGTACTAAACGCTGCAGGTCTGTAACTATTGCATGGCAACAGGTAGGAAACACAGGCAAAGGAACTGGCAGTGGTTTACATTCAAGAGATGTCTTGTTTGTACTTAGATGTACAAAGCTTATCAAAGGCTGTGACACGAGTAACAGTGCGACTGAAGTATTTATGGGACACATCTCCCAAGTATGAGAAACATCATGGCTAAGCACTTAGAGGTGGATTGAATAGGCAACAAAAGAGGTAGCCACAGGTCAGACAAAGGCAAGTGTAACATTGAGTGATGAGGAAATCACAAACAATCTGAAGAGTCGAAAAAAAATTCAATTAAAAATCATAGTTTTATGTTTGGAGACATGGAGGAAAGACAGTTAAAAGAGGTGATGTAGCTGAAGCAACAGGATAGGATGGTAGGTCTAACAGCAGTGGAGCTGATAGATGTGAATATGGAATTATTTGCTTTTAGCACAAGCTAAAAAGAGGCTGGAGCATCTTAACTTCCATGGAAGTTTTGGAAGGACTCTAATTCTGAATGTGTTAGCATAGCTAAGCCATCACTGAGGCACAAGTATTTTGAAAACAGTAAAACCCAAACTGCGTTCCTGGCTCGTTTATAGCCCTGACTAAGAGGTGGGTGGGTTTGCTGTGCTTGGTGTTCGTGAGAAGCAGTGGTGAGAGCTTTGAGGGCAGGGAAATCGAGGGCCTGTTACAACTGTATTAACTGACGACCACATCATTGCACGAGGAAGGCAGGGTTTTGTTTTGTAGAAGGGAGTCAGGTGTGAAAGTAGTAAGATTGACTTGTAAATTATTTTTTACAGCAATCACAACTGATTTTTTTTTTATTATTATTATTATTATTTACTAATGAGACTGCTCAGACATAGGAAAGAGCACGAATCAAGGTGCATCTGCAGAATCACAGGGAGAATCAATAGGGTTAACATTTTTGAGGAGCTTCCAGAAAACATGCTGACAAAGAGAGTAGAGAGGTGGGGAGAGAACTGCTTTCTGAACAATAAAAGAAAGTAAATATTTAGAAGTAGGATAAAGCCTTTCCCTTGACTGCTTTAACTTGCCAAGGAGCAATTACTCAGCAGATTGCTCTGCTGTTGGTCTCGCTGACCTTGGCAGCATTTCAAGGGTTGTAGTTATATACGGATGAACTGCTCTTGAACAATTTTTCCAACATATTAAGCACAAACAAGTTTTTCCTCAGCACTGGGCGAGCAGGTCTGTCTTCCCACCTGTTTATTCTTTAAATGGGTGTTTACTTTGTGGCTGCTGCTGTTAAGATAGTTTGATTAGTTATTATTGCCCTTACAGCCTCCAATACAAGTAAGGAGGTACAAGCTCTAGCCTGCTGTTATGTTTATTTTTTAGAGCTGTTTTTTTCAGGAGCCCAGTGTTACAGAGAAGCCAGGTTATTTTATTGCTCATTTCCAAGAGTACTTACTCTTTGTGGGGTAAAAATTGCTGCCTCCTCAGCTTGGCAGATGAAGAGTCAAATTGCTTTTCTCTCACCCGCCCTACAGTAGGTAATAGGTCTTTCTGAGCAGTAAATTTCAGAACACAAGGGACTTCAGAATGTTTTTCTATGCAAACCAGTTTCTTATGGTCACCCCCCATTTGTAACTCAGGCATTTTATGCCACTTACAACTCTCGACTTAGTAGCAGAATCTTTACATAATTTGTGTTATGCATATGAAAGACTCCCACTCATTCTGCCTTTATATGTCTAAAAATAAACAATTGCACTCTTCTTATTTCTGAAAGTCATTAACAATTTAGCTGCCATACTGTGAAGTACTTTAGAAATGCAAATGTGTTTCTTTGTTGCAGCTATTAGCTGGAAGCCTGTGAAGGGCAACAGCCAAAATTTACAACTTCTTTGGGAAAGGAATATTCCAAAGGAGTTGCAAATCTTAAAGGCAATTGACTGTATTCACTTTTTGGGAAAGGAATAGACCTCCAGATCTCTAGGTGGATGTAAAGAATGGGATAGATATGTATGCATTACTCATGGGGGCGCTAACTGGAATGTATACTGAATCATCTAAATCCATAACTCTTTTGTTCAAAGAGTTTATGGTATTTTTGTGAAGCATGAATGCTGTTTAAAATGGTAAAAAAAATTTTACATCTCAGCTAATGATTTTTATATATTTCTAAATACTGACTATCTGTCCAGTCTCATTTTCAGTTAACCCACTGGTTAACTGTTGTAAGTTGATGTGTTCAAAGGTAGAATGAAGGAAAAAACAAACCTATCTCCTTAATTAAAACAAGGTAGTCCTCAGTTTTATTTCTCTCTGATATCCTTTAAACCTTGATTGCTTTTTGAGTTATGCTGATTTTTACATGTATTTCAAAATATTCAAATGGAATTTAACCAAAGGAAATTCTGATTGCCCTCAGCTCCCAGATACCTTTTGTTGTGTTGGTTTTTTTTATTGCAAAACTTCAGAATGTTGGGAAGCGAAATCATAGGTGATTGCAAAGATTTGCTTTTTTTGTTCAGAAAAAAAATTAGACATCTGCTTACCTGGTTAAATCTCAGCGTTTCCGTAAAACTGAGGAAGACTGGATTCGCAAAATAATATACATATGTATTTTATATACTTTGATTTGTGATAGAGAGCATAACAGACTAAGTAAAGTGGGGATTTTTTTATTTGTTTGAAGCAATGTGTATAGTAAGGTGGGGAAGATTGATTTGACTAATGCGGTAAACCTGATGTGTGTTGCTGATATCCACTGTTCCATGACACGTCTTTGGCACAGGGTAGCTCCAACTTAATACCACACTTGATGTCAGCCACACTTGTGAATCATTCCCTTTGCTCTGAACACATACTTCTACATATTTATATCAAAGATCTTCATCAGATAAGTGTGTGCTCAGTATTTTGATAAAATGAATCTAATGAGAATTAACAAAACTCAAGACCTGGTGGTATTGTTTAACATCTTACAGGTTTGAACTAAACACTGACTATGTATATTTCACATTCTAAACAATTTAAGGCACCTCATTTGCTTAACATCTTTTCCCTCCTGAGAACTTTAATCATAAAATGATAGGATCACAGAATAGTTTGGATTGGAAGGGACCTTTAGAGATCAACTCCCCCTGCAGTAAGCAGGGACATCTTCAAATAGATTTAGTTGCTCAGTGCCTCGTCCAACCTGGCCTTGAATGTTTCCAGGAATGGGCATTCACCACCTCTCACTTGTTCCAGTGTTTCACCACCCTCACTGAACAAAACTTCTTCCTTAAATCTAGTTTGAATCTACCCTCTTTTAGTTTAAAGCCATTACCCCTTGTCCGGTCACAACAGGCCCTGCTAAAATGTTTTAACGTAATGCTTTGCCATTTCCTGTATCCCCATGAGAACAGATTAAATCAACAGTTTGCTGCAAAACGATGGAAAATCACCTGTCAATTGTTTATTTAGTCTGGAAGTGACATTCTTGGGTCTGAGGTGAACATCCGTATTATTTTTTGAAGCTCAGTCTGCATTTCAGTGTGATACAAGACCATGCATGCGTAGCTGGTGCCCAGGTGATAGCCTGGATGAAAATTTGCTCTGTAACTAAGTTTTCATAACACAGTTGTACTAAAGTATGTTTTTGTTTTCTTTCTGTTCTGGCTTGCAATGAGTTCAGTGACCCTCTCCTGTCTGAGTAGTTGTTTTGTGAGATTAGAACAGATACTGTTTCAGAAAGTCTATTATTTTTTGTGAGATAACTGTCATGGACCATGAGTATATTAAGTAACTGTCATAGGGAGCCCATAAATATGAATACTTTTCCTGCTGCTTTTCCATTAAACTCTGTTAGCTGAATGAAATTAGTAAATAATTGTGTTGGTGGGGAACCTCCTGTATCTATGTGCTGTGTAATATCTCAGTTTTACAATGCAGCTTAATTTTTTCTATAGACTAAATTAGTTTTAGAGTAATCTAAATTGCAAATCGGCCAATTTGCATTAAAACTATGCCTTCTTGTTCAGAATTGTCAACACCTCTTTTTTAAAAGTCTTTAACATTAAGCATGGGTGGGTAAGACCATCTGTTTATAAAGCTTGCCTGCAGCTCCATTACTTAACACAAGACAGGTTACAGCTGTTTAATTGTTATCATGTTGAACGATTATCTTTCAATCCAAAATTAATATTTAAATATGTGTGCATGGAAAGCATATCATTAAACATAAATGAGGTACATGTGGATTAATGTCATTAAGCATTCATATTAATCCCTCGGGAGGGCTAAAGTAAGCATCATGGTACTTCCGTGCTACTATTGAGTGCTGCATGAGGCTGCTTTACCTGGTATACAGAACTGAAAATCCAATCCAGTGGTGGTCCACTGAGAAGTAAGTGTACAGCCTGTGTTTATATTCCAGTGAGAATCGGGATCTAATTGGTTTATCTTCTAATAATTTCCCCTAAAATTTTGTTGAGGAAAAAAAATAGCAAAAGACAGCAAAGTATTTATTTTAACCCTTTTCTTTTCATGAAAAGACAGTAGCGTGCCAGTCAAACCAAAAAAAAAGTTTTCTTCAGCAAGAAGTTTCTAGTTTCAGCTGTTTTAGCCAGAAAAACAGGAAAGTCATCTGGTTTAGATATTCAGAATTAAGAAAAAAATAACATGTAGAGCACACTCCCACAAGTGTGTTTCCATTAGCACAGACTCTGTTCTGGTGACTGCTTAAAGTGGTTTTCTGACTAGGGACATACATGAAGGCATCTCTGTGCTGGTCTTCTCTGTGACCAGTACAGAAATACAGCTAGTGCTGAGGAACACTAAGACATCATCTGCTCCAGTAAGTTATATGGTCTGCACCTGTTCTCTTCACGTGTTTAGCTTAGGGCTCCTTATATTACAGATTTCAAGTATGACTGCAGGGAAATGACACTTTATCTCTTTATGGATCGGAGAGCAAGTAAAGACAAATGTGTTCCTCCAGCTAATTAAACAAAGTGCTTATAGGAAAATTGATGTGGCTATATGTCATTGCACTATACATTTTTGACACCTGGGCTTGACAGAGTAAGTCAGGGACCAGTTGGAGGGCTTGATCTGTCTTCTCCACATCTGCATGTTAGCGGGAGAGCAGCATGGATAACCAGAGTTACAATCACCACCGTCATTTTAGTGTTGATGCTAGTTGCCAAGTATAGTTTACTTTTCTCTGGAGTTGAAATTTCTGACAGTATTTACATTTCATAGTGGTTTAATGTGTCACATATTAATTGTACCTTAATGCATTCATGGGAATTCTTCATAAATTTTAAGATTCTTTTGAAATTTTAGAATTTTGATTAGAAGGAAATTTTTGTCCCTTAAATTGGAATAATTTCTGCTGTATGAATATGTTGTGTAATTATCAAAATTCCTAAATTTATGTTTTTCTTTAGTAGTCATGGATTTATACCTGAGTACAAATTTCATCTTAAAATTAAGATTGTATCTGAGCGAAGGTATGACCTTTGACATTCAAACAGTCTTTTATCAGCTTAAATCAACCAAATATTCAAAATTAATTCTATCCAATATCAATTAGTTCACCACAGTATTGACAGTGAAATTCTACTTTCAAAACACCTGACTACATTGCAGTTGGGATTTCACAACAATATTTATACCAGTACCCTCAATGCTAAAGCCCCACAAAAAAGAGATGATGACTTTTTTGTCACACAGAGGAGTGATAGCTACAGTTTAGCAAGATTTTGTGAAATCTAGAACAAATTTGCTTTTGATCTTTCCTGTGCCTAAAGGTCATGTTATTAATTATCCAGGCCAAGCCTTGAATGTGCAAAATATTTGTCCATTTGGTAACCATAAAAATACTCAATTACCAGGTGAATTTAAAGTAGTGCACACGTTTCTGGAACTGAAAAAAAGTGGGCTTTAACACATTTAAAGACCAAGTATGTCAAATACAGATTATCTGTTAGCGTACTTTAAATTGCTAATTAGTTGATTTGCATTTAAATGGGGACCACTTGTGAAGTTCAAGTTTGGCACATTTTCAGAGAACAGCAGCATTTTCTGAGATGTGAAGAATTTTAAAGCATGTTGCAAAGCTTACTTGAGCTGAAGTGGCCAGGGAGCAGGTGCTTTTGTACACTGCATAGTTGCATGCTGGTCAGACACATTCTGTAAATACTTTCAGTGAGGAAGAAAGATGCAAACAGTAATGCTTCCCATCCTGATCCATCCCCTAATATGTTTTCAAGCCAAATTCACCTCTCATGCAGTTCTTAAAGTAAGCATTAGGTTTTACCTGCCTCTGAGGCAGGTCTTCACAAGTTTGTCAGTGGTCTCAAATGGACATTTGAACTCTTTCAGCCTGTACATGTGGGGTAGTTTTAACGCCTTAGTGGCATATACACTTTCTTCTAAATCCTCTTAGAGCTAAATAGATGTTAAGTGGGAAACAACACTGCTCATTAACTTACTGGCAGTTCCAAATTTCCTATGTCTGCTACATCCTTAAAAGTAACTGAACCTTTAATTCTAAGATATATGTGGCTTTCCAGTAATAATGATGAGAAATCATGATGGTCTCCAGAACAAAAATCTAAAGGACAGATATGCCTTTGTACGTAAAAGCCCATAAATGGTTGCTGCAAAGAACGGTTGCAGTTCTGGCAAGGGATAAGTTGCAGTGAAATCAGGTCTCTCTGCAGATATCTGAAGTGCATAAATGATGAAGAAGGTATGAGTTCAGGGTGAGGGTTATGTTTTGACCTTTGTATGGAGGAAAAGAAATAAAATCATGTGAAACTAAAGTTCCATCCATGTTCTCTCCTTTACAAGAAGGGCAAAATGGCAATTTAGGAGTAAAAACATATCAAAAGGGAAGAGTGTTTGTAATCCTTCTCTATTGGCAGCAATGCTCTGAACATATGGTATGTCAAAGACAAGGTTCTTAAAAACTCAGAGAATGGATGACGACCATGAGCTGCTTACAGTAGAACATGTGCTTTTAGTAATGTTCAGTGATGAATAGAAGGAATTGCATTTGCAAATTATACCAAAGCCTGTCACCCCCCAGCACTTTGGAAGACAGGACAAGAATTTAAAATTACTTTAACAAATAGCACAGACTATGCAGAAAAATAAGGTGCAATTCAACAAATGCTGGGTTCTGTGCTTAAGTAAGAGTAATCAGCAGCACAAATCCAAGATAGGAAGCAGTTTGCCAGACAGAAAAGACTCAAGAGAAGACTGTAGTGGATTTGAATTTGTAGTGAATTTGACATGAGTGAACCTTTCTGAAGACAGGCTACAACAGTAGTTTTAATACTTTATGAATTCTGGACTCCTCTTAAGTTTTCTGGTGGAGGCATGGAGCTCCTCAGAATTTGCATATGGATGCCTGGCTTTTTTTTAGTCGCTCTTCAGGAGTAAAAGCAGTTGCCTAAAGAAATCAATATGCTACTCCCTAAGTCTGCTGTGGATAGGATAAGAAATACTGGGCTTAAATATTATGAGGGATATTTGGGGTTTTATGTTCAGAAGGCGTTTTCATTGTCAGGATAGTTAAATTGTGGCTGGGTGTAAATGAGAGAAAATAAGGATGACCTGCTAGCCATGTCAGGAGAAATAAACCACTATGGACTGAACCTTAAATAGATTAGAGAGGTCAGACCAGAGCTGTCAACTCTGAGTTTTGTACTCAGTTCCTCCTAAACAAGCACCAAAACCTGTTTACAAACTGCGTTCTCCCTAAAGCTTACAATGAGTTTTCTGTTGCCAAGTGTCTGTGAAACTACTGATGAACTGTGTGCCTCAACCCCTGCTACTGCTTGGCTGCACAGGGAGTAAGAAGTAATGTTCATAACAAGAGACAGGGTGATCTCCTGGTTAAGGATAATTTTGAAGAATTTGATTCCACCCTTGATTCTACCATGTGTTTTCTGTTAGTTGTTCACAAATGCAGACTTTAAAGAAGTGTTCTCTGACTGTTATTCACTTTCTGGGGACAAGACTTGCTAAAATACTGGTTTGCGTATTATATCCTATATAATTCTAAGTATTCTGGAAAATCGCATCATAGGTGTTTGTATCCAAGTGGATGGAGACTTCTCGCTTTCTCTTTCTCTGCCTTAGTTACTCACCGGTAAAATGAGATAAGAATATATTCTCTTCATACCAGTAGTATGAAGATATTATACTACATAATTTTTACTTAGGAAGGAAGGTGACAGAAAAGTCTATACAAGAACAGTTGCTTCTTTGTTTAGGTTAGCATAGTGTGCCTGCTACAAAGGCATCAGCAGCTTGTCGTTTGTGAGAGAAGGAGTACTGAATGAGGACTGTTAGATCTGTACATTCACAAAGGAATAAGTGTATAAAACTTTCACAGGTAGTCGTAAATCAATCATTGCCTGAATTAAAAATTAATAAGTGAAGATATTAAAGCTTTTTAACTCTAAACAAATAGATAAAAACTTAAGGGAAACAGTATAGTACCAACATATCATAGTCTGCTTATAGGAATTTTTTATTTCAAGAGAAACCTGCTATCTCCTTATATGACACTTGGTGCAAGGTTATGTAGAAGTTCAGAATGACTGATGCAAGATACGGTGTTCACATGTTCCTGTAGAAAATGGGTATTGGAGAGCATGGGGTTTGTGTTAGCAGCAAAGATGCTTATGCAGCTGTTCACCAGTGAATGGGAATTGCTATAATGAATTGTGGGAGATGGGGAGAGTAAACAAAGCAGAGCTTGCTCTGAGAGGAGCAGAACAGCATTCTACATTGTTGTTGCATACTAAAAGTATTTCTTCATCATCTCTTCTTTTTTTTCTCCCCACCTTCAGCCATCTTTTCTCTTCCTAATTTCTCCTTTCTGTTTTCTTTTAGACAAAGAGGCTGTAATGCAGTAAGGAAGGGAGAAAGCTGACAGTAATAGTGGAGAGGAGGCAAGAGTTTGACTCTCACTTTCAAGGTGTAGGAAGCAAAAAACCTTAAAAGTTGTTTTTTATTTAGACTGACCTTGATCAATATGGCTTTGGTCACATTCATTTGTATTTTTGCTTCATGTCTGATGGTACTGTGAGGTCAAATCTGCTCTTGGAGCAAAGTGACTCATGACTTTTGTGGATCTGTTGAGTTGAAACTGTAACGAGACTATATATACACTACAAAAATATGTGCCATGTTGTAGTCTAGCGTACAGGTTACAAAGACTATGATAAGTGAAGATGTCTGATGGAGGATAATAATGTAAAGTAAGAGAGATATAAATTTGCCATACAGCATTTAGAAGCATATCACTGTTATAATCCTTTATGACAGAATAATCGGAATAAAGCAGTGTTATAAGTATCAATTAAGGAACATCAAATCAATGGGTATGTGACTCATGCTGATTCAAACAGGAGCTGATTGGAATAAATGGATTTAATATGTACTTTTATTCTTAGGCTGTTCTGTCATACCTGGAGGAAGTAGCATATGAATGAGGAAGACATTGACATCTCTGATAGGAAATTAATGGGAGACATTACATTTAAAAAAAAAAGTCAGGGTTTTGACTGATTATGAAGTATGCTTTGTTAAATGTGAATTTGTTTGACTGTTTTTTATAGAATAGATTTATCTGCAGCATATTTATATAAATATCCACACAGATTGATAGCATCATTGATATTTTATGTTGCATGAATTTTGAATGCCACTTAGATCTTCTTGGATTTTGATTAGGCTAGAAAATATACAAATTTTGTATCTTCATTTTTGTTTTTCTTTGTTTTATTTGGTGCTATATTATGAAGTCCTTCTACTCCTGGAAATAATAGCAAGATTTTAAATAGCACAGTCTTAAACTCTGCAAGAAAACCCTTGTAGGTACTTTGCCTGATCTGTAATTAGACTTCTAAAGGACATAACATAACCTATATGTGCCAAATGTGTAAGTGTCTTGCCAAGGAGCACCTGCTGAGATGCTTCATCCTACTGAAGTGCTCCAAATCCCACCTGGAATTTTCTATACAGAGGGGAAAAAGGCTTGAATTTTGTAATTCCACATAGGTTCATTCCTCTTTCAGTTGTAGTGCTGTGAAGACAAGGATGACAGCATGGCTGGTTAAACTTCACTGCAAAGTTATGCTATTTTTGGTCATTCATTTTCTGCTTTATGATTTTTCTACAATGCTGCATATTAACCAAAATAGTTTCTAAAACTGTCCTTACTGTCAAGTGACCATGAGTAAAAGGATGCTGTAAGGTAGAACTTGTTTTCTGAGCATTATAGTTTCATGTTCTGGAACTGACTTCTTATAAGACTACTGGATACAAAAAATCTTAAAGAGCATTTTCTTACTTTTTTTTTTAATGAAGATTGGATTTGTGAATGGAAATAGCATGTGGGGGCATGTGGGATTGAAGGGACTATTTTCAGTTGCTTAGGAGTTTTTTTAATGTTCTGTTTTGTTATCTATCCCTACATTTGTAGAGGCATTTAATGTTTTACTGGTGAACAGATGCATTCCCCAGACAGACCTAATTGCTTCCATTTTATGAAATAAAGCTTGATTTTTCCTCCATGCATACTACACCGTGTTTTAAGCAATGTAGGAGCAAGGGGAATTTTCCTGGATGAGTAAGAGAAGAATTTGATCCACCCTGAAATGCAGCTGTATCACTTTTCTTTTTGTTTGTGGTTAATGTGAAAAGCTACTTAGTTTGTTGCTGCTGCTCTAAGTGTTCTGTAATTGATGTTTTCATCTTCTTACTTTGTCTCACATTAACCTTACCATTATAGGGAAAAAAAAAAAAGCTGTGCAGTGGAAACCTGACACTTTCTTTAAGAGAAAGGGACTAAAAAGTTTCCACCTCTTAGTCATAGCAGTGACTGTGGCTTCTGTGATAATATGTCTCTCATCACCTCCCTGCTTGGACTCAAGAGGAACTTTTTCCCATTCATTCAAACTGGAGGAAAGGCTATAGTTGGAAATGCCTTTCTTACCCATCCAAAGCAATCTTAACGAGTGACAGAGAACTGCCAGACAGGGGCCATCCTCCACCAGGGATTTAGAAAAGGTCACATTTTGAAGTGAAGAGAACCCCTGAGGGCTGTGTTGAGAGACCTTGTCCACAGCAAAAACAGGGGATTGTATCCAGCATTGGCATGTCCCAAGTGCAGTGGTCTGTAATATCCCATCACCTGAGTGGGGTTTGATGGCTGGGTTTGGTAGCCTGTGGTGGACCTGTCCTATGTGGTTTTGCTGTATGACATTAACCCCTTAAACACAACTGCAGTTTATGTGTGTTTCCTGCAAGTGAAGAGGGAACATGTAACCCATCTGTGCTGTGTCTTCATGTATTAAAAGCAGGACCTGCTGCTTGAAATCCGTCTTACGCTCTGTATGTCATTCATCCATCTGCCTCTCAAATTTTTTGTGAAAATTTGTCATAACCTACAGAAAAAAAAAAGTCTTGCTATTCTTGTATATACCATGTTATTTATATTTATAGTTCTGAAACCTAAGTTTAATTTTTACCTGTTTTTTTCAAATGAAATGGATCACCACACTACTAACCCCACTACAGCCTCTTCCACCCTCTATACACAGTCCGACTTATTTTATGTACTTGCTTTGTGTGCTCAGAAGAATAACTGTGGCTGAAATGAAGCTGAAAAAAAAAACCTTCCTAAAAATCCTGTTAATCCAATGAGAATTAAGATAGTGTGATGGTTGTGCTGTCATACGTGACCTGCAAATCAAAGATCTTCCCGCATGGTCAGTGTTTAAAGCTTATAAACTAAGGAATTGCTCTTACATTGTGTTGAAAATTGAATTTTTTAGCTAGCTTTAATTATGTTTTTGTTATATGTAAAAATCAAAGCATGTGAAGAGAATTCAGAAGAAAAATGTAGTCTCAGAGAGGTAGCATCTCTTTTTCTTCTGCGGGCCTGGTTTCTAAAATAGTTTCATTAAATCATGATGATGTTTGCTGAAAAGAGAATTTCTTGCATTTTTAAAAGCTTTGAAATACATTTTCAGTTTGTAATGTAAGACCTCTCATGTCAGGTGCACCTGCTTGATTTGCATGTGAATTCTGAACAACTCTTGTTTTATGTGACACTTCTGAAATGTCTGTCTGTTTTTTTTTTCTTTTTAATTCTCAAGCTCACTATTTGGATAAGATAGTGAAAGGTACTGTATATTTGCTCTTTGATGACATGCCTATACTTGCATATTTTTTTTTATATAAATATATAGTTAAAACCATACTAGTCTGGGCAAAAGAATCTTCTCTTACATACATTCCATGGATTATATATATAACTCATATGGCTTTCAACTCATCTCAAAATAAAATTTTACTTCTCTTATATGGTAACACTTTATCAGTAGTTATACATTTATATACAAACTGTATACATGTATTAGATTTTATCTGAACCAATAACTGAAGATAGTATTCATTTGCTGTTTGGAGCTTTTGTTGTTGTTGTTAGTTTTGTCATTGGACCTCTACCTTTAAAACCCTAAATATTTAGGAAACAAAGCGAAGCAATACTCGTCACAGTACAAGTGCCTTTAGTTCTAAAGAACAGATTAATTATAGAGATGTGTGTGTTTGTATACAGACAGATCAATAAAATACCCAAGGCTAATAAGCTTTTGATTATCTGAATGTAGAAAATCTATAGGAAATTATGACTTGTATTTTCTATGAGTCTAGAAAAATCTTTTATAGTCTGTGCAACATTTTCAGTTAAGAGGTTCAAGGATGCAAAAACCTAACATGAAACAGCAAAGATTCTTGTATCTTCAGTTACGGTGAAAAATTGTTTTAGAAAAATGTTTAAAATATTCCTACCCCTCTTTCCCTGAGTATCTTTCTCTATTCCTTGTGGGTTTTTTTACACTAGAATATGGCAATATTGATGGCAATATCCAGGCTTTCACACAATAAGTCTTGAGTGTACCCAGTTGACTCCTAAAATGCTCTGTCAGTATTTCAATTATATATGTAAGTCTTCCATAAATCAATTAGAAGAATATTAAGAAAAAAATAGATCTCCGTACATTAACAAATACTATTAGCAACTGCAGTCTGAAAAAGTAAGAAGAGTAGCAAAATTAATTTCAGCCTGGTATGATGGCACAATATCCATAACTGTAGCATCCCTGTTTTCCTGATTCTCTCCCTTCTGAGAGTGATTTGACAAGAGTTAAGCACCCTTTATAACTTTTTTTCTGGGCATGTTTGTAATTTGGAGCTACATGGTTGAAAGGAGTCAGTAAATTCAAAAATCTTTAAAAGAAAAAAAGTAGACTATTACTTCTGAAAGACTGCTCTACACTCAACTGAAGTTAACCAAAATGGAACAGTAAGTTAGTTCACAAAGATAGTTGTTCAAAAAGTGAAGAATTGTCTACCCAGTTACATAGGGCTTTTGGATAAAAGTTTACAGAAAATTGTTGTGTCCAGAAAAACCTGATTTGTAGCCACTTTCTCATAAGATACTTAGTACCACATCTGTACTTGCTTCTGTCAGTGTCTTATCATAGTCATAGACAAGGAACACCAAAATTACATATTTATAGTGTTGTCATCCTCATATAGATCATGTTGGCTGCATGCCAGATTTCATCACTAGGAAGTGACAGATACTGTTTTTAATGCAATGTTAGACTGAAAACAATTATCGATTTTTGGATATATTAAATTATGTTAATTGTTTCCCAAATTTTCCCTCCTTGGCCATAAAAGCAGACAAGATAGGATATAAAGGTAACAGCACAAAAGCCTTAGGGAGATTGTCACAAAAAATCACTCTCTGCTATCTGTCTTGAAGCACGTCACTACCGTGTTTTTGTTCAGTCTATCAATGTTTATTGTGGTCCTTATGGTATTTCATTTTGTCCGTCCTAAGTAATCAAATACGCACAGCTATTACATTTAGTTGGAAATCCTGTTGGTCCTGTCCCATCCGTATGCAGCCTGAATCCTAATGTTTGTTAGAATAGATGCTAAGCTGCTTCACTATTTCCTGGGCTTTGCTTATTCTGTGAAAAGGAATGTACTTTTGGCATAAAGTATAGTCATTAAAACTGGCCTATACTTTGTGCAATTATTTAACGCACTGTAATTTCACATGAATACACGGCAACTCTGAGACCAGATAAAGTTAACATTCTCTTTTATTATGTGCCTAAAATCATACCTATTTTTCTACTTAAGAATTTGGAGGGATTTGTTTATAGTAACAGGGAGCTTAAATGTTTGTGCCAGTAAGTAACCACAACCGCATAGAGCAAATAATAATCTACTCTATGAGCACAGAAAAATGTACCATTTTACACAGCTGTGTTTGCACTATGCACTCATCTCTTGTTAGTTTGCCAAAAAAAAAAAATTAAAAAGAAACCAAACTTAATTTTGTCTGGCCTGCAGGTATTTAGAGGATTGGTGCATTTATTTCCTGCTTGTACAGGTAAGTGGTGTCTCAAGTGTCAGGCCAATCAAAGATGCCACTTTGTTAAGAATTACATTCCCCAGGTAATGTTGCTGTTCCACTCCATGTGCAATTACAGTATTTGTGCTGTTCCTAAGGCCTGTTCCCAGTAAGTGTCCCTTGTTCGTATTTTTTTTCTTTTTATGTTATAACAATATTTAAATTACTCGTGATCGTTCTTCTTTGTCTGTTTCAACAGAGGGCTGCCCTGGCTTGTGCAACAGCAATGGGAGGTGCACGCTGGACCAAAATGGTTGGCACTGTGTCTGCCAGCCAGGATGGAGGGGAGCAGGTTGTGACGTAGCCATGGAAACTCTCTGCACTGACAGTAAGGACAATGAAGGAGGTAAGATATACCAACTGGATCTTTAACTGTGGGGAGAACATGTTGAGGAACAGAGATTTTACAGTCAGGTGATAAAATACTGCCGTGAGAACCACACGCACGTTTTACCAGCTTCTGTACCTGTACGAATACACTGCAGTATCCACTGCTTTTATATGGTATATCAGCAAAGCCTTACAAGCTGCATAGGACAGGTGAGATATGTACTTAGAAAAAGTTGGGCGTCACCTTAGTTTCCCTGCAGTGTTCTTTTATACTGGAATAAAACATAGTCTTAACTCGGTGAACTGTTGTGGAGGGGAAAAAAGAAAGGAGTTCATAGTTTCAGTGACCTCACAAGGAAATTTTCCCAAGAGAAAAGGCTGAACCAGGAGTTTACATTTTGACCTATGATACTATTGCCGGAAACAATTGGTTGCCCACCCCACAGAGAGTCTTTTTTTTGGCTTACTTTTCCGCAGTCTGTCATTCAGGAGGCAGGTAACAATCTGCAGGGAGATGCAGGCAGGGCTGCTGACTTAAGGAATCAATCTGCAATTATTGCTGTAGGTTAGCGAAGCTAGAGGGGCTGTGACTTTGGCATGACTCCAGAATCACATTAAAAAAAAAATCACAAAAACAAGATTAAATGTGGATGCAGTAAAATATTAGATCAGCATAATGCTTTTATTGTCTGTCTTTCTTCCCCTTCTCATCAGTTCATTTTGCTTAACACCTTCAGATTCAGAGCAGAGATAAAAACTCCATTAGGGCCTCTGGATGATGATAAAGTCATCTGTGACTTTGTCTTTCTGTTTTAGACTGCGTATGCCTTTGCAATTGCTGGTTGGCTCTTTGCTCTCATATCCTGACTGCAGCTGGGATCTTAGACATCACAAATCATAAATAACAGCAGCATTTACTTCCTAAAGAAAATAAATACCACTGTTAAAACTGTGCTCCTGTTTATTGATGTACACATCTTTTGAATTGTAATCCTTGTCTGTTACATATGACATATTTTGAGTCAGTTTTGCACATTTTGGGGCCTAAAGAGCCTGGTACAGATTCTGTGCAGAGATGTGCTGTTTGGGGAATTAAGTTCTTGTGGGCCAGGGAATTATGGAGATACGGAAGAAAGGGAAACCTGCAAACATGAAAAGAGACAAAGCAAGGAAGAGGAGAAATTATGTGGAAGCATAAACAACTTGGAGGAAAAAAAAAAGATCATGTAGGGAAAAAAATGGGAAAAAACATTGAAAGCTGAGTAATAGACTCAAACAGATTCGGTAATTGTTTAAGATCACAGAATGATGTGACATACCAAGGAAAGAGTCAAGAGGAGGTAATGGGGAAGGAGGAGAAAGAGGGGCAAGGTGAACAGGAATGCTGTAAATGAAACAAGGGAAAAGAAGCTGCTACTTCAGACTGAAAATAATAATAGATTTTTGTGAGGAAAGGGGGAAAAGGAATGAGGAATTGGAGCAGAATAATCTAAGAGGATGACTTAAAGTTCAAGAAAAAAGAACAATATTTGGGGGGGGGAAGCTAATGCTGATATCTTGTTGCTTTTTTTCTTGTTTTTTTCATTATTTCCTTTACAGATATCATTATGCAGCTATGCATGAGGAAGGGGTTGGCCAAACACTTGTTTTGCCATGGTTGGCCTGCCATGATAATGGTATTTGTTCATGGCATTTCTCTAATTTATATGCTTTGATACAGAGCATATTCACTTCAGTCTTTGACTGTGGCTGAGGAAAAGGGTTAAAATGTGACTATTAAATCAAATTAAAAATGGAAACATACCTAACAGAACTGGGAAAAGAAAGTTTTCTTTGAAACCTACCTGGAGACAGAGGTGTTTCTTCCCTTTGCAAAAGTACCTGGAATCAGCCCACTAATCTCCGGGCAAGCCATTAAAATTTCAGACAGCTACAGGGAATGGCATAGGGATTCTTCTGGTGTATTTGTTTATTGTGGGAGATTAGGTTATCTCAGCACTTATGCTGAATTTATAGCTTGACTGCGGGTAGTGTGATCTACATCTTACTAGGCTCAGTGGTTTTATAATTAAAGTTATCTCAGTTGTTACCTATTTATTATGCTGTGGTTAATGTTTATACTTTATCCTACGCTGGATGAAATACATTTCATATATAATACGAGTACAGTTCATTAATAAAAGTGTCTCGCTTTTTCTGGGACTGATTGTTCAAACTCTGTGAACATGAGCATCCCAGGGACCTCAGTGGGAATACTCTCCATAGGAAATCCTAATGGCATCAAGGCATAGATTATTTTCCCTTCTAGAAACTGTTGGTATATGACGGGATGGTTATTACTTATCTTCCTTTTAAACAGATTTCTGAGAGCCTTGCAAATCACTTCCTTTTTCTTTAAGGCTTGCTCTTTATTTTCCCCTGTGATTGATCTGGATTTTTCTTTACATTTTAGCAGCCCAAAAGGAAAGTGTGTGCAATAAGCAGATCTTAGGCTGAATTAAACTTCTAATGACTTCGTGAGGAGAGGGAAAGTCAAAGCTCTCTGTGGGTGGAGTAAGTCTAGCTTCTTGGGAAAAAAAAATGTGTCATTATTATACTTTAATGAAGTGGGTCATGCTCTGTTATTACTGTAGGAAGAATAAGCTGTTTACTCTTTAGTTTAGATGAGTCTTCATTGAACAGATTCCTTAGTTAAAGTTTGCTTTTTATTAACTCCTGTGCAATTATTAAGAGTAGTTACAGGCTTCCACAAGCAGGATTTAAGGGATCATTAATATTCTTTTTTTCCTGAAATGAAAATAAATACTGTAATAAAACAAAGCATACTTAGTACTACTGTATTTTTTTATTTCTTTCGTAGTTTAGGATAGCCTGTTCCTGCTAAACATTGTCAGAGTAGTACAAATTCAGCCTAAAGATTACCTAAACCAAGACCTCCTCTCTTATAGTGGATAATAGCAATTGCTTAACAAAACACTTTAATAGGGTAAATGTGAACTTATACTTTCTTTTGTATATTAATAGGCTGCTAATTAAGTAGGAAATTACTGCCAGAGAATATTTTGAATGTCAGAAGAGTTGCTAAGTTCAAAGATAACCCAAGCTAAGGAAATCTTAGAAAGTATCTACTTGAACTAGGAGTGATACAGTGGCATGCTCATGTACTCTGGTTTGTGCTTCAACACTTCCCATTATTCTTCAGCTTTTTGTTTGCATCTGTGGTTGCTGGTGAGTGCTAGGTTGATATATCCATAGGACTTATCCACAGTGACTCCAAGATTTCTTTCTGGAGTGGCAACTCATTTAGCGTTGCATATTTTAGATTTTTGGCTTCTTCACTCCAACAGGAAAGCTGAATTTGAGTACAAGTAGGTATGCTTATGCAATAGTAACATTGAACAAGGTCCTTGCTCGCAGTTTAGTAATAAAGCAAGGGCTACTTGTGCTTTTTTGGCCTTTCTGATGAGCTGCTCCTACAGGCAATCATTTTTGTGTCTGTGATTGAGTCCATTTTACAACAGTCCACAGCCTGTTGTAAAATAATAAAATTGTAAAATATGAGGGTAACTGAGGTTTGTTAAAACAGTTTCCTGTGCTTTCCAGTCTCTTGCCTTAGTTTGCCAGTCATCCAGACTGTCCTGGTGGGATGGCCAGAGTCATAGCTCCAAAACTATATTCTTCCTATGTAGGCCCTGAATTTCACTTCTTGGATATTTTTGTTACATAAATATATAATCAACTTATTTACCAAGAATGTGATTTATGTAGGTCCTTGGTTGCCATCTGCCCTTGACACTGGCAGAAGTTGTGCCCAGGACTTACTTTGTCCCCCTATTTTTCTTCCTTCCAGCAGTTTTACTCCGTTCAAAAGCAAACACTCCCACAGATATATCTTATCTTTTAGACATGCATCGTGGGAATCCTGTCTTTACTCCTCTCATTTAATCACAGAATCATAGAAAGACTTGGGTTGGAACAGACCTTATTGATCATCTAGTTCCAACCCCCCTTTTGCTATACCAGGTTACTCAAAGCACCATCCAACCTGGTCTTAAACACTTCCAGGGATGGCATGTCCACAGCTTCTCTGAGCAACCTGTTCCAGTGCCTCACCTCCCTCACAGTAAAGAATTTCTTTCTAATATCTAATCTAAACCTACCCTCTGTCAGTGTAAAGCCATTCCTCCTTGTCCCATCACTACCTCCCCATGTCAAAAGTCCCTCTCCAGCTCTTGGAAGCCTCCTTTAGGTACTGGAAGGCTGCTGTAAGGTCTCCTTGGAGCCTTCTCTTGTCCAGGCTGAACAACCCCAACTTGCTCAGTTTTCATTGGAGAGGTACTGCCACCCCATGATCATCTTCATGCCCCCCCGCTGGACTTGCTCCAGCAATTCCATGTCCTTCTTACTCTGAAGATCCCAGAGCTGGATGCAGTACTCCAGGTGGGGTCTCACAAGAGCAGAGTTTTGGTAGTTTTATTAATCTCCCCAAATGAGCAATGTTATTAACAGACCATGCTCCATTGCAATTTGGTGCATTTTGCAGCAAAGGTAAAAATTGAGATTTTTACAGCTAGACTTTAGCCTTTGAGGAAGAAAACAATAAAGTAGTCATTACGTCTTCTGTGTATAGACTTAAGTCTAGAACAAGAAAATACAAATAGCCTTCTGAGACTGATAATGACTGCCTAGCTGCCTGTAGGAGTTTCTATTTTCTTTATAATTTCACTGTCATATTTGAGTGATATAACTGACAAGCCAGTGTTGAGCTAAGTCTCATATTTTTCAGGCCAAACAAAATTCATCAATAATTTTGCAGAGCCATTTCAGAAGGGAAATTTTACTCAACTTAGCAGTACTAGATAGTTCTAGCCACATAAGTACAGAGAAAGAATGAAAAATGTTTTCTCAAGTTATAAGGAGCCAGATTCATAACCATCCGTCACTCGCCTGGGCAAGTTACTGATAAACTCCACAGGAAAATAACAAACAGCATATCCCTCTATCTTGGCTGGTGAAAATGAGATTCTTTCTCTGATTGATGTTAGTGGAGAGGCTTGTAAAAATGCATTTCCAACTGATTAGTTCAGAAGGTGTCAATCTCGTGCAGTTTTATGACCTGCAGACTATACTCCAGATGTACATTTCCTTTTTATAAACTAACAAAGATGAATGGAGAAATTTGAGCATTTCTTTGGCAACTGCACCAGATATTACCTGGGAGACCCTACAGATATATAAAACCTCAAAACTATGCATTTAACTGTCAGTACCCCCAGCTTTGACACTGATCCAGTCTTCTAGAGTTAAAACCAACAAGGGAGGTCAGTACTTTGGCTAGGAAAGGGTTTCATATTTTACAAGATTGAGACTAGAAAATCACAAGAGTCACAGACTATTCAAGGTTGGAAAGGCCTCTAGAAATCATCTAGTCCCACCCCCTGCTCAAAGCAGGATTAGCTAGAGTAGGTTGCTCAGGGATGTGCCCAGTTGGGTTTTGTAGGAGACTCTGCAACTTCCCTGGGCAGCCTGTTGCAATATCCAACCATTTTTACAGTAAAAAAAGTTTTTCTACTGTTCAGACCAAATTTCCTGTGTTTCAGCCTGTGTCCATTGTCTCTTTCCCTTTGCTGGGCACCACTGAAAGGTGGACTTTTTTACACCCTCCCATTAGTATCTGTACACACTGATGAGCTTTCTCTTCTCCAGCCTAAGCAGTCTCAATTCTCTCAGGCTTTCCACATAGGAGAGATGTGTCAAGCCCTTAACTGTCTACATGGCCCTTCACTGAGCTTTCTCTGGTATGTCTATGTCTCCTGTACCAGAAAGCCCAGCCTGCACACAGAGCTGTGTGTGCAGGTGTAACCTCCCCAGTGCTAAGTAGAGGTAAATGATCACCTCTCCTGACCTGCTGGCAACACTCCTGATGCAGCCCAGAATGTTGTTGATGCCTTCTTTGCTGCAAGGTCATGTTGCTGCCTCATATTAATTTCATGTCCACCAGGACTCCCAAGGTCTTCTCCACAAAGCTGTGTTCTGGAGCAGGGGGTTGTTCCTCCCCACGTGCAGGACTTTGCCTTTCTCTTTGCTGAACTGTGTGTGGTTCCTGTCAGCCCATTTCTCCAGCCTGAGTGTCTGTCTGAGTGGCAAGACGACCCTCTGGCATATCCTCATTGCAGGAAAAATGAATGTTCTTTCTTTTCTTATACAAAAGTTTAAACTTTGATATACTTAATGATGCCTTTTTCATCCCTTTTATTTTCCCTGAACTGATTTCAATGTCAGCTGAGTTAAATAAGAACTTCAGATGTGCAAAAGAACAGAAATCCCAGTCCTTTACTAGCTTGCCAATCCTCTAACTGATCCACATAGCACAGCAATACTAAGAAGAAAGCCTTTAGAAGATCTCTGTTTACTTACACTCTTTCAACATGTGATTGAACAAAAATGGATGATATTTTTCCCTTCAGAAAGAAGTTTTACTCTAAAGGTAGATTCTTTTGTGAGAGAAGCAGTCATGGCCTTCCTCCAAGTGCTCCATTGGTGTATTTTTCAGTTTAGTGCAGCAAGCAAGCTCCCTCTCTGATCTAAAGTGAATAATAAAATGTTTGAGCTATTTCAATCTTGCTGTTCTTTTGGGGAAACAATTATCAGCTCTGTGATACCATATTACATTCATCTAGAAATTTCCTGTAGCTGACATTTCCAGGCTCATTTTCCTTACAACTTTACTTACAGCAAATTAGTAGTTATCAATTTGATCTTGATTTTAATCTTTCACCAAATTAGATTTCCACTGATGTGACAGATCTAATGCTCCACATATGTGAATATTTCAGCACATAAACATAAAAGCACCCGTGTGTTTAAATCTTGTTTATACTGGCCAGCATTTCTTAACAGTTTATTCAGAATAAAATCTGAATGTTAAATACAGATTTTGTTCTCTCATACATTTTCATGTGAAAAACTTGTGGAAATTGCCTTTGCCACTAGCAACAAAATCTTTCTGCCAAGGTATAAAGGAATCCACCTTGATAAATGTTGTGAAATATTTAAAGCTACTTGCAGCATAGATATGCTAAAAAACTTGAGGGAAACAGCAGAGGGGAAGTTATTTACTTCTTTTCTCTAGCAAACCAAATAACCTCACATAAAAGCTAATTAGACCCACTTGAAATGTTTGATATTTGTAAGTTACCAGTGTATGCAGAGCCTGAGCATCTTCGTTTTCTGGTTTGTTCAAATTGTTTTTATAAAAGTGTTGAATAAATAGGTTTAATTTTTACATGATACTGAGTATATTCAGTTTGTATGGATTTCCATGGGAGTTTAAGAACCCAGTGGAAACAAACTCACTTTCTTTAATTGAAAGTGAATTCATTAAAATCTTAATTATGAGTATTCTTTCATACTACATAATTTTTTTAATCTCTCTGCTGGCTGACTCATTCTCATGCAGAGGGGCAGGAGGAAGAGTTTGTTCATTTATGTGACTTTCTGCCAACAGATGGGCTAGTTGACTGTATGGATCCTGACTGCTGTTTGCAGAGTTCTTGCCAAAACCAGCCTTATTGTCGTGGACTACCTGATCCCCAAGATATCATCAGCCAAAGCCAACAGTCTCCATCTCAGCAAGCTGCCAAAGCATTTTATGACCGCATCAGTTTTCTCATCGGAGCAGACAGCACTCATGTCATACCTGGGGAAAGTCCTTTTAATAAGAGGTGAGCATGACTCATCTTTTACTCATGAATACAAAAGAAATTGGAGAGTGTGTGAGATTCATGTGATAAGATCAACTATGACTGCGAATTTCATGGTATGGACTTCCAGCAAAGACTTTTGCTCTTAATATTTGAAATTGCTTGGGTTTTTCTCATTTCCTGCAAAATTCAAATTACCAGTGCCAGTAGGTTACAGAAGGTACTTGCCATGCTTAGTGTCTGTATTCTAACAGGGCACTTCATTAATGATTAAATAAATCTTTATTTAACCAGTTGATTTAGGCTAGCACAGTTGGAAATATATCAAAGCAATGAAAACACTTCAGAAGGAAAAGCAAAGCTGCACTTTTTAAACTGAGCTCACTAAATAATATAAATTATGAATTAATGTAATAGAACTGTTAAGTGCACGACAGTATAATTGCGTAAACTATTTGACTGGTGCTCTATGAAGCAGTAATGACCTGAAAATAAACCAGTAACAGGAAGCAGGTGTCTGGGATCTCACTGAGTGAAAGAAGATGATTTACACTAGAGCTACTGCGTTTGCAGTAATTTAACAGCATTAATGCGTCTGGGCACAGCAGTTGATTAAAAGTTGTTGCACCAATGTTCGTTATTGCTCTTTTAAATTTTGTACTTCATAGTCCCTGCAGTTTTGCAGATTGCTTTGATACTAATTGAAAAGTACGTTTTTCTTTAAAAGTCTGCCAGAGCTATGACTTACAGTGAGAACATGTAGAGTTTACAAGTTTTTAAAATTCTTCAGTGAATTTCTGGTCTTAGTAACTCAGTACAGACAAAATAAACCAAAGTAAAATCAACAATACTGAAACAAAATTATTATCTGTAGATTTTGAGGCATTTGTTTATACAATGTAAATTATGTAAACTTGTAAAAGGGTTAGAGTCTGAGGAATGTTTTTTTAATGATAGTTGATAAAATGGGGGGGGGAGTGGATGTGTGTGTGTTCACTCACTAGCTTTTATTCATTCAAAAGAGAATGAAAAAAACAAGCTTGTAATTTAATCCTGCATCTTTTTCACAGTCTTGCATCTGTCATAAGAGGCCAAGTATTAACTGCTGATGGAACACCACTCATTGGAGTCAATGTCTCCTTTCTGCACTATCCAGACTATGGATATACAATCACTCGCCAGGATGGAATGTAAGTTCCCTTTGAAGCACTTTTAAGTCACAAAGACAGCAAAGGCTTTACTGAAGAGCTGCTTGTAAAACTAAGATAATAATAAAATAATGGAAACAAAAGACATTAACAAAGTGATTGACTAAAGTTGTACTTTGTACATTCTTCAAATGTAAAACATGCTGATTATATACTGTAGAAGTAGAAGGGCTGGCTTAGTTTAAACGCAGGATCCCAAACTCTCAATTCTCTCTGTGCGGTATTATGTAATATAATTTAATTGATTTCTCCATTGTTTCCAGTAGAGTCGTTCTGCCTTCAGAGCAGTACAATGGAATGAAGAATCAATCCATAAAATAGAGTTTGTGGATGGCTTTGGGAATTGCTGACTAGCTAGCCCTCTTGGGTTTTTTTTCTAGGTTTGACTTGGTAGCGAATGGTGGTGCCTCTCTGACACTGGTGTTTGAGCGATCACCATTCCTGACACAGTATCACACAGTATGGATTCCCTGGAATGTGTTTTACGTCATGGATACCCTTGTCATGAAGAAGGAAGAGAATGACATTCCTAGTTGTGATCTAAGCGGATTTGTAAGGCCAAACCCCGTTATTGTGTCATCACCTTTATCCACCTTCTTTAGAATTTCTCCTGAAGATAGTCCCATCATCCCAGAGACACAGGTAAGGTGTGCTTCAAATAAATAGAATTTTATCACAGGCTAGTATTAAGCAACCGTAATGAAAACAGTGCAAACTACTGTTCAAAAATAATTCTGAATAAGTGCTAAGAGTTTGCAATGTGATTATTTTCAGAACAATTTATTTTTTCTATGGGACGATTTTTAAAATTTCATCTGAAAAAGAAAAGTAAGAAAGCTGGGTGTACATCAGTGTCTGGTTTTATATTTGTTTGCATCATTTAATTTACAGAATATCTTCATCAATGAGGCCCTGGCCCATAAAATCTGACTCTGGATTGCCCTCCTGTTAGAAGTGCACCTCAGAATTTGAAAACGAAAGGTGTTTTTCACTCTGTCTTAAAGACTCATATAGTTCGATTTTTCTGTTTGGTCCTAAACAGATTTTTAAAAACTAAAAGAACTCTGCAGCACTGAGGGCAAGCCAATGACCATGTGTTTTAATCTACTTCTTCAGAATTTGAAATACCAAAAGTAAGACTTCACATCAAAATCTTGATTTAAATGGAAAAAGCTGTGGCTGGAATGGCTTTTTTTAATTTTTCTAAGATAGATGTATTAGATTCATCCATTAGTCTCTTGGCTCTTTAAGCATTTCAGTTGCATTTCAGAAGTGATATGTGTCTCATCGTTGATTTTTGAACTTTTCCTAGTGAAAGAAACAGTCCTCCTGCCTCCCTCTTTCTCTTCCTTTCCTTTCTCTCTTTTTCTCTCCCCTACTTTCACTATGTCATAATTACATAGGGCACTCTTTTTCCCATTCACTAAGAAATGTCCTTGCCTCTTCAAGGGAAACACAGAAAATATATTCAAATGTTTTCATGCAGAGCTCTTAAGAAAAGAGCTAACTCATTAAGCAATTCGTGGTAGTACAGGTTTCAAGGAAAGATGTAAGGAAATTACAACTAGACACTCATACAAGTCTTTACTGTGTTAGAAAATTGTTGCTTTTATCCTCACTATCATTTCTGTCCCTTTGATACTTGCAAGTCAATTAAAAGAAAGTATTTGCAAAACAGAGTCCACTGAAAAACAGCTCTGATTTACTTGTTTTGGCAGCAGATGATAGATTCCATTCCTGAAATTATGGAAAATGGCTTAGATAGATGGGGTATAAATCAAGAAAAAGATAATAATACAAGACTGTCAGAAAATACAAATTTTTAAAAAACACTTGTAATGTTGAGGTAAACAAAGTTATTTCATGAGCAGTGGGACTAATGAAGTCTGAATTCCTACTACCTTGATGAAATTCCACCTATCTATCACATCCAATCCTTTCCACACTGCATTCAGACTTTTTTTTTTTTTCTCACAGGAGTCCCAACTTGACTGCTTCTTCCCTACCTGAACCTTTTCTTTTTGTAATAAACCTAAAGGAACTGAATTATCTTTAGAGATTTCTATTGTTATTTCAAATGTGGTTGAAATTGGTTTCCATGTTCAAAGTTAAGAGGTGGGAGGTCTGATAGGCAGGACTGTTGGGTCAAGTTGATTTCCCTAGGAAACCAGCTGGAAGGCAAGATCATGTTCTCAGTGGATTCTAGGCAGTTGGTGCCAATAGGTCATTTATGATAAGGTAAAATGGTACTCTTGTTACATATGCAAGAAATCCAGTTCCAGTATTAAGTAAAAAAACCTTTAAGTACTGTTTTCTTCTGTATTCTTTGCTTATAGCACACATAATTTCCTGCTTCAGCAAGTGGGAGCTGCACAGCCATGACTGGGACGTACCCCTTCCAGATCAGGGTCCCCTCAGAAATGCATAATGCTCAACAATATGTCTCCCAAAAAAGTCACTATTCTGAAAAAAGATAGGCAGAACCAGATCCCATTCAAAACTGTACGTTCAGCTCCAGAGGAACTCCCGTAGATCTTTTCATGAAAAAGAGTCAATGCCAGTTTAAAGTGTGAGAGACTGGATGAAGGCACAGAGAAAGAAATCATTGCCCATGTTCCTTCAGTCAGTATTAGTCACCTTGTTCATGTGATGTGACAGGATTCACTATCACATACTACAGGAGAAAATGAGTGCTGCTGTAATCATCCTTTGAAGTGTTTCATCATCTCTTGAACGTAATATTTCCAAGAGTGTACTTAGTGGCTTATGAATCTCAGATTGATCAGAGGGGGAATTAAAGTCTGTACCAAAGAAGCAGCAAGAAAGGAAACTGAAAAAAGAAGGCAAGTGGTAAAGGGGTGATCACAGACAGATGGTTATTCAAGAAGGATGATAATAACATGTTAACTAAATTTGGACTACTTAGGCATAACTTTATCTACTTTTAATTGCAAGTTACCATGCTTTGCCTAGACTTAACTAGCTGAGATTGATCAGTGTGGAACGAGACAGTAAACTGCATGCAGATGAGGGAGATCAGGTTAAGCTGGAAATGCTTCTACGTTTGATAATATTGTTACTCTCTTTTTCCAAATACAGTAAATGTCTGTTTGCCACATATCACCATGTAGTCTGACAGAAACCCACGAGTCACAATGAACACTTCTGAAACTGAATATTTGAGGGATTCCTTGTCCTAAACTTCTGTTATTCGCTGTTAGTGTGCCTTCTGCAAGTCCTGAGCAGCTTGATTCTGTCACCTCAAGTGTGTGGGAGAATGAAGACTGAATGTTTTCCTTCAAATTATATGTTCAAGTTTCCTTTCCTCAGACTCTCTCTCACTACTGGCAATACTATACAGCAGAAGTTGACAAAAATTATTTACCTAGAGGAATTCAGGATAAAGTATGGGCCTTGATGACTTAATAACAATGATTATTGCTAATTTAAGGTTGGCCAAATTTTCAGCAAATAAATTATTCCACTTTAACATTTAAACCGGCAGTATAATAGGATATCTAGCTATCCCAGCATTCTCTGGATGCTGCATCCTAGTTTCACTTAGCTAATATCTCCACAACTTCAAGTTTGTACTGAGAAAAAAATGGAGATTACTTTTACAGCCAAATATCTTCATTCATGTGTCCTTCTTTTCCCGCACAATTTCTGGTTTTCTTCTCTTTTGCTTTCTGAAGCTTCATATACACCTCCTTTTTCTGTTATGGACACGTTTTTAGGTTTCTACATGTGTATGACTTTTCCTGTTTCTCTTCTCTGTGGTACCTCAACCATGTTTTAAATCTAGAAAATACAAGTATTTTTCCCCTTTTTATTTCTCCTTGCTTTATAAGTTAACTTAAGAGCCTCAATTCTAGGGGAGTGCTTTTTTTAAAAAGGAAAAAAAAACATTTTTGTATCTTGGAATGAGCAATTTCAGCTTCTACTTTAAGTATAACTTTGGTACTCTTTAATCTCAACCTTTATGTAATAGCAATGGTTGCCAATATCTAGCTGTATCTAAAAATGCTATCTTTACCCCTCTCAAACCAAGATGATGTTCCATTTCAATGCAGCACCTTAGCTGTTACTTCTCAGCAAACAACCTTTTACTGACACTAGGACTAAAATTTATACTCATTTCTGAAATTTGTCCTCAAATCTCTGTTGAAGTTACTCAATTTGCCAAAAAAATCACAGCAATACAGCAGCCATTTTCCCCCCTAACTTCATTACTTATTCAAAGTTCTTAATACCATCTGAGCATGTCGCCTGAATCATACTATATTTTGGGGCAGGAAAGCATTCCAGAGCCTGGACAGCTTTAGTCCTGCTGGCCACGAGAGACGACGAGTCCTGCACAGTTTATGTGACTCAGACACGAGCATGAACTCTCAGGACAACAAACTGTCTTTGTGAAAATTGAGGTGACCCTTATCCAGTCCCCTAGGTTAGATATTTCATAGCTGTCCTTCTGAGAAGCTTGATCATCCATAAGTAAAATGTCAACCATTAGAATTTGGTGGTTGGCCTATAATTCAGTCCCCTTAGGGTATCAGCCTTTCTGAAAATAGTTTGATACTCTATCTGGAAAAGGTAAAGTACAGACAGCTCGGTTGTGTTGGCAATTCCTGATGTGACTTTTATCCCAGTGACTTTCTTGATTGCTTTACAATTGATGTGTTGTCATGGCTCCCATAGGATGCTCTCTGCTGTGCCTGATGATTTAACTTTTCGGATGAACATTAAACTGTTTAATTCTCTTTGTAATGCTTGATTCTGGGAGAGAGATTGAGTTGCATAACCCTACCTCTACATTTCTAAAGTTCTCAAGAAAATAAGCTACTACAGGGGATATTTTATGGAAAGAAGAAAGTTATGAGTCAGATTTCCAGCAGGTATTTGAGACTTCTGCAGAAACTAATAATAGGGGTTTGGGTTTTGTTTTAAACCTCGCTGAGAACTGCATGAGTGTCCTAGTTTCTAATTTGATAGTAATCCAAATACACAGTGGAATGTCTTGAAAATTGAAACTTCAAGGTGTCCTCTTTATTGCCTGTTATCTCAACCAAGAGTACTGGAAGACCACCTATGTGTTTAACACTGCTCTTCCAGAGTTCCAGTTGTAAAAGAAGCAATGGTCGTAACAGGAGACCAGTGAAGTCCATTAAATTGTGCCCTATTACAAGCATATTATTTCTTTTTCTACTCTTGCTTACAGAGACCTCCATCTGTTAGACTGGTTTTAATGTGCAGTATATGAGACTCCTGCTGATGTCTTGAGGAGGAATTTATCTTTTGTTCCTGGGTGGTTTGTGCTTTTCCCTCAAAGTCTCAGAAAAGGAACGTCTTCATAATCACTTATCTCTCTAGAGAGAGGTGTTTTTGTTCATGTAGAAAAGATTCGCATGTTCTCTGGCTTAGATACTGTCTATATATGAGGCTGAGGGAAAGCAGACTACATTTTCAAATAGAAATGAGGCCACTCACATCTTTTAAGGTGATGATGCTGCTTGTCATTTCTTCTCAGTGATGGCAGGCTCTTGGTGAGTAACAAAGAAATATTAAAAGAATGAGAATTAAGAATTTATAAATCTGAATTTGATTTGTCTTGTATCTTCCAGTTCCTCATTTATTTCCTACAGCTCTATTATAATCTCACTGGAGAACAACAGTTTTATGTCTACATATATCAGATGTAAATAATTATAATGTCAGACAATAAGTCAAAATACTATTTCTGATTTTTTGATACTGTTATTGGGAGGGAGGCAGATATAATTAATACTGTATAAATCTTTCTTTAGATCCCAAAAAAGTGCTTATTTAGAGGATGGTGTAGCACCTGCTGCCCTCCTCAAAAGCATAAACCACATTACTTGACCCTATTCAAGACAGACAGTCAATTGTTTAGAAGCAGCATCCAAGCATAGAGCTAACAGCACTTGTTTAGCAGCCAAGTTTTGATCCCACTGAAGTTTTAAGCCTAGTATTTGTGACAGTGCTTCCTAATGTCTGCTTTCTGTTAGTATTAATTAGTGTTTGGTCTTCAGACTTTAGGACCAGGACACAGAAGAGTAAA
Organism: Manacus vitellinus; assembly: GCF_001715985.3. Classification (NCBI taxonomy): domain Eukaryota; kingdom Metazoa; phylum Chordata; class Aves; order Passeriformes; family Pipridae; genus Manacus; species Manacus vitellinus. The sequence continues at coordinate 27,864,717 of NW_021938789.1, read as the reverse complement.
ATAAAGCTTTCCAAATACACTACCCTGAGAATGTTCCTGTAAAACCATCGAGGTTCTGAGCTTGTGCTTCAAGCATCCTTTCCCTCTCTTTCCACTAAAGAAACATTACCTTTATAAATGTGCCTAGATACATTTTTCCTCTCTTTTTTTTTGTTTGTTTATTTGTTTGTTTTGTTTGGGGATATTTTGTTGTTGTTGTTTGTTTTGGGGTTTTTTTTTGTTTTGTTTGTCGGGTTTTTTGTTTTTAATTAAACCAGGACACTTGGTAGCTGTTTATCCAAAGTGCTGGCTGCAGTGCTTCTGTTCTGACTGAGGTATAGGACAGTATGGGCTCTCATTACATTACGTAGAAATATTTCATGTCTATCCATCACCCACAAAAGCTCCTCAGCTCAGATGAAAAGACAAGCTAGAGGAGGGGAGGAACCTTTTAAAAATGAAATTGAATTATTGTGCCTCTCTGAAAAGTGAAAGTGATAAGCTGATACCTGAGTAGTGAATATTGATCAGGAAATGTGGAAAAAATTTTCCCTGAGGCACCCTACTTATCTGTCTTCAAAATAAATGGAAGAATGCTCTAGTTCAAAGTATTTGCAATCCAGTGGTAATGGAAATAATAAAATACCTAAAAGTTCTTCCTGCTCCTACAGAAGCAATTAGGCATCTCAACTCAAATGTGAAGCCTTTATTACATATCCACAGTTGGGACATGGATGGCAGCCTAAGAAGGGGCAATTTTTGCTTAGATTAAAGATGCTTTTTTGCTTTTGGAAAAAACAGTTGGGATGTTTTCCCTTTCCTCCATGCTTCCTTTCCTCCCATAAAAATAAAGGAGATGTCTTTGAAACCCTTCAGCAGAAATTATCAACTAAGCAACTTCAGTATAATGAAGAATTTAGACTTGACTTTTTAGAAAAAAAGGTGAAAGGTTGTAATTTCTTACATTCTTAAGTGAAGACCAGATATAGATGATACTTCCTAATGGATTGTCATGTAACATTATGTCAGACATCCTTTTATGATAGCTGCATTGTTCTGTTTAATTTTCAGATCTTTCAAATACTGTATTTTTCTCTTAACAATGCATAGGTACTTCACGAAGAAACGACAATACCAGGAACCGACTTGAAGTTGTCATACTTGAGCTCCAGAGCTGCAGGATATAAATCTGTACTGAAGATTACTATGACCCAGTCTGTTATACCATTTAATTTAATGAAGGTTCATCTTATGGTGGCAGTGGTGGGAAGACTGTTCCAAAAATGGTTCCCTGCATCCCCAAATCTAGCATACACTTTCATATGGGATAAAACTGATGCATACAATCAGAGAGTCTATGGATTATCTGAAGCTGTTGGTATGTGTTACAGAGGGTTTTTTTGATTCTTAGTGTTGTCTTGAAGATAGGGAAGCAGATCTCAAATGCTTGTATCCATCAAGTAGAAAATGCTTAGCAGAATAAGATGAGAAATAACAATGGATATTAAAACATATTAAAAAATACTAATCTAAACATTGCATTATAAGAAAAAAATTCCTTTTAAATGGAAAAAGAAACCACTATCTTTTTTCACTTTAATTCTTCCCCATGAAGTAGCCCTCAGCCTAATAATACAGTATGATATTTAGTCTGCATACTCCATGTACTTGAAAGCACAATAATAACAATCTGACTTACATCACAAAAGGGCTTTCCTCTGTATCTGTCCTAATCCACTTACTCTTAATAACTAAAAATATTTTAATAACCCAGGATTTGTTTAATACTTTCAACACATGTAAGGAAGTCATAGGGACTTTCAGGTAGCCTAGGAGAGCAAAAGAACATATGTAGATTAAGGAAATCACATTCTTTAAACTCTTCTTCAGAACAAGATCCTATACTTAATGAGGAAATGTACTCTTATTTCAGTGTCTGTAGGTTACGAGTATGAGTCTTGCTTGGATCTAACTCTCTGGGAAAAGCGGACTGCCATTTTGCAGGGTTATGAACTGGATGCCTCCAATATGGGTGGCTGGACATTGGATAAACATCATGTATTGGATGTTCAGAATGGTAAGGAGTTCGTTTTCTTCTTGCTCATTTTACTACTCCACTGCCCTGCACTTCAGGTCTCTCCTTCAAACTTTTTGACTATTTACTCTGTTATTTTAAAAAAAGAAAATTATAGAACATTTTGCATATGGTAAATGCTTTGAGCTTCCCTGGCTCCCCAGGGAAGTGATCACATTGCCACGCCTTGCCACAGTTCAGGAAGCATTTGGACAATGCTATCAGGCACGTACTGTGACTCCTGGGTTTTTCAAGTGCAGGACCAGGGGTCGGACTCAATAATCCTGTGGGTCCCTTCCAGCTGAGGATATTCTGTGATTCTGTGATTTACAGTGAATGTCATGCTTCTTCATCCTATAAATACATATGCATAAATAAGTTCATCAGATACTATCAGCCTTTGTTGGATATACTGTTTTGGGTTGACCCTGGCTGGATGCCAGGTGCTCACCAAAGCCACACTGTCGCTCACCTTCCCAGCTGGACAGGGGAGGGAAAACAAACCAAAAGACTTGAGGATCAAAATGAGATCAGGGAGAGATCACTCATGGGTTACCGTCACGGATTAAAAAAGACTCAACTTGGGGAAATTAGTTTAATTTATTATCAATCAAATCACAGTAGGATAATGAGAAAGAAAACCAAATCTTAAAAAAAACTTCTCCACCTCCTCTCTGCCAGCAGTGCAAGGACACAGAGGATGTGTATCGCTTCTGACTGGTAGAGAAATAAGGTAACCAAATCAAGGGAAAAGGTGTCATAGTACATAATTTTAAATTAAAAGCAAAACAAAACAAAAACAATAACCCCTATGCAAACTACTGTAAAGTAATGCATCTAAAAATATAAAGAGCTATAATTATAAATATATATATAAGATTGCTTCTGTTCACAAGGTAAATTGATGGTGGCTTTAAATTATGTTTAAGAGTACGTTTGACAAGTAATGACTTTTCAAAGTAGCATGTGTCTAATTGAATAAACGAAGTGGAGAGTTGTAATGACAAGGTGGATGAGCTGCATAAATTTATTCAGAAGAGAGTGCAGACAGTGTTTGTGTGAGCATCCCATACTACTGCAGTAAATAGTCTAATGTACATCTTTTATTCTGTGATAATAGAGGAGAAATGTGAAGGACCAATTTTTCAAGGTAATGACAGAATAAATCAGATGCAATAGTGCACTGTGCTGACTTGTAGAATTCCTATGATGAAAATTGTAGAACTCAGCTATTTCAGGGAAAATTATAGTACCATGATTGTCATAAATGATGTAATCATAGGAAAGGGGATTTTGTATACTGTTAATGCATTCAGGCTTTACCTATTCATGAAAAATATGTTCTCCCTCTTTTGATTTAGATTACTTGTTTAGATTACTTGCCATTAGGTTTCCATAAACCGTTTTCATTTTTTCCAATTTTATCATGTATATTTGTTTTACATTTATAATCTCTTGCATTTTATGATATTAAAAGCAGTGAAAATACCTCAGACATTCAAAGAAGAAAGCAAAGTTGTTTTTTCTCATACCTTTCAGTATAAAGAGTACACTTTGGGAATGACGAGAGAAAAAGAAATGCATCCTAAATTTCTTATAAACATCTCAAAAGATAACTGTATCCCTCAGCCCCAAACTGCCTTGAAACTCTGGGCATGCAATCAATAAAACACAGATCACTGTAAAGTACAAAGTGACACGTGGTTTACATGGATTGTACCACGGAAAGACATATTGTGACTTATGAGTATAACCATAATAGCTGACCATTTGTAGAGGACACCTTAATGGATTCATTATGAGATTCAACAGTGTGGTCCTGGCAACATTTTAACACACTTTTTTTTTTCCCTAAGACTGAGGATTTAACATAAAGCATCCATTTTTCCTCTCAGATTTCCTGTGTAGGCTATAATGGAAGAAAAATACTGCTGGCACATTGCTTTGTCTTCACAAAATTATTGTTTCTTTCATGCCTCAAAGCAGAATTAAGTTTTAGAAGTAGGTTGGTCTGGCAGCACATTTTTTTTGTTGTTTTGACATTTTTAATAACTGCCTATAACTGCAGACATGGTATTGAGGCAGACTTTGTTGCCAGAGGAACATTTTCTTTGTGAGCTGAGTAAAGCATCTTTATAATGCAAAATTGAAGCAATCTACTACTTTTTGAAGTGGCTCTTTAATTAATATTTACAATTTGCAGCGGTAATCCACTTTAGATTACATTCGACATTATATTCATAATTAGATATACTAGGACTTCAGGAATACAATTTGCAAATATATTTTTTCTCTTTTTCTATAACAAATGCACAGAATGTCAGTCATTTCTGGGCAATTTCAAAACTGTAAAGATGTAGGAACATGGACCTTGCTTTCATCAATACACCTTATATTTCCTTTAACATGACAGTTTTTATTCTGAATTAAAGCTATTAAAATTATTAACATTTAAAAATAAGAAGGAAGGAAAACATTTTTGTGTTATAAGTGCTAGAATATTTAGTATTTCTACTACATCTTGTGGACAAGGTAATTTAATATTTGCATGTCTGTGACTTAAATATAACTATAAATGTTTTAACAAAGTTTTATTACTTGTAGTGAGAAAAATATGGTGGTGAAACAAAATTCATTAAAGTTATTCTAATCAGCTAAAAGAATATTTAGAATACATGTGCATCATTTTGTGTACATACATTCAGAGTTTTTAAAAACTGGTTTTTTGGGTTTTTTTAATGTCATCTGCCAGGAATCCTCTACAAAGGAAATGGTGAAAATCAATTTATATCTCAGCAACCTCCAGTTGTTAGTAGCATTATGGGCAATGGGAGACGACGCAGCATCTCCTGTCCGAGTTGTAATGGTCAAGCTGATGGTAATAAGCTACTGGCTCCCGTTGCCTTAGCTAGCGGGATAGATGGCAGTCTGTATGTGGGGGATTTCAACTACGTTCGTCGGATATTCCCGTCTGGAAATGTAACTAGTGTTTTGGAGCTAAGGTATGTTTTTTTCTCATGTTGGACTTTTGGAGTTGTGAATTACTGTGGCAAATTAAAGTATTAATTGATTTCTAAAACGGTGTAAGTTTGAGTTTCCAGATGCTTTTGGGAACAAAAAAAAAATTGAGTCAAAATATTTTAAAACGTTTGAAAAAGTATTTAAAACTGAAGTGAAAACATGTTATCCTCATAAAATATTTTAACTGTGCTTATCTAAATGTGAGAACTCAATCTACCCAGAGTCATAATTCTGTGGATTTTAAGGGTTAACCTACGCAATCAATGTAAGTGGACAAGAGATGATCATTCACCACTTCACTAATGATAGATGTAAATGTTGTCTTCTTCTCATCTTTTAACATCCTTTCTGAATGTTTGTCTAATAATGTTTTTCTGTTCTTTTTTACTTGCTCCCACCAAGAAATAAAGATTTTAGACATAGGTAAGCATTCCTTAAAGAAGATTTATATTTTTCTAACTGTTCTTCTTTCTTTTTAACAAATGAATGCTTATAATGGAGAAGTCATTTCTGAGATGTATTACTAGAAAAGAGGAGTATTTTTCAAAAATAATGAGTTCATATGTTTTAGTTATGTCAGCTGTCAGGCGGTATCGTCCTTTCGGATACAAGTTCCTCTTTTCTCATCACTCTCTGTCCGCAGTCAGCCTTCTTTTTATGCTTGTGTATGCCCTCCTTTGCTGTTCCCTCATTTCTGCTCGCTCCTTGCTGGCAGCACTTTTGCTGATCCTATAAAAACTCACTCATTAATCAGATACCCCAAATACGATGAGAATGGCATATAAGTAATAAAATTATAAAAGTATCAAGGGAGTTCATTTCATTAGCCTTTTGATGTTGAGTCTTTTCAGGCTCACATTTAAGAGATTTGTTTCTTTAAAGATGAACTTCTTTTAATAGTGGAAGTTGAAATAATAATAACAGAAGTCCAGGAGTTTTTAAAATATACCAAGACTCACAGGACTGGTCATAATAATCAGAGGATTGTAATACAACATCCTGGCATTGTTACAATAATGGCAAGAACAGAAGAAGGTGGATGCTTAGAATTGCTTTGCCACAACAGTTGGTGCTGATAAGTATAAAAAAACAAGAGTCATGCTAAAATCTTGTTGGAGACATGAAACCCTGCAAACCTTAACAGAACTGCTAAGTATACACCCTAGCAGGCCCACTGGTCTCTTTCTCTTCTTTTTGCTGCCAGTCATTTTCCTTCCTTGTTTTTAAACAAATCCCACTGAGTCATATCTCTCTTGTCCTCATTTTTTAAATTCACTTTTCTTTGGACATACTTCTTTGTGAGGAAGGGTTTCATGTTTTAAGAAGCATGTTTCAAATGTGTTAGGCAATAAAATTCCATGACTAAATAAGGTGTTCGCATTGGTGCTAATGATCAGAATTGGAAGCTTATACAAAGTCTAGTTGGTTTTATGGGATTTTTTTCCATGTGTGACTCAGAGGCAGTCTCTTCTGTTTGGTGGGTTTAGGTTTTCAGTATTACATTTAGTTTGTATTTCTTCCATTACTCCTAAAAGAATTATATCCCTTGTGGTGTCACAAAGTTGTAATTGCAACTGGATAAGACACTGTCTTGACAAATGTATGGAATGTGGAATAATACTTGGAATGTGGAATGTACAAATAGGATTAAAGAGCAGATGCGTATTGAGGTTTGTTTTGCTGTGATTTAGTAGCACCACTGTCTCCTGCCTCTGGCAGAACTATGGTCACGGGCTCAACTGCGGCATTTCAGAAACTGGATCCCTGTGTGTAAGAAAAGTTGGTGGGGAAGAATATTGAAGCTTTTTTGCTTTATTCATGTCTACACATGCAGAAGCTCGGGGTAGCAAAATTGCAATCATACCACAGAAATTAGTGTAACAGCATGTGCCCATATAGTGGCAGTGAAGTGGGGGTTCCTCCCGAGGCAGAAGGAGACGGAGAGGACTGTGGAGAACTGGCTCTGCAGGAGCCATTTTGGAGCCAGTAGGCAGGAGATGTGGAGCCCACTGTGCAGCCTTCCAGTTGCAAGGTTGGCAGCTTGTTGGCAGCTTTTTATTCTATTAATTTAGCTGTTTCTCATTTAAGATGGGTAAACTTTTAGGATCCACCAAATGCTATTGCCATGGGCTCCCTGGCTAAGAACAGACTGGAAGACCAAATATCTTCTTTTGTCTGCATGCATTTGTACAGAGTCCTGTGAAATGCTGTAGAGGGAAACACATCTGTATGGCCTGTAAGAGAAGGGAGCAAAGGTCCAGTTTCACTGGCAAACCCTTAAGGACTACTAAGGAGATTCCAGCTTAAACTGCAGTTTGGAAAACAGCCCTCAACAGATCACTTTGCAATGTATAATTGCTAGGTATTAGAACTAAGAAAATGCGTTCCTCAAGTAACTGAACAAGTCTAAATTCTAGTTCAGGTCTCTTATCTATTCAAGCATTCAGCTTTCCTTTCTGTAAACACAGTGCTTTAGCACAGAATGTGATGTGTCTCCCACCTCAAGTAGCCTGTACTCTAAATTAGAGAGAGAATGCAGATCCAATTTATCCTCTCGTGTACTAGTGACCTCACATCTTTTCAATCTCAAAGCTGAACTGATGTCTTTATACACACTGCTGCCTGTGGGTGATTAATGCTGATAGGCATTCATGGAAGAAGGAATGTTTAGAAGGACTTTGAAGATAGGGAGGTCATTTGTAGGCTATGGCGCTATCCCAAGTCTGTAGAGAGCCAGAAAAAAAAGTTTAGCAAAACATAAAAACAGCTTGGAGGGTATATGGTTTAGAGGGCACACAGTGAAGGCAAGAGAGAGGGGGACTGAAGCAGGAAGAGTATTTTTAAAAAAATCTGTGCATAGAGAGTAGTGCAGGTGATCTGCCTAGATTGGCCTAAGCAAGATAAAAGCAAAGGGAAATAGATCATTACATAGCTCTGTGCACACTTTAAATTCAAAGCACTTAGTATTATTTGGCATAGACAGAACAAGTTAATTTTTAGTCATTTGTCTTTACAGGAGCCTGTGTTGGTATATATAACTGCATGTTTTGCAGAGCTACTGACGGCAATTAGGCAATAATGAATGAGTCAAGGAGTCACTGACTGTGGATTTTATTTCTTTGCATTTGTTGTTGTTGGTAGAAGGCAGAAGCTTAATACCATTTCAGGGTACAATGAAATAGTATAAACCCTGCAGCTTTCCAGCTGCTGTCTGCTTATCCCTCTACTGATTTTGAGATCTGCATAGTGCACATGGATGTTTTCTGGCTCGAAAGCAAATATAGTTTTCACTGGACAGTTACTCAGTTCCTCAAATTGTGTCTTGCTCCCATGACTTACTGGGGTTTTCTATCAGCTAAAACTGCCTCAGCTGTTCAACCTTCACCTGAAAAGAAATGCCGAAGAAATGCCTGTTGTATTAGCTCAGAAAGGAGCCACTAGACATCTACGTATGGCAAGTTGGAGAGTATATATTGATTCAATAGTAATATCTCATGCACTCCCAAACTTGGGGAGATTTTTTAGTACCATGACAAAATACATTTAATTTATCATGTGTATTTTTTTTATTTGATGAGGATACACTCATCAAATAAAACTCACCCCCAATGTTTTTTTAATGGAATTAATTTGAACATAGAAATATTTTCATATTTATAAAGAAAAGAGCTTTAAAAATTCTTTTTAGAAAGAAATAATTGTGTTAGGCATAAATTACTTAATTTTTGATTTGATGACTCCTTATTCCAGTGGTTAAAAAATATGATTGAGGCAATGTTAGATGCGTTGAAGAGAGGTACTTCAATTTAGATTTCAGTAGTATAAGAAAGGACTTTATTTTAAATTACAATGAAATACAATTTAATTGCACATTTCACATTTTGCAATGTGTTTATATTTGAAGTGTCTGCAAAGTTTCTTAAAGACCAAAGTAATGATGTAAATGGGTATAATTTAATTTGCAGTCTATGGAGGTATAAATAATTCGTACACTACGTAGTCATCATATTAAATGATCGCTGCATAAAATTAAGGTTTTGAAAATACCTTCCAACTGTTTGGCAAACCGACAGTAATAGATTTCTAACAGACAGAAATTTAAAGTAAGCCTACATTTGATTGTTTTCAGACATGCCGTACAACACTCAGTGCTGTTGCAGAGCTTTTTAAGAGGTGCTAATCACTGTGTATTTGATTTCATTAGTCTGTTTCACGTGATTTCTTCGTTCTGAACCAACATGTTAAAAGTCTTAAAACCAAATAAAATCCTATTTATGCAACACTTTTTTTTTCCTATGTTTCTGTAATTGGATAGCTGTAAAAATCTGTCCCTGCCAAAAGACATAATTTGTTCACAAGTTGTTCCCATTGGTCTCTTGTTGCTTTTTCCAAGTGGTAGTACATAAAAATGTGTTACATTAGCACAGTTACGCATTTACAAAATGCGAAGTATAGCATTCTGCAAACAGATGTTTGGCTATCACCAAACTGGTAGATCTGTATAAGCAGCACTTTTGCAAACATCAGAAGTGACTGTTCTGACACTTTGCTTCAATCCATGAGGGGAGCATCTGAAATTACCTCCTGTATTTACATGACCTTATTTCAGCTCTTTATACCATAAATTAGGTCAGGAATCCCAACTGCAGTGGGTTAAGTTTCTACATCATAATATATCAACACAAAAGGTAATCTCCTGGGCTGTTTTTTTCACCAGCAGGGGAGTAAAGACAGTAATTCTCAATTATGTGGCACCAGTGGAGAGGCAAAGTGTAAGTTTCTGGGAAAATGGTTAGCAATATATATTTTCACTGTAATAAAGATTGTGTTGGCATAGTTAGCGGTTTTGTGCCAATGTGGAGGTTATTTGAAATATGACTCTGAGTTAGGAAGAATGGAAAAGCTCTGCTCAGTGCTCTGGTGGAAGAGATGACTTTTCCTAATGTGTTAAATCATGCATATCACATACTTGAAAGCAGTGGATTAAACAAATACTTATGAATGATGTCTTATCTCTTGCCTGTGAACTCATCATTCAAACTACTTTTTCTGTTTATGAATTACCTAAACCCAGCAGCCTTATATTTTTATTATAATTTACTATAATAAAACAGGTAGGATAATAGCAACAAAGTGTAAGCGAGGGCTGGGGTCCTGCTGCAAAATTTGGAACTGGTTCAAGGTTCCCAGAACTTCTGGAAGGTTTTAAACCACAGTATTTTGATTTGGCCTATTACAGAAACACACATCATCTGTAATATACAGAACATTGAACTGGCCTGTGAGCATCACGGACAAAATGGATCTTTTGTCCCCAAAGCATTAGTCTGGATTGGGCTGCCTGTGACACAGGCGAGAAATATGAAGTGAAAAAGGTCTTGTGGCCATGACCTGTGCCACCTATGCATAGAGCATCACCATTGACTTTAACTTTTTATGTATTGCTGCACACTGCATATGAACTGAACACTTTTCTTCTTGATCCAATGTTAGGTGCAATTAATTACAGCATATGCAATGTGTAATTCCATTTTACAGCAACAACCCAGCTCACAGATACTACCTTGCAACTGACCCCGTGACAGGAGATTTGTACGTGTCTGACACAAACACACGCAGGATTTATCGGCCGAAGTCGCTCACGGGCGCGAAAGACCTGACCAAAAATGCTGAGGTGATAGGAGGAACAGGGGAGCAGTGCCTGCCTTTCGATGAGGCAAGATGTGGTGATGGAGGCAAGGCGGTGGAGGCAACTCTCATGAGCCCTAAAGGTAAAAAGAGTTCTCCCTTTGTAACTTTCAAAATAATGCAAAAGCTCAGAACTGAGGGCATGAGCGTGTTTAATTACTGAACCCAGTAGTTGGCTCAAAAATTGGGGTTTTGAGTAATTTTTTCCAGCTGGAAAGACTACTGAGGAAGAAAGTTATGGGGACTGATTTTTTTGAAATCAATTAGGTTTGATTTTTTGGGAAATATTTGGCTTGAGTGGTTATTGCGCATTTTTAAATGCTCATTTAGATTATGTGCTTGGCAGGCAGTGATGAAGATGTAAAATCCACCTTGCTTTTGGTCCCACTTACCCCATGTTTTAGGTTAACTTAAGAGCTAGTCCCTTCTCAACACACAACAGCAAATGAACAGCAAATGCAATCAACAGTAGTAGATTTCATACTGAACATTGGTTAACAAGCTGTTTTACTACCTACTGCCTGAGACCAGATTTTCTGCCTGCAATTTCCATTAGATACATACTACCTATATCCTTAGTTATGGACAATATATTCACTGCTAGTACAGCAAAAAAACACTAATTTTTTTTTTGCTTCACTAAAGGAATAGCAATAGACAAGAATGGGTTAATCTACTTTGTTGATGGGACTATGATCAGAAAAGTGGATCAGAATGGAATAATATCAACTTTGCTTGGCTCCAACGACCTGACCTCAGCACGACCTCTAACCTGTGATACCAGCATGCATATCAGCCAGGTACTTTTCAGTTGCTGCTAATTTGAAAAGCTGAGCCGGGGATAGAAATTGAAATGCAGCTTTGTTGCCCCTTAAAATAAAACTGGGTGGAGTGTGTAATGGATATTTCACAGCAGATTTGGGGGAGAAAGCAACCTGTTCCAAGGGCACGAATTGCAGTGTGTTTTCTTAGCTATAAACGCTGCTGTATTCAATTTTTCTGCCCATAAAGCTCAGTTCAGTTTAGAACAGCAAAACTATCAGCAGGAAACATTAAGCCTGGTAGTAAATACTGGGAGAATGGCATATCTGTTAGAACTACCTTGGCATGGTGATGTTTTCTGAATTGCTAACATCCTTAGCCTACTAGAGTGAATGAGAGGATTTACACAACCCCCCCATATTTTTCTGTTTTTCTCAAGAACTTGTGTAGGCAAGAAGGGACATCACTAGTGGTATGTTCAAAAAATGGAGTACAGTGTTTTGTAATCTGGAAAGTAGTAAGTCATTGTTGCTACAACAAGAATGAAAGATGAGTACTGTTGTTAAGTATGTGTTCAGATGTTGGTATCTGTCTCAATAGTTACTTATGATATAGAAAAGTATAGCATTTATTGGAGGGGAAATTCAACCTGTATTATAGTTCCAGTGCAGCTGGCTGTTTTCAATAAAATGGATGCCTTGCCTCCCTGAAAAGCTTCAGTTTGCTGCCTGTATTCATGTGAGTTCTTTTGTCATGATTGCTTACAGCAGATGGAAAATATCCTTACAGCTCTCTCCAAAACTGAAGGTGAATTAATTCATTTAATCTGCACTGGTTAACTTTTTAATAAAGCACTTCTATTTGTTTAGGTACGTCTGGAATGGCCTACAGATTTAGCTATCAACCCAATGGATAACTCCATTTACGTGTTGGATAACAACGTAGTTTTGCAGATCACCGAAAACCGTCAGGTTCGCATTGCTGCAGGGAGGCCGATGCACTGCCAGGTTCCTGGGGTGGAGTATGCGGTGGGAAAACACGCTGTCCAGACCACGCTGGAGTCAGCAACTGCCATTGCCGTGTCCTACAGCGGGGTACTCTACATTACAGAGACTGATGAAAAAAAGATTAATAGGATAAGACAGGTCACAACTGATGGAGAGATCTCATTAGTTGCTGGAATACCCTCAGAGTGTGATTGCAAAAATGATGTCAACTGTGACTGTTACCAAAATGGAGATGGCTATGCTAAAGATGCCAAACTTAACGCTCCTTCCTCCTTGGCTGTGTCTCCAGATGGCACCCTGTATATTGCCGATCTGGGAAATATTAGGATACGGGCTGTGTCAAAGAACAAACCCTTAATGAATTCAATGAACTTCTATGAAGTTGCTTCTCCAACTGACCAAGAGCTTTATATCTTTGATGTCAATGGTACTCACCAGTACACTGTGAGTTTAGTCACCGGAGACTATCTGTACAATTTTAGCTACAGCAATGATAATGATATTACTGCAGTAACGGATAGCAATGGGAATACTCTTCGTATCAGACGGGATCCCAACCGGATGCCAGTAAGAGTGGTCTCTCCTGATAACCAAGTCATCTGGCTGACAATAGGCACTAATGGATGTTTGAAAAGCATGACTGCACAAGGACAGGAGCTGGTCTTATTTACCTACCATGGCAACAGTGGACTTCTGGCAACTAAAAGTGATGAGACAGGATGGACCACTTTTTTTGAGTAAGTACATAAAATAAAGTCAGATATCTTATAGTTTTATTGAGTTCTACAGGACCACTTAAAGTATTTCTGGAGACTGATGAAGTAACTGTAAAGATGACCCTTGGCAACAAAAAGCACAGAAAGATACTTTTAATTTCCCGTGCTGTCTTCCTTTTTCTGGCTTCTTCTTGAACAGAATAATTTTGAATTCATTGTTTTGAACTTCAGCTTTGTATCTTGAAATAATAGTGAGCCGACTCTTGTCAAGAAATTTGTAACTCAGACAACCATGGTTGTGTAGATTTGCATCAAAAACTATATTGTCATCCCACTTGCTCATTAGATTGGCATCGCTCTGCAGCAAATACTGACAAGAAATTTGTCTTCACCGCTCAATTTTTTTTTATTTCTTTTTTTTTGTCTGCATGCTCTCCTGGCCCCCCCCCAAAAAAAGTCTGGGTGGGTAGTAAAAGGTTGTGTTTCACAGAGTGGCAAATAATAAGGAAGGATCTCCTGGATGGCACAGCAGTTCTTCACACAGGTGGACCCAGTTGGAGAAAGCTGAGAAAAGAAATGTGGGCCATGGGGAGAAGTGTCATTCCTGTAGGAATAAACTGAAAACACAGAAACCACCAGCACCATGTCGGGTACAGGTGCAAACACAACAGTGAGAGGTATTACTGGAACAGTAGGACTTGTAATTTTACCAACCTCAGAAAAAAATCCTTTCAGTGAATTGCTTTAGCCTGTGTTACAGTCATTAAGTCATCAATGCCTGTTCATAACAGACAGATTAGCAAACCATTTTACAGAATCCTCAATTATATTGACTAAGAAAGGTCATGACAATTTGTAGATAAACTAGTAGAACCAGAGTTCACATACAGGTTTTATAGGCAACTTCATCTCCAGGTGAGCTGAACTGCAAACTGATATGCTAAGCAAAATGTAACAAAAATACAGCTTAAAACACAAACCAGTATTTCAAAAAAGATCAGTGTAGAATTAACTCAGATTTTTTTCAGTCATCTCTGCCAACTGGAAATATACGTGTATTTTTAAATCACATCCAAGACATGGTGAGGTTGGGGAAAAAAAGGTGTCTGTGAAGGAGTGGAAGACAGAGCATTAGTATGATAAGTAAAAGTGTTAGAGGGCCCTTAGATGAACTACTCAGGATTACAAAGGGCATCATGAAAATCCAGTAAGTCCCTCTTCTTTTTTTTTTCCCCCTCTTCTTTTCTCCTATCTTTATGATGAAATGCAGTAGCAACTGCTGCCAAGGTCAGAGTCTAAAAAAAAAGCTTTCAATTCAACACACATGATAAAGAAAATAAAGTGCCAGTGTCAGACAGTGGCAGCAAAGCCAAACATCTGTGTTCTGAGATAACTTCATATTTCTGTCAGCGTACATTTGGCTGAGGCAGTGTGCAGGAGGACTCCGAGCACCTGTATCTACTCTCCAGCCTTTACATATCCCTATCAGAGACACAAGAGCAGCAGGTGCCGCTTCACTGCATATTGTGTCCTGAAGTGGAGACAGGACTAGAAATGCTGATCCCTAACAAAGACAGCAGGTGGGATGGTGGTGCTGCCAGTTTTAAGGTATTCTTACAATAATCTGTAAATTGGCAGGGCTTTGGTAGCAGGCACATTCCCAAAGCATTAGCACACATCTGTAATATTTAATTGTGCATTGGTGCATCCGCTGCATATCTTTTTAGGTCCTGCCAAGAGGACACAAAAGCACAGCGAGGATACACAGAGGAATGAGAATGTGCTCGACTGGGAGGGCATGTGTTCTCCGTCTCATGAGTTAGCCCTGTTCTGTATGCTGAGAAGCCAAAGCACAGCTTTAGATGGGCTGGGAGTAGCCATCTATTTCCGCAGAGTAAATTTGGTGTTTAACTGTGACACACACAACCACTTGTTTCCAGTAGGCGAGTTGGGCAAGACAGTCAGTTTGGGGGATAGTGAAGTCCTGTACAGAAATTAAGGCATCTGCTGGGTACAGCAGGCAGTTTAAATCATGCTGGCATTCATACTGCCTAATTGAGGACCTACAGTTTTAATCAGGGCAGTAATTTCTCACCATGTTGCCTGTAGTTTTTTGTAGCCTACTGTGGTGTACCACAGAAGTAGCTGGTGGCTCCTGAATCTATCTTAATGGCGTCTGCGTGATCACAAAAAAGTGGATATTATATTCATTATTAAGTGGTTGATAGGTCTGTATTTTTCCTCATAGGGAGAATTTAGGGTACTGTGTGTCATGAAGTACATAGCTATTTCCCGAGTCTGTAAATAGCCATCTTTCACACCTGATCTGCTTTCATGCAGACTTTCTGGTCTAAGTTAGGTTATGTCCAGCTGCCTTATGGAGAACCCAAAGGGCAGGCTATTCCCCTCAGTAAGTATTAGTATTATTTCCAAGCTGCTGCTTATGCACTTCCTGAACAATTACCTCCGACCAACTTCTCGTTAGAATTCCCAAGCTGAAGTAATTGCAGAGAAAGCTAGGCGATTTCACTCTCTCTGAATTTGCAAGTGTATGAGGCTTTCACAGAAGCAAAGATGTTTATCTCCTCCCTGTAGCCATGGTGAAGCAGTAATCTGTTTAATTGCAACAAGGAAGATTCAGATTAGACATTTGGAAAAACTTCATGGTGAAGATTTTGGAGCCCTGGAGCAGACAACAATGACAGTGACCCCTTGTCCTTCACAGACTGTCTTTAAGAACAGATTAGACATCTTTCAGGACCAATGCAGGAAGAACAGATCCTGCCTTGGGGTAGAAGTTGGATCGCATGACCTCTCAAGGTCCCTTCCAGTAATGTTTCCTATGATGCTCTGTACAAGTTAATACCAAAAATAAAAAAAATGCACTGATTATGTGAAGCTACAGGGAATAAGAACGGGGAGGAGGAAAGCACTGTGTTATTTTTCTTGCCAAAACAGCATTCTTTAAAAACATCCATCGGGCATCATAGCTGCTTGCTTCTTCTTAACATAAAATCCCCATACACCAAATTTGTGTCTGTATATTTCCCTTTTGAAGAAAGATAGTTGTAAACACAACTATTTTGCAATTTTTTATTCTAAGATCAAGTATTATTGTGACTTTTTGGTGCTGATGATTTGTAACATTAAATCTGACAAAGCTGAGTTTCTAGAGGTTTTTGCTACTGTTGCTAAAATAGATGGCAGCCATGTGTATCATAGAAGGGTTTGTGTGGGGGTGACATGATGTACAAGCGTGTTATCTCTCAGCTTCTGCATATTCACATTTGTAGGTAGTATGGACTAAAAGATTTTCAGCTGAAGTGTTTTCTGTTGAAAAAAATGAAGTGTTTTTAAAACAGAAAGGTTTCCCTCAAATGTCACGTGGGGAATAAGAAATTATGAGAAATCATTTTGACTTCCTTGTAGCAATAGCAAAATATTTCAGCTTCAGTGCTGGATGCATTTTCTTTTAACATCACAGTTTATTTATATATTTTATTTACTATATTATTCAAATTCTCAAAATATTTTAAGACGATGATAAAATTCATATTCCATGGTGAATTTAGACTTTCTTCCCACTCACAGTTAAAAATGTTCAACTATTTGAAGGTCCAGTGGACTAGAAATGCCTTTTTTCAACTAGCTTTGAGTATGGCCAGGTTGTTTCACCCTTTGCTTGTCACATATGTGTTTAAATGGCAGAAGGTACGTGGAGCAAAAATACTGTGGGTTTAGCAGTAAAAAGTTCGGCCTTTGAAGCAATTCAGGAATAGCTTTTTTGCCTATTTTCCTGTGCAAATCCGATTGTATAACTGGAACGTGGATCCAAAGAATTTAGATCATTTCAGCTGATTCTCAATGATTTAAAAGCAGATTTATGCAAACAATTTAAACTTTTTTTTTTCTCCTTTTCCAGAGCAACTTTTCAGTGAAAAGAGGAAATCTTTAAAAAAAAAATTGCATCCCAAAAGTTGGCAATCACTGCTCTGGCACATACTAAAGCATTTGGCCTTGTTTCTTCATGGCTTTTTTCCACAGTTTAAGTCACACTAATATCAGAACCAAAAGAAGTTTACTGCTTTATTTCATACAGCCTGGACACTGATTAATTGATAATTTATTGGTTTTAGTCTTCTCTTTGCCTGAAAGACTGACATACAGGAAATATTTTTTTAAGACTCTAGTTTTTAAAGTGAAATTATAAGTACTAGCTTGAATTACTTAGGATATCATATAATCTGTTTTCTTTGTTTGTTTACAGACTTCGGGTTTTTTTAATATCTTTATGGCAAAATGGATTTGTAAACTTCTATTTTGTTAAGGGTTTTAGTCTGCTGATCAAAACGGACACCTTATATTTCAAGAATGCATACTTTTGTAAGACACTGTTACTCAAATTCATAGTAACTTATAGATTTTTGAAGGTCTAAAAACTTGCTGAATAAAAATGATATTAACGGAGCATTTATAAAAATGATTGAAAATGCATGCATACTAAAAAACCAATGGAGCCATATGAAGCTAAAAGTCATCCAGATTAGGTTTTTATAATGAAATTATAATATTATACAAGGTATAAAAGTAATCAGCCTAATCGAATTCTGCTGTAAATTTGTGAGATATCTGAGCTGGAAACTATTAACTGTAACTGCATATTATGTATGCATAATATGAACACTTAAACAGATAAATCTTGAAAGTTAAGCTAATTATATGCATATTAGCATTTTGGAAGTGACACTTCCTAGATAGCCTACATGACATTATTTCTGTGCAGCAGTTTCCATTCTGAGTTTACATACAGATGGCTGACAGGTGCACAAGAAGAGCATTTTCTCTAGACCTAAATTTTTGAAGCATCAGAAGTGAATGCCTAGAAAGCCTTGGAAGTGCCCCTGTGCAATCACTTGGTCTTGTAGGTCAGGTCACCCCCAGCCTTCAACCCCAGGTCTCCATTAAAGACCTGGCATGCCAGCAGTTACCAGCCAGGCAATGGAGAAGTCCTTTGGTTGAACCACTGGCTTGCTGCTGTGTCAGCCTTTGGCTAGTTTGTGCTCCTCAGGTTGCTTGAGGAACTGGCAGAGGCTGCTCTGCAAGGGAGAACCCCTCCAGGGCAGGCAGACAGCCTTAGCTGTCTGGGCAGCATCTGCTGAGGTTGGGCTGCACTGCAAAGGCTGCAGTTTATGTGTGCACTGGAGCACTTGGCACTCAGGTGATCTCTGACAGACATGTAGTCCTTCCTTAGAGGTGGTTTAGAACAAATTGTGGTCATCCCAGTGTCATGCACCTGGAATCTGTCCCTCGAGGTTGCAACCCAGGTACTTCTGCAGTCTTCTCTGTAAAAAGGCAACTGTTCCTTCATCTCACAGCTCTCCTGTAAGGTTCAGGCTGCATGTGCTTTCCTTAGACATAGAATCAGAGAATCAGTCGGGTTGGAAAAGACCTCTGAGATCATCGAGTTCAACCCTTGATCCAACACTGCCATGGTTACTTGACCATGGCACTAAGTGTCACATCCAGTCTCATCTTAAAAACCTCCAGGGACGGAGAGTCCACCACCTCCCTGGGCAGCCCATTCCAGTGCCTGATTACCCTCTCTGTAAAGAATTTCTTCCTAATATCCAACCTAACCCTCCCCTGGCACAGCTTAAAACCATGCCCTCTTGTAGCTGCCTGGGAGAAGACACCAACCTGCACCTGGCTACAGACTCCTTTCAGGGAGTTGTAGAGAGTGATGAGGTCTTCCGAGCCTTCTCTTCCGCAGGCTAAACAACCTCAGCTCCCTCAGCCTCTCCTCATAGGGTCTGCGTTCAAGTCCCTTCACCAGCCTTGTTGCTCTTCTCTGGACCTGCTCTAGCACCTGAAATAATTCCAGTAGCCACTGTTTCTTATCTTTCAACCTTCTCTTCTTTTGCCTTCCTCTTAGCAGTATCAGCAGGTGGAGACTTGATCCAGACTAAGATGGCTCCTCTTCTCTGGAAATTCACTGCCTTTCTTCCATGTCTCTTTTTTCACTTTCCAGACCTCCTATTTTGTTTCCTTACTTTCTTACCTTGTATCTTGCTCCTTCCCACATCTCCCATTATTTCCCTAAAGCGTGTTTGGCTTCCCTGCTTTTCCTTTCCCAGTGGTGCATTTCTTCCTAATCCCCTCCTGTATCTTTTGACAGTCCATCCAGTGTTTCCCCAGGCACTTCATGCCTTGAGTCATTTATCTTCTCCTTCCCCTCCTCCTTCCCCCACTCAATCCTTGTCTCCAAGAGAATGCAACAGGAGGCAAAGAGAGTGACCTCAGCAAGCAGAGCCCTTACAACTTTACTTTGGTCCCACAGTTAAATTAACAAGCTTTCCAGCTATTCTGGAAAGGTGGTGAATTCATGCAGAATATGAAATCCTTGCAATAATTTATAGACTAGAGCGAATCACAGCCAACAATCTATTTTCACTGTGTGCTACGGAGTATCACCCTTTGCATATTACGCTTTTATTAACAATGCTTTCAGTGCTGTGGTTTCCCAAAAACTCTGTGATAGAGAGTAAGATATTGCCTCTGGCTTGGACTTGCTTAGTTTCCCCAAGTACCAGGCACATCATCTGTAACTGTCAGCATTTGGCAACAGAGAACAGATGACATTTTGCAGTTTTTCTCTTGCTTCATCTTAATACATTGCTTGTGGAGTCTGACTTGGAAATACCAAGACTGGGCTATAGAAGACTCTATGGAACCTATGCTGAAAGATTTCATTTAGATAAAAGCAGGTATTTCATCTTGATCAGATGAAAATTATCCCCCCATAGTAGTGTCAATTCACTTCCACTTTTACTCTATATTAAGAGGTTCAAAATTCAGTTTTCATAATCAGTATTTCTATGCGATTTCCTGTATTTAAAATATTTAAAAATACCTTTTCAGGTATTTTTATCCTTCTACCATCAGCAGCCTTTTGTACCTTCTGGTTTTACTGCTGCTGCTTCTTGCTTCATCAGTGTAAAACAGAGTGCTATAAAGTAATTAACCATAGTCATTCAAGCAGTTTGGTTTAGCTGATTATCATGTTCTTGCATTAACTTTTGTGGCATCACATGAGCCTCTGACTGCAAACTGTGACTTACAAGTGCAGTGTCTTTAATCTTCCCATATTATATATACTCAAGTAACAAAAGATGTATTCTCTTCATTCTTAACTGTCTCTGAACAGTCTTTGTGGGAATATTTTCGGGATATCCAGTCCTTGCACAAGTGCCCCTTTATCCACATTGTCTGGCACAATGCAGCACACAATACATGTATTTCTCTTTTAAAGCATATTTGCTTCTCTTCCTCCCAACATGACACAAATTGAAGATTTTCTAAACTGGAACTGTAACTCAACTTTAGAGTAATTTCATAATTATAATACTATAATAATATATACTGTTATAATATATAATAATATATACATATGTTTTATACTTTAGTCTTTCAAGGCTTGTGTTGACAGTAGAGCACACAAACTTGCTGTTTCAGACTCATTCTGCTTAATGAAAGAAACAGCCATGTTAAAAATAATTCATTAATATATAACATTAGATAGCAATGTGAAATTTTTTCAGTGCAGTGTGTCCCCTAATTGTCCTGATAGCAGTAGTATATCTCATCTAATAGACATTTATCCATTTCTTCATTCTCAAATGTTACTGTTCCTTATCCCTTAGAACTAGAGCAAGTAATAAAAGCAGACCTGAGAAACCATTGAATAGATATTAATATCAAAATAGCAATGCTGAAGACACATAGCAATATTATTACATCTTATATGTATGAGAAAAGAAGAATTGCTTTGATTTCTGTCAAGAAAATCAGCATGTGATGTCTCTGTGGTTTTGGAAAGCACTCAGAAGTAAGGATAGTACAGCCAAAAAAAGAGTTTTGTTCATATTAATGACATAAATGTTCTGCATTGTCAATCCAATCAGCTCTGCTCAGGCTCCTGAAAGTATCCCTTTCACTTCTGGCTTTATCAAGAACTTAATAATACCATTTGTTCAGTTATTGACATGTTAATATTCTTGTTCCGTGTTAACTTCTTTGTCAAACAGAAGTCAGGGAGGCTATGGTAAAGCTAACTCATACTCCTTCACACTGTCTTTACAGGGAACCTGGTGCAGTGAGGGTGGAGGGTCAGCTCTGGACTGCATGTGAAAAGGCTATTCTCTATTTTCACTCATGCTGTATTTAAACACATTTTCAAGCCTCATCAAGAGACTGGGTCTTCCTTGATGTCCCCAGTGAGGCCAGACAGCTCTTTAGGAAGCCTACAAGGCAAACACAGTTTAAAGTCTTATCTTTGGAGTCCCCTCCAAAGGGGGGAGAGTCTCTCACTTCTGAAGCCTGCACTGGTTGGGTGTGAGTTGTGCTCTAAAGGAATAATGATGTTATTCTAAATTATATATATATATATATATATATATATATATAAAATTATATATATCTAAATTAACCACAGAACCTGAATCTAGCAATAATTGTTTGCTGTCTTGGTATTCCATTGTCCTAAAAGAAAAACAATGCAGCCATATAATTTTTTCCTGTTACTAAATTTGCTTTTCAAACATAATATAATTTAATATGTTGATTGTGTCCACTTTTTGTGACTCTGTAAAAACAGCTTCATGGAGTTTTTACCTTTCAAAAAAAAAATTAAAAAAAAAAAGAAAACAACAAAAAAACAAACAAAACAAACAAAACAAACAAAAAAAACCAAATAAGAATTAAGGGGAAAAAAGCAACATTACAGCTTATTCTGTGAACAAAATACCTGGCGAAACAAACAAGCCTTACATCCTTTTTTCACTAAAAGCCTGTGCCCCCAGCTCTGGTAGTATAAGCAGACCTTACAGCAAGGAACAATCTGTCATATAAAGTATATATACACACCAACATTTCTTTTATTTGAAAGGCCATACTCAGGTATTTATATTGACAAGGCACACAGTTTATTTGTACAGTAATAGATGAGCTAAGAAGGCAGGGGGAGGTGACACAGAAACAAACCAGAAGCCTTGAGGAGCCCTGAGATTAAAGACACTCAGCGCAGGAAGCTGCTGTGGGACAGGAGCTGGCTCTGCACACTCCGGCAAAAACCAGAATCCAGCCTCTACAGACCCTGCGGGGCTCAGGGGCAGCGAATTCCCATTAGAGGGAAATTGAAAAGCAAGGAACGAGTGTTGAGGTCTTGCAGATAAAAGTCTAGCTACTGTAATTTAGTCTCATCTTCATAAGAACAAGCCCCCTTCAATTGCTCTTGAATTGGCTGCACTCAGTTCAAAAGGGTGTGTGCTGCTGAGGTGCAACCCCAGCCCTGGGAAGCTGCTCCATCCCCCAAAACACCTCTCATGCAAGCTACACTGCCTACATCCCACTGCTCCGAGTGCACCCCTTCTCCCAGCACATACACTGCAGTTGTACTTCCATCTCTTCAGAAAACACCATCAACATTAACACTGTTTATTTGTGCAAGTTCTTCTGCATGTAAGATGAGTGTCAGATATGTGAGTTATGAAAGACTTTTTGGTTTTGGGAATCCTTATGAGAATATACATGGCAGGTGCTTGCTGCAGCAGTCAGCACAGTGTGGAGGACTGCAGTGCCATACAGCAATGACTGAGAAGTTTGGCAGTCTTCTGGCACAAAGTAAAGCGGTCCCAACATGCTAAATTGATGTATTTCTTCTTTTGCTGCAAAGCACCTCTCCCCCCAGATATCTGTCTCCAAATACCTGGAAATCATTTTGGATTAGGCTGTGAAGGTGGTCAGTCTTACTTCAGCACAAGCGCTGAACTCGAGCTTGTTTGCCTGGTTGTGCAATGAAGTGGAAAATGAGCATCAAAACCTTCTCCATATAGAAATGAACAAGCTATCACAGAAAAGGTGTTGATTCATTTCTTTGAGTTCCCCTTCCAACAGACACATTTCCTGCAGTGTTTCTCGTTCAGAGTGTGCCTGTTGTTTTGCAAATAAGTTATGGCTGTCAAAAAAGGCCTATTTAAGTGAATTGTTCACGTCTGGTGTGCTGAATGCCAGTTGACAAAAAAAAAAAGACTGAAAACTGTCCTTTTAACATTATGACAAAATAGACACACCAAAAAGAAAAAGCCTCAAGAGCTGCAGTTATAACAGGATAAGGTGAAAAGACAAATTGTCAATCACTTTCCAGCTGAGGAAATCTCTTCATTAAACGTGGGCTGAAAGATTTGTCCTGACAACATTGCTAAGATAAAAGACCATTACCTGAGTTATTTAACCAGCTGTGCAAACAGTTGCATAAGACTTTCCCAGATGAAAACAGGATAAAGACCCTTTCCCCATGGAAAAGCCATCAGATAGAGGAACAGGGAAAGTAGACCAGCTGCTCAAATTTAAGCTTGAGTTGTCTGACACTCTGGTAAGGACAGAGAAATTTAGCTGATCCTAACACTTTTAATGACCTTCTAGCTTCTGTGGTTTTTTGGGATTTTTCTGCCCAAATTCCATTAAAAAACAAATAGACCTATAAATTCTTGTCCAGAATTGGGCTGCCAGCCATAGTTTAATTCAGCTCTTTTGCTAGAATCACTCCTGGACCTATTTTCTGTTACTCCTGTTCATCTACTATTTTCTCAGAGGTAGGTACAACGGAAAGGAAAAGGGAAAAGGAGAGAAAGAGGGGAAAGGAATAAAGCAGGAAGGAAAGGGAAGGAAGCTTTTTCCCCCCATATATTTAGAATTCTGTAAGGCTGCAAATAATATTGATTTTTTTTTCATAGAATCATAGAGTAGGCTGAGTTGTAAGGGACTCACAAGGATCATCAAAGTCCAATTCCTGGCCCTGACCAATGCACAGGATAACCCCAAGAATCACACCATGTGCCTGAGAGCATTGTACAAACTCTCCTTGAACTCTGTCAAGCTTGGTGCTGTGATCACCTCACTGGGGAGTGTGTTCCAGTGCCTGACCACCCTCTGGATGAAGAACCTTTCTCTCGTATCCAACTGAAACCTCCCCTGACAGAGTTTCATGCCGTTTCCTCTCAGAGGAGAGATCACTGCCTGCCCTTCCTCTTCCCCTCATGAGGAACTTGTAGACTGCAATGAGGTCTCCCCTCAGTCTCCTCTTCTCCAGGCTGAACAGACCAAGTGACCTCAGCCGCTCCTCACATGACTTCCCCTCAAGCCCCTTCACCATCTTCACTGCCCTCCTTTGGATGCTCTCTAAGAGCTTAATATTTTTTCTATATTGTGGTGCCCAAAACTGCACACAATATTCAAGGTGAGGCTGCCCCAGTGCAGAGCAGAGCGGGACAATCCCCTCCCTCGACCAGCTGGTGATGCTTTGCCTGATGCCCCCCAGACATGGTTGGCGCTCCTGGCTGCATTTCTTCTCATGCTGAACAATATTCCAGAGAAGAACAAAGGAAAAATGCTATCCCTTCTTAGACAGTAATAAAATAAAATAAAATCCACTTGTTATAATTTACAAGCAGCTAACATACATCAAATTGTGATTTGCTTTCTTCTTGTTAAGGAAAACAAAAAATATTAGGAAGACATACTGCCATCGTATCTTTTATTGTTCATTTTTTATAAAAAAATTACTTCCTCCAAAGGAAGTTATACTGTAATATTTCAGGTTTCCTGATCTATTTGTACTGTAAAATCACAAGATGCTAAACCTTCTGAGATGTCAAATACACTGTTTGGAAATAAAGGAATATTTGCATACAGTATTTCAATTACTTTTTTTTTTAAAAGGTAGGTTATAAATGAGTAGATATGGATCCACTGAAGTGTGTATTTCAATGAGACTACATGAAAAATGCATGAAAAAAAAAGAAGAAATCATTTGTCTGTCCACGAATCTGTAGACTATTTTCACCTTTTTCATTCTTAGCAGGTTTATTCAGTCCCTCTTCAGATATATAAAAAGCAAAAATGTATATCAAAATGACAAATGCAATGTAGAAATGGAGTAAAAAAATAGCAAATTTAATTATGTTCAAGTTGAAAGTTTTTTACTTTTTTTCAACAACCCATGTAATGGTTAAAGGTGGCCAGAACTAGAGCTTCCAGTAAGTTGCCATGCCCAATTTTAAACCAGTGGAGGACAGGAGAGCTCCATACATGTGGTGAAATGATAATAAAAGTGATCGTATATAAACTGTGGGCTCTGTCCTTTTGATTGGCAAGATAACCATTTTGATACTGGTTGAGCACTCAGTGAAAGTGCTATTAAAGTGGCTCCTCTTTATAAGTTTTCCAACTTTGAATTCACTATTTGGGAGGGGCTAAACCTGCAATGTGCTATGAGGCTGAATACAAGTGAAAGAATGTATTTGGAAACAAAAACTCCTTAATGTTAAAGACAGAGGTCCTCTGTGATGGCCTCGACAAGCCAAAGGAGACATTTCATTGCCAGGTTAGGACAGATTTTTCAGTATGTTGTCACAATGGTACGCACCTAAAACAACAGCATGTTGCACTCCTGAGCATCAACTTTGAACCTTCTGTTCTTACCTGCCAAGAAGTAGCACTCTGGTATATAAGTCTTCCCATTAATAGTTTGAAACAAGTAGGGGTAATGTTCCATAAATTTTTTAGACATTCTTGGTAATTTGAGATGCATAGAGGAAATACCTCTGATGTGTTTGGAGTGAGAGTGTAACACTACTTCTACTGTCAAAATTATACATGTCTATATTACAAAATGCATTTATGCCTCATTTTGCTATTACAGTATCCCAACTGATAGTATAATCTGTAACCAGTTTTTAAAGAAATATACAATATACATTTGGACTGTATGTCTTGTTATCTGAAACATGCAGGAACTGATGTTTCCTTGCATTTCAACCTGGTATGTTTACAATAGCAAAAAAAAAAAAAACAGTTACAGAATTTATTTTGTTAAGGGAGTGTGCTGCAGAGGTCTGTGAAAAATCACTATCAGTCATAACTTAGCAATTGGCTTTAGGAGCAGCCTTTACTATACACTTTATTTCGACAGCTTCCTATTTTACATTGAAGTTACTTCTGATATAAAACATTAATAATTCTCTGCAAGTTGGGGTTGAGCTAAATGTGCTAAGACTAAGATACAATGCACTTGAGAAATGAGTCAGAAATAAAAAAAGTAGGACATTTCCATCTGTGGCAAGGCTTACCAGGAAGTTATTACTGTAAAGTGAAGTGTCCTACATAGCCTAGAACAGAAAATGGTCTGGGAAGGCATGTAATTAAAACTGAAGGAGATGAGCAATGGAAGAGAGACTTCCAGCAGGTGAAGTGCAAAAGGTCAAGAATCTGGGAAGCTGATAATCATTATCTCTGAGAAATTCTCACTGCAGAAGTGGAAAACTATCTGGCAGTGGCAGATCATCCTAAAGAAGAAAAATAATTTGATGTAAGGGGAACTTAAGCTAGAGGTGGCGGCAGCTGCCCCCACTGCTGTCTTCTGTAGTTATTGGCCAAATATGAAGATTGTTACATTCATGCAAACGGATATGAGTTTATGGGATTAATGCACATGAGGTCACACTCAGGAAGCAAGTGCCCGGTTTAGATTCTTCAAAAGTTTATGTGTGACTTGCTCTTGAGGAATTGAAAAGGTTGGTTGAACAGCTTTGCTGTGGAGCCTGGCATAAGAGAAGGATCAGCGGGCTCCATGGTAACACGTGTGCATGAGCTTATGTTTGGATGAAAAGATCAAAGAGTCTGTGAAATGCCAAATATAGGCACTCGCCCTCTAGACTTCAGATCTCATTCCTTTTAGGGCAATTTCAATATTAGAACACTAGGCAGATAAAAAGAAATCTCTCAGTCCAAAACTGACAATCTTGGATGAATAAATTCACCTTGGCAGCGGAATGCAAGGATATTTGAATGTAATAAGAAAAATGGCTGCAGAATGCCCAAAGGTATGAGTGATGTTGCTATGCTGTGATTGATAAAGCTTTGATTGTGGGCAAGAAGATAGCAAGTATAAAGTAAGTTTAGTATTCGATGTGCAGTGAACAAAATGAAGGACATACATTGCAATCCACCCTAAAACGGAATATGTGGTGAATTGTAGAAAGGGCCATTTCCCCTTTTTCTTTTTGTTCCAGGGTATAAAAGCATGAGTAATCCTATTCTTACTTTTCACATCTCAGTCACATTTTCTTCTTGCACTAGGATGCCTGAACCAAGCAATCAGAGCTTTAAAGATTCTTGCAGCTTTAAAGTCATGTTTTTAAGAACATGAATGTGTAGCATGATTTTTTGCTGATCTTTGAACTCTCCCCCACTGTAATAACATTAGCTGCTTATCTCAGGCTCCTGATGTGCTTTCAGGTATTTATGAAAGCCAAGACCAGTTCAGGAACTATAGGCACAGATTCAGAAAAATAATAATGTGGAAACAAGAATGCACTGAAGCCACACAGTGCACTGAATACAACTGATGTGTAGCTTTTTCCAACCCATGTGGTATACTGAGAAATATGTTAATTCATTTCTCACAAATATTGTGATTAAAAGGGTATAAAGTTCTTACAAGGAAATCTTACCTTCTGTGGTTTAAGTAAGCATTGTTTGAAATAAAGACCAATACTTGGCTACTGGAATCAAAGGATGCAAGTAATTCCCAACAAAGTAATTTGATACTATTTTCAAACATAAAGCGGAAAATAGAAAAGGACACTAATTGGACAATATATGTTCCCCAGGGAGTTGCAAAGGGAAGTTGTGCATGAAAATAAAATAAGTTCTTGGAACTGAGGAATGAGACTGAAGGTCATGAATAGGCTAGCAGGCTCATTCATGCACGAGTAACATCGGTACGTTTGTTTTGGTCTCCTGAATAAATGCAGTATCTCGGCTTGCCAAGTCCAGTATGTGCAAAAGAGCCGCAATTAGGGCTAGAAATACACTGAAAGAAAACCCATTATCTTGAAATGTACTTAACTTCAAAAAATAAGTTTCCCCACTTGACTTCCCTGGCTTGCAGTATGCTTTCTGATCTTTAAACATTCTTTTCTTTTCCCTGTTGCTAAGTGAAAGTCTTACATAAACAAAGGAAATCAACTGTGTTAAAAGGATGGAAATGACTGTGTGCAAAAAGCTGTCAAATCTACAGAGTAGGCAAACTGGAAAAAACCATTTCTTAACCTAATCCTTTCAGTTACAGCAGTGCTGTGCAGTACTTATGCTGTTCAGAGAAAGTGTGGTGTGGGTTAAAACTGTTGGGGATTAATTCTCTCAATTTAAGAAAAAGAGTTTCGGTAGCCTCAGTGATATGCTTGAGGCTTTTGGGGGGCTTTTTTTGGTTTTACTTTTCTTTCCCAGAAGGAGTCATTTTGATGCTAATTGTCAGCATGAAATATCTAGCGTGCTGTGAGGACCTGCAGGGTCACGTTCTAGTTACTTTAAGAGGCTAAGGCTTCCTTCAGCTTCTCACTACATGGTCACAGGAGAGGGATGGAAAACTCCTGAGGGGCAAGCAGGTCATATGTGGGCATGGAATCATCCTTTGGTTACTTGTTTCTCTCCATTGCAGCTACAGGCAGGCTATACTTCTAAACAAGGAGCTTCAGCTGAACACCTAGGCTGATGAATTAAAACTGTAGTACTGGAAGAGCTAATCTTAAAGACAAGTTTTATGACCAAGAAGCTGTCGTAATGCTTTACCTGTCTTTATACTGTGACCACAATGCATGTTTGGATGTGAGCACGGTCTCCGGTCATGTACCAATGGAGTATACCTAACACAGCATAAGAAAGACATAGTTTAGATGTCATAGATCTACTTCAATTACAGAAATTTTATCTACCTATTCATATTAAATGGATGTACAGCTGTTGGTTTAAATAAATGTCAGTAGGGCCAGAAAAAAAAACCCACCTCCCACATGGTTTGTATCACAATTCTCAAACTATGATGCACAGGCAGTTAACAAGCTATAGATGCTAGCTGTTCTGGTTTCCAGCTATGAGCACTTTAAGTAGACTAAATATCACTCCAGATTCTGTGTCTTAGTAATACGAGGGATGTTAAGCACTCAGGAACAGGAGGACAGGTGGTCTGCATAATCATTGAATAGGAAAGACCCAAGAGACACTCTTATTAAAATACCCTTTTTACAAAAAATGTTGAGGACTTCTACAAGAACAGCAAAATCTAATCCAGTAATAGGAACTGTGTACAGAATGCTACAGAATTTAGCACCAGTAAATATGCTTCCTTTGAAATGGTGAATTAGATGTGCAGCAGGATCTGGTCACACTTCAAAGAGTAATATGCAGAGATGAAGATCCATCTGTTTGCTCTTGCTATCACCATTGAGGCTGCTGTATGTTAAGCAGTCTTTTGACTACTTCAAAGCACGTTTGAACTCTTTGCTGTGCCTATCCCATGCACAAAAAAAAGGCAAAAGTGCCTTAACAATATGAGTAGCTGGTATTTTTGTTCATTTTACTTGTAAGTGAAAACAATTTGTTCCTGCTGTGTATCATTTCTGGACTTTTTTTTTTCTGGGTTTTATTTTTTTTAGCTACGATAGCGAGGGCCGTCTAACAAATGTTACGTTCCCAACTGGAGTCGTCACTAATCTTCACGGGGAAATGGAAAGGGCCATTACAGTGGACATTGAGTCATCCAGCAGAGAGGAAGATGTCAGCATCACTTCCAATTTGTCATCAATAGATTCTTTCTATACCATGGTTCAAGGTACTGTAAACAAAAGATTTCTCAGCAGTTACTGACCTGAAAATGGTTTTCTTATGGTACAAGCAGCTCCAAATAGAAGTGAAACTTTAGGATAGTGTTTGGAGGAAGAAGTGCTACATACACATTTTTACACATTTGTAGAAAGAACTGTTCAGGGAAAGAGTAGTTGCAACAAAAGTAGAATTAAGTAAGTTTTCTAACCAAATAGCTCTTGTTAACAGCTGCAGAAAGTAGTGAGAATACCCACTTTGTATTAAAAAGGAATCTTAGAAAGAAGAGATGGATTGAAAGGGAAACGGGCACAGAAATAGCATGAAGTGAGATTTTAGCTTTAAAATAGCATGGGACGTCCCAGCAACCACATCCTTGCAAAAGTGAGTAGTCATATATGCTTAGGATTAGGCCAAATATGCCTAATGAAACAGCAGAAAAAGTTTTGTGCCAGTCTGAAGAATATACTGTGAGGATGGGATTTTTTTTAAGTGTTTAAGTAACTTTGATGATAGGTCCTAAAGGCATTTGTGCTCCTATGTGATACAGATATTCTTAACAATCTCACCCTGGCTGTTTATTAATTACCATTGGGTCAGTTATGTGAGGTCATGAATACTGCATAAAGTGTGCAGAACAAAGGCAGAGTCTTAACCCAGGGAGGTAACCTGTAATTCTCTTTTTGGCCTTTCCAGATCAGTTAAGAAATAGCTACCAGATTGGTTATGATGGCTCCCTGAGAATCCTGTACGCCAGCGGCCTGGATTCACACTACCAGACAGAGCCCCACGTGCTGGCTGGCACTGCCAACCCGACCATGGCAAAGAGAAACATGACCCTCCCAGGGGAGAACGGGCAGAACCTAGTGGAGTGGCGATTCCGGAAAGAGCAAACCCAGGGAAAAGTCAATGTGTTTGGCCGAAAGCTTAGGGTAAGCATGCAAGCGTGCATGGTATCTACTGCATTCTCATGAAGGAATAAGGAAACGTAAATACATTCCTGTAGGTACTGACATCCAGCAACCACAGAATATTTACCATAGACAAGCTGACTGAAGATCTGGAAGTACTTGTTTTTATTACTTCATTTATTGCCTGTTTTTACTTATTAATTACTCTTTTCTGTGGAATTTAAACTGTTGGGTTTAGCCTGGAATGGGTAAAAAGAATAATTTTCCGCTTTCCTTCACTGTTTTTGTTTCTGGTACTAGATTAACTGAACCAATTTTGAATCCTGTTCTAAATTATTCTACCATAAGTTAGCACAATTCCTGGATTTTATTTCTTCTTTTACTTTAAATGAAAATTGTTCTAATATTTATGGTAGAAAGAGTTTAACTGTGTGTTCATGTGTATGGCATATTCCTCTAACATATGTCTTTACCATTTTGTTGGCATTTCTTTTTCCTATATAGTGAGTGAATTACAAGTAGGAAGCAAACAATGATTTATGACAGCCATTTGGTAAAGACAACATAGATTAAGCATTTAAAATGGTGTTGCCAGGAGACCATTTCGAGACCACATCAGAGGTCTGACTTACTATTAGAACTGAACTAAGTTCTTTAAAATAAGGCCTAGGCAGTGTATCAAATGAAGGTAAGTAATTTCAGACCCCTTGACTTCTTGCCATTTGAAATCTTAAAATATTTTATATCTTCCACTGGGACAAGAAAGGAAAGGATGCTGTCATGCAGATTATATTCCTCTTACCACTTTCTCTAAAAGAAGAATGGACTTTTTGCCAAGAAGGCAGAATATTATGCTCAGTAACTGCTGCTTAAGAACAGCATATTAGTACCCACCTGTGGCAGCTGTCTTACATGGATAAGAAAGAGGAAAAGGAAGCCATGCTTCTGGAGCTCATCCTTGTGGTTATGGCTCATAGGCATGCCATTACATAGCACAGTGGTACAATACACCTGCCAATTCATTTGTGAAAGCAGCCCAAGAGAAAACAAAATAACCATACCAATGGCATTTGGCTTTGGCAGTGAAACAAATCACCATGAGTGCAGTTCTCAAAACTGATTTTTGGCATTCAAGTGCAGAGGAAGTAAAACAAATGTCATGGGCAACTTTAACTTGGTAGAGTTAACACTGAAAAAAAGGAATATCAGAGCAAAGGGAAAGATTTAACCAGATGGAGGGGAAAAGGAAAGATTACAGATTAGAGTAATATAGTAGTAATTTAAAAGTAGTAATTAAAATTAGTAATTAAAAGTGTATATACAAATGGGAGAAGTAGGGCAGATGGACGACATGGGCTAGTAAGAGACAAATGCCTCAAAAAAAAAGGAAAGAAACTTGTCAGCAATGGGAAAAAAAAGGAAGCTTTTGTGAAATTGATTTACATGGGAAGATATTACTGAAATGTCACTGGGGGATGGGTGGGGGGATGTAGGAAAGTAGAAAAAGAAAACAACAGAAAGAAGAACAGGAATAACTTATGGAGCTCATCATTTCCATCTACAGACAGATATGTCACTAACATTTGGCTACAAAGAAGACAAATGTAGACAAAAACCAGTGACAAAATGTATTGCCAGTAAATGTACTCGTGACACTTCCACTGTGTTATATATATTCATTATCTAATATTACAAAATACATTCTCAAGTACTCTCTTGGGTTTTTATCTTGTATTAGTTCTACCCACTACTTGTAGACTTTCTAAAGAAATTAATTAGCAATTATGTCACCCTCCCTTAACTCAACAGTCTCTGTCAATCTTGCCTTTGTTCAGACTTGTTTTGTTATTGTTTGATAAGCTAGTTTTGTCCCTGGACCTGTGAGTTTGGTCTGTAGGCCAGTCTTAGGCAAAGGTCCTGGTCCTCTGCATGAAAGAGCCTTTTTAGGGCCTTTGTATTGAGGGTCTCACAAAGGTCTCAAAGAAAAGAACTCATATGAACTCCTGTCTCAAGGGATGCACCCAGAGTAGACAGGTAACACAGACAAGGGAGCTCACAAGAAGAGTTTGCTCTGCCTCCTGCTGAGACCTGACATGCTCTTTCACATGACCTCTTGAATCTCTCTGTAAGGCACAGTAATATTTTCCTACTCCTAAGGAGGAACCACAAACAAATTTCATGCTTCTCACTAGAAAGAAAAACAGGAGTTAAAGCAAAGCAGGATAGATGGAGACCTAAATTACTGAAATGTAGCAGGATAGTAGGTAGGGACTGTCAAAAGACTCAGTTTTGTGTCATTAAATGTTTCTTCACTGAAAATTTCCCCAAGGACAATTTTTATCATAATGGAACCCAGAGGTTTCAAATATATTTGGAGTGAGGTTGTCTCAGACACAATAAAAATGTTCAACTCTTGCTGTAAAAGCATTTTGGTAGCAGAGCTACCAAATTGTTTTTAAGAAGCACTTCAGTTGAAGGCAGTGTTTTAGCTGAGATATGTTATTCCAGCCCCATATTGCCCAATGAAAGAAGCTATATCACCAAAACTTGTTGTTTTTCTAATTGCCATCTGTATTATGAGATTATGCAAGCACAGCCAAAATTTCACCAAAAGCTCGCGTGTCTGAATGCAAGAGCTCTGTCAGCAAAGTCTGAAAGCATAAAACTGGCTGGAGCAAGAGACATTTCCTTTCTTTCTCCTCGTATCCTGCTGTTACACAGACCAGACAGATGGGAAAGGGGGAAAGCAAGGGATGTTATTATCCCATTTAGCAGCTAGGGCAGTGAGACAGCCGGATTAAGTACTTTGTTGCTGTTTACACCGGAAGGATGTGCTTAGCCAAGAAATTAACCACAGTTACCTGGAAGTCTGCCTTAACCATAAACCACCCTTCTTT
This sequence comes from Manacus vitellinus, assembly GCF_001715985.3. Taxonomy (NCBI): domain Eukaryota; kingdom Metazoa; phylum Chordata; class Aves; order Passeriformes; family Pipridae; genus Manacus; species Manacus vitellinus. The sequence continues at coordinate 27,830,946 of NW_021938789.1, read as the reverse complement.
CCTTGCCAGTTCAGAAATCAGAAGTGCCCATTTTCACTTCAGTGTCTAAGCCCAAGAGATAGAAAGAAAAATAATAAAAATCATAATTAAATGTAAAATAAGGAAGAGGAGATGAAGAGAAAGGGAAGGAAAAAATCAGAGAAGCAAAACAGGCAGGGAGATGCAGAGATGAGTGCAGGCATGTGTGGGAGACACTGAAAAATAAAAGCCAGAGAAAAAGAAAATTTAACAATGAATTTAAATAAATGAGCTAATATTAGATGTTGGAAAATTTAAACAAAAACTACTTGAAAATAAAGAAGTAAAAAAAAATTACAAAAAGGAATTCAGTGGGAATATTTCATATCATAAGTTTAACTTACTTCTAGAATCAGTCTTGTAGCACTAATTTTTCAGATTATATTTAAATAATATTTGATGGCTGATTAAATAGGTAAAGTAGCTGTTCTGCATCTGCTAGACTTTGTGTTATTTACTTAGAAGATTTAAATGAAAACATGATTTTTTCCCTAAACTGACAGTGCAGATTCCTCTCATGTCAGTGTTTTCATATTATAAAAGAGAAAGGTAATGCACATAAATAGACAAATGAACATAAATGAACAAAACTGAGCATTTGTAGGATTTTTTTTCATATTTGCCTATGACCTGTCACCAACACTTTAATACCTTTTATATCAATAAATCTAATTTATATTGATCTTTTAGAAGCTTATCAGCCTCAGGGTGTAAGTACCAACATCCATGATATATGGATTTTTGAACATGCAGCCCTGAAAAATGCAAAAATCTTCCAGCAATTTCTTTAGTCAGGATATCTGTTCTCTTTTTTGTTTCTGACTGTTATTTAGCCATTTTTCATCACCTCTTTTTAATATATGTGTCAAGTACTTGAAAATGAGTTTTCAAAAAATTCTTAATACACATAGTTCCATGTCCATTTCTTCCCGACTTCCTATATGTTAGCAAAATACAGCGTTGAAAAATCTCAGTTATCAGTGTTTCACCCCACCTGGAATAACTTTAAAAAGACACAGCAGATACAGAAATGGTTTACAGATGAACAAAGAAATCCTCAATGCCTGTCGAAGAACACTAAAACACAGTTCAGTGCTGAGGGAAATGTAGAAGTGCAAAGATACTGACATAGGAAAAGAAAACCAGACATTTTCCTTTCATAAATTCAAAAATGAGAGCTGATTCAATGAAACTGAAAATTGGCATATTTAAAACACTAGAAGAGGGGAAGGGAGGAGAGATTTCAATGTAAAAGTATTTCAGAGAAATCACTGTCCACTGCTGTAGTTTATATATATCAATAATAAGGTTTTCAGCATAAATGTATCCAGGCTAAGGCTTTAATTTCAAATCAAATCAAATTTCAAATCAAAATAGTTACAAACTTCAAAGCATTTATAACTGTTTTTCAGTAGTTCAGTAGTCTTCCTGTTATTTATGGCTTTAAGTGGTCAGTAAACTAGGAGAAAGACATGATCCTCTACTAAGGCTTTCAGCCTCATAAATATGTTTCAGCACTGGATATTATACTGAGTTAAACTTCCATTTGATCCAGAAGGGGAAAGCCTATGTTCTAAAAACTGGTTAACCTTCATTTGAAGAATTAACATGCTTTTGAAGATCTTCATTTTGTATTTACCATTTTGAAAAATACTTCCTGTGAAGAACTGGGATTCAATTCTTTCTAGCATGATTGTTATGAAATGGAAAAGCAGTTGCTAGGAATATATTTTGACAATAATTTGCTATATATACTTTGCACTGCCTGCAAAAGATGAGTTTGTTCATTGAAACGGGCCCATTTATTACAGAAGTTTTCAGTGCACGTCTCTCATTATTTTCTTAACAGTCGACTAAGCATCAAGAAAGAACACCTTGCAACAAATTCTGAGCCATCTCTTCATATAATCAGACCTTCTAAAGTAGATACTAATATAGTGCCTTACATTTATATGAAGAAGTCACTAAAACAATTTATGCATACAGCAAATCAATCACTGTAAATGGTATTTAAAGATAGCTAGCTTTGTGGGAATTACAGGTGGCCAGGGTTTGAACAGCATGATTTATTGTGTCATTTTGTTTGCTTTAAAAAGGTTAATGGCAGAAACCTCCTTTCAGTTGACTTTGATCGAACCACAAAGACAGAAAAGATCTACGATGACCACCGTAAATTTCTGCTGAGGATTGCCTACGACACGTCAGGGCACCCCACGCTGTGGCTACCGAGCAGCAAGCTGATGGCTGTCAATGTTACCTATTCATCCACGGGTCAAATAGGCAGCATACAGCGAGGGACGACTAGTGAAAAAATAGAGTATGATGGACAGGGAAGGATAGTGTCTAGAGTGTTTGCTGATGGGAAAACTTGGAGTTACACATATTTGGAAAAGGTAAAGAACACTCAGGTTTTAAAAAATGCTTGGAATCTGCTGAAATTCTGCAGCATCTCACTGCTGCTTATAAAGCCAAAATAGGTAGTAGAAGTACATTTCAATTATTCTAAGTATCACCATGTGATTCCAAGGGGAATGTTTCGTTCCACAGATATGTAATCATGCTGTAGCTAATTGCTAGGAATTGATGTGGGTTTAAATTATTTAGGCCACTAACTAACAAGGAACATCTGTATTTACTTTTTATCTTAACACTTAAAATAAGGTACAGAGACTATCTGCAATTCAGTACAGCTGAAAATAATTTGTTTGCAAATGCTTTACTGTTGTGAGTTTGTTTTTTTCACTACCAAGAAAAGCTCTTGTTTCTAAATAGATACAGCTATCAATTTGTACTTGCTATATGTTGCAGCATCTAAATAAGCGATAGGCAAAAGATAAGGAATCTTCATTATATATAAAAATTGCTCAATGATAGCTCTCCTCCTAGAAATATCTGTGAAAATCACCCTTCTGAGATCTCATGTCTGCTATGTGGAAAGAAAATCCATTTCTTTCTGGGGTTTACATATATTTCTGTTGAAGCTGTTGCTCAGCAAATACTGTTTATTAATTACCGCAAACATAACTTAATCAAGACCTATGATACATAATAGTCATACATCAGAAAAATGTCAGAATAATTCCATGTGGCTCCTTTTGATATAAATAATGAAACAATGGTTTTGCCTGTCTCAAAAGCTTACAGAACAAGAACACAGCATTCAGAGATCTCAGGCTATTCAAATTCTTCAAAATCATCTCTTAATTGTAGGGAAGAAATTGTATCTTCCATATGTTGTTCTCCTTGTGAGTTAATGGCTCTAAGACAGTTTTACTTCTTCCCATATTAAACATGACTTATCTGAATCCATTGACAATCTGCTGTTTAGCTGTGAGTGTTTGATAAAAGAGTGATACAGTCATAACAAGTAGCAAATTATGAATGTGGAACTACTAATTACAGAACCCCTTACAATTAAGCATACAAGTAAATTGGGCAGGGAGATGCTAACAACATGTAAGGTCAGGGATAACTCAATTAAAGAGGAGATAATTTTCTCAAGTGGGAATGTCACATCTTTATGAAGAAATAGTATCAGTATATGACGGGAGGGGAGATACTGCACCATTTGTCACATGGTAAAAATCTGTTCTTAATTTTCAGTCAATGGTTCTTCTGCTTCATAGCCAACGGCAGTATATCTTTGAATATGATTTGTTGGATCGGCTTTCTGCTGTCACCATGCCCAGTGTTGCTCGTCATACCATGCAGACTATTCGCTCCATTGGCTATTACCGGAATATATACAACCCCCCGGAAAGTAATGCTTCTGTTATAATGGACTACAATGAAGAAGGGCAGCTCCTTCAAACTGCTTTCCTGGGGACAAGTCGAAGAGTATTATACAAGTACAGACGGCAGACCAAGCTCTCAGAAATTTTATATGATAGTACAAGAGTTAGTTTTACTTATGATGAGACAGCGGGAGTCCTGAAAACAGTAAACCTCCAAAGCGATGGTTTTATCTGCACCATTAGATACAGACAAATTGGCCCATTGATTGACAGACAGATTTTCCGCTTTAGCGAAGACGGAATGGTAAATGCCCGATTTGACTACAGCTATGACAATAGCTTCAGAGTGACTAGCATGCAAGGTGTCATCAATGAAACCCCATTGCCTATTGATCTCTACCAGTTTGATGATATCTCTGGCAAAGTTGAACAATTTGGAAAATTTGGAGTTATATATTATGATATTAACCAGATCATTTCGACAGCTGTAATGACATACACAAAACACTTTGATGCACATGGCCGCATCAAGGAAATTCAGTATGAAATATTTAGGTCATTAATGTATTGGATTACGATTCAATATGATAACATGGGACGAGTGACGAAAAGAGAAATTAAGATTGGGCCATTTGCCAACACCACAAAATATGCTTACGAATACGATGTAGATGGCCAGCTCCAGACAGTCTATCTGAATGAAAAAATAATGTGGCGATACAACTATGACCTGAATGGCAACCTCCACTTGCTAAACCCCAGCAGCAGTGCCCGTTTGACGCCACTTCGCTACGACCTGAGAGACAGAATAACTCGACTGGGTGATGTTCAGTACAGATTAGACGAAGATGGATTTCTGCGTCAGAGGGGTACTGAGATCTTTGAATACAGTTCAAAGGGCCTTCTTACTCGAGTTTATAGCAAAGGCAGTGGGTGGACGGTGATATACCGTTACGATGGACTTGGACGACGGGTTTCCAGTAAAACTAGCCTGGGACAGCATCTCCAGTTTTTTTATGCAGACCTTACTTATCCAACCAGGATAACCCATGTATATAACCACTCAAGTTCTGAAATCACATCTCTTTACTATGATCTGCAAGGACACCTTTTTGCCATGGAAATTAGCAGTGGAGACGAATTTTACATTGCGTCAGACAATACAGGGACACCACTGGCAGTTTTCAGTAGCAATGGTCTCATGCTTAAACAAATTCAATACACTGCTTACGGAGAGATCTATTTTGACTCTAACCTTGACTTCCAGCTAGTAATCGGATTCCACGGAGGCCTGTACGACCCACTGACCAAACTAGTCCACTTTGGAGAAAGAGATTATGACATACTGGCAGGCCGGTGGACAACACCTGATATTGAAATCTGGAAGAGAATTGGGAAGGATCCAGCTCCTTTTAATTTGTACATGTTTAGAAATAACAACCCAGCCAGTAAAATACACGATGTGAAGGATTATATCACAGGTAAGAGAAGGTTACTGGACTGCAGCTTGGACCTATAGACCTGCAATTTAGAGGCAGTGAGACTGTAAGGTAGCAAGGGCAGGCAGGGTCCTTCTGTGACTTTTTAAGCTCATTGACATCACAAAAAATATTCACTGGAAGTTGGTTGATATTTTCCAGGGTAGGCTTTTGCAAGGCTGCTAATGTAAGTTGCCCAGTTATCTCCAGAGCCAGCACAAAGCCCAACAAGCTCCAGGGCCAACACAAAGTAATGAGTACACTGCCAGCTGCAGGGAAGGAGGAGAAGGATAGTATAGAAACTCATTCAGCAACAAAAAGGCGCTGAGGTGCCACTTCTGGTAAATCTGAATTCTTAGGAAATCTACATACTTTTTGTGGTTCTAGAGTTAGTGATGTGCAGTATTCTCCATTATTCTACATACCAAAAATCTGATTGCACGTCACCAGAATTTTTTTTAAAATGTATGGCTTAGATACATGTGATTTTTCATATTTATAGATTAAATAGATGTAAAGAACTAAAAATATTTTACACAGACAGCGCCAGACTACGGGAAGGGCTCAGCCCCACTTACTTAAGAGCTGTGAGACTACCACTCAGAAGAGCATCCTGGGAATCAAGTGGGTTTGCATTAATTTAATAAACAGCAGCTATTAAATGGGTTACTAATGGGCTGCCTGGGAGTAAGGATAATAACAGAAGTTTGGATCTGTCCTCTTTTAGCAGCATGTGCTGTAGGGGATGCATTTGCAATCAGATTCTTTGTGGCATTGAAAATTATGCACCTAGTTCAGAAATTACCCTCAAAATACAGTTTTAGTTCTTTTCTTAACATCTCTGATATATGAAATACATAGACACACACTGCTTATATAAGGTTATAATTACAATTAGTAATTTGGCTGACTAGCAGTTTTAGATGCAGAGCCTCATGAGGCATTAGCACTTATTTGAAAATGTTAGAAATTATTTTTAAATAAATATTTTTTTGTTGTTTTAACATTTGGAAAAATTTGCTTTCTTTTTCCACTTATTTGGAGTTTTCTTAACTAAAAATTACTAGACTTGGTAAGGAGTACTCTGCCAACCTCTAAGCTTAGTATTTGTGAAAGATAGGGTCAGAAGACAGAAACAAGGCAGAGCGCTCATTCTTGCCAAACAATTGGTAACTAATTATTGGCATCCCTAATGTATTTATTTTCAACAGAACATAAAATGTATTATAAATAATGTTATCTAATGCTAATTTAGTATCCTGTCTGCTTACTGATGCAACTGTAATACATTTCATTAGCTTTTAATTTCATCGGTCCAACTTCATCTTGAAGAGGGGGAGATTTCTCTTGAATCAACATAAAATATCTGCCAAATCATTTAAAAGGTAATTGACCATATAGGTGCTGTTTCAGGGGTAATTTGAAGACATTACAATAATACATATATACCAAAAGGACAGGATGTGCCCTGCAGTACTTTTTTTTTCTTGCTTCATTTTAAAGTATTGACGATGAAGGTGCGACATAAAGCACATTTAGCCTGACCATGAAATCCCAGTTAGTTTAGGCTGTGTTAGAAGGAAATCTCCTTTTAATTGCACTTTATAATTGTTCTGGAAGTCACTGAGGCCTTCAGAATTGCTGAACCCTGCAATGCCTTTCAACTGAGCCTCATGAAACTCATATAGAACAGATGTTTTCTTGTAAGTTTAGAACTGCAAGTGTCCTGTATAGCCTTGCTATTCTAGCTGTACCACAAATCTAAATCCATACATATCAAAACAAAGACCATTGAATAATTTTCATGTTTCAGAAGAAAATCGACTATGCCAAAAGCTATTCCATGTAAAAATTGTATGGTTGAAAAATATAGGACAATTCTAATATTTTTCTCTCTTTTTTTCTTTTAATAATTCTCTTTCAGATGTTAACAGCTGGTTGGTGACATTCGGCTTCCATCTGCACAACGCTATTCCTGGTTTCCCTGTTCCAAAATTTGATTTAACAGAACCTTCTTATGAACTTGTGAAAAGCCAGCAATGGGAAGACATACCAGTAAGAAACAAAACTAAACATACAAATGGAACGAGACAGAATGTTTCCTTCTATTCAGATCTTATTAGGCATGAATAATTCTGACAGCAAGGGTTACTTGCTAAGTTAAATCTGAACAGTACTTTTATCTACTTTCAAAAGAATTTAATAAATTACAGATGGAGCTTTTTCTTACAGATCTGATAAGTTAGATACCATTTTAAATACACTTTTGTTTGCTTTCAGCAATAATAAAAATGCAAAAAGACAATAATCAATGAAAGGAAGTTTAAGACCCTTTAAAGATGTCTATTTTTCATAGCAGAATCTACAGACATTAGATTTGTACTAACACGCTGCCTGAAGGCAGAAAATGAACACAATAGAAAAAAACAGACTGAAATAAGCAGAAGAACAGGTGATATAAATTATGCATACCAGGCACCACTACAATTTTACTTCTCTTTAATGTTAACCATGCATTATGGACACCATGTTTTATATTTAAAGATAAAATACTGAAAATGAAATTACCTGAGGCTAAAGTCTATTACATTACATAAAACCAAAACTCCAGGTGCTTATGAAGTTCTTTAGGAGCAAAAAAATGAACTTTCATCCTGAAATCCTACTACGGTTTTAAATTATGGAAGAAATAAATGTGGAAGTGAATTCTAAATCTGCTATTTAAGAAAATTATATTTACAAATTAAACTTACTCAAAGATCAAAGACCTATGCCCTCAAAAATCCTATACTTCTCAGTTAAAAAGGAAGAGTTGAGACATTAAAATGGGTGATCCCATTGTGAGCAGTCAAAACCAGATCTTTTTACAAGAATTACAATAGAGAATGTTACAAGATTAAAAGATTATATAATCTTAAAGAATTCTACAACCTAATGTAGACAAAAAATCATTAGAAGGGTGCCCCAGCAGAAGGGAACATGTGGAAGCTGACTTTGCATGCAGGAAATTACCTGCTATATTTATTGGTTTTTTATTATTTTTAATAGCAAGGAATTGAGTAACAGGGAAAGACCTTAGAGCACAGCATGAGAATATTGTCTCCCATGAGTAGTAGAAGCAGTGAAGGAGGAGCCTGGCAAGCACTCCAGGCAAGGTGGTTGTACTGGGACATGACAAACCTGACATCAGGCATGGCTGTGAAGAACTATCAGAGGTTGTTTATTTAGATCTCAAAGGCTAAAGAATGAAATTATCCACTAACGCTAGCAAAGGTGCACCAGGAAGAGAACCAGTTAGGTCAAAGAGATGAGAGCAGACAGCTAGTTGTCAAAAATCTTCAGGAGAGAGCTCAGTGACATGAGGAGTGCCCGGGGCATGTGACATGACAGAGGGAGAAAGGAGAGGAAAACAAAGATTCAAAATTCTCAGGTAGGAAGAAGCTGTGACTCTGATATTCACTGTTAAACAAGCAAATGCAAACAAGAGATAGAAGTAAAAACACAAACCACTTAGTATTTTGAAACATTCTGGAGTGAGTGAGCTTTACTGAGCTCAGAGGATACATGTTAAAAATAAACAGACTTTGTCATTATGAAGTTGCTATAGCATCTCATTGCTCTCACTGATGATTGCTGTCTACAGTATATTTTGAGCTCAATAGCTTTCATGTAAGATTTACAACAGCTGAAATCCATACTTGTTAGCAAGTGCAGACAGGAATCTGCCACATTCAAGAAGAGTTGAGAGTCCAAGTCAATTCATGATTCCCTCACGAACTGTCACCTCCAGAAAAGCTGCCCTTGAGGCAGAGCAGAGAAGCCTTTGCAAACTTTTTGCCAGGCTTTGATTAGCATCAAGGCTGAATTAAGGTTGTATGAGTCTTAATAACTCCTGCTTGGTCCCCCACCCAGAAATTTGGGAAAACAAAACAGGCTTTGGACTCGTCAGCAGTGAATCAAATGCTTTAAGCAGTATTTTACTGAAGAGAGAAGGGGTCAAATGGAAGATAAACTGGATCATCATCAGAAACTAAGTACTCTTTTTCAAAAGTGCAGCCAAAGCTATTTAAATCTTTCTCTCTGTTTCCCGCTGAGACAACTGCTAGGGCAGATGTCGGCTCCCTACCTCCATCAATACTAGCTCATTCACAGCTTGTTGCTGCTAAGACCCAGGGCTAGACAGATAAGGCGTGTCTGTTCTACGCAGCTGTAAGGTCTCATCCCAGCCACAGTTGACCCTGTAATTTGAGCTGTCGTGCTATCTAGCTGTACTAGCTAACAATTCCTGCTAGCTGTTCCTGCTCTTTCAGCTGTTCTGGCTAACCACAGCAGTTATGCTGCCAGGTCCCATTCCCCAGCCATCCTCTCTTTACCAAGAGTGCATCTGGCATAGTTGGCTACACATAGCTCTTCCTTGACAGATTCTCCTATCCTAGCTTTTCCATTAGACTGGTCCATTGGTTCTTTCCATTCATTGCCCCTTGTCTTTGCTAGCTGTCAACAAAACACTCTGCTGTATTCAGGGTTGTACCTGTCTGAAGTTCCTGGGGAGAAGCTCTTTTAGGCAGCAGACTGATACCTGGAGTGAAATGGAATTTCGTGCAGCTGCATTGGCCGCAGCCTTTTCAAACATCTCCATTTATCAGTTTCTGCAAGTATTTGCAAGAAAGGGCATCAGTCCCCAGTACTCCACCTCACTGTAAATGGTCTGTACCATTTGCTTACCTCTCTTCTATTGTAAAGACTGTCATTACAGTTTGATTCCCCGCCTTCCTCTAGCAGCTTGAGGGCTTATGAGAGCCTCCCTGCCATTTGGTCTCAGACTGCAGCTACCCAAAAGACTCCTATTTCCTGAGTCAGTGAAGAAAGGCTTGTTCCTGTTCTAAAGCACAGCTTCATGACCTGCAAAAATCAGCTCGGTTTGGATGGACTCACAGTAGACAAGAATCATACTTGAACAAGCTCATAGGATGAGGTGACACGATAGTAAGACAGCTCTTAGCCATATTAACATAATATGACCCAGCAGTGTGCACTCACAGCCCAGAAAGACAGTTGTGTCCTGGGTTGCATCAAAAGCAGAGAGTGATCAGCAGGTCAAGGGAGGTGATTCTGCCCCTTCGCTCTGGTGAGATCCCACCTGGAGTGCTGCATCCAGCTCTGGGGTTCCCAACACAGAAGGGACATTGACCTGTTGGAGTGAGTCCAGAGGAGGGCCACCAAGATGATTTGAAGGGTGGAGCACCTCTCCTATGAGGGAGGACTGAGAGAGTTGGGATTGTTCAGCCTGGAAAAGAGAAGGCTTAGGAGTGACCAAACTGCGGCTTTCTAGTTCCTGAAGGGAACTTACAGGAAAGATGGGACAAGACTATTTACGAGAGCATGTAGTGACAGGACAAGGGGGAATGGGTTCAAACTGAAAACAGATTAGATATTAGGAAAAAATGCTTTGCTGGGAGGGTGGCGAGGCATTGGAACAGGTTGCTCAGGGATGTTGTGGATGCCCCATTCCTGGAGGTATTTAAGGCCAGGCTGGATGGGACTCTGAGCAACCTGGTCTAGTAGAGGGTGTCCCATGGCAGGGGGGTTGGAACTAGATGATCTTTAAGGTCCCCTTCCAACCCAAAGCATTTGATGATTCTGTGATTAAGTATTGGCATTGCAAGTCTGTCCTGTACAGCCCAGTAAGTAGCCTCTGAAGTTAAATCTGATTTCTATGCAGGCTCTCAGGGAGACAAAGAGTAAAAGCACTGAATATTAGCAAAATAGTCTTGTAACTCAGCATAATAAGCAGTATGTAGATCTAATTAACACCCTGGTACTGTCAGTTGTGGCATATCCTGTTGTTGTCCACAGGCAGCACACCAAGAAAGCCTGGCTGTTTGGCATTTAGGGGGCTACAGATGGCTGGTAAAACTTCTGTCTGTTCTTGTTTACAGCCAATTTCTGGAGTGCAGCAACAAGTGGCAAGACAAGCAAAGGCTTTCCTTTCCCTGGGAAAGATGGCAGAAGTGCAGGTCAGCAGACGGAAATCCAGTGGAGAAAAGTCGTGGCTGTGGTTTGCCACAGTGAAGTCTCTGATTGGGAAAGGGGTGATGCTCGCTGTCAATCAAGGCAAAGTGCAAACAAACGTGCTCAACATTGCAAATGAGGACTGCATAAAAGTGGCAGCTGTTTTGAACAACGCTTACTACCTAGAAAACTTGCATTTCACTGTGGAGGGAAAGGACACGCACTATTTTATCAAGACCACCTCCCCTGAGAGTGACCTTGGGACACTGAGGCTGACAAGTGGGCGTAAGGCCCTGGAGAATGGCATCAACGTCACTGTTTCCCAGTCCACCACTGTGGTGAATGGCAGGACTCGTAGGTTTGCTGATGTTGAAATGCAATATGGTGCTTTAGCACTTCACGTCCGCTATGGCATGACACTTGATGAGGAAAAGGCCCGAATACTGGAGCAAGCCAGGCAAAGAGCTCTTTCCAGTGCCTGGGCCAGAGAACAACAGAGAGTAAGAGATGGAGAGGAAGGCGCCAGGTTGTGGACAGAAGGAGAAAAGAGGCAGTTGCTAAGTGCTGGAAAGGTACAAGGATATGATGGGTACTATGTACTCTCTGTGGAGCAATATCCAGAATTAGCAGACAGTGCTAACAATATACAGTTCCTCAGACAAAGTGAGATAGGAAAGAGGTAACACACTGGCTTAGCTCAGGCTGCCAAAGAGACTGTGTACCAGTGTCTTCTAAAAAGGAGACCAAACTGTTTTGCTGCATTACTACTTGAGCCTAAGCTTACATCTTTGCTCAGATTTTTTCTGTAGCACAATCCAAACAGACTCTGTAATGAAAAGAGCGCCTTCCAGAGGAATGATACTGCTAATGACAAAACTTTTTTTTCTCAATGACCTTAAAGGTGATCTGCTTTAAAGAATATGTTTACATATGCATATCGCTGCACTCAAGTTGGACTGAAAAGTATTAAAAAAAAAAGAAGAAAAAAAGAAAATAAAAAGGCCTACAGATTTTGCAACAGGCTGTCCGTTCCTTTGAGGCACTGTATTTAATTAAGATACAGACCCATACAGTGTTTTCAAATATTACTGAATTGTTGACCTTTGGTTACAAGAAGTAGTCTCTCTTTCTCTCTCTCTTTTTCTCTCTCTTTCTCACTCCATAGGATGTGGTATATATCTGTTAATTTTAAAATGTGGGGCAAAAATTATTGTTTATAGACAACCCAACTGCTTTAAACTGTGCTGCTTTCTAAAAGGACATTGGCACAAGTGACTTATGCTACCATGGAAATTTAATAATGCATTTTACAATGCTAACATGGTTTGCCTTGGGGGGAAAATGGCAAGTAGAATCCTTGTTGCATAAAAGCAAAGGAAACCCTGATTTTTTTGTAAATTATGTGAGACAAGTTGTTTATGGATTTTTATATGAATTACAATTTACTGTACATCAAATATTAGTCTCAGAGGAGTTAATTTATGTAAAGTGTTTAAAAAAGTTTATACTTAAAAATAAAATGATAAAAACATGTGCTGTGTGTGATTTTTTTTAAAGAAGAAGGAATTGCACCTTTTATGTTATAGCTGTACAGTATAAAGGATTATATTGTAGAGATATAACAGTGATGACTAATGTCCAAAAGTGTTAATATTTTTGTATTATGTTTAAAGCTGTGCATCTATCACTCTGCTGATAGGATGGGACACTCCACAAAGTAGCTGGCTGACTCAGACCACCACTCCCTCCCTTCCCTCTCCTGTCACCCAGGCCAGTGTCACTTCATCAGTCATTGTCAGAAGGCACAGTAACCAAATAAGTCTCATTTATTATGATGGAAGACTTTAATAGGTTGGGTTTTCCTTGTCTTTTTCCAGCCCTGATGTAATAAATGGACAGTTATTCATACCAGGTGGGGTTTCTGTTGTTTTTTTAGAAGCTTTGTTTCACAAAGGAGAGAATAGTGTCTCAGGTGCTTGGCAAATTGTATGTAGAAGAAGAAGAAGAAATTATGTAGTTTCATCCAGTTATGTCAACTTTGTCTTCTGTATAATACAGCTCTTTTAGATGTTAATAACTCCAGATAGAAGAAGCGTACCTCTGATCTGATGCTACAGAATTGCTCTTTAGGCAGGCAGGCTGTTAAGTAGGTTCATCTCCAGGCTCTCAGCTGGCAGATCAACTCTAATTACTGCGAACACTGAACTTGGGGATGGAGAGGATGGTCTAGTTCTAGTGCCTAGTCTACATCTCTACACCACTGCATAGATTTGGCATGCTCAGTATATTTGTTGCAGGACAGAACTGAAGTGTAGAGCTGGTTCCTTATAGGAAGCCTGTGATGGCATCTATGGCATCTGTTGTACATCTTGGCTGAAACCATTCTTAGAGCTTCAGTCTCATGAGCACTAAATTCAGCCACAAAATTAAATATTTTTAACATGAGACAAAATTGGGGGGTTTTGATGTTCATTGAAATATACACAGTATTTCTATCCATGTATTATAATGACAGAACATAGTAAGTGAACGTGTCTTAACTATGAATGGTTCAAGTGGATGTAATAAAAATAGTTTTCTAACTGCTTTGTATTCTGAGAGTCTATGGTATTACATACTCTAAATTGCACATTAGGATTGTTTGATAAACAGATTTGAATTTCTCCCAGCCAAGTCGCAACTGAATCTACAGTATCAGTGACATTACTGTATCTGTGTATTTGGTAGAGCATACAGAACTAATTACACATATAATGAACGCTAATCATCTATTAGAATGAAAGCACAGATTAGTTGTTAGTATTTTTACCCTTGAAGTCAAGGGCCCTAAATTTAGAGAGGATGGTAGGTATGTCAGACCCCAGAGGCGTGTCATTGATCTACATATTATTTTTAAAGATGTAAAATGCTAGGTGTTTGCAGTTCTGTTGGGTGGCTCTTCCACAGCACTGTATTTAGCATGCTGTAAGTGCTCTCTGTTGAAATAGGCTCATATTCTAAATTATGTCCAATGTTTCTGTTCTGTTTGAATATGAAAAGCTTGTATAACATGTCGACATTGAAATATATCTTCTACTTAATGCGTACCAGTTCCTTCTCCTTTGTTCTGGCACCAGTAAACAAAAAATTATAGTATCTGTTGGTGATCATTTTAGATACAGTCAAATCAAGCCAATTAGTGGCCTTGTTAGTAGGTATAATGAGCCTATTTCTTGCTAAAAAAGACTTGCGATCTGGACATGCTCCTGCAGGAAATAGGGACCTTGGGGAATATATAAACAAAAGATCTTTTTAAAGAAAAAATATGCATAGTTAAAGAAGCATATTACAAAAAAGAAAAAAAGAAAGGAGATTCTAAGTATTTTAGACAATGCCAGTCAAAATGCTATCCTGATATTTTGAGATGTATATTTCGTCTGATTTGTATTGTTCTTTTAATTTGCCTTCTTAACTTTATATGTGTCCTGAATTTTCCACAAATTGATAACTATAGATTGCATCTAGGCTTTCCAATAAAAGCCAACCCAATGTGTGTGTGTGTGTGTGTGTTTATATTTGTTTTTTTAAATGTATGTCAGATACTGCATCTGTGCAACTGCTTTTCTCGTATCGAAGAAGCAAACTGATCCCCTTGCACTGGTATCGATTCATTCCCTTCACAGTTGGCAGTATGTTTTTTGACTGTGTCCAATGGCTTCATCTGCTAACTCAGCAAAGTGAATCACTCCATGGGATCTCTCAGGTGGCCTACTTTGGAGAAAACATTAAATATACCTCACAAAGCCAAATCTTTTATAGATAAGGAAAGCCAAAGGAAAAAAAAAATCACTTAGAACTGTTTTCTTTCATATCCTCCTGAGTAAAAATATGACAGAAAGTATTTGATTATAAAGAATTAGGTTGGCACTGGTAGTTACATATATACACAGAAGAGATCCTTCAATCTGCATTAAGGCCCACTTTGCAGGAACTGCTGACTTCAGCATTGCTCTACGTCAAGAGACTGCTTTCATTTTAGTTGGAACAGGCAGACTTCACCACACTTACTTTGTAGTGACAACCTTGAGCTGGTAACATGTTGATCCAGCACTAATCAGGTCACTGCTTAGCTAACTGTGGCCTAATTTTGTTGTTTAAAAAAAAAAAAAAAAAAAAAGGCAAGCCAGTAAGATATCTTTGCATATTTACACCTGGGAGGTGAGAGATTTGCATTTGACAAGAGGGGGAAAAATGCCAGTTACCACTGCCACTCTTCTGAGGCACTTTTAAAGTGATAGCTGAAAGGCTGTAAAAAAACCTCACACATAAAGTAACAGTTAAAATTGTCTATGAGAGAATAGGCTGCATTTGCAGAGAATCAGATGACAGAATGTTTGAATTTTGTTTTCAGGAAAAAGACCCCACCAACAACAAAAAGCTGCTGGAAGCCTCGATACCTTGCTTTACTGCTAACTCCAGAATGGCAAGCTATGGCTATACATATGGCCAGCTTGAGAACCTTTAAGAAAAAGACTAGTGCATAATTCTTTGGGGATGGGAAAGCAGAGACACTTATTAGAAACAGCTCCAAAGCAGCTTACTAGAAGCTGCCAGGGTTAAAAATAAGCCAAAGCAGAGAGCATCATCCCACAGCATAAACTGAACAGCACAGACACAGTGATATCATACCCTAACTGCAAAGCCACATCCAAACCTGCTGAACTTATCAGCTTCTCATCTACAGCCAGTTAATGCTAAGGAGTAAATACACAATGCTTATAAAATTAAATTGATCTTTGCACACACAGGTTGCTGGGGCTCAGTGACCCAGAATAAAAAAAGCCAAAATGAAAACGAATTAACTGATGGGTATGTGCCAGTTTTTCCCCCTGGGAAAAAGGGAACACATGGTCCATAGCTGTCATGCTGACAGACAGAGCTTAAGACTTCATTTTTTATCTCAGAAGTTTTTAGCTTTTTAGCAGAGTGACAATATAAGGCAAATTTAACTCTGTGAGTGCCCAGGCTAGACCTATTTAAAAAGTCAAAACACTAATGATAGATAAATCCCTGCTTGTTCCCCCCAGCCCATTTTTCAGCAAGAGTAACATAAATAAGGATGCCAGCACTTAATTAGATGCACCATGAAAATCTGAAAAAATGCAGCTTCCCTGTTCACCCATCCCAGAAACCTGAATATTTGTTACTGATCACTAAAAATGTCTTAGGCCTTTCAGGGTAAAGGAATGGTGGAAAGGTTTGTTTGTCATGCCCCCTCCTAATCACAAGACATTATAGTGGTTATTGCAGTTGGCACTGTGACGGTGACAGAGGAATAAGAACATGGTGTCTGGCACTCCACACAGTCTGCCCTGCTTTAGTAACCAGATGTGCTGGGGATGGTGGGGGAGGGAGAGGGAGATGACTTTTCGTTAGATGGTCTAAAATGCAAAGTGAGAGTGAAGTCACACAGTACCACACAAATACTGACATGAGGATTATCTTAACTGCACTATTTTTTGTACACATGCCTAAAAAAAAAAAAAAATCCTGGCCTGATTTCTAGCATAACAAATGCCAACTGCATGCAATCCTGAGCAGTGCAAGGATGACATAAAATGCATCCCTAAGTAAAGATAAATCCGCTAAATATTGGTCCCCACTTCTAAACAAGAAGTTCAAACAGTAACACCATCCCTTTCTTTATGTATACGAGAGTCTTATATGCAGTTTAGAAGGTAAAGAATAAGCATAATAAGATAGCAGCTCATTAGAGTCTCATGTTTTCACAGAACCTACTTCATTGCAGGTAAACTCTCTTGCTGTTAATTACTATAACTTCCTAGGTAAATTGAGTAAACCTTTTAATTTACTAAGTTAAAATTCCATCATTGAGGAACATAAATTTCTAGATATGCGTACAATGTTTTTCCTACTACTAACTAAGTCAAAGCTATAGTACTGTAATTACGCAGCTTAAAGTTAATGGTTCCCACAAAGCTGTCTTAATAAAGCCTTTTGGGATTCAGGAGGAAAAGGAAGAAATTCAGAAATGAAGAACAAGGCTGGAAGGCATCAACATGTTTCAACTGGCTCTAGTTACTCAATCACACTTAAGCTGTCTGAGACAGCAGGGTGAGTGCCATGCATTACAGAGGCAAGAGGGAAATTGTTCTCCCAACACAATAAAGTATTTCCAAATTCCAAGCCCAGGAATCATTTTAAAACTGAAATTACAGGAATGGCCATCTAATGAACCAATTAACCTTACAGAAATAATAATTTTTTTAAAAAAGTATAAAGATAATACAGGAATCAGTTAAGAATTCAAATCTGAGTAACTAGAAGTGTGTTGGAAATGCTATAGAAAACTCCATCCACTGTTTGTAGATAAGAATTACTGTGGAAAAATGAGCTGGAGAGGGGGTGTGGGTGTACAAGACCATAATACCAGGACCAGGTGCTAATCACCAACTTCCACAATGATGGGGAAGCACACATAAGCAAAAAACAAAATAAAAAAAAACCCCAGTGACACCAATATCTGCAGATGACAAAAATTAATGGAGTGGCAAATAATGGCTAGGACAGAGCAGTCATACAGAACAATATGAATCACTCGCTGAACTGAGCCCATTCAAATAAAATGCATTTTAATACAGGCAACTCCAGAAGTAAAATATCTCAGAATAAGAAATGCAAATCTTGCTATGAAAGGTATGTAGCCGCCTACAAGAAAGCAGTGACTGGAAAGAACAAGGAGCACATAATGGATAAATAACTCATTGTGAGATTCCAGTACAATAGTGGTGGCAATGAAGAGCTCATAGGGGTGGAGAAGCTTAATGAGATTACTGGCCTTGTTAAACAAGGGAAATAGGAAGGCAATGTTATCTCTACATATGGTGCCAGCAATACCACTCTGGCATACAGTCCTGATGCATGCATCGTGATAACACTGTTAAGATTCTGGAGAGAGAACACAAGGAGACATCACACATAAATCTAAGTCTTGGCAAAAAAAAATAATCTTGCAGGGAGAGATTTAAACAGCTCACCACCACCCCATCCCCCCCCCAAAAAAAAAAAAAAAAAAAAAAAAAAAGGCATGAAAGCATTTCATGACAATAGTGTTTAAATGACTTCATAGAGAAAAGCCACATTGTAGTAAAGTGCTTGAAAACAGGAGGGGAGAAGAGAAAGCAGGTGTGAATGCAATTCTGATAACTATAGGAGAAGTAGTTTGCAGAAGCTTTTGGCAAAACAGGTAGCTATTGGAGTTACGTATAATGGATGCAGGTGATGGGAGTTCAAACCAGATGATGGCACCGTTCATTTAGCTGCACAGGAGACGGCAAATTGAAAGCTTTATAACTGGCAAATGCCAGGCTGAAGGGTTTGGGTTTGTCTTCTCCTTATCACCTCTTCTTTTCCAACCCTGAAGTATCCAAATTAAGTTGATACAGACTGAAGCCAACAAAGATTACTGTAAAAGTCCCAAATCTTTAAACGGAGAATGCAAGGCTGAGGCATTTTAAAAACATTCCTTGGTTTCCACAGCAGAGATACACTGTTCTATTGCCTTTTATAGCAGTTGATTATTAAAACTAAAACAAACCTCCTCATTCTCTATTAACATAGCAGGAGCCAATATGCCCACGTTTATGTCTCCAAGGCACACAGAGGCAAATGTTTAGATTAAAAAAAAAAAAAAAAAAAAAAAAAAAAAAAAACAAGAAATGGTAAAACTTTGTGCCATCGCTGACCGCACTCTACCCCGGGCGCACGTCGCCCTCAATGACCGACGCTCCCTTCCCAGGTGTATCACGCTCCGTCAGCTCCGGTTGGGTGGAAAGCCCCTGGTTCTAACTCGGGGCACCACCGGGAGCTGCCGCCGGCAGCTCAACTAGAGGACAGCCGCCCTGCCTCACCCGGGGAGAGCCAACTGCTCCCTCCGCGTCCTGACCGCTTCAAAGCGAAGCTCAGACCGAAGGGAAGAGATTAGAGTGTGCTCCCAGCCGCAAGCGAACCGCTCCCTGCCCGGGCACGGCAGCCGGGCACGGTGTCCGCGCCGGGACCGACACGGCCTCCCGCAACAGAGGGACCCCTTCGCGATCAGCGAGCAGGGCCGCAGCGAGAGAGCGCATCGCCCCCAGCCCCTAAAAGCGGCAGCGCAGCCTGGGGCAGGCGGCCGGGGCTGTTGCCCGTGCCCGTTCCCGTTCCCCGTTCCCGTTCCCGTTCCCCGGCTGCCCTTCCCCCGGGACACCGGCCGTGGCTCGCGCGTCCCCCTGGCGGGCAGTGCGGAGGGGCCGCAGCGGCCTCGGGGCCGCCGGGGGTCTTGACGCCATTTTAACGCCGTGTGGGACCCGCGGTGCTCTGGGGAGCGGCTCTGGTGAAGCGGGGTTCCAACAAAATAAATACATAAATAAATATATAGATGTACATACGCACGCACATTGATATATACATACATATCTACATACTGCCTTAAGATGCCGTGTCCCCTAGAACAGCACCTCCTGCCAACTCGCAGCATGGTGCCCGGCTGGCAGGAGCAGGGCAGGCAGCCTGGCACGTCTTGCTGGGCCAGGGACATCCCGTGCCCCCTCTCTGGTCTCCCCATAATGCACCGTTCTCATGGGCTGTGGAGGAGGTAGCAGATGCTCCCCAAGGGCAAGCACCACAGTAGGTCCCACTGGTGGTGCTGCCTCGTGCTTGTCCAGCCTCTGCTCCCTCGCACAGCCCTGATGGCAAGTCCCAACCTGCCATCCTAGAGCAGGGCCCTCTTGTTGGCAGGTCAACAACAGCAAGGTTGGATGAGTAGCAGCACTCATACGACCTTGTTCCTTTTCAGATGCAACCAACGGTATATGCATGTAGTAAAATACATGGGGTATTTTTGTTCTTAACTGCACAAAAGGTATTTACAGATGGCTTTCATCTGCAGCCAGTGAAATGCAACAGCATAGGGAACTGCTGCTTCAAGCGAAGAGAGCCTGTTCCTCAGTGTGGCAGCCCCATGGGCAGTCAGTGGTGGTGGGCATGGCCATGGGCACTGCTGCAGCCTCATACCGATGCTGGGCCAATAGTTCAGTCAGCTACTGCCAGGGAAGAGCCACCCAACCAGGAGGACACAGGGGAAAGGCTTGGTCTGGCACTGTGCAGCAAAGCACGTGTGTGCATGCGTGCCTGGAAAGTTAATTTGTAGGTTTTGCTCCTCAATAAATCAAGGCAGATGCCCCTGTAAATTCTGCTCCTCGGGAAGAAAGAAGAAGGGCAGGAACTGCATGGAGTAGAGAACAGAGCTATTTTTCTTTTCAGCGCCAAGAGCACATCAGTGACACTCAGTGCTGTGCTGGGTCAGGCCTTCACCCTCTGCTAAGCTAATACCAACAATTCCTTCATTTAAAGGGCAGATAGTAACAGTAGGGCCCGTCTTGCACTATTCTGCCTTTCTTTCCTCCCATTGCAATAGCAGTAGCCTCTGAAGGGACTGCACTAATTAGCTGCTATTACACTTCTTGGGTGGCTGGAAGAACATACTGCCTCTGACCTCATGCTTTGCAACATACCTTAACAGCTTATTACTGCTATTGCATGGCAGCAATGGTTCGGTTTATAGTTACTTTGAAAGAGCCATTCCTCTAGTGCTGAAAAATAATCTAAGACTAATGCACAGTCTCTCCAGAAGAAAGACTGTTAAACTGTCTATAACCAAGTGTCCAAACGCTGCACAAAGCTGTTTCATTTGCTTAACATCGACTCACTAGCAATTAATATGCCTGACATAACAGCACACTACAAGGCCCATAAAATCTGTAGCAGTAGGGGAGTGAAATGATTATAACTTTTTTTTCTTTTTTCAATAATACCAGACTACAGTTTGAGCACTGTAATCTTTTCAAAGCAAGAAGCTGAGCTGCATCTGAACAGCTGTTGTTTACTGAAGCAATAATTAGCAACAAATAAGTCAAAATACCTTCCATAGCAGCTCAGAGGACACTTGTACCCTGCGCCTGGAAGCAGAGAGGCTCTCGGCTTCATATGTAGACTATACTTAATAAAAATCTCACCTAACTAACTTTAAGAAAGGAAATATTTATAATGGCAGTGTCTGCCAGCCTTATGCATACAAGTAACTTCAGTGAACTCATTGTAAGCTGAGAGGACCGCAGCTCATACCAGATATCCCTAGCACAGTAGTTTTCAGCTGATGAGGGCCAGGGCATGCTGCAGGTGGGGGATAGGACATTCTGCAAATAAGGTCTTAGGTGCAGTCCTGCTTAATGTGCCCTACTGGCTGCAGGCAAGGTCAAACTGCTCCCTGCTTCTGGGACTGAAACCTCTGGGGAAGCATGTCTGCAGAGCCATTTGTCACATCTGCAAGTCTCCTGGTCTTACAAGGTTTTTTAGCTTAGTTTGACAGAGCAGCAGACCAGCAGTAAGAGACAGGAAGAGGGCTGCAGAAGACAAGGGAGCAAAGCGGTAGCCACGTTGAAGATGGACCTTCTGACTACACACCTGGATGAAATCTAGAGATCTCTATGTTCTTCCAGTGGGAAAAAGCAAGCCATCCCACAGTAGCCCTTTGTTTCTTGATTAGGGCTTGCTGATAGTACATACGAGTTTGCAGCCAGGAGTCTGAGCCTGAGTGTTATGCAGTGTCAGCTCACATGCTAACCACCTGCTTACACCATTGTATATGTATACATCCCCCTGAGGCTGAATGAAAACATTGGTATACATCCCAGGTAAGGCTCAGAATTTAGGGTACCAAATGAGGCTATAGCTATACCATTCTAATGGCCTGCTGCTGTCCAAAGGGATAGTCATATGCCATTCTCCCATCTATTCTCAGGCAAAGCCTTCCATCACTTGTGCCAGCACTTATGTACATCTGAACCTGTTGGGAGCCCTATTTAGGGATGACCTAAATACTTTCCTTCCTAGAGGTCATTCTCCATAGTTCTGAAGACATGCATGAGAGGAGCATGACTCTGGGCCCAAGTGAGAGGACAGAAATGTGCAGTCAGGCTTGGTGTGAAGGGGAAACAGGAGCAGGACCTCACTGACCTAAAGTTTAAGCAGCTGTCCCATAACAGTTTCAGTCACCTGCTCCCTCTGTGGCCCAATAAATATTTAATTACTTAGTTAAACATGAAATAGAACTAACTCAAGATTGAGGAAGCCATACCTCATACTAGCGGTAGCATCCTAGAGCTCTCTCCATCTAAGCATTAGAGATGAAGGTTTGAGTCTCCAGGTTTTAAGTCTCCAAGCTGTCAGAGCACTGGAAGCAGTCTCCAAGGGCCCAGGGAGGGCTGCCAGTTGCACTAGAGGAAGTGGGATGCTCTGCAGACAGGCGTCTGCCCTGCTCCAAAGATTCCTTCTCCTGCGTGAGAAGACTCGCCTGCCAAAACTGATAGGTACATTTCCACTAACAGTTGTCAAATCAGTGGCTCCTGGCTAGAGAAAATAAAAACATTTTGACAGAAAATGCCTGACCAGCAGTACACAATAAGGCAGAAGCTGACTTATCTCATTACACCTGCAGTGCCTTAGAGCTTCCTTTTCTGGATAGTCAAGGTGTCCTTTTGAGGTGGAGCTCTGATGTTAGAGATACAGGAAATTGGGACAGTCAGTCATGAGCTTGAGAAGTTTCAGTTATATGAAAGAAAATATTCTTCAAAGTTAAAAATTTTGTCAGAATTACATTTTTTTATATTATTAATAAATCATTCCTATCACTTTTGTCATTGGAAATCCTACTAGAGTCACTGAGCTAGTTAAAAAAAAAAAAAAGCAGGAAGCCAGTACAGACCAGGCAACAAACAAGTACAGTTTCACTGGATGAGCTCAGCAAAGTAAGAAATGGCAAACAGTGAACATGATTTTAAGAGAGATCTTCCAGATTGAGATGATAGGAACTAACTGTCCTTTCAGCGAACTTTACCACCATGGAGCTGCAACTGCAGAAGTTTTCATTTTAAAATAAACATGGTGATATTTACATAAATGTAAATAAAATCAAGCCACAGCATGCCATATCTTTCAGGTCTATTAAGACATACCACATGTGGTGCTGTAAGGCACAAGGCCAAATGAGTTCAACAACCCAAGAAATAAAATAGTGCCCTCAAAGTGGTTGGCCTGGGGTGTTATTAAACAGAAACCTGCAATATCTGGAAGCAGAAGGAATTTGAATTTCCTCATTTGTGTTGGCATGTGTGTAAATCACTGAAACTCAGTAAGGAAACCATTTGTTTTACAGAGTCTTATTTCTTTTCCCAGTCAGAGCAGACAAGAAACATTGAACTACACGTGATGCTAGGTGATAAACAAAGGGAGATGCGGAGCTAACAACACACAGTTAAGAAAGGCTGCTGAGCCTGGATCTTGCAGCCCACACCTTGCATCAGATCACATTGTGCCTTAGCCCACCAGAACACGCAGCCAGAGGAGCTCAAATAAAAGCATATCTATACATAGAAGGTAACCGTGCTGTAGGAATTCAGGTGGTACAAGCCCCATCAAAGGGTTCATACAGGTTCAGCTGCTGTGACTAATGGGATTTATACAACCTTTGATCAAAACAGTTCCATTGCCAAAACATTTGTACTGTACAAAATTTGTAAGACCAATTAGGATATGACAAGCCTTCCACTGAAATTCCTGGATAGTGTTGCAGGGTTAAGAGTTAAAAAAAAAACAAACCAAAGCCAACTGCATATTACAGTAAAAACCTTCCATTACATATCAATTAAGGAGAACAGTACAGTGTTTAATGGTCAGATATGTCCCAACCCAATACCCCCACCCCAAAACTGCTTGTGTAGTGTATCTTTTTAGTAGGGAGGAGAAGCAAAGGCTGTAGAGGGGATGGCTTTGAGCAGCATAGCCTTGCCTTTGCACTGTCTTCCAGACCAGAAGCCACTTGTACATAAGGAGAAAAGCCACCCAGCTTTGCTCCCTGCCCAGGGTGACTCTTAACATCGGTTCCTGGGGGAGCAGCTTCTCTGCACCACATTGCAGAGGTGGGATTTCAAAAGACCTTGCCCTGTGAATTTGCTTCAGGGCCTTGTCTGGAAAAATCTAAAATCATTACTCAAGCTCATGCTGTGGCATATGTACCAAGCCACAGGTCAGGTACAAAAGCAGAGGATATCCTAGAGCTGGTGATACACACAGCCTAAACAGGATAGAGCAAGATCAGGTCCCAAATAGGAGAGGGGGAACAAAGTGAAAAACAAAAAGAAAAGAAAGTACTAGCTAAAGAAGAGGCCATTGATTAAACAGAACACCGGGGCAAGTAAAGGAGCAGGAAGAAAGCCTCTGTACCTCAGCATAGCACAGAGAAGGCAATGTCACAAGGATTGGAGAAGGGAGAAGGCTGGAGGTCCTGATCCTGCAAGCTGTCATGTACCATACAGGACCTCCTCTCCATCTGCCCCTCAGGCACTACCTTCTCTTCCTAGTGTGTCTCCAGAATTTGAAAGAACATTGAAGGGTTGAAGACTAGGGATCTCTGAGATGTATAGGGCAATAATCACAGTTACAATCTTCTGTTTGTCATTCCCAAGTCACTCCAAGTCTCCGTGGGAATGGTAGAGGGACAGGGTCCTTTTTCCCATCTCCAAGCCACCAAGCTTTTCCTTCAAGTGCTTTGCAAATGCCTGAGAATACCTACACACACTATGTGCTCACAGGAGCAGCAAACAAATTTTGTTAATGATATCTTGATAATCTACATGCCCAGAGAGAGAACTTATTACTTTCTTGGGCTTTCTTACTTTCTAAGAGCTATCTTCCCATTTATTTTAGGATATATTCTCTGGCTACTCTCCTGGGGAAAGCCAAGGTGAAACTATTCACTCTTCCCCCTCACAAAGTTCTGATTCAGGCTTTAATAACTATGGAGCAGTATCTGTCTGGGCTATTATTCTAGGCCAAAGTGGAAAGTTTCCTAGGGTGAAATTATACAATTATCAGCCCACTGCTCAGTGCTCCTACTAGGCAAGCTGGCCTCAGAAACAGCAGTGAGAGGCTCACGAAAGAGCCTAAGCACCTTCCAAGGCCACAGTGCCTGTAGTATTTCATACCACAGGGGCGAGGAGGAGGTGAGAACAACAGAGGTTCTTAATAAAACTTAATTCTTTTGAAACATTGCTCTTTGAAGTCCTCATAATATTGTACAAAAGAAGCCAAGCTTTATCCCTCTTTTACAGAGATAAGAGTTACAGGCACAGCAGGCTAGGAGCAGAGTAACAAAACAGACCCCATGTCTCCCAGTTTCTACAGGTCTAATGGTGGGAACAGGCTGTTGTCACGGGAATCGTTTTGTAAAGACAGTGTCTCCACAAAGGCACTGACATTTTAGCACTAATTTTAAAAACATATCCACCAACATGGAAATGGGATGCAGTGGGATACTTAAGTGCTGAGGTAATTCTCATGGAAATGAGATTTGAAATAGTTCCCTGTGAGATCCTCAAAAGTTAGTTTGTATTACAGCTGCCTTTCAAGGAGCATTCAAGCCTGTTTCCAAAAATCAGTTTAGAAGCTTTTCATAGTCAGGCATGTCTTCAGCCAATCAGCAGATGCTCTTAGGAAGTTTTCCACTTGGGTGAGATCCTCTGGAGAAAAAGGAGATCTTCAAAGGGATAATGGTATCTATTTCTGAGTAAAAGCCTAGCCTAGTATGCTACTTGAACATCACTGGGTGCATCTCACATAGCACATTCCAACTGGCAGTGCATTGAACATTCAGAAAAAATATTTTTCTTGTCCTGTTAGTTTTTATGGAATTTAAGATTTTAAATTATTCTTGTCTGAAACACAAGCACCCTACATTCAACAGAGACAGCCCTGGACTGACTCTGTTCAGAAACAGTCACTCCTACTCTACACCTCCTGTCCCAAGCATACAAGGTATCATGGCAAAGATCCTCTAGTTTTCCACTGACACATTGTTGGAGTGACCTGGCAATGGTTAGCTATCAGCAGCTTCCAGAATTTAGAGCAAGTGCTTGGGGAAGCCCAAGTCAAATTTTATTGCCAGTGTGGAGTGCACTGCTGCGTTTACTACTCTACCATTCTGTGCTGCACCAAAAGCTGTGTTGCCATAGCAGGAGCCTGGGCTCCTCGCACTTCTGAACAGTGAGCTCAAAATTAACTCAAATGACATTGTAAGAGAAGTGACCTATGCTTCTGTATTTTAAACATCAGATGTGATTTCCTTATGAGCTGCTACCAAAGTATTCCTGTCCTCTAGGTAACCTGCCTCTCTTGTTCTTCCATAGAAGAAGCTTCACTGCAAAACCCGTGCAAAGGGTGCCTGTGTCATGTCTCCATCTGCTCCAAGGTTATCAGGAGTCCAACCAGATCCCCACATCCCATAGCAATGCTGGATTCCTGAGTGTTTTGGGGGCCTGTTAGCAGCCTGCCTGCATATTCATGTAATAGTCTGTTAGGAGAGTAAACCTCAGCTGAAGCATAGATATTTGTTTTATTAGCACAGGTTTTTGTACCACTTCTCTGGGGAGAAAAGAGGGAAATTTCTTCCCTGCAAGTGTGACTACTATTCAGACTAAGTTGTAAGAGAGCATAAAAGCTGCTGCCACTGTATAGGCAAGAATAACAATAGTATGGACATGAGAAGCCAGGAGAGACATTTGGTATGCAGTGAAACTCATGTAAACTACAGAGCCTGACAACTAATGGAGGAAGGGCCAATGAAGGTCAAAAAAATTTCATTGGGAATCTCTGCACTGCTTTTAAACTAGGAATGATGCCTGTTGCCAGTGGCCTTTGATGTAGTTTTCACTGTGTTCATATGGTAGCTATTCAGTGTTGGGTAATTATCGTGTTTTATTTTTCTATTTATTTATCAAATAAATCAAACTAATAAAATTCCAACCCATGATTGCCATGGGAACACTCCAACAAGGACAGATGCAGTGTATAGCTGTGAGGAAAGAAAGCAGGCTTCAACTTTATTAAATTATACACAAGACAATCAATACAACTTAACAAAAACAACAAAAACAGCCCTTGCAGGCTCTGCACTAACTATCCAGAAGGCTCAACAAGTAACTTTAGACATTCTTGCAACACCAAACCTTAACAACCACCATGCCAAGCTTCGATAAGGGCACATACTCCAGAATGGAGTCTTTCTTGCCCTTCCCTCATGTTCTGATAAAGGGAATCCCAGAAATCAGGTAGTCTACTTTTCCACCCCTTAGACATGTCAGGTATTTTTTCCCTCCCTAAATCCAGTAGATCTGTGTTGAATTCTTGCTCTGGCATTCCCAGAATTTGCAATGAAAATTTAGTCCTAGTTAAAATAATACATTTAGACAATTTCAAACAGTTTCTGAAAGCAGAAATCAAATCAATTGCAAACAAATCTGAATTGTTGTTTAGCCTAACTTTGTCACTATCTCTGCAAAGATGGATGGCAAGAGACAGGAAAATAGAAAGCACAAAGGAGATTAAAGCGATAAAGGGCCGACAAAGCTCATAGCAATTTTTCTCCTTAATTTCCTCATATTCAAGGTAATGCCACTGAGAGGAAGCCAACAAAAAGAATTACATGCACTGCCCAGACTGTATTTGTAAAAGGCAGTCTCATCAGTCCTGATTCTTTCTATTGCTGGCAGTGAGGGTTGTCTTTCTGGACACTGCAGGGAGGGAAGGTGCCAGGCATTTGATTAAGCCAGATCACCAGTCTCCTTAAGTCCCCCAGCTGGGAACCATCTGGCAGTAACTCGCTCTGTGCAGGTCATTCTTTCTATTGCTATACCTTCCCACTGGCCAGAGTGCTGTGATCATACTCCCTGCTCACATCCCCTTAGACTTGTCCCAGCCGTGCTGACAAGATACCCCCCTCACCTCTCATTGCAGAGTTAGGAACAGGACCCATCTCTTTTCTGCACTGGGCATACTGAAGCAATCTTAAATTCTTCTTTCTTGCTAGTCCACCTCTCATGACAGTTTATCGGGAATCAGCTCTGTGGTTAAATAATACATATACCAAAAACTTTGCAGAATGAAAGATAATGTTCATTGGCTTTAATCCCTCTACCTATACTCTTCCTGGCTCTGGAATTATTCACTCTTTCATTTCCAGTACCAGCCAACATCATCTCTAGTCCCTAGTGAGAAAGATACACTGTCTCTGCCTGGCAGAACTGCAGCACTGAGCGTGCAACTTCAAAACGAGGAGACAATGATCTTCCCTATTTAAGCCACCAGTGGGTGATGCCTCTTGTAATATTGTTTGCCCAGGTCAGTCATCCAGCCTTCATCCACGCTCTCTTGCAACATCTCCAGGACAGACCTAATGTCTTTTCATTACTTGCTCAGCTATATGAAATCCTATGTGATGCTATTCCTTTTTGCCTGTTTCCCTGCATACAAAGGCATAGATACATTTAGATAAGTTTTCCTCAACTGCAGGAACAGTGCTTTCTTTTGTTAAATGCAAATAATCTGTCATCTGTATTGCATTATTCCTACTGCACTTCTCAGCTCTTTGTGTTCTCAGTCACCATCCTATTGCACACCAGAGGGACTGGCAAATTATGCCACTGCTTCAGTGGAAGGAAGGCTTGTGATTGTGACGCATTGAAACGGGAGTTTCTGAACAGAAGTGGTTGCAGACTGAGGCATTCAGAGTTAAAACTGTTGCTTCCTTATTACAATCTACTTAGCATGTTGTTTATCTCTCATGTCCTCCTCCATGAAGTATTAAAGCACAGACTTAAGTGTAATATAGTTATTGCTAACAAGATTGTGTTTATTCTCCACTGCAATGCACAAGCACACAGTTACAGTGTGTGCCGGTAATTGAACAGTGCCTGATTCACCTTTACCATAAAAAGTTATTGCAATCTCTTAATTCTCCTCACTTCTGATCGAATAGTTTTAGGTAACTTAAAGTAACCAATCAATTGTTTTCATTCTGCTTAAAATTCATACTCCTAAGTGCATTTCATCCTTGAGGCTGAATTACTGATGAGTGGCATTTGTTAGGGAGTTTTCCAGAGTTTTGTTTCACTGTTCTTTTTGCTGAACCTCATTATGGCCAGCCTGCTATCATAAATGAGACACGATCATTCTGTAAGTGAAAAATGTTTCAAATTTAAGCATAGGGCTGTGATAAATATTTCCATATAAAATTATTGTTTTCTAATTAGCATGGCAAGGTTAGTATCATTTAGAGTGCTAAAGTATGTCTTTAAAGTAAAATATGAATATGTATTTTTTCATAAAATCAAGGTAAAATGTTCTGTTGCAGCAACTTCATTATTATGTGGCAAGGCATGTGTTTTTAATACCAGTTTAGCTAAAAACAGTGACTGACTCATGAGGAAGGCAGCCTGCACTGGGAAGCTTAGGAAGGTTCTTAATTTCTTCATTGAAGTGTTTAGTTCCAGTGAGGACTGTCCAGTAAATCAGGATGCTTGCAAAGACCAGAGCAGAGTCAATGATAAGTACTGTTAAAGCATTGTCAAATCCGAGGACATATTGATCTGGAACCTAACTTTACAATGACTCCTAGCCTCAGCCTGGAACCAAAATCCAAGCTCTGAAAGGCCTTGAACTCTGCAAGTTCACATCTGGGTCCAATCAGACTGCTCAAGCCCGTTTCCATGCAGAGGCAAACCAAAAGGCATGTGGTATGCTGGGGAGACAAACCACAGATGTTTATTGTGCTCTTGTGCCCTTAGCAATTGTTTTAATGGGTTGGAGCTCCTGGGAGACCATTTGACTTTTGCTCATGTCTATGCTGTTCTCTTATAATGCTGACTGTGCATAAGCATGAAGCTGTCAACAATCTACTTCCAGTGTTATTTCAAGAGAAAAGTGAAGTGACATCTGATCTGCTGAGAGAGGATGGGGGGGGGGGGATTTTTAAAATATAAAGCAACAAAAATCTGTATGGAATCAATACCTCAGTCAATGCCTTCTGTCCCTTTGGAAAGCAAGCTTAGTATGAAACACAGGATTCGTTTTACTCTGTTGCAACAACTATCCATTAAAAAGACTAGTACTTACTTTGCCAAGACCACATTGTCAGTAAGTGTTTTGAAGCTCTGCAATAATGACTATTGTGCAGTATTGCATTTTAATAATTCAAATAAACCATGGAACATTATGATCTCTACAGCTAAGTAAATCCTCCATTTCAGTGGAGTGATCTCTTTGCAGAAAGGAGCGGTTTGAAACCCCTGCTTGCCTTCACAAAGAGCAGCCCTGGCTGCTGCTGGTCTCCTCTGGTCTGTGCAGAGGGGAGAATCTATGTTTGTGAAGATCATCTTCATGGGAGAACTGTAGTCAAGTGATTTTTTTTTTTTTGCTGTCTGTTGTTCTGCAAGACCTGTTCAAGCAAGAGGTTACACCCCTACATGTTAGGCATTTAGCTCCTATCCTCTACACTGCAATCATTGAAACAAAATTTGGAACTGGAACCAAGTCAATGCTAACAAGAAGTACCTGCATGTTCAGGCAGGAGTGACACCATGGCATTTCATTTTTACATGGTGCTACAGGACCCTGATTTAACACAGAGAATGTGAACTGCAGATGTTACTGAGGTGAGGTGTTAGCACTAGCCATGAATTTCCACAGTTCTTCTTAAATTCAAGGGTAAAACTGGGCAGAGAAGGAAAGGGCCTTCCTTTCTCTTTGAGACAAAGCACAAATGGTGAGAGAGGCTTTGTAAAGGGCACTGGTGAAGGATGCGTTGATTGGGAAGAGAAGACTCAAGGACAGTGGAGGTGAAGAAATACTACAATTTCAAAGGAATGAGTAGAATCCTACAGGAAAGAAAAGAATTAGACAAAATTAAGAGAGAAAATAGAGGTCAGGATTGAAAAAACAAGTGTGATTACTCAAAGGAATCGGTTTCAGGGGGAGAAGAGTTAGGAAACATATTGCTTAGGCTAGAAAGTGCACTAGGGAAGGCTGTCAAACATGGATGTCAGCTATGTAAAAATATACTGTGGTATTGTTCATCTGGACAAACATATGGCACACAAATTCCTGGAACTCCCTAGTCACTGGGAATTTTACAGACTACTTGAAAGGCATGAGGATTTCACTTACTGTTTTGCCCTAAACACGTCTCTTTGTGGCCACTGAAATTTAGATAGTAATGAAAGTGCAAATTCTTAAAAAGAGAATGAACAGGTTTTCTCTTGCTGAGGATAGAAAACATTGTCTTTTCAGTTCTTACACGAGTATGACAACACTCATATATGAGGCTCATTTCATTATTCCCTGCCTTAAAAGTGTATATATTTGTGTTGCACAATTATACCACTAAAAGTCTGGCAAGGTTGTCTGATCTAATTAGAATGGAACAGTAAAGACAAAGGACATTTTCTAATCTGCTAAATCATGTAGCCCAAGGATCTCTCCAGTGTTATTCAGGTAGTTTTCTATAACCAACCCTCAAAAGATAAGGTTAGGTTAGATGGAATACTATCAGAACTAGGATCACTAATGTATCCCCAGAAAATGAAAGAGGAAGTTGCTGTCTAATTAAGCACAACAAAACTACTAAACAGGAAATGCGTGAGTGGCTACAATAAATCAAAGCTTAACAAGGCTTTCAATCTCTGTGGGTTTTTGTTTGTAGCAGAGAACTGAAGAGGCTAATATTTCTCATTCAAATTTACATAAAACTATTCTTCACTGTCTGCTAGGACAGAGTCCTGGTGGGTGCAGACACAATTTCCCTGGCTTCTGAGAAGTCAAAATAGCCATGCTTTTGAGGGAAGTGTTGCTCTGACAAACAGCAGAGTCACAAGTACTCTATGACAGGTAGAAAATTTGCATTTCCATTAGCAAGGCCTTCGTCAAATGAGATCCCTAAGGGCAATAAAGAATGTGTGTGGAAGGAAAATGCAGTGTATTAATTCACTACCCCCTTAGAAAAAAAAACAACAAAACACTTTATCGCTCAATGAATAAGTTAAGATGAAAGGTAGAAGGAAAAGATTTACATTCCAGGTGGGCATACAATAAAGGGATAGTAATTTATGTGTGCTTTTGCCACTGGATAGCCCAGAAAAGAAATGCTGTTAGGTAGCTTGGTTGGCTGTTAATTTATCAAGGACTCTGTTCCTCTATCCTGTTCAAAATTAGCAGATGCTCAAGTAATGACATTAAGATGTACTGAGTTAGGGCACGGGAATCAAGCTGAGTCTGCACCTGAGCCACTTTTCTCTTCTGAAAGGCTTGTCCTAGATGCTCAACTACTTGGAAAAATGAGCCAAATTTTTACCTTTTTTAAGTTTATCAAAACATGGATACACTCTAAAGGATAGCACTTCATCTTTTTGGTTGATGTCTTTTAGAAAATAATGAAAATATTATTGATTTTAATGAGATTCTTATTCTTCTATGCTCTGTGAACTCTGATTTTCATGGATGAAATTCTTACTGGAAATTAACAGATCATCAGTGGAGTTACAGATAAAACAAGGTACTATTTAATGTGAATAAAAAGGCCATAAATTGGTCCTAAGTTTAATTTGTCCAGCCTTTAAAACACATCAATACTATCACAACTAACCCTCATTGGTTTAGGATGTCTATATCCTGCACTAGTTCTTCATTTATATCCAGATATTTATCATCAAGGATCACTTTATCTTAAAACTGATGGAATTAAATTCATGGATTTGGCCCAAGGAATGCCCAAAGAAAAACAATAATTTATTAGTTGATATTGGTTTTCCCAGAAATGTTTGAGCATTTCAGGAGAATATGCATCATAAAAATGAATTTAACACTGTACAGAATGTTTTCAAATCTTACCAGTTTATCGGTGTATTTTTGACCACCACAGCCCATTCCACCAAGTGCTGTCCCTTTCCTCAGCATTACTTTCCCTTCTGACATGCCTTCCTTTATTCTGGTGCACCTGGCACGTTAGCTGACCTTGTTGCAGTCCTTACCAGCATTTATTTTAGCTTATCTACATTATTGTATCTGTGCAATGCCAGCGGTTTGCCTGGACTTCTACACTGAGATGTGGAAACAGGATCCCAGCTCTGAGTCATTGAGGGAGAATGGTTTTGGATGTCTGCACTGTTGATAGCTTTAGGAGAACCTGCATTCTCTTTACCAAGTCAGCTAATGAAAGTACATTTCTTTCCCCAAGAAGTCTTTTCAGAAACAGCTCAAATATTTACATGCTCCTTTTCATGCAAAACTCTCACAGGTTGACTCTACTGATCACAGTTCAGATAAGAAAACTGTCAAGTAAAATTATAGTAGTTCTTGATCAGGCATTCTTCTAGTTTATTCCTCCTCCTGTATACAGTCATGTTGTGCCAGCACATGTCCCTGTGTGGTGCTTGCAAACGATTCCTTCAAAAGAAAATCCCAAAACTTGACCTCAACCAAAATAGTCATATTGGAACAAAGGTTATGAGTTCATGGGCTTCAGAAGCATAAGTCTTAAGAGTATCTTCCCCTTCAATGGGATTTCTACTCTAAAGTAATTTACAAGCTTTCAGAAAGTTTTTCCAGGAATAAATGAATATGTTGTGTGACTATCACATCCCTACAGAAAAAATCACAACCCTACCAGAATGAGAGTGCATGTTCTGAGCTGTGATCAATGTCTATGATGAAGCTGTACTTTCTTCAAGCAGTATCTACCTAGATTAATTGAAGAACTGAGAGACCATGCACACTTGGTAGGGTAGCATCCTATTTTCTAGTTGTTCAGAAACAGGTGCAAATTGCTTTCATTATGCTTTTATAAAACAGTGGGTTTTCTACAGGCTCTACTAAGTATTACTTTCTGATTTGGGCTCTTTCTGCCTCTGTACTTATTTATTCCTGCCTCACTAACTTTATTGATAGCAAAGTTTTTCAGCATTACTTTATTTTTGTCCCCTTTTCATATGGCAATAAATATTATTCAATTCAACAAATGCATACAAATGGTTTCCATTAGAATTTTAATCTACTCTGAAAATGAAAGAAAAGCTTTGTATAAATATTTTTAAATTACCAGAATGTAAATTCAGACAGGGACATCTCCACCTAGGCAGAGCAGGGGAGTTCACGGCCTGCTGTCCTGGTTCATAAATTAATTGAGGTCTCTAGCTGCTGTAAATGAACAGTGCATCCTGCAAAAGATCATATCTGTCAAGATTGCAGATGGGTTTCTATCAGAGTTTGCAAAAGTCAGAGCTCACAATGCTTTCATTATGTCAATGAGTATGGCTTCCCAACTGGAAAGAAATGTGTTTTCTTCTGTTGGGCCAAGATTTACAGAAAGCAATTTTCCTCCATGCTCCAGCTATGACAAACCTACTGAAAAATGTCATTTCACTACTTCTTTCATTCAGTCACCTTTTTACTGAAAAATATGTATTATTTCTCCTCCACATGTATGCACCAAATGTGACATTTAAAGGCCAAGGAAGGTTAATCACAGGTGAGCATATATCCCTCTTGGATATTGCAAGCTATACTGCATTCATTGCCACTTTTCCATTATAAAGTAAGCATGGCTTTAGCTGACTCACACAACTACCTGTTTTATATTACAAATTCATAAATTTTTTAAAAGGCTCCCTGAGATTCTGAGCACCAGCCAACATATCCATGAATACCTCTTAGGCATCCTAAATTACACTAAGGTTGTGACAGAGCATGAAGAGAGTCAAAGACAAGGTGGATATTATTGAGTCCTTGGTTTCTTCCCCTTTGCCTTCGTGCTGTTAATCTGCAGGCATGTGAGGGGCGGAGTAAAGAAAAGAGAACATCAGATCCCAGAGTCTGGGAGGTGAGGGTTGTTTTTGCTACTGTGTTTTTTTTAGTTAGTGCCCTATTTGACAATGATGGCAGGGACTCTACACACTAATGTATATAAATATATGTATATAAAAATATTTATATATATAAATACCAATGTGTAAGAGTTTGGGAATTAAAAGGAGGGTAAGACTGACCAAAACAGCCCATAACACAAGTGAGTAGAATTTGTACTATTTCAATTTACAGGAAAGGGACTAAACCCCAAAAACAACACAAGCACATATTTCCTTCTTTGCTTATGTGAGCTGTGCTGGACTTTCTCTCTTCACTGCTAAAGCTTCTACCTCCCTAAAAGAAAAATCTCCCTGTTGGGGTGCACTGAGTATTGCCCAGCAACTGAGCATGACTGTTCTCTGGAAGCAATAGAAAGCCATCATATCAACTCTTAAAAACAATGGGGAGATATGCTACAATGACAAACACTGGTTGCAGAGAGGTCTTGGTGGTCTTGGTACACAAAAGACTAGTGAGGAAGGTCTAGAAGGGCATACTGTGGTATTTTGTTCTGTAAAATACACACACGACCTTTTAAAGAATGCAGATTATTTATGTGCTAAAAGTTAATGCGCTTGTTATTCTCAGTTTACAGGCTTCTGCCTTAGCCTAATAGTGCCAACCAGTTACAAAGGTGGCTGCCAGCCACAAGAGTCAAATACATACTGGAAATCAATTATTTACTTGGCAGGCTCAGCAGTCACTATATTATCAGAGCAATTGGGGCAATTGGGGTAGTTTAGCTTAGAGAGCATTTAAAATAAGTATTTAAAATATAAAATTGCTCTGCACTGGGCTCAAACAACAGGAGAGAAATTTCAGGCTGGAAGTTTTATTGCAACAAATTGCAGATGCCTGAAGATATGGATTGCGGTGGAAACCCTGGTAGCATGCTCACTGTAGCAGGGACAAGTCAATATGATGTGAAAAAAAATCCTCCTAAGCAAATGCTCATGCAAACATTTTCTGTTGTATGCCTAATGCATATTATAGGTATGTACCTCACTCCACGGAATAATCGCAGGAAAAGGAATAAAGAAAAAAAAACCCCCAAACCTTTAAGTGTCTATTGGACACAAATCAAGCTGCAGAGATTTTTGTGCAACAATGATTTGGTCCCCAAAGCTGTTTTGCTGTTACAGGTTGCAGTGACTCTCTCAGAATAAAATTCCTCTGAATATTTAATTTTCCCCCTTTCTTTATTTTAACATACTTAGTCCATTAGTCCTGTAACAGTCCCTAGTTACAGTCTTTTGAGCCAAGTAATCCCTCCCTATAACTTTAAATATTTGGAAACACCTCAGTGTCATTTAGGCATCATTTAAAGAGGTTACTTATTTTGAATTTTCCCCTCATCCCTTGGTTCCTAATCATTGTTACACCCTCTGTGTATTACCTAAAGCAGAAACTGCCCTAGACAGGACTTCAGCACCTACCAGTGTGCAGAACACCTTGCAAAAGCATCCTATGAGAAAGAATAACTTCTCTCTTCTCCATGATATTGTCAAAAAGTCACACTTGTTTTTTGATCTATTATATCCCATTGCAAATTGATCTATTGTGTTCTATTGACTAACTCTTACACTACTTAATAACTTTTTCCAATATTTCTCCCTCTCGGGGACCTTCCGTGTTTCAGATTTTTTTTTCCCAGATGCAGTAGTTTTCTTTTCTCTCCTTTTCTCTCAGGGTGGAGAGTGGCAGAAAAGTGGTTATGGAGACTTATGTTCACTTGCAGTGAACACAGACTTGAGGGCAATTACCTGTGTAATTGCCTGGAGCAAAACCCAATCAGCCCAACTAACTCCTCATTCATCCTGGGAAGTCTAACACAATTGAATGTGATATTTTCCTCAGACACAACTGATAAAAGAAACTTTCACACTTTAGACACATTAATCTCATGTATGACCTTGGCAAGTAAATGTTTGACCTTGATTTGTCCACAGTCTAAGAAAAAGAGAGGGAAAGTCAGTGAGACTTAACAACCCTCTTTCCTTCCCTGCCCCCTTTTTCTACGAAGGTTTGGCTGTGAATGTTTACCTTCAGGTGACTAAGGCAGACCACACCAAACCAAAATCTTGAGACAACCAACCTTGATGCAGGATATAAACTCAGGCAGTTACTGTTTGGTTTATAGAAGCATAATCCCAGTAATATGCTGTATGTATTTCTTCATCAAATCAGGGGCGGGTTTAACTGATTTCAAGCATACAATGTGGATTCCCATTAAAGTATCTGGCTAAATGTAAGTGTATTTGATTTGATTGCAGACAGTTCTGATGGTCCAGACAACTCCCTTAATGAAGGTTATGCCTACCAAATGGATCAAAGACCCATGAGCTCTAATGCCTGGCATCAATCCCTCCCTACCTTTGTCTTCTGCAACAGTCTCATGGTGCATTCCATATTAGTAACTGAGGTTCTAATGACCACAATACAGAAGCAAGTACAGAGTTATGCACAAGGCAGGAAATTAGCTCTATTTTTTTTTTTAATTCAGAGATGGTTGATGGAAGTGACTACCACAGCACTTCTATTAAGGTCTTGCTTAAGAGACCTTAGAGGAAAGATGTAAGAGGAGAGCTAGCTCACACAACTGGTGCACGTTTTTGTCCTATATGCATTCTTAGAAAGTGGCAGAGAAAGTGATTTGAGGTTCTTGATTACTAAAACAAAAAAAATTAAGGAAGGGTGCTTTATGCATGTGCCTCTATTAGGTTTACATGGTGAGGAGGGGGGCTTAAGAAGTGGCTTCTATGAGAAGCTACCAGAAGCCTCCCCTACATCCAGTGGAAACAATGCCAGCCAGCTCCAAGATGGACCTACCCCTTGTCAAGGCTGAGCCCATCAGCAATGGTGGTAGTGCCTCTAGGATAACCAAAATGGCAAATATCAGCTAGAGAGAGAAGGATGAATATGAGAAAGCAACAGCTCTACAGACAACAAAGTCAGTGCAGAAGGAAGGGGAGGAGGTGCTTCAGGTACCAGAGCTGAGATTCCCCTGCAGCCTGGGGTAAAAACTGTGGTGAGGCAGCTCTGCCCCTGCAGCACATGGTAGTCCATGTGGATCAGTGAAGAGAGAAGGCCATGCTGGAGCAGGTTTACTGCCAGGACTTGTGGCCCTCTGAGGGTTTCTTGCTGGAGCAGGCTGTTCCTGAAATACTGCACCCCGTGGAAAGGGACACGCACTGGAGCAGTTCATGATGACCTGCATCCTGGGAATGATTCATATGAGAGAAGTTCATGAAGACTGTCTACCATGGGAGGGACCCCATGCTGGAGCAGGGGGAGAGCGTGAGGAGTCCTTTCACTGAGGAGAACATGTGATGAGACAACATGTGATGAACTCACCACAGACCCCATTCCCTGTGTCCCTGCACTACTGGCAAGAAGGAGGTGGAGAATTCGGGAGTAAAGTTAAGCCTGGGAAGAAGTAATGGATGGGGAAAGCTGTTTTTAAGATTTGTTTTTCTTTCTTATTTTCCTACTGATTTTCCCAAGTTGAATCTGTTTTACTTGTGATGATAACTGGTGAATGATCCCTCCCTGCCCTTATCTTGACCCAGGAGCCCTTTGTTTTGTTTTCTCTCCCCTGTTCAGCTGGGGAGGGGAGTGATAGAGCAACTTTGATGGGCACCTGTTGTCCAGCCAGGGTCAACCCACCACAGTGTCCAAAGAATATTAGAAGGATTCTTTGTTAAGAAACTGTATTTCTTTATGGCAGGTTTTCCACTATTGCTATTTGGCTGAGGTGTTATAATAAGCTCTACTTCACTGAAGTTTCCATCCACAGTTTTCAACAGAGATAGGATTCAGGAAGCCAAATTTAAGAAATTAATCTACAGCCTTGCTGTGGAGAAACACAGACTGAAACACTATCCCATTTCAGGAGCTTGCATTAAAATGCGCCAGAAGCAGGGCAGAAAGCAAATGTTCCTATCAGTGCAGGTAAATCTACATTTTGGAATAAAATTACAAAAGTGCAGTGTTTTGAATACTCTACTGCTCTCATTTAAAAGCAGAAAGAAAGAAAGTATTTTCGTGAATTACTGAGGGGGCAATGAGACCCAGCTTTCATGTGACACAGAAGAGTACACTAATCACCAGTGTCCAGCCCCTAGCAAGCAATTCATCTCCACCGCAATCTGGCTTTTAAATGAAAGGTGCCTGCTCCTTCTGAAGTTATTGGATTGTATTCTGACAATAAAGTTAAATTACACAAGGAGTATCTAGAATATTTCAACACAAAATCAATGTGCATTATTTTATATTTTGCTTTCTTCCTCATGACTTGCATACACACACACACACTCATCTATGAAAGTTTGTGTTCAGTAAGAACACAATTTCAAAAAGCTACTGCTGCCTCAAGGAAAATACTGAAATATATTCTAAGACAGAAATAATTCTATTTATCAATCATTTTTCTTCCTCACCTCTTTGCTATTTAGAATATTTGCATGAAAATGGGATCTTTATTTCCCAAGAGTTCGTCAGCTGCTCCTGATATGATATAATTTCCATGGATACCAATTGTATGTGATGTTGCAAGCATGCAACTAAAGGATAAGGAATAAGGAAGAGAGAAATCAACTGCTTTATTGTTTTACTCTTAAGTAGCTTTTCAGTAACTCCGTAAACAAAACTTAGAGTTTTTTCTAATTGACTCATCACCTACACAAGTAACCCACTCAGTCCCCCTCCTTTCCAAGCCCTCTTTGCAAAAATGTCCCCACTTATTTAAGTATGTTCAGTCTCTCAAATATTATCTGCTACTGAATGAGAACAAAACTCAGGACTTTATAAGGTGACAGATTAAAAAAAAGTAATTTTAATTTGCAGTTTTTTAAGCCAAATTTTAAAACTTGCTAACTCAGAAATTTAAGTGGTAAATTTCTCCATTAAAAAAACTTAGTAACATTGTCTTCAATAAAACGACTAGTAACAAAGAATTACAGTTACAGTAAAACTCTATCTATTAAAGAAGGCAGAAACAACAAAAGAAAACAGTAAGTTTCAAAATGTATTTGTTTCATCAGTAAGTATGGTAATTTAATGCAACGTGCCTGAACAGCTACAGAAGACTGTGTTGCTTCACAGTCTGATGTGGATTTTGATGCCTGTGTCTTTTTAAAAATCATTGGAAGAATATGTTTTCTTTTGTTTAAAGCCATTTGTAATAACAGGTTTTGGATGAACAAGTTTTCTCATTTTGTAACTATACATAAAATATTTTTCAGATAAGCTTGATCAGACTATGACCCTGGGATTTCAATTTAGCTCAGAAGAGAAATATCCAGAAGCAAACAGCAGACTAGGCAGAGAGAACTGTAGTCTCCATTCATCCATGGAACCCTGATGTGACTCACAGACAAGTCCTTGCAATATTTTGATGTAGTAGTACCACATGTGACCTATACAGATGCAGGAAGACAGTCACAGCTATAAAGCCTTCACCATTATCTATGGTGCCTCTTTGCAATATCTCAAAGGAAAGGAGACATTTCACAGGGAAGGAAACACATACACGCAATGAGATCACGAAACTTTGCCAGAGTCAAAGGCAGAGTTGGGACACAGAGCTACAGAGAGAGGTCCCACCTGAGAGCACTAACCATCAAGGCACAGCCCTGGTTCAAGGGTGTTCAGAGCATGGCAGCCAGGAAGGAGCACTGGAAATGTCTCACTCAACATATTTTTCCTGATAAGATCTCCACCAGCATCTCTCAAGTCACTCCTTAGTTACACTTCGCAAACAAAATCAAACCTCTCTGCCAGCAGCTAAAAGTCACTGACCCCTCAGTCTCCCTACTAATTTTGGTTTTATTTATCCCAGGCTCAGGCGACACGCTCAGGGAAGACACAAAAAGCCTCCCTGTAGCTTGCAGGCTCCTGCCTAGCAAGCCCATTCACTAGCTGAGAAGAAATGGATGTTAACCCACACAGAGGGAGAGCTTTCTCCCTTCTGCCATGGAAGGTTCAATGTAAATATCAGGCTGGGGTGATACAGGTTGGCTGCTGCACAGACCCTGGGGCAGGCAGTGTCCTGAAATTTTGTATGTCCTCTCAGAAACTGAAATTCAAGATATGCATATCGGGCAACACACAGGGGCAAGGCTCGAAGTATGCAATTCTTGTTCATTCTCTACTTATCTCTGGGTTAGAGATAAACTTTTTTTTTTTAAACTTTGCTCATCTGTCAAGTCTCATTGCCTGACATCAAGGAGATCAATCTGCCTTCCTTAAACTCAACTCCTGGCTCTTTCGAGAAGCTTCCCTTTATAGATCTTGGTCTCCTAAGCTCCTCTCTACAGCCTGTCTCCCCTGCTGCATCCTTCAACAGATTTTTTCAAATCAGAACAGACAACCCATATAGGCTGACACGCTTTTTGCAGTGCTCACTGCTCATATCTGAATGTTACTACCCAATTTGCTGACATTCCTGGGCAGCACAGCAGAGGAGAGTGGGGACGAGAGGTGTCTGCTACATGTGTATAGGCATGCACCTTGGAAAGGATTCTTTTTCAGAAGTCAATAAAAATGACATGGGTGAGGAAACTCCTAAACATTACTGCCAGAGAGTTTTAAGCACCAAGACCAGAAGTCTGTGGGATATAAAAAAAATAAAAGTAAACCAAGAAAAGACAGTACCCCCCCCACTGTTACCTGAATCTGCCCTCTCTTTTGGAGGTTTTTCTTTAGAAAGAAAATACATTTCGGTGTGTGAATGCATGACCTGTTCTCTCTTGAATGCCAAATTCTCAGAAACATCATTCATCTAACTAGATATTCCTTCTCTGCCTGAGGTGAAGTCAGTCAGTTCTGCATGCCTGATACTGGTAGTTATGCCTTAACCTTAAAAAGCAGTCAAAATAAAACAAAAGTGAAGCTCCAATTCCACACAGTTATTTCACCT
The DNA here is from genome assembly GCF_001715985.3 of Manacus vitellinus. Lineage (NCBI taxonomy): Eukaryota > Metazoa > Chordata > Aves > Passeriformes > Pipridae > Manacus > Manacus vitellinus. The sequence goes on along the minus strand of NW_021938789.1, from coordinate 27,788,962 downwards.
TTTATAGGGAGTTACCCATTAGAGAAAACTGTGACCTGAAAGTGCTCTCCTTTGCTCTTCCCCAGTCCATTCCCAACCCCACTAGGGATATGTAAAAGAACACCTTAGTTACTTCAGTTTAAGCTAGAAGTGCATTTAAAATCAATCCAGGTAATGTGTAGCCCCACTTGAGGGCAGAATCTCAAATCAGAATATTTATTACTGAGCTGTAAAGCTGTGTTTTTGCAGACTTTGTCAGAAAGGAGATATTTGAATGCCAGTAGGGACATCAGGCTCCATTTCTTTATAGACCCTGGATCAGGAAAGGATGTTAAGCACATCATCAGCTTTAGCCCTACTGACTTAAAGGATAGTTAAGCATATATTTTACATTCTGTCATGAACAGGAAATATGTAGTACTATATTCATCTTAGCTGCAAGGGGAATATACACACTCACTTATACAGGCTACCTAGCTCACTGCAAAGGATGGGTACAGCTTTTCTTGCACTCTAAGCTATGATCAACAGAAAAGGAACTGGCCAGGAGAGAACAATGGAATCAGTCTGTTAAGGTTTTTGTTCAAACCAAATATATGAAAGTACCATTTTATTATGCCTCACAGAAAGAACCATCCCAGACATTTTGCTCGGCAGAAAAGGACCTGGCGGTGCTCTTTGACAGCTGGCTGAACGTGAGCCAGCAGTGTGCCCAGGTAGCCAAGAAGGTCAACGGAAAGCCTGTCAGATTCATAAGAAAATTACTCTAGTTAGGACGAGAAAACCCAAGATTTTTGGCATATATATCACCTAGACACTTTGAAAAGTTCCTTCAGTTTAGAACAGGGTTGTCCAACATGCTCAGGCTCTCCACCCTCCTTCTTATTCCAGTTATTTTTCTCCAAATTCTTTTCCCCCATTTCCTGACACCTTTATTTGGCCTTGAAGAGCTTGATAGGTAACAGACCTCTTGCACAACCACTCACTTCCTTTTTTTCTCTTCCTTTCATTCCCAGACTTCAATATCCCATCATAAATTTGTTGTGCTGTCAAGGACTTTCTAGTCTCACTCACCTTCCCCTCAGGGCAAGTCTCCAAGCACCAACCAACACTCTTTTACAGTGTTTCCACACTTAACTAGCTTCTGGGTTTTCTCCTCTGGAAGGTAGATAAGCAATGAGTAGATTCATATAGACTAAGCCATTCGTGATATGGCTGTTTGATACAGTATGATGTCCCCAGCTGTCACAGAAACATTTCTTCCCCATGATATTTTAAAGAAAAAAAAAGGATATCCATAACCAATATAATTAAGTACAGTCACCCTTGAAAAAGAAAATGCATGGAATACAAAATCCTGGCATCTGAATGTAAAACTCTTTAGCAAAACTTGTCATTGCTTCAAGAAATAAATATGAAAACTGTACCACAAAACACTACATGCATTATTATTAGTATATTTAATAACAGTAGAAAAATTAAGGTGCCATATTGTTTACAACACAAAATTAAAATTTTAATTTCAATCAGTCCTGTTTATCCAGCAACACTCTGATTAGCAGTCAAAGTTGATGGAACAGTGGAGGAAAGAAAATCCTCCCACAACAAAATATGCCACATAAAAGACTTCAGCACGAGTCAACAAGCAGCAACAGCAGAGTAACACAGGCAGCTAAAGCATGTACTTAAGTCTCTGGCAAACCAAGACACAACTTATGCCACTGAAAAAGTGATTTGAATATATTTCGTTTCCTCTCCTTTGGTGCAGGGAGCCTTTCTGAATATTTGCATGGCAGAATTGAAGTATGCATTAGCTTGAAACAATGGAGGAATAGGGAGATAGAGAATGGAGTAAGAAATCCCAGGAAACCGTAGGCAATTGCTTCTTTATTATGTATATTTTGCTGCTGGAGCACATTATTCTCATTCTCCTCAAGGCAGGGTTTGTTAAGAGCACAGTAAATAATGTCAACAACTAAAAATGCAGCACATCGAGCTTGATTTTTTTTTTTCTTTTGCCTCATATTTGGCAGGGGGAGCTGCCCTGGCAGAGACTAGATTTTCCAGCACAAATCTTGAAGTATAAAAGACAGAAGTAGCAGTTTCCCATTCCAACCTCTACTCCTTAATTCCTTCTAAAAACGAAAAATAAATCAGGTAGAGGCACAAAACAAATGACTGTAATTCATGTATCCTGTCACATACATCTCTGTTTTAAGTGTTGCCCTTCTGCTGCACAGTTCACAGAAAGATGGTGCCCTTCTAGTTCGTTTTTCGGAGTGGCAGGCAGCAGCCCTTGCGCCACAATTATCTGGTAGTGCCTTCCAGGCATGAAGCTGCCCAAGATACCTTCCTCCTGGGACACCTCCTCAGCAGGGAGGGGGTTCAAAGCTCAGCCACATCAGTGCCTTTGAAGCATTCAGACGACATAAATCCACTGCTCCTGAAGATGAGCAATGTTAGGAAGCAAGCTGCTGCGATTAAGCTCTTACTCCAGGAAAAAAAAAAAAATGAAATGCTGCACTCTTCCATAGCTTGATTAACCACACGCTTCATTAAAGCTTTCACTGCTGTTTAACTGAGCTGTAATTGCCAGGAAGACAGTGGCTTTTTGAATGAGGCTGAGACAGTTCATGATTTTTTTTCCCCCTCTCCTTTTCCCCCTACTCATTTCCTTCAAGCCAAAGAAAGTAAACAGGTGAGTTAAGTGTAAAAGGAAGGGAATGTGGATTTACAGGTTTCATATAGGGTTTCTTAGACAGTCAGCTCAGTTCAGTGCTTTTGCACTGTGCCTTTCAGTAGCTCCCAAGGCTAAGAACACAGAACAGATGCAGACTAAGCACTTGAAACAAGTTTTACCCCTCTGTTCTCAAATCAGAGAGAGTTTTACATTAGATAAACCTGGAGTTTAAAGGGAAGGGAGAGAAATCTGCTAAAAGAGGTTTTAATGGCGCAAAACCTTTTGAGCCCTCACCACTCAGGAGAGAAAGAGTTGGTATCTCACACTTTCAGCCCTCTATTATATAAATCCTTTTCTTACCTACAACTGAGAAGAAACACCTGCAAATAAGTGGGCTTTCAGCTGTGGTCACTCCTGTTCTTTATCCTTAAGTGCTCCCAGCGTAGCACCAAACCAACCTTGTTGGATTACTAGAGCACTGCTTGCTGTTTCTTTATCAGTCTCATGCTGCTTCACAGCAGCTTCCTAGCTCCCTGAAGCCCATCTGCTTCCCACACCCCCCGCTGCACCTCATAAACTTAACCCAGGCCCCGGGGTGACAACTAACCTCAGCCCCTTGCAATTGATGCTTCAGGGTAATCAGGTGAGGCCTCTCTGCTTTCTCCCACCTCACTTGCATAAAGTCCCCCATCACCCAGCTTCAGAAAGAAAAGTCAAGGGTTGTTTTGCTCATTCTCAACAGCTTAAAATCCCTGTAAGATTCATTTTGTTAGCAGCTGAACTACTACAGCTTCTGCAGTTATGTACATAGAGCTTTCAGGCTAAGCAACACACCAGAAGAGCTTTTATTGCCAAAGTTATCATAGGCTATTTTGGAAATCAGAACAATTGTACTGGTCGCAGCACACTTTCTGTTATCTTTCTGAAAGTATTCCTAATATACAAAGCAATAAAATGCTCAGTCAGCGATCAAAGCTTCAAAGATGGAGATTACACTTTTACTCAGTATGCCAGCCTGTGAAACCATCCTTTTTAAAATGAAATTTATGTAAGTAAGATTACCAGTTCCTTGGGTTCTCTGACAGAGGAATGGAATAATATTTATAAGGAAAATCTAGATCATGGCAGGATTTAGATTTAACTGTTAAGACAGATTTATATTGAACTGGATAGGATCTCACCATTTCATTGAATGTGATTTCTTCCTCCTATTAACGCTCCTAAGGTAAGTGCTTTCCAGAGTCTCCTTTCACACCTCTGTACCAGGCTTTTCAAACAATCCCTAATGAAGCCTCAGCTTGCAGTCACCTCCCCCTTCCCCAGCAGCCTGGAGGGGTGGTTTGCCATGGGAGTGGTGCTGGTGGCCACAAAAGGGCCTGTGAAGTTTCATTTCAGTGAACTACCAGCCTCAAAGAGCCAATGGGTCAAAGTCCAGCTAAATTAATGGCTGGGGGAATTAGTTGATAGAAACACGATGGAGTTCTGCACCAGGAACAGAACAACTACCTGCTGGCTGGGTGCCCAGTGGATGGAAGGCACCTTGATAGAACGGGATCCACATGGATCCTTCTGTCCACTGGATGGATTGTGTTGAAGTGCCCTTGCTGCTGAGAAGGTGTGTCAATAAATACCAAGTATAGGAATGGTTGACCAGAAAGGCTGCAGAATCTCTGATCTTGCAGACACTCACCTGGACAAGGCCTGAGCAACTGGATCTAACTGGTAAGTCAATGGTGCTTTCAGCAAGGGGTAAGACTAAATACCCTCTAGAGATCCTTTCAGTCCAAATGGTTCTATTGATTTTGAACTTCAGGAGCAGAAACACGCTTTATTATATTTACCTGTTTTCTTTGTCTCCTCTAGTAATTATTCTTTATTTGGAAATCAAAGCACTATCTCCTCAACTATTAAAACAAACCCAAGAAAAGGCCAGAAGCGGATAGGGCTTTAGACATGCACAAAGTAAGGATCAAAACTTCTTTAACATTTGCTTTAAAACATTAACCTCAAACTAAGCATGTGCTGTCTCAAGAGCTATGCACGTGCTTTCCCTTTCCAGAAAAGTGCCTTGGATATCAGAGAGTCCACTCACTAGCCTGAGTCAACTGACAAGTACTCTGATATCTTGTATATGTACCTCTACCAGATCAAAAACTTATCAGGAGAAATTTAAAATCCTATCATGTTCTCCAGTACTGGTTTTTGTTACACAAGCAGGACAATACTTAGGAAACAAAAAAAAAGCAATCATTAAAAAAAAGTGCTTTCCTAAAAACACCTGGACATTGGTTCAAAAAACTCCTGAGTTTTCATGCACATTATATATTCACAGTATGCAAGGCCTGACATAAAAATATTTTTAGTAACTAGAATCACAATGTAGATATCTTTGAAGTCTGATCTTAGATCAGCAATTATCTATGAAGGAAACAGCAATTTTGCTGCCAAACCCAAACATTCTGCTTCTCTCCCCTCTGTCCTTGTGTCAGACATGTATAACTCAAAATGTTTCTACTTACTAATTCAGGCCAAAGAAAAAGATGTGTATAAGGTGGTTTAGTGACATTTTATTAAAGTAATTTTTCAGGCTTCACCCTCCCCTACACATATGTGCAAATTTCTCCTTCTGGCACTAAGCCACAGACCAATTTTGAGGTGGAAAACAGTTGCAGGAAAAAGAGAGAAACACAAATTATTTTATAAGTGGACATATCTTATAATACATTACAGTGGTCCCTTTAGTAGTCAAATGGTTCATGAACATTATACTTTATGTAATATCACAAGTGCACCAAATATGCTTTCCATATGATTGCAAAAACAGCAGCGCTCTGGAGCCAAGCGCATGACTTAATATTATAATAATGAGTCTACTTCAATGTAGTGGATTTTAATAAGACTTTAATAATACTGGTATGAAGCCAAATTACATAATGTCCCAAAATATGAAACAAGGCTTTTATAGAGAAAATAAAAGCTCATTGAAATATAACCACATAAAAACCCCAAAACAAACAACCACCAATGTTATCTAAACAAAGCCATTAGGCATATTTAATTTTTAAAACTCAAATTAGAGAAAAGGAACTCAAATCTATTCCCAGATCTCAGGGTAAAATTAAAAAGGATATTATTTTAGGCAACACTTATGAAAATGGAGGTACTATGTCAGCACTGGGAAACAAGCTAACACCATAATTACCTCTTTTGGCACAGATCTGGATATGGATTGACTATCTCCAATTTCTCTCAGAGGACAAAATATGATTCAGTTACCTTACAGGTTGAGTTAAGACTGAGCTATGTTGGATTATCTAGAAACCATTTAGACCAATAAAATTATTTCCTTCTATGCATGAAAACAAGCTCCAAGTAAAAGTCCCAAAGGTAAAGAGACAACTTATTTACTCCCCTCAACCTCCTCCAATTCTGGAGTCTTGGGGAAAATAAGGACTTGAAAGCACTTGTAAAGCTCCATCAGGCATAGACAAATCTCAGAACAGCTTCCTCTGTCACCCCTCCCCAAGTATGGCAGTGTTAGATAGCAATTAAAAGAAAAATCAGTATTTTATTTGTTGGATAACATATGCAGAATGCCACACATTCTTAAAGCTGTAAAACCTTTTAAATATTAGTGTTAAGCTAGTTGGAAGATTAACATTTGCATGGATAACATTTTTTGTCCTTTATTAGGATCAACTGTTTAGATCCACATATCCAACAGAGAGATCAACATATATTAGCATATTCCAATGTACTACTGGTGCATATTACTCTTAAACTGAGGCTAAATCAATGCTGACAGCCCAACAGAGCATGTGGTGATGAATATGAGAAGAATCAGAGCAGTTTTCTTCAAATATATTGTTTCATCTACGTGTCTCCACTTTTTAAGCAGTTTTGATAAAGGCATGAAAATTTTTAAAGTAGATTTAGATTCCACATGACAAGATTAAGTGAGGGGGACATTTTATGCCTTGTATTTCTTATAAGTCTACTTTAGCTACAGAAACCATTAAAAAGTTGCAAGTAACTTAAAGATGAAAGGCATTAGCAGCTTTTTAGAAAAGGATAATCATACTCTTCTAAAGATTTAATGAGACATAATTCACAGAAGCTTTTGACTTGGTTTACTGTTAATTGAATCAAAGTCGATGATGATCTTGTTACACTTTGGCTTGAACTCCCTTAAAAAAGAAAAATACAGATATTAGTTAGTGAGTAGTTAAAACATTTTGCTTACTTCAGTTCCAACTAAATTTTTGAAGGAATAAAAAAACCAAAACCCACATCCTTGGATTAACATAGTTTTCTTCTCTATGGGAGCCAATTATAGTGCACCATACTGAGAGAAACCTGGACAAGAAAGACTAAGACAAAAAGACACAAGGGGTGGGTTAGCCTGTACACTCTTCAGCTACTGGAGTTTATAAATTACCCAGGAGTCAAAGGACTTTTAATAGCTTAGCTGCAGGTGGTGCTATCATGTTACTACGGCTGGGATTTTTGTTCATATATATTAATATTTCAAATATTTTTAATATATATTTACAGATATAGGTATATAGAAAAATATTTAAATATACTGTATGCATATATAAAAAAGATATTTGGAAATATATTTTGATACGACTGATATTTTGATTTATTTTTTCCTGCCAAGTTTTCAAAAACACTTTCAAAGTCTGTGTCAGTATATTAAAACATTTTTTGTGCTCGGGAAATAGATTGCATTATGCATCATACTGGGTAAAAACCAAACTAGTTAAGAGGGAATCATTTAAAAATTTTAACTTCAGAACTGTAAAATTAATACTGCCACAAAATGTTTTCTTTTATTATCATTAGAGCATCTGCTACAGCAATTAGCAAGGAAGGTATTTGGGGACCCAGAATATATTTTCCAATCTATCAGTAAACAAAAGATTATGCAAATAGTGTAGATTTAGAGCCTAATTAAGCTCTGCAGTTCAGTTCAAGAGATTCATTAAGTACCACCTACATCCTTAGCAATCAATACAAGGATAAGTAACGGTCAACACAGAAAACACATGCTGCTGACCACAGAAACTCTTGAATGCTTTGTCCAGAAGAGCAATCTGAAATGCAAAAAACATTTCTCACCCTGGAGAAGTTACAGGATTTGACTTGCAAGAGAATGATTTATGCTTCTTAGTCAAATAGTCTTAGTAGACAGGAAATACACTGAAGGACTAAAACTGAATTTCAAGTACTGCTGTGTTTTTTCCATGGATGTTTCTTAGCCCAGTAGGTATCTTTCATCCCAAAATTTTATCTGTCAGAATTGTTATGTCTGCAAATTTTTCAAAGTCTTCATATTAATACCGTAAAACTTTTTAGAGTTGCAAAGCCTCCCTGGCTGCATAATTAGCCTCACCCACAGCATGTTACTCCTATCAAACTCGCTGTTGAACAGATTGTCTTTAGGTATCTCAGTCAGTGTCTTTAAAATCCCCACTCTTCAAACATTCTTCAGATTCTCATTATTTTAAGGCAAATATTTCACATTTTATGCTTTTCTCACAAAAAAAGATGACCACAGAACATGGACAGCTATAGGCACCACGAATTAATTTTGGCTGGCTAGTTTGACACCTTCCCAAATCAGTTGCAATAAAAAGATACTGAAGTTTCAATAAGGATCAAGTTATTCAAACACATGCACAAAAAAAAAAAATCGGCTGGTCATTTCAGTCCAACTCATAGGATAATTCAAGTTGTAAGAGACTTCTGGAGATCATATAGTCTAACCTCCTGCTCAAAGCAGAGTCAGTGATGACTCTCCTGAGTACAATGTAACAACCATCACGTTTGTAATTTCACTTGCATTCTAGAACAAAACTAGCAATTTTCTCCTACAATTATGAAATTGAAATTTAACCATACAGAAGCCAAAGAATGGTGCAACAGTCTGTCAATCCAGTACCTTTTACAAAGAAAACCATTTAAAAACACAACAAAAGAATAAAATGCTGCACAATGCAAAGAAGAAAAACTTTTCTCCTAAAGTTGGTCTCTTTCACACACCACTTTTTCCCCCTTTCCAAAGTAAATATAAAGTTAATTCAAAGTTCTCTCACCTGTATATAATACCTGCCAAATCAAACATCCGCCGTGCAGCTGTCATTTCCATAGTGTCATGATACTTGTCAGACATAAAAATAACTTCCTTTATGCCTAAACAAGTCATATAGAAAAGATGTTAGAATTACGCTGAAAAAAAATAACTGTGTCTGGAGCACAAAATCAGAAAAGGCAGCATTCACCTACATACTCTAGAACTCCTTGGTATACCTCTATTTATAGTTCTATTCTGTCTCAAATTGCTGAATGATCTATGCCTCAATTACTTAGGCAGGGGAGAAGCATAAAAGCTTCAAAAAAGAATTCACAAGGTTTCAGAGCCTATCAACATCTTCCTGTGTTTGCCAGACAACATGAATATCAATACATTGTAATTTAGTGCTGATATAAGTGCATAAGGAAAAGGATGAGTGACTAGATTGAGAACAAGGAGCCAATCTACCTTGAATACCATTTGATTCTATAAATAAGGGACTCGTAGCACAAATGCAGAATACCACCATCTTTCCCTCTTCACCTCTCAATTTCAAACCTTACTGAACCAAAATAAAGAAGCGTTCTGTTTACTACTTTCTTCCTAGATTCCTGTGGCAATCAATAGAAAAACTCCCCAGAACAGCAATCCATGCTGGAATAGCATGACTTCACTCCATGAGCAAAATATACGCTACTTTAAGCAGAGATTTTTACGGAACTGAAGCCTGCTGCAGATACTGCCTAATGTGAAAAAAGGAGACACATTTAGGCCAGCACACTTGCTGCAGTGGCACAGATTTATAACAATTGTAATGAAAGACATAATTAAAGTAGGATCATAGAAGTCTTATGACATTTATGAGCAAAGATATTTTAAAATCTTCAAATATCTACCATGCATCACATTCAAATTAAAATTTCATCTATATACTCCCACCAGACCTTTTCTCATGCAGAAGTTTATTTCTTTCTGCCCCTACTCTACTCAATGTGTCAGAGCACAGTAAAATTGACAGTAATTATATGCAAAGTCTGTGTTGTTCTTTAGCAGCTCCTGGTCTAAGAAGTTACAAACCTAAATTAAAAGTACGATTAGAATCACAGAAGATGCAATTAGCACTGGAAGAATTTGGCACCATTCAGATGCAAAAAACCCCACAAGTAGCATCTTATGAAGTTGACAGTGCAATTAATTTAGATCTAAGATCAGCAATTCAATATCAAATACATCTATGATAAGATACCAATGAGCTGGCAGCACTGGAACCCTGAAAAATCAGGCTGGCACTACTGCTTACCTGCCTGGATGATGAGCTTTGCACATTCATTACATGGAAATAAGGCAACGTACATGCTGCAGCCTTTCACATCAGCTGAGTTTTTGTTCATGATGGCATTCAGTTCAGCGTGGCACACTGATTAAACAGGAAAAGAAACAATTCATAATACCGATCATTAAAATAAATCAGTCAAACTAAAATTAAAGTGTTACAATATAACTGCTTATATCTTTTCAAAGGCAAATAGCGTGCACAGCTTGTCATAAAGGGCAGAGGAAGAAATAAAAGCAGAAGTACCAAGATCAATGAAGGTCAATTGTTCTGACCAGGCTGTTGATTAGTAATGATATCATTAAGTGCATAAGCATTGCCATTTGCCAACACCTATTGCAGGCAACAAAGCCGTAGGCTGTGGGCCAAGTAGTTGCAACCACCCTAAGTGAAGCAGTATCTCACAGCTTCACAACTCTCTGGAGTATCTAATTGCCAGTATAAAACAGCTCATTTATGTGTTTACATGCACAGATAGGAACAGTCTTATGGTTGTAAGAGTGCACTGTACGCTCTTAAAGGCAGGAGAATCGTGAAGTGAAACTGAGCAGCTCTGTCCTCTGGGTCTCAGAACAGCTCAGCGCTGCTGCGTGATTCTCTCACCCCCAGAATACTCAACACACACTCAACCATAAAAACGTCCCAGCTTTAATATTAAACTGACGTTACTGCTCATTAAAAGGTGCCAGACTTCCCAAGCACGAAAACAAAGTCCTGTATTTCTCCATGGATTTGAGATAGGCCAGGTAGCAACAGACCATCCTGCCTTATTTCACCATAACACAACAGTTCTTTCTGGACAGACAGCACCTTAGGGTTTAAGTGTTTATAGGGTACACATCAGCAGATTATCTAATGTGTTACTAACACAGGTGAGAAAAGCACAGTTTCTGTGTAATCTACAACGAACCTCTGAAAAAAACATTAGGATCTCCGTGAGAACTTCCTGTTTACTCCTAGGAATAAAAGCAAGTTGCATAATTTATATACCTACCTACTAAGAAACTGCCTGCTGCCCTGACTTTATAAACAGATGCTGAAGTCTGGTGTGGGTTTGAGCTCATTTAGAGACAACATTAAAAGTTTTTCCACTGCTCGTTTCGAAGAATAGATTTTTTAAAAAAGTAGGTTTTCCTCTCCCCTGCATCCATACAAAGATTAAAACAGACACAGTTTCATAGCACAACTTCACAGTAAATTTGGTACTTTATGCTGACCTCTATATGAATGATCTCACCACACAAATAACTGAGTGCAGTACCTTCAACACGCAGGAATCCTTGCTGAATGGAAATGTTTTCCGTATGTGCTGAATGTCTACCTGGAATTTTCTATGTAACAGCTAATGCACTACAAATTTACAGCCTAACTTATAGCACACAAACTTTCCCATGCAGATGAGTCACAAAGGACCAAACACTTGATAAAGAAAGCTCAGTATTGGCTTCTACCATGCCCATGTTTTGCTGTCCACATACCTTCTCATAACCAGTAAAGCCAGAAACTAACACAAAAAATAGGAAATTAAAAAAAACCAACCCCAAAGCCAAGCACCATCACATTAAGGTTTCTTTTACTATTATTATTGTTTCTATTGCGGTTGTTATCGAGTCACACCATATTTTAAATGTATGCCATTAAGTGTAAGACGGACAGTTATATGAACCTATACATTCAAAAAATCCAGAAAACATGCTGAACTCCATGTATATTACTAAATTGCAACAATCTTATGTAGCCTTCACAATAAACAGTCAGAGAATTATTTTTCTGGGGTTACAGAGTATTGAGTGAAAATGACTGTCATTATTTCCACAACTAGAACTAGGTTATGTCAACAGGACAGAAATATAATTTTTAAGTTTCTTTGAACACTATACTTATGTTGTAGGCAGCAGTCTAAAATATTGAAGGCCCCCAGAAAGGATGTTTTCAAAGGCTCACAGAACTAAAAAAAAATAAAACTAATTCCTTCAGTAAATATTTTTCCATCATTAAAACTCAGAAATTTTCAGCCATAAACCCAGACAAGTTTCATTATTAGTACTGCAACAAGTTTCCTTCTTGTACTGAAGAGAGAGAAAGGTTCTTTTGGCAGACTTCTACAAACTTTCAACAACAAACCTCTTCCCAAGCAAAAACAAGATCAGGCCAAAACTAATTTATAGAAGATAATCAGCTGGAGCAAGGGAAAAAGAGAAATATTGCTTCTTGACCATCTAGCACAATCTGAAGTTAAGAACAATTACAACTCTCCAATGTGGACAGAAGACACAGAGCCAGCAATAAGGAAACAGACTAATCATTTCAGGACAAAAACTAGTTAGGGCTCCAACAGATCCAGCAGGCTTCTGTTTCAAACACAAAAGGAGATAGGTTTTCATGCATGCAGTAGCCTAACCAAGTATTTCTTACTGAACTTATTGCAGAAAATAGTATGGGACTAGAACTTTGCACCGATGCCAGCAGTCATCTTTTTCCACCCAGTATTACTTTTTTTGTAGTCTACTGGGCACTTAAATACCAAACCCTTTTGACTCAGTTGCTGTGACTTGCAAGAATATTCTGGGGAACTATCATTACACGTGTCATTGTTTTATACATTTCCCAGACTACAGGGGCTTACTGGCCCCTGTAAGGGATATTATGCTAGTTGGTCCTTAAGAAGGTTTAGGCATCAGACAAATATTTTTAGGCTTCGTCTCATCACTCTTAATTTCCTCTTACTCCTATTTACCTCTCTCTGACAGATTGGCACTGATAAGGTAAGACAGTCTATTATCTCCAGATTTTTCTTATAGACCTGCCAAGCTTTGTTAAGAGATAGAAAACAAATCCAGGAGTCCAAAATCTCTCTTGCTAATGACTAACTAGTTTGCATTTGGGGTGTTATGAAGTTTTCTAATCTCTTAAGAGATCCTGCTAATAGTTACAAATAGCTCTTTGAGATAGTAAAAAGATAACCTTTCACAGGTACACAGTATTCAGAACTCTGAAAAATGTATATTTAAGTAGACTAGTAAAAGTAAGAATTTTTACAATACCCCATGAGGGGCTCCAGAGTTTTGGGGGGGTTTTTTGTTTGTTTTTTTTTTAATAATATTCACATATAGCCAACATAATAAGTCTGCAACACTGTTTTCCATTCTGGAAAAGTGGCTTGAAAAGTATTCTCAAAAGGCTTCATTAGCTGAAGGAATAACCATGCAATGAGAAGTTAAGTGTGTGCTCTGACATTCCCACCACCTGCTACTATATTCATGGGGGGGGGGAGAAGCAGATGAATGACTGCTTCATTACTGATAGTATTAATTGCTAGTGTTTCTGTCTTTTCTCATTGCATACTGGTTTGTGTTGCATATATGAGGTAGTACTCATCCTTAAACCCCTACTTAAGAGGGGTTTAAGGATGAGTAATTAAGAGACCCCTACTTGTCTTATAAATGGTAATTTTTTGGGATTGAACACTTAACATGAACATGTTCTCAGTGGGTTGCAGAGTCAGAAGCACTCTTTCCACCTACTAAAAGTGTTCTGACTAGAAATTTTATAAGAACCACAGGACTAGTCAAAGTGTTTCTTAATACTGTTTAAAGGGTTACATGCTTGATGACGAACATAGTAAGGACCACCATAACTTTAAAGAACTTTTAAAGAAGCAGTCAGAGGAAGGGCTAGAGGGAATGACTTTTTAATGTTATTAATTACTGAGCCAGACTAGGAATTTTGAGAAAAAATATGCACTAAATATGGTGTTACATTTGAAAAGAATACATTTCAATGCATATAGATTGTCACACAGCAAGTTTTGACTTATTTATTAATATAAGTCTTTACAGTGTCATATCAACCAACTTGACAAATATTATGGGTTCCCAGTACAGACACATGGTAATAGCACAACATCCTTCAACATAAACCTGGCACAGGATTGGATACAGGGAGTTCTGTAATTTGGCCCACTTCTATTCAATTTATTGGTAAAATCTTCACCTTCTCACATTCATCCCTTGACCACTCCATCTTTGCCCAAGCTCCACCTACCAGTTATCCTTTACTTGCTGGATCTCTGACACTGAACATAGCAAAAATCATAAGAGGTATCAAAATAATAATTAAAAGAACAGAGTCTGGAATGACAACCACTGGCAACAGTGGTTGATGAATCTGGAATTTGTAGAAAAACTTTTTTTTTTTCAACCTTTGTGAAAGTGTAGGGATGGTTGCTAGTCACTGCATTAAGGGTAGGTAGGACACTGATGCTGGGCTGACATTGCCCTCAGCCCTTCCTGCCAGTCTCTTTCTTGCTGTGTGCTGGATAAGAGTAGTAGCTGTAGTCAGGGCACAGAGGCAAGGATAACACCACCAGGTTTTGTTGGAGTCCTAGCCTCTTCAGATTGCAGTAAGAAAAACAGAACAGCCCCAGACTCAGTGCTTTCTTCTATGAGTTAAGAGAACTGGGAAGTGAAGATGGGAACTGCTCAGCCCATTCGTGAACATCCCAAATCCATGCAGGACCAGAGTAAGTGGAGTACTCCACGAGTAAGTGGAGACTGTCTTCTATAGATCGCCTTTCCAGCTGAAGTCTCAGCTTTGCACTGCCAACTGGAGAGAGAGCATCACACCTCTTCATAGTGCCTTATCAAATTTTGTGCTGTCAAAATAACAGCTTCTATAAAACTAACATTTGCCTGAATATTGAGTGTTCATTTCTCTGAAAAATTGACAAAAAGCTCATAATCCTAACACGAGGAAATGTTGATAACAGTTTGTTTCATTTTTACACAGCAGGTACTGTTCAATTAGAGCATACTTTTTGCCACAGCACATATTTTATCATATCTGAACCTGTATAAATATTTGTAAGCATATTTACTCAATATTTTCTGTATTGCTCAGAGGCTTCTAAATTTGCCAGTCATTTTAATTTAAAACTCTTAATTAGAGACTGGTTGTCAAATGGATGTTCTTAGATTACAGTGGAGACAGAGGGCATAACAAGAGCACAGCAACTAACATTAGTGGGAATATTTGCGTTAATAGGAGAAAAATGTAATATTTTAAATGATTAGTGAGAGGAAGCTGAGCATCATCAAATCCTTGGATTCATCTAACAGAAACAGAGGGCACACTTTTGACTCTAAAAGCCAGAATTCTGCCTAATTATTAAGAAGCTTCTGCACACAGTACTGAACACAATGCTTCAAGAAGGGCTTTTAACAACATCTTAGTAAAGCAGGTATTCAAGCCTTCCATTTCTCTCATGTGCACAGACACATCCCCACTGCTGTCACTGACTGGCAGCCTGGAAACAGCGAGTTCCAACATAACAAGAAAATCCTGATTTTGTGCTGTGAAAAATGGCATTCTGCAAAACACCCTGTGCTTTCTCACATAACAAGGCTATACTACTTAACTGTTCAAATATACACTACAACTAGAAGGAAGAGTTTTAATCCGCTTTAAGGCTCTCATAAGGAATGCACAGTATCAACAGAGGTGATCCACAGTCACTATTCCTGTAATATCCAAATGCCTTGCAAACATTTGTATCCTCTAAGGTAAAGTGAGCACTACCCACCACATTTTAATGCCTTCTTTCAGTAGCAGCTCAGGTTGCACCTAGACTCCTTAATCAAGCACAACACTGTCCCTAACAGTGAGCTGAGCAGAACCCACACTTGGGGTGGGATAGATATGTACCATGTATTGCAGCAGACAGAGATAACCAGACGCTGGTGAATTTCGAACCAACAAGTTTAAAGATACAGCAAAATTCAAGAGTGACAAGACTGATTTAACCCTACAACAGAAGTTCAAAAAGTAACAGTCATCAGTAAATGCATGGGAAAGGAGAAGGGTTAATCACAGTGAATAAGAAAAGCTAGAAGAACAATCCTGGCAAAAACAAGAACCTGTAAACTAATCACAGATAAATTTAGGGTGGAAATTGGAAGTTTTCTAGCCACAAAACAATGAATCTGATCAGAGATGTGGGGTCAATGCATCCATCAGTTCTGCTGGAGCTCAATAAATTTATTATAGGATCATCTAACACACTTCTGCAGAGATAGCCTCTGGGTCCAATCCCCTACTGTGTCTCTGCTGCTAAACATGACAGGGCCAGGGACTGACCCTTGGCCCTGAGGCCAACTGGCACAGACTAGCTCGTGTTCATGTTACCCAGGGCTCCATTGGCATTACATGGTACTTGGCCCTGGGTTTCCTCAAGGCTCCACGTCTCAAGAGCCCCACGACACCACATACTTATTTTGCATGTCTCAGTTCAAAGGGCATAAAGAAGTGAGATAACTTTTTTGCAGCTCACCAGAGAGGTATTTTCAGAGCATGAAACAGAGTATGAGTTGCATATCCCCCAGTATGGCCTGAGGGAAGAAGGAGGGTTAAGCATAGCATCTCAGCAGGCTTTGCATTATAAGCCTATACAGGATGATGTTTTCTTGCAGCCTTTTTTCCACCTTGCCTTCCGGAGTACCATTGGAGGAGCAATACTCAGGCTTTGTTCTAGAGAGAGCTAGTCAGAGTGGTCCGAAACAGATGGGAAGTGAGCTCATGTTTATGCCTCACCTACAACACTACATAAGATCAGAAGGTCAGCATTCACATCCTCCCCCAGCCCTTTTCTGTAGCACTACGGATGCACAAAGTAGCTCTAGAAAACACCTTCCAACTTAGTGTGGTGGTACATGCACAATTACTATCAGCTTTATCTAATAAGCTACACTGCAGCTCTAGGGATGAAAGTGCCACCATTCCCACAGTTAGCTAATGGAGCACACAGTAAGTTTGTACCATCTCTGAACAAGCCAGTCAGGAAACAACAAGAATAAAAAGTTCAATTTACACAAATACTGTGATGATTAGCAAAAACAGAAAGGAAAACATGACAGTTTAATGAGATTTTAGCAGCAATTCTACGTGTACCAAAATTTTTTAAAGCAGATATTTTTTTTTATATATACTTGTCTGGTCTGTCAACCGTGCTATCAAGATTAATAAGAAACTGCTAGAGTTTAAATGATCTGTGAATTACAAAATAGGTTGTTTATTCATCACAGCAGACACTTTGTGTTACAAAGTTGTGATTTTTTTAATGAGGTGGAGATTAAGATTCTGAGGAGGAAAGGCAGTAGTTAGACCAATTCCCAGAAATCAACTTGTCTCTCCAAGCTGTTAGTGGTTAGTGAATTTTTTAAATATCACATGCTCCACATCTTTTGGAGGCAGAGTTAACCAAAGAAGTAAAATTCTCAGGTCATCTTGTACAAAGATTTTTCACAGCACTTTTAGTTTAAATTGGTCAGCTTAAGGTGCCTGGAACATGCTCAGGTGCCAGAGACCACCCATACCAATCTTAGTTCAGAACTGAGATCTTACAGCAGCATAAAGGTTCAATCAAAATCAATATTCCGTTTTCAGTGCTTTATATTTAATCAATTGGCTAACACTTGTTTCCACATCCTACAAATAAAGAGCAGTCATACCAAATTGCACCACTATTGTCACAACATCATATGTAAAACCAGTGGTTTAGAGCAGACTTCAAATTTGGCTGGAGCAGATTTCAAATTTGGCCCTAGTACTGGGAATACATCTCTTATGAAAAATAATATGAAATGATCTTGAGCTTAAGAGTTAACATGAGAGGTTTTATAATAAATCGGTAAAGTGAACAAGGACAAAGTACTGGGGTTTCAAGAACTCAGAAATATCAAACTGATGAATTATGTGCTGAGCCACTGCAAATCATCTTCCACTTTAATGCCATGGGAAAACAGAAAACGTAATGCTGGTTTTTAGAGAGAGCTCTGGGTGAAGTGAGGCAATGTCAAAACTCATGCAAGTTTAATTTCTCTATCAGATCAATTGTTAAAGTTACAAGTGAGAAACAGAATTAGCAGGCAGAGATAAATACTGTACACCGGAAAAGAGCCAGTGTTTCTTTGCAAAAGGTGAACTCTGGTGCTTATGTCCCCCCACCCATGCAGGGAGAAGGGAAAATTTCTCAAGGCTCTTGCTCTATTTTGTTATTCTTCCCCCTGCCATTCCTGCGCCCAGGACAGGCTGAGATGCAGCACAGGATGTAGTTCCTAATGCCTGTTTTTCCTGTGCCCATGGCTTCTGCTGCATCGGCCTCACCCACAGAGATGCAGCAGGAGCTGGAGTGAGTATAGAAAGACGAAGAAGGACTTAAGGAGGCACAGGGAGTGTACAGTCTCTTATTAGTCCTAATGAAAGTTTCTTCCCAACATCAGCTGTTGCAGACCACAAGGCAGCTCAGCTCCATTTCCATGCCCAGAAGACAGCAAGCATAACATGAAGCCTGAGGCAGCTCAGTCTCCTTGGTTCCTGCAAACCACACCAGGCTCAGAGGAGGAACTGTACAGCCCTGCTGACAGGTGCACAAAGACTCAGAGGACCCTTCAAAGGACACTTACAGAAGGCCAAACTATGCCTACTGCAAAGACAAAGACAGGATCCAAAGCAGCACTCAACCACATTCACCACAAAACCATCCTTGCTCTTCATTCTGTTTGTCCATTTAATATATGTGAATCAAATCAGAGGCTGAAATAAACAACAAAAGTCACCCCACCCATGGAAGGGTAGATCCAGTGCACACCACATGAGGCAAAAGTGGCATGGAATGACAGAATGCAATCACACACTCCAAGACAAACAAAATTCAGTTCCTTCGTAATAGATATTACCTATGCCATCGATACCTGACATGGAAATTTCTCACAAGCACTGGAGTTCACAATTTTAATACCTGCATTTTAGACCCAATTATTTGTTTTGCATACATAAGCTCTCTGTAATTTCTGTGGAGACGAACACACGGAAGCAGCAATCATCTGCAGAAACTGCAACTGTGTGCTAATGAGCTGCTTTATATTTACAACCTTTCACTATCCGATCCAAAACAGCTAATATTTATGAACATATTTCACCAGGAAGTCAGCTTTTCATAAAGACTGATTTTTATCCTGCTGTACCACATGTAGGCACATTAATGAAGTCAAGTGAGTGGAAAAAAAACTGATCAATACTTTACCAGCTGAACTTTCACAGTTACAGATATCACAAGTCTAAACTGTCAACCACAAGAAACCTTACCATAAGGATATTTTGTATCTAGTCTGTTTGCTGCTGTTCTTGTCCAGGGTAGTACATCATCACTGCAACCATTAGGCATCCCATTGTAGCCAATTCCAACAATCTTGTTTTCTGTATTTACAATGCAGGCACCAACCTAAATAAAATCAGATTTATATAGTACCAACAGCATGCAAAATCACATATCAACAGAAAAGATGAGGCAATAATAGTTTTTCATTTAATAATTTTCATTTAAGTGATAAAAGTTTCACTTAATATATATAACCACACTATTTAGTGAGCAAGGCTGCAATTGTACCTAATTGGTTGGGCTTTAAAATAAATCAGGGCAGCAGCAACCCAGCTACCCCTTTGGTCATGCCATTCCTATCTCAACCTGCCAGCACCGTTCCTTGTCTGATTATGAAGTGAATCTAGTTCAGGGAACAGCACTGATCTAACCTTAGTAAACTTGTCAGTTCAACTCCCCAAACTAGCTTTTCCAGCAGCAGTATGAGCAGCAGCAGCAAAAGAAAAGGTATGAAAGATGGAACAGAAATACTGTATTATATTCATCTGTAATATCTGTTGGCTTACACTATTGTAAGCTGACAGTATTGTTGGCTTATGCAGGCCTCACAAGCCTTTGTGCCATGTTTACACAAACATGCACCAACATACCAGACCTTTTAACTCCCACCTTTCATTGCTTCAATCCAAGTCTACACAGGGGCTCTTCCAATAGAATGATAAAGTGTCCCATTTTTATCTTTTCTCCCTATATTATTTACTGAAATGGCAACAGTACTGATTTTAATTCACACAACCTGTTTATCAACTAGCCCTTGGTAACAAAACTTTAGCCCCAAATGAATACCCTTCAGTGAGCCAAGTGCCGTAACATACAGAAGGCAGTGAGTAATTGAACAGATTGTTTTTCTGGGATCTGCTTCCTGAATTTTTTCACACAAAGGAAGACTAGCAGGATGACTGGATCCTGCAGAACATCATGTTTCTGATGTATCAATTGCCTCAAATCAATATTGAACAAGACTGAACAGAGGCACATGAAAGATGTAAAAAATGGGAACAGACAGTGAAGCAGAGGGAAAAAGGGCATCTTGAGGGAGGACCCAAACTAGAAGAAAATTCCTGTCAACCCAAGAACAAACAAACAAACAGGTAAGGAAAAGAAACTTGTAAAATGCTCTGTCTTAAAAAATTACAGTCAAAAACTTTCAGCAGTTTTACCCTTCTCTAAAAGTGACTATATTTATTGGAAAAAGGAAAGAAAATACAAGTGTTATTTTAACTTCTAGATGAAAAGATGATTCACAAAACACCAAGCTGCAAATGTACACACAGAATTATACACGAGGTCAGCCCCAATAAGAGAATTTCTGTAACAAAAAGTGCTGACTATGTTAAAAATTGAATAGCTATACACTAAAATAACTTTTATTAAGAAATCCCTGGAAGTGCTACATGTGCATCTGATGTGATGTGCAATATAGATTAGGTTATGTTATTATTATATGTTGCCTTCTTACCTGAGAGCTTGGATCCTTGCTTCTTTGTGCTGACAAAAAAGCTACTGCCATAAAATATTCAGGCCATTCCAAATAATCTTCTCGTTTTTTGCAGGATGTTTCATTGCTGAAACTATAGTTTAGAGAAAAAAACAGCCATCAGCAAGCAACACAGACCTAGAGTTACTACAAATTTTATTCTTTTAACATGCACAAGTTTAAAGTAACCAGAATCAGAATGTGGCTAAGACTACACATGCACTAATATTTCAACAGTAAAACCATCACTGTGACGTGCTTTCCAGGAACTTATATATGCAACATTTTCTTTTGGGGGGGAAAAGCATCCAAGCGCGGTTACGGGTTTCCGTTTTAGATAAGAAGGTTGAGGTATTCAGAGTCACTGAGCTATTTCAAGACAGAGCAACTTACCCTTTATAGATAACACCTTGCATATTTCTAAGAGTCAGGTATATCATGTACTGGCATTCTTCTCACCAAACAACAAAATGTTTTTTATGATGGCTGTGATAACTGCAAGCCTCTAATCTAAGTTATTTTGTACTTCTGCCTATGACAAGTGCTTGCCAGATTTCTATTTGGTAGCTTCCTCTACAGTCATTCATTTCTGACCGTACAATTATCACCATAAGTTTGCTTCTTGTTACAATATTTACCACCAAAAATCTAAGGTCACTCCAGTAGTCCCCTGCTAAGTTTCCCTTGAGATTATGTCCTATGAAAGCCTTCTGAAAACTGACAGGAGATGGGCTCAAGAACTTTTCCTTGACATATAATTTATACAAGCATCAGAACAGGTTCCTTCTTTCCCTGCACTGAAGGGTATATTTGGGGGAAGGAGGAAGGAAAAAAAAGGTGATGCATCATTTTCTCTTATGTGCTGGGACTGTGTAAGACACAGCAGGGGAATTTCTGTGCTCTTCAGCTCGAAGAGAAGAAAGACAAACACACCTCTCCCCTCTCCACACACATATCTAAGCTTCGAAAATTTCAAGAAAAAGATCAAATTCAAAGAAATTTCCCCAAACTCTCGCACCTATTATTGCTACACCTTGAAAACCAAACCAATGGAACATCCCAAGCATAATGTCTAGCCTATCAAAATACAAGGGGCACAGTACATTTCTTCTTGGGCTCTTCTTACCAAGGACTACAGCTTAAGACTGAGACACCCATCTAGGGAGGTACAGCCATGCAGAAAAATACATCACAGGTAACTGCAAACAACAAGACATCTCCTAGCAACACTAGTACCAGCCCCTTCAGAAGACAAATGTGAGAAATCAAGTGTTTAGTTAATCATTATTTTTATAACCAAAAACCTGTATTAGAGAGTTGCAATTAGCTTGTCATAAAGAGGTTACACTGTTTCAGTGAAGATAATGCCAGCACATGATAAAACTGTACTTTAGAAACCTACAGGGTGCTATTTACCAAAGATAAATTGCTGGTTTTGAATAGTTTGTATGTGGCACATTACAAGTTAGCAATTTTGGCTTGTTCTTGGAATCAATGAGGATCATCCTTAAGGCTACTGTCTCATTGTAAGGAGGGAGAAACACACACCCTTGGTGTAACCCAAACACCTCTCTCATATTTTGACAAGAGTGTAAATAGTGCCCAGAACTGTCAATTGTCAAAACACATGAATCAAGCATGTGATTCTGAAAATGCACAAACTGGCTTGAGTCACTATAACTAAAGGATTGGGGCTATATCCTACCAAGAAGGAAAAAGTGTTCAGAGAACAAGAAGCTCACAGCATAAAAGAAAGATTGAAGACATTCCCTCACACTTCTTCACGCCAAACAGAACTTTGACAGGCTAACTGAAATGTCAGAAGAGTTTTTGAGCTAACTGATTATTTAAAATACCTCACAAAACCAGATTTATAAAATCTAAAACACCATTGGACTTTATGATCAGTTTAATACATTCCTAACTATGTGACATTCACAGTGACATCTTTGGAGAGAGATGAAACACAACTACAGTGAATAAAACATGCTGGGGAAAGGGCTCTAGAAAGACACTGCTACTCTGAACTAAGAGGTCGTGAGTTCTCCTTTTGTTAAACTATTCCCTAGCAACCCTATTTATCCAAAACACAAAAAAAGCTAGTATTTACTTTTCTAATAAATATAGAACTGTATGTAAGTGGAGGTCCCTCAGAGTACCAACTTCACAGGGAGAGAAGCATATCTAAAAAGCGAGCAGAAGGCTTACATCAAAGAGAACAGAAAAAAAACCCAAAGCCCTTACTCAATTACTTCTACTTAACATCACCGTATTTGGCGAGATAATTCCCTCAACTCAGTGCACAGGAATGCAGGACTGTGAAGTGGGTATAAACCACTTAATTTCTGATTGAGCAGAAGCCAAGGCCTTGGCTAGCAGTCAAGCACACACAGGAAAATTAAGTTTATGGATTTGGTGCAGCTGATCATCTTCTTTATGCTCATTTGCAAGTTCTATAATTGCATGAATGAAAGCTACTCTAGAAAAATACCACAGCTAGCTGTAAAAAAGGCAATTAAGGTTTACCCCTATGATAACCCATAAGAACTTATGAACAAAAATAATGGGAACTGAAACCCATGAAAAAAACACTGCTCAAGAAGAACAAGAGGGAAAAAACACTTAATTTTTTAAAAAATTAGTAGTCTATAGAAAAGTTTGTGTAAACAGTATTTCAAATAAAAATAGAGAAAAAGATTCTGTAATTAGAGAACACTGCCTCCCTTTCCACTTCTTTTTCATCCATCTTGGCTTCAAGTAAGCTGTAACACCATCTGAAAAAGGAACAAATGTCATTCAGCTACTTAAAAAAAGGCCTACCATAACTAAAAACTTCACTGAGAATCCTAAAACAGAATATATCACCTCAAATCTTTTCATACAACAATTATGATGGTCAGCTACACATAGTACAACCAGAGAACTAGTGAGTATCAAACATTCCCCTTTTCTTAAATTTTTCCTCTGCTTTCTTATCTTTGATGTCATGTTTATTATGTTACAACTCTATTTCACAAGTATTTTTTCCCCAGTATCAAGTATACTCCTAAAGACCAACTATCAATACTTTGTCATTTCAATCACAGAAATTAAGGTAAAAATAAAGTGTGTATTAAAAATAAGAAATAAACATCTTCAGCAATGCTCTTGTTCCCCAAAAGCCAAACAGGATATGGGCTCTTGCTGCCTTTCAAGACAACCTTCTTCTTTAAGTCTCATATTTTATAATCACTATTAGATCAAACAAATGTGGTATTTCCTTTACTTGAGGCTTTTCACCTTTCCTCTCATTTAGGTACTAAGATACGGTCATTACCTATTCCTTACTAGGAGGGAAGGTTTTGAGAGAGAAAAATCAACCTTTCTTGGAGAAAAACGATACTCGGTACATTGAACATTAACTATATTAAAAATTTTCTTGTGAGATAACCCACCAGACCTGTAAACATAAACATTGTATAGAAATACTGAGCCCCAATAGAGCAATACAAGAACATCTCCCTTCACTGAACGTATTTCACTTTTACAGTCACTTTTGACTTTAATTAATTGCATGTTGCTCACGCCGGTCTCCATTTCCGGAAATAATGCACACGAGACACCCTGCCTGCTCTTTTTGCCACCACGGAGATTACAAAGCCCAAGGAACACAGACGGGCCTTCGGAGGCTCCAAGGAACGCCTCCCCGCCGGGACGGGTTTTCCCGGGCACGGCCGCGGCCGGCGCCGCCCCGGAGAGCTCCCGGCTCCGCGGAGCCCTCCTCTCCCTGCCTCTTCTTCCCTCCCAGGACACCACCTTCCCTCCCTCTTCTTCTTCCCTGCCCCGAAGGACACCGGCTTCCCTCCCTGCTGCCCTCAGCCGCCGGGACGGCCGCATGGAGCGGCGGGCCTCACCCGCGGGCGGCAGCGGCCAGGCCCGGGGCAGAGAAAGTTTAGTCAGCAGGAGCATGAGGAGAGCACGGTGCCGGTGGAAGAGGAAAGACGGGCGGGAAGAGCTTGGGAAAGCCTCCCGCGGGCCCCCCCCCATGCCCCTCAGCCTCCTCCACCCGCGTACCCGTTCTGGCAGTGGCCGGGCTGAGGGCGGCTCATCCCGCCGGTGCCAGCGATTCTCTTTCCTTTCGCCGCTTTGGCGCCACAGCGGAGCGGGGCGGGGAAAGGGGCAGCCCCGGCGTGCCCCGGCCCCGGCCCCGGCCCCGGCGGGAGGGCCCCGGGTTGGGTGCGCCCGCAGCGCCCGGGAGTTGGTCCTGCTGACCCGGGGGAGGCCACTGGCGCTCCCGGGCTGCTGCTGGAGCCTCTGCGGCGTGTAAACGGGGTGCTTGAATATCTGTTTGTGTAGTTTTCATTTTTTCTGACAGGTGCTGTTCCTAGCGTTATGCTTTGACACAAGCATGAGGGTTTTCGCCCGGCTCACGCTCTTGAGGTAAATACTATTCATTAAAGCTTAACATTAACATATTAAGATGTCTAAAAATCGGGGTTTTTGTTGTTGTTGTTCTCTGGATATGAAATTGATATGTAAAGGGAGTTATGGTTTATTAATACCTCCAGCTGCTGCCACGTTTTAGAAGTCTCCTAGGATGCACAGGTAGCTGAACATGTATATTGTCCATTACAGTGCAAAATAAGCAGTATAATAATAAATATAAAATGTTGGTATGGTGTGTTTGTCTTGCTTCTGTGAGAGCTCCCTGCCCTGGCTGGCTGGCTGCCACAGGGGCCTGCCTTTATGGAAGCACTCAAATGGGAGCACAGTACACATGTTTGCTCCGTGGGGCTGCAAGGCATCAAGTGAAAACTGCCCAAACCCAGCCGTACGTGACCAGTTCGGTTCCCACTGGAGGCAGTGACAGGTGCAGCATACTCAGTGATGGACAAAAGGAAAACACTTGCCTTTGGGAGCATCCCTGAGAGGGGTTTGTGCGCACAAGCCATGGGTTCACGCTGCGTGTGAGCTGCACCATTGGTCTGAATGTGGTCAACAGATATGACTGAGAGAGTGGTTTCCTGCAGCCTGGTCAAAAATCCTCCTCTTCATCCAGGAAGATGCTTCGGGTTGGAAACAGGACATTTTTTGGAAGCTGGGCATATAGTAGTCCTATCCTGGAAGCTGTCTTTATAGGTCCCCGTCACTGACCATATGCATAGCAAATTGAACGAGTGGGTACACCTTACTACACCAGCATGTGTGCAAGAAGACAGCTAAATCAAGGAACCTGCCATGCTCAGAGTTACTTTTGAAGCTATGCCAAAATAGAGAGATCCTGCAGTGATCAAAACAGAGGAACACACTGCTAATATGTTTTCGTATTTACATTGCTGTATAAGCTAGCCATCTTTTTCTTTTTTTGAAACAACTGACAAACCATCAAATATGAAAATGTTACTTAATTTCACAGATATTTCTATTCATTTGTAACCAAAAAACTTGGCAAAAGCAGCCTGTTATATTTCAACTGACAAGTTTTTCAGCCCTCAGAGTGGAAAACATACAGCTATTTCCATTTGCGAGACTTCTATTATCACAATTTCATATGGACAACACATGTTCATGTACGGTTTGTTAATGAATGAAAAGAAACTATTTAAATGCAAGAAAAAGAAAACAAATTTAATGAAAGTAGCATCATTCAGGAAAGCATAAGCCTGGAGGTAAAATGAAAGACCTGACTATGGCTGATCATGAAGAGAGTTATGGAGCACTCATTTAATTAATCTGGAGAAAAAAATAGCATAATTCAATTCTGAAAGTTTTCTACTGTCTGTATATCTGTTTCTGTGCTCTTGAAATATGAATTAAAATAGATAGTGCTGCAATTACCCATGCCAAATTTGTTATTTTTCATAATTAGGATTCTGAGGACAGACCATAACACCTACTAACCTTTAAAATTTGGTGCTTTTGTGCTGATCATACATAGTGAATGATTTTCTGTTCTATGAGCACTGGAGTTCTTACAAACTATTCCCCTCCTCTGAACTTATCACATTTTCCGGCTAACACCTATAAACAAGCCAGAACCAAACTCAAAGTAATACAATTCCCATTTCTCAAAAAACAAACTAAGATTCTTGCTCCCTTCTCTTTCTCTCCTATTATACAAGAAAAAAATATACTTTGCAAAGTAACTACTTATATTACTAAGCAATGAGGTTTTTAATTTCGGAGTGGAGTTTTCAACTTTCTATAAAATCACATAAGAATGATATATTTTTTGAAATGCAAAACTTAGATGTTTTCATCATGCTTGGCAAATAAGCTTCCATAATAATTTGAAAGTACTGTTGGTGGCCAGTCACTTGTGGTGTCCCCCAGGGATCAGTATTGGGCCCAGTCCTGTTTAATGTCTTTACTGATGATCTGGTTGAGGGGATTGAGTGTACCATCAGCAGCTCTGCAGATGACACCAAGTTGGGGGGGATTGTCAATCAGCTGGAAGGCAGGAGGGCTCTTCAGAGGGACCTGGACAGGCTGGAGAGTTGGGCTGATTCCAACGGGATGAGGTTCAACAAGGCCAAGTGCCGCGTCCTGCACTGTGGCCACAACAACCCCCTGCAGCGCTACAGGCTGGGGACAGAG
Organism: Manacus vitellinus; assembly: GCF_001715985.3. Taxonomy (NCBI): domain Eukaryota; kingdom Metazoa; phylum Chordata; class Aves; order Passeriformes; family Pipridae; genus Manacus; species Manacus vitellinus. Next base: position 27,761,624 of record NW_021938789.1, on the reverse strand, counting down.
TGGCTGGAGAGCAGCCAGGCAGAAAGGGACCTGGGAGTTTGGATTGACAGGAAGCTGAACATGAGCCAGCAGTGTGCCCAGGTGGCCAAGAAGGCCAATGGCATCCTGGCCTAGATCAGGAACAGTGTGGCCAACAGGTCCAGGGAAGTGCTGGTGAGGCCACACCTTGAGTACTGTGTCCAGTTCTGGGCCCTTCAGTTCAGGAAGGATATTGAGGTGCTGGAGCAGGTCCAGAGAAGAGCAGTGAAGCTGGCGAAGGGACTTGAGCACAAGTCCTGTGAGGAGAGGCTGAGGGAGCTGGGGTTGTTCAACCTGGAGAAGAGGAGGCTCAGGGGAGACCTCATCACTCTCTACAACTCCCTGAAAGGAGGTTGTAGCCAGGTGAGGGTTGGTCTCTTCTCCCAGGCAACCAGCAGTAGGACAAGAGGGCACGGTCTTAAGCTGTGCCAGGGGAGGGTTAGGTTGGATATTAGGAAGAAATTCTTTACAGAGAGGGTAATCAGGCATTGGAATGGACTGCCCAGAGAGGTGGTGGATTCACTGTGCATGGAGGTCTTCAAGAAGAGACTGGATGAGGCACTTAGTGCCATGGTCTAGTAACCATGGCGGTGTTGGATCAAGGGTTGGACTTGATGATCTCGGAGGTCTTTTCCAACCCAGTTGATTCTATGATTCTATCTCAATCTAGTAAAATGACAAATTTTTATTTTTTTTAAATTTTTCAAACATTATTGACTCTTCTGTCTTGTTGTTCCTCAAACCCCAAAAACCTGGCTAACAATATTCAGCATTTCTTATAATACAACAGTGATATATGGCCTGAGGAGGAAAACTTTTGGTGGAATTTTAGTAGATTGCTCCTATAGGGTTGCTAAATGACACATCCTCTGGAAACCTTGCTACATTTTGATTTTTCCCTACATTTTTTCAAAGAATTGTACTGCAAACTTCTCTTGTGGCCAAGTTGTGACTGTTCTTCTGACAATATGCTACATATCTGACATTACAGCCTCTTTCTTCAAGCACACTTGGGAAGTAGGTTACACCTGGATTAGGTAAGATTTCACCAGGATCCAGTGGTCTAAACACAGGATTGTGCCAAGGGTAGGTAGTTTGACTTGCTACAGGTATGGGGCAGTCATGCTGCCTGGCAGGTTCCGTAAGACTTCTCTGGCAGCTGCCTGCTTTGCAAAAGCAGCAGCTACTCTGGATCTGCTGTCTGAATCCTCCTCTCCATAAACTCTGCAATCTGGAAGCTTATTTGCACCCTTCATCTGTCTCAGAACCATTCAGATCTCTTTGACAGAACTAGAGGGCTCTTACTCAAAGCTCCTGTTAAGACAGACGTGCACTCAAATAGACTAAATTTCTTTTAATTTTGTATCTAACACTCTCTGGTTCCACAGAAGGAGGATGTATGTCAAGAAGACTGGAATACTTCAGATAGTCTTTTATAAGTTATCTTTTTTGTGTCTCATTTCCTTACGTGGTCCCAAGCATGGATTATCATGACCTTGCTCTATAGACATCAATAAACAATCTGAGCTGATTACAAATACTTTAGATGCTTTTATTAATGAAGAGCGATACAAGTATGAAAGACATGCTAAATATATAACCATCTGTCAAGGTGTTTATATTTTTAGCTTCCTGCTTGTGAAACATTCATATCTACCTTTTGTCAATTTTGATAAAAGCAAACTAAGTTGAGTTTCAGGAACCCCCAGGTTCCAGACCCTCTCTTCTCCTTCTTACTGCTTGCCAACAGACTCTTTTAACTTTGCTGGCAAGCAAGATCTCTCCTCAAATGTACCATATGTATAAGTCATGGCTTGGAGAGTAATGGTTGCTATTTGCCAGGATATGGAGCATGCAATTTGGTAGACCACACTCAAAACTTAAGGGAAAAGTAAAAAGAAATTGCTAACAAGCTGTTTTCTTTTTCTGTAGTAGAGTGAATTTTTCAGAAACTAATTACTAGGTTTGGAGAGAAATACAGATAAATAAATATGACAATATGTCTTTATATCTTAACATCTGGTTCTTACCTATCTTTCAGATGATAACTGCTCATTGACAAGATAATTTTCATAGTTAAAGAACATTGTTTTTTAGGCAGGTCTCATCTTCTAAATGTTTTTCCAAACAGGAATTTCTACCTGAGTTAAACTTTCTCTTCTATACTTGCTTACAGACAAAAACCACATTAAATACAAATGCAGCTACAAATTTTGTAGTTAATTTAATCAGGAATATGAGGTTATGGCTTCCTCACTGATCAAAAAACATTTGTTGCAATGTCAGGCTTTGTACTGTGAACAAAATACTATTTTGGAACCTCTATGGCAGAAGACATAAACAGGGTTAGCTGCAGCATCTTTTCAGTAAACCAGCCCCTTAACAGAACTGCAATAAACTGCTAAATTTTCATATTGTAGCATTTTGTACAGGGGCCATAAGCATTTCAGAATCACTACAGGATTTTTAACTTGAGCATGTAACTCTTTATACTACATAATTTTGTAACTACTTATTGATAAAGATGGTAAGAAATGCAACTTATTACCAGCCTATGATGAAAAACAAATTGTATGGTATCATGGTAAATTAGGGGCAGATAGAAGCCTGTTAAAAAGCTAGTATTTTCAAACTCAGCTAATAAAATTCAGGACATTGTAATTTGTGTTTAGATGCCTACCTTTTTGCAGATTTGTAAGCAATGAATGCCAGAAATTCTTGTGCCTGATGAGTATCCCTGACAGAATCAAGGCAATACTAAGACATCTCTATGTTTTTCATGTCCTAGTGGAAATCTTCTCTTTATTCTTAAATTTTGATGGCTTCTGTATTACTTTACCTTTCTATAGCATCTGTTCCTTGAAAACTAGAATCTAGTGCTAAATTTAAGTTTTCTTCCTTCCTGTCCAAGTGAGATACTATTTTGAGTATCACATTCTCAGTCTTCTAGACTCAAAATTCTGCAGTTTACTAACTCCCTAAATCTGGAATTTTTGCACTTTATTCTGACTGGGGTCACAAATGAGTATATAAATAATACTCTTAAAACAGTCTTCTGATCCATTTTTAGCACTACAGCTATTTTTCGTCTCACCTAAAATTTTTATAGACATACGGTGCTTTCCTAATTTTGACAGCTCTCTTTTTTATTCAGATTGACAGTTGTAGTTACAGGCAAATATTGTCTTTGCAGTACCTTGATCACATAGTTGTTTCTTTGGTATCAGTATATTCTCCAGCTAGATTTGTTCTTTCTGTATCTTATTTGCTGATGTTTTCTCTGTTTGTGTTTCTGTAATGTTTGTATCTAAGTCTCTGACCAGTCCTCTACTTTTAAAACTCCTTGTTCCATTCATACTTGCCCTTGCATCCAAATTCCCTGTTTTATGTAAGCTAGTACAATTCTCATACTGAGAATTTTACATCTCATACAAAACACAGCACTGTACCAGCTACTAAGAAAAAACTTAACTTTATCCCAGCTGAAACCAGGATAACAGGACAAAAATGGGTGCTAGAAAAACAGAAGATATTGCACGTGATATTTTTTCGTATCTCCATTTAAAACTGGAAATCCCAGATAATCTCACGAAGTTGTCCTTTGGAAAGTAAACTGAAACACAAAGTCTCAGACTGCAAATCCTCTGGCAATCATAGTGTTTTCTTCCAAAATATGAATTACCTTCTTTGCCCACCCATACTGGTCATGACCACAGATATTTCCTAATTAGAAGTGAGAAATTAATTTTCTGCTTTCAGTATAAAATTTCACTTTCTTGGCATGCTGCTTCTGTACTCAGCACCTGCCTACATACTTCACAGCTTTCTATTTCTTCTGTTACCTTCTCCTTTTTTTTCAAGGCTATTTTTAATATCTAAGAAGATTATTTTCTATTTCCATCCCTTCTGATTTGGTATGATTTTCCTATCATGATGAGGTAGCTTTTCACACTACATCCATGAACTTTCCTCAAGTCCCAAAATCTGTTGCAGTATGTTAGCTTGCAAAAACTCCAACTGGACAATAACACTACCTGTAATCACTACATCAGACACGTTCTGAAGACAGAAACCTTTACTCTTCCATACAAATAATATTGAATACACGTATCCCTTCCTATCTGGGCAACTAGTTTGCTGTTAGTAGTCTTTCTATTTCTTCTCCTGATACAAATTCCATTTGTGTTTGTCTTCTATAACCTCAGTGAAATTTCTGTCCAAATTTGTTCTTGTTCCTCTCAAATTCTTTTTCATTTATGATAAGCTTTAGATTTCCTCTGAAGAGAATTTTCCTTTTTTTATGTATAATTTCCTGTCATTTATCTTAACTGTATCTTTAGATTTCATTATTACAGTGTGATAATACTTAAATCTTCATATAAGAGCTGCTATGCAGAATCATTTTCTTACATCTTTTTATGGGATTCAGCATGGAAGGTTTTAAGAAAATGTGCTAAATCCATTCTGTGATAAGAGATGAATTACCCTTTCAGCTAACCTGTGGATTCGGACAGGGGGGAAAGACAATATCTCAGGATTCTCAGATATACTGCTTTAGCTAAATTAAACTAAGTTAAAAGAAATAAAAAGAAACTCTGCACTCACCCTGGGTTTGTCCTGTATCTCACCTCAGCATGATGAGATCCCTTTGACCTACTTGCCTTTCAAGTTTGCCAATATTCCCAATTCCCCAAATTAGCATCAAAGGCATTTCCCTTCCTCAGTAATAACTGCTCCATCCCTAGGACATAGCACTAAGAGAACTATGAGACAGGAGGCACAATGCCTTCATTTTGTAACATCCTGAGTGTTAGCTTGGCATCAGGGCAGAGAGAGATCAGGTGCCGCTACCATTATCATATTATATGTGACTACTTTTCATCTCTTTTAAGTTCCAGCTGTTTCCTAAACTCACTGAACTAATTACAGAAGAGCAGCTAACAGCCACGCTGCTCTAACTTATCAATAATGAAAAGTGAGCTGGAGCTGTCAGGAAATACATTTGACATCCTAACTTGGAAGAACGGGAACTCTGTGCTCTCTCTGTAGATATGAGGGGAAATATAACCATTAGTAAACCTAATTTATTTCATAAGCTGAGTTGACAGCATGATTCCTTTTCAATATTTCCTGGCACTTTCCTATTATGAGATTCTGCTTTTAGTTGTCTACATCAGACAAAGATGATTTGTTCAGGCTGAAATAACCCAAGCTGAGCACTTGCTTCTACCAAGATTATTTTTTTATCTTTCAGTTTGTATCCGTATTTTTTTTATGCTCCTGTAACTTTAAAACCATTATAAATAAAAACATATTCACTTTAGGAAGGCATTGACTCAGATGGCAAAGATAGTATATGGTAAATGAGGAGCTTTGTGCTATAGAAAAGAGACGATTAGGTAAAGAAGGCAAAGATCGGGATGTGATTTTTGAAGCAGGAGTCATTAAGGAATTCAAAGATGAGTGATCTATACATTGTGGAAAGGGGAGACAGCCCTTAGTTAGATATATCCAATTCCTATTTCTCAGAATACAACAGAATGTTTTTAGGGTTCAAAGTACTGAAGAAAGACTGTCTTTTGAGATCAATCTTCACAGAAACCTAGGGAGATAAAGAAATTAAATAACAGATGTTCTTTACTTTTTTCAAAGCTGAGGAAGCAAAAGGAAAATGAAATACAGTATTCTTCATTTACAGGAAAGTAAACTAAAAAACTGCCTTCTACAAAAAATTCAGTAGGTTCTACAGGGACAATAGCAAGGAGAACTCTGAATCTCTCTCCTGGTATGTACGTCTTCTGGGGTGAGCATTTTTCCACAGAAGAAGAATGTCTTACACAAGCAAAATAAGAAACAGACCAAAAGTCATAAGAATTTTATGGGCTTTGTGAAAACTGGCTACCCTTGTTAGTACAACTTTTTAGAATAAAAATGTTTCCATGCAGAGTCTGTTAAATTGACTTTAAAGGATTAGAGAATGGAGGATTCTTGTTGGGAGATATTATATGGGTCGGTTTATCTGTGCATTTTGTGTTAGAAAATTCTTCAATATTTTGAACAGCACTTCAGCTGATCTGTGGTATGAGAACCTGAAATTAGCTAGCACAGTGGAATCAATACTGAGCAATATTTTGTCTCTGAAAGAAATTCAGTCTGACAGAGAAGGGTAAGAGCAGTGTGAGGAAATGGAGACTACCTGAAAAGCCAGATACAGAAATTTCCTATAAAGCAGTACAAATTAGTTGATGTCACTAGAGCAAGAAAACCATAGTGACAGAATAAGATGTTATCCAGGTTCCAGAATCCTTTATTATCACCACCTTAGGTCACTAAGCTTCACAAGCTATATCCATCAAGTTTGATACCAGTATATATACTCACAGCTGAAGCTAGAAGGTGCAGTGCTTTAATGTACTAACAATTTACATTAAGACACCTGGGTTCAAAGTCAGTTTATGACAGAAACAAAATGAGTTTGTTGGTCTCAGCCTGCACTCTAGTGGACAATTGCACATAAACCCAGTCCTGAGGAGAGTCCCAAGAATTAGATTTGTTGGCCAAGGCAAGGAGAAATTCATGTTCTCAGAACATTATTAAAAATAAAATATCTTTGCTATTCTGAAAATATCTGCTATTCTGAAACACTGCAAGATGACACATTCCCATCAGCATCTCTTAAATACTGTGTTCAGTATTCTTGTTACCAGGATTTGAAAGAATACAACAGAAGGTGAAACAGTGCAATGGAAGGCAGTAAAGGAAATTAAATGCTTCCATGTTAGGGGGAAAATGGAGATAAGATGACATCCTGCCATGGTAGACATATATCAAGTTTATGACTAGGTAAAATATATGTCTTTATTAACCTTCTTTCACTGTACAAGACACTGAAAAACAAAAAAATGACACACAAAACAATGATAAGAAGCAATATTTTCTTGATACATAATTAACCTGTAAACTCATGTCTGAAAGACATCTTAGAGACAAGAGCTAAATAGGACTTAAATAAAAGATTTTGCTGTTACATGAATAATAAGAATAGCAAGGGTTATTTTAGATAGTATTAAAATGTATGAGGGATATAAACTCTCATGATTCAAGTTATAAAACAAACATAAATTACCTAAAGCATGGAAAGAAAATATACCCACAGATGTTTTATTTCATTAGTGCATCCCGTAGAATGTTTACACGTACTTCAGGGAGCAGGCAGTAGAATGCTGGAGTCTCAGATTTGTGTAGTCTGTGGTATTTCCTATGCTTCCAAGATAAATTCCTTAGTGATGCATTTGCAGAAATTAGCTGCAAAAAATTGTCCAGAACTCTGACCCCCTTGCTCTTTACATTGTTTAACCTTTTATTAGTCAAGAGAACAATATTTAAAATTGCAGTCACAATCGTGCCAACTACAGAGGCAAAGTAAAAATTTTATTGAGTTATCCTGTCTTTTCAAAACAAAAATAATATTAGCTATCACTAGCTTAAAAGTGACTCTTACATACTACATATATTATATTAACATATATATGCACTATATTAAAACAATTTTTTATGGTCCTCTGATCTATCCTAGTCTAAGATGACCTTTCCATTGGTTTTCATCATGTCATCTACCTCACTCATTTTCAGGAATGTTTGAACCCTGCTACATTTTACAAGCCTACATTTCAAGATAATTTAAAATTCAATTTTTATGCAAATAAAGTTCACCTAATGAAGTGTCTACCATTTACCATGTTTAGAATGCTATATTTCTAGATTTTCTATCATTAAAAAAGCGGTCTCTTTTTCAGTCTTTTAATAACAGAGCAGCCTCTCTGACATTATTCTGATTCCAAATTTAGAGAATCAGAAATATTTGTAAAGAAATAATTTTGCCCTCAATTTTGCAAAGAAATGCAACTCCAGATATAGAGAATCACAGAATCACAGAATCTGCTGACTTGAAAGGGACCTACAAGGGTCCTCGAGTCCAACTCTCAGCCCTGCACAGGACCATCCCCAAGAGCTGTGCCTGAGACCATTGTCCAAAAGCTTCTTGGACTCTGTCAGGCTTGGTGCTGTGACCACTTCCCTTATCCTTATCAAACATTAATTTCCACTGTCCCCTCGGTTACTTTTATACTGTTAGTTTATCAAAGCTCTTCTTTCCATGGTGCTTTCATAATTACCATTTCTGACTATTTTATTCCCAATCTTCTAGTTGATGGTTTTCTTAAAGGTTGAACCAATAAATGTTAGTGTGAAAATGTGAATTATTATTAACAGAAAAACTTTTTTTTAGATTTTTTAGATTAAAGTGAATTTTAAGTACTTTTCAAAGTTAACTAAGTGAATCTGAAAGCCCCTAAAATAACAAGGCAAATAAAGTCAAATCTTAATCTATTGGAAAAGGGAGCTGACTCATAATTTCTGCTTATGCAAATACAACAATGTGCTTCCATGAGTAAATTCTTACTCCAAAACTATGTTTTTGCAGAATAGCTTGACAAGAATAACTTCCTTGTAGATTAAAAAAAAATTAGAAATATTAAATAGTCCCTAAATTTGTCAGACATAATGCAGAGGAACAAAACAGCAAAGACTCATATAACTTCAAAAGAATTTGAATTATGCACTTAAATTCAGACTTGTGGCATGAACTAAGATAATTACCAGGAAAATAGCAGCTTTTGCAGTCAATAACAGCCATTGGATTGAGTTTGTCAATTTTTCAGAGCTGACAAATGAAAGCTGATAGCTGCTGAAAGAACTACTGCGGTCCATAAGAGCTAATGCTTTTATTCTCAAAGCCTGAAGCTGTAAAAATATTAATAAAATCATTTATATTTCGCTAGTTGTAGTGCATCAGGTACCCAGTACAGAAAGGTTCCTTGATGGAGGTAGTCATTGCTTCCACTTGGCATCAAACACAGCTTTCTAAAAATGTTTTTCTGCTCTATTCTCCTGATAATTCAACAGCAGTAGGACCAAGACAACCTTGTCAGAAGTACTGACTGCTTGCACAGAATTTTTGTTGTACTCATGGCCACCCGCTGGCAAATACTAATGCACAGAACAAAAATAAGTAAGATAGCTATGGCTCAAAATGGATAGTGCTGGAAATGGGATATAGCAAGTGTACTGATAAAGGAGAAATCCCACCCATAATAGTGGTGCCTCACTGCTAGAGAACAAATAAATAAAGGCCAGTATTTATGCTATGCAAGATCTTAATCTTTATTTGTGATCTTACAAAAGAGCTTAAAATACTTTACTTTCTGCAGAGCAGAGATCTAAAGGACGAACATACTGTAACCACGACTATATATTCCAGGGATATAAACCACCGAATGACAGCTCAGGATCAGCCACAGCTGATCAAAGCCTCAGGAATTTTATCTCCCCAACTTCTGTGGGACCCCACTGTGACAAGCTTATCTCTTTGATCCTAAATTTAGAATATGCCAGAATGGGTTAATCCTACATGTTTATTTTCACATTTGACAATATTTTTTAAATTCAAAGAGTAGGCAGGACCCTAGCTTTCAATTTTCTCACTGTTTTCCATCACCTGGAAAGTGCCATGGCATAGAGAAAACTTTTGAATTTCACCTTTTGGCTGAAGTATTTTCAGCTTTTCTCCAGCTCTTCTGCAAAAGGTTTCTGAATTAGTTTGCAGAGAAATATGAGTACTAAAAAACCTTAGAACAAAAGTTCTTAAAAAGTACCATGAAAAGAAAGTGAGAAGAACCCCAGTCTGTTACTATTTTTACACCCGATTATTTTGAAAAGTCATTGATTTTTTAATGCTGTAATTGAACTGTCTTAGACATGGTACAGATTTCCTAGACCAGACAGTCAGTTCCCCTGTACCCAAGAGTATAGTATGATTCAGACAAGCCCTGAGCAATGGATCTTCTTATGAGCCTGACTGGCATCTGAGTTAGCCAAGGCATGCAAGGTCTCTTATGTGAAGTTGATGAGAGGAGAACCCTACACCTTCCTTCTACTCAGTCTCTCAATCATTCACTGCAATCTTCACAACTGACTTCTGCATAGAGGCCTCGGGACTGAGCCACTCCCTTTGGTCCTGCTGACCCTGTGTGTGCCAGACTCATGACACAGCTGGGTCACTGAAGAGATATCACAAAGATCTGTCCCTGGTGCTTCAGCAGGGACGCCTGAGGCATACATATAGCTGTAGCCTTACTGTGCAGAGCATCACTCTGATTACCATTGTCATTCCAGATAGGATGTCAGTAGGAGCGCCACAAAAATACAAATGGGGACAACTGTTCCCTGAAACCGACAGTGCTATGAGGGAGAGGAGCACAGGCAACTCCATGAATTAATTATCCATAGGACTAGGGGGAAAAAACAAGGGCAGGTAAGTACACAGAAAGTCCTAGAACAGCACATGCACATTATTCCCCCATATCTCCCCATATTTTTATTTCTCTATTCTCTACAGACCCAGCTCTGAGGAAGGGAACCCTGCCAGGAATCTGCTTCAACAACATCTAGATAAGATCACAATCAGAGAACAGCAAGAGACTTACATCCAGGCACTTCTTCTCCACAGCTTTGTTTTAATTCAAAAAAGAGTAATGAAGTAAGAAAGACATATTTTGTTACAAGGAAGTGAAGGGCAGCTCAGAGTCTCAACTCTGTACAGGCACCAAAGAACCTATTTATGAATATTGTAGTAGGAATACATACTTTCTCTTAAGAACGACTTCAGAAAGGGCAAAAGGAAGCTGGTGTAACTAACCGGCAGGGTAAGTAAGGTTGTTACAAGCAAAAATCCATCTTTGAAAATGCTGAAGTTATGTTCCAATGACACAAGAAGAAAGAGGTACAAACCCTGTGAGGTTAAATGTGAAAACATGATAAGGCAGACCAAAAAAATATCTGAATAATCACTAACAAAGGAATCAAAACTAATAATCCTTTTCACTACAAAACACATCAGAGGCAGGAATTTTGCTAGAATCTGTATGGCAAGTTCATTTTCAGGTCATGAAAGAGTACTCAGAGAAACAAGGTCATTGCAGAGAAGCTAAGTGAACCCTTTGCATTGGTGTTCGCTGTGGAAGGAACTGGAAAGATTCCAAAACTGGAACCCTTCTTGGTGGGGGACTTGTCTGAAGAGCAGTCTGAAATTGAAATTACTGTAGAAGAGATTATGGAATAAATAGATAAAGTGAAAATCACCAGGACTGTATAGTATTCACTCCAAATTTCTAAAGGAACTCAAGGACAAAAGAGCTGAATTACTCACTGCAGGGTGTAACCTATTGCTTAAAATTGCCTTGCTTCTGGAAGGCGGCAGATGTGACATCAATTCTTTAAAAAGGTTCCAGGGAAAATCTGGGAAATAGTAGGAATCTAAGTCTGATGTGTATTGGGCAAATTACTAGAAACTATGATAAAAAAACAAAATTAGGGGACATCTGGGTAGGTCTGATTTATTTGGGAAGAGTTAGCATTCTGTTGAGGAAAATACTGCTTTACAATTCTGATAAAAAGTTTTTCAAAAGAGCTGTAAAGGGTGTGGCTAATATGGAGATGATGATGATGGTCAATACACCCTACTTTGATTTCCAAAAGACTTGAGTTCGGGTTAGAATTAGGGTTTGCTAAATGCATATGTCTACGGATATGGTAAGACTAAAGGTAGAAAAAAAGACCACCAAGGCAGGACTTCAGGGGTGGCTTATAGGCAGCACATTATGTGAGGGCATTGTGAGCACGTTCAGCCTGGTCTGACATAGGCCTTGGGGCATGATTAAGGAAAAGTTGTTCCAAAGGGTGTGACTCTTGTTCCCAAATGGGGGATAAGGCCCAGAAAAGCAAAGACCTTGTACCGGTAAAGTGAGACACTATTAACTGTATTGTTTTTTCAGTGCATTCAGAGGTAGCTCTGTAAATAGGATTTTGCCAATACAAGTAAAAGGCCAGAAACTCTGTTGTGACCTGACAGTGCAGGGTCTCAGGAGCTGTCTGGACTTGTCTTGACATGACCTCATTTTAATTTTTTTGGGTTGTGTGTGTGTGTGTGTTCTATGAAAATCATCTAGTGAACAAGTGGGTATTGCCTAACTAGGTTGAGCGTGGTCTATGTACACTTTATATGGTAAAAGCCTAACTACCCTGTTGTATCAGTGGCTTTTTATGTTGAAAGGGGCTGTAGGAGGCTGTGGGCCAAATTTCAGACTTCAGCAATGAGAAGGATGCCAACTATAGTAAGGAAACCCACGCAGATCCCAAATCAGAGGGGAAAGAGACTCCTACTGTGAACATTAAACTTTTTCCATCAAAGGAAACAGGAGGCAATGACTCATAGCACCTCCATTTCTTACGCACTCTTTTTATGGAAGATGGAAGTTGTCGACCTTAGCACCCAGTGGGACATACAGCAGGTGAGCACAGCACCAGAGAAACTAAGTAGGAACAATGAAGTTTATATACAATTTTAACTGTAAATTTTAACTGTATTGTTAAAGTATCCTTTCTGTATTAATGGAGTAAATTGTACCCTTAGATTATTAAAACATTAACAGGACCAATGCTACATTCTTACCTTCTCTTTAAAGGCACAATGCCTTTAGCCCATAACAGAATGTGAAAGTAACATGAATCCAGCCTCAGGCTGGTTTGTCTCAATGGCTAGGGTTAAGGTTTGAAAAGCTAGAAAGCTTACAGGGGGTGATAAGACTGATGGTAGAAAAGGGACTCCAAGGAAATGCAGGACAGGTGTCCAGGAGATTCCCAGGGAGAACAGTATACAAGGTGCCTTAAGCATGCTAGGAGGCGTCAGTCTAAGCTTAATGTTAGCCTTTGACAAAGTTCAGAAAAGGTGGTTGAAAAGAGTGTGCTTCTTAATTAAATGTGGAAGAAACAGTTTGGAAAAGCAGAAAAGACCTATCGTGAGTTGTGATATATGTATATATCTAAAAAGCTATGGCTGCTATATTGCTCTTTCTAGATTTGTAGAATCGTAGAATCATTTAGGTTGGAAAAGACCTTTGAGATCATCGAGTACAACCATAAACCTAGCTCTGCCAAGTCCACCATTTGAACCTAGTGCATTTGAACCTGAGCTCTGGGCAGGTGATAATTAAGGTTTGTTTCAATACAATCCTGATAGGGATGGTGGGACTGAGGGTAAGAACTGGAACTCCATGGGAGTAGAGGGCAGGCCTTAGGGACAACGTTAGGCAAGGGAACCCGGAATCTATCTAAACAATGACAGCTTAAAAACAGAGTCTTCCTGCATGGATAAATAGTTGGTTAAAAGATAGAAAAAAGAGCATCAGAGTAAATAGTAATTTTTCATTGTGGAGGAGATCACAAGTGGAGATTTGCAGTGGTCTGCCTGAGATGTTTTCCAGTATATTACTTTAAAATGGGAGCCAATAAGGAGATGTCAGTGTGTGTTGACAATGTGATAAAATTAATGGTTAGTGGGACAAAGGTTTGTTGTGAAGAACTGCTGCAATCTGAGAGACCAGTGAAGTCCCTAAACATATAATACAAATTGTCTCTCCTCTTTGAAGGGAGTGAAAGAGAATATGCCATGAAGGATACTCGCTGGTCCAAGATTATGTAGAGGGAGATGTCAGCTGTCACTTCACTATTTAGCTCCCAGTTACAACTCTATCTGGTGTGGTTCAGGGGGCTTAGGGCTTGCATAGTCTGCAAGATCAGGTGTCACAATGGAGAACCCCAGGGGCCAGAAACCCTCAAGAAACAATGTTAGGACACATGAATCAGTGTAGCAAAAGCATTAAGTCACATGAATGGTGGAGAACCAGTCCTCTGAGGCAGTCTGAGGCTGACTAGGGAAGTTGGCTGTAGTGGTCAAGTTAATGGGACCATGCTTTGCATATGGAACACAGCTGTCTTCTCTCTGCATGGAGAGTCACAAACCCAGGCTTTGTTCTGATTCCATGAAGCAAACAGAGAAGATGCTCACATTTTCCTGTTTGTTTTTGTCATTGTTTAAAATCCATATCAATTAATAAAGCACAAAGAAATATGACCTATGCAAGGAAAAAAAACCCCTATTGCTAACAAAAGTCTATGTTGCCCTTAATTGCCCCAAATTTTTAGAGAAGTAAAAAAATAGGATGTGATTAAAGTCTCAAATCAGACTTCTTTTCACCATGAATCCCTATGGAATTCATAGGAGTTTTGGTGGCAAGACTTTTTAAAGGATTTCCAGTTTTAAATATATAACAGCCTAATATGTTGGATCAGTAATTCTTCTTCCATTAAATTTAATGGGTACTTTTTAGATTTCATATGTTTGTGACATTTTTGCAGGTTCATATTTCCTTTGTTGTCTTCACATTGCTACAGAGTTGCACCCCAGGGTACTTTATGAAACTGTTACTGATGTAAAAACTTGACTGGCAGATTTTTGTGCATAAAATATATGTTTCATGACATTTTAAAGTATTTCTTGTTGAAATCTACTTTGTTATTAGGCTGTAGTTCATTTCTGTTATGTGAAAACATATTTTTGCATTTGATACAGTACCAAATACACTGCTTTATGCACTGTCAGTAAAATGTTAAATATTGCTTATGGCATTATGACAGGTATCTAAAAATACAGGAAGAACATTTCTATTTTGGTAAACTGCCCAGATCTTCCATGCAAATAGAATTTTTAATATTTCAGTGTGAAGATTACCAAAATGGAAATCACATATAAAAAACTAACTTTATTTCTTTGAGGAAATGACAATAAAAGCAGACAAAAGTAGAGAAGCATATATTATTCACTTGGATTCCAAGGAAGTTTTTAATCCAGTACCAAATACGCTATTAATGAATAGGGCAAGAAGGTAAGGAAGTAATACTCAACTGGACAACAAGCTGGCTTGCTTACAAAATCAAGGAATGACCACAAATGTGAAAGGAAGATGACAAATGCAGAAAGCTTAGCATTAGACTCTCATTTTTACCATATTAATGGACAACTGACAGAGCTTCAAGGTGTGCAATTTGATGTGTGAGGAATACAGGTAAAAGCTGATCATGAACAGAAAGGAGGAAAATATAGTTCAAATTGAATGGGGAAAAAAGAGTGGATATGTGTATGCCATAAAAGTGAAGATATAAAATGTATAAAAGTAAGCATAAGGAACTTAAAAAAAATAACAGAGATTATGCTCTAAATTATGGGCTGTACTGAGCATGTCAAAGACCTAGCAGTGTTCAATACAAAGTTTAAAACATCAGGTAATTAGATAAATGATTACATTAAATTATGTTCAAACTATTTGGTAAAAACATTAAATACCATTAGCCATTCAATATCTGGCAGCAGCTAGAAAGGACAAAAATGATGTGCAGAAGATGGAGAATGCTAAATCCAGACTCATAATACAACGGAGTGTGGAAAGAATTGAAAACTAGAATATTAGTTTGAATTTGTCTCAGGAAGACAAAGATTAACACGTCTTGCCATCAGTCTACTTGTTTGTCTGTCTGTGCAGTGAACTGATAATTATGCCAGCAGCTACAGAATCACAGAATCAACTAGGTTGGAAAAGACCTCTGAGATCATAAAGTCCAACCGATGACCGAACACCACCCTGTCAACTAGACCATGGCACTAAGTGCCTCATCCAGTCTCTTCTTGAAGACCTCCATGCACAGTGAATCCACCACCTCCCTGGGCAGGAAGGTTGGACTAGATGATCTCCAGAGGTCCCTTCCAACCCTAATGACCATACTCATTAGCATCAAGATAGCTTATTCTTTTGTCAACAACAGCTCACAAATGAACACTTAGCTGAAACTGAAGCAAAGAAATAAGTGATGGTACTTGAAGAGCTCATAGAAAATAGAAGAGCTCTGAAAATAGAAAGCAGTAAGTGGCTAACTCAGTCCTTAATTCTGGACTGTTTGTGGATTCTTACATCTTTGCATTTAAGACTAATGCTCGCTCTCAGGTAGTTGTTTTTATTGAACTGCACTAGATAATGATCTTGTTTTATTATTCTTACTTCAGTTAACTATATTATAGCAAGGCAGAGTAAAACCTGCAGCTCTCCAGGTGCTCTAGCCTACTTCTTATCTTCTGAAAATCAGAGTCAATTCTGGACACATAAAATTCATTCTGCACTCTTCATATTTATTTTTCATTGATTTGAAGTCTGAAGATCTGAGATCTCAGTATTCTGCAGCCTCAAGCCAAGGTAACTGAAATCTAGAGGGTGAAGAATGTGATTTTGGCAGAGTTGCTTCGCTGCCAGCCTATGTCAGAATAACATGGCCTGTATGACAGACAAAATTCTGGAAGGACTGAGGGTAGGGGGAAGAAGAAAAAATAGAATCAATCCTTACAGAAAGAAAAGACAATCCCACAGGGTCACTGCCTTCCGTTTCATGAGCAAGACCAGCTAAACCATGAAAGAGACCCCTCCTCGATGAAGCAAAACAAAATGACATATATGTTTCCCCAGTGTTTTTAGGGCAGAGGTTAAATGAGGATAGTCATTGTATCTCATCATTGGAAGGAATTCTAATACTAAGATACTAAGTGTGGCATGAGAAAATGAATAAAATAGATAGGTCTTTTTTTTCCACAATGAGTTCTAACCTTCACTATGTAGAGCAATACAGCTGTCTTCCTACTGATGTCAAATGCCTATGGAGAAAATAAGACTGAAAGCAGTGACGGTGAGGAATCCTTCCTGAGAGGTTTTTGTGCTGGAGATCACGGTACTCAGAAGAAAATAAACCTTCTCCTTGCCCCATCTGAATCCTTCTCACAGCAAGGGGATGAATTAATCTCTGCCATGCTGACCAGTTCAGTGCTGGTCTTTGTAGTTCCTCTATATTATTAAACATTTCTAAGTCAGTATGGAGATTGTTCATGGTTTTCCTTTATAATTCTCTTGAATTAGCCTGTGGCTGTTTTTGCTTAATTTTTAATATATCTTAGATATTTTCATCATGTTACTGGGTGATGGTAACATAAAGGTGCTGTCAAACTCTCTGATGAATCTTAGATCCATACTTCATATCTAATATTTTTTGTAAAGAATTTTTCCTTAAAGACATTCAGATATTCACCTTTGGTAGACTTCCAGATTTTGTATCCACACATTAAGATGCAAATTATCTCTACTCTCCCTCCTCAAAGCAATCTCCTAATGCTTCTTTTCATAATATTGTCAGCTTCTAACTTTTGAATGCTGAGTTTTGCAATACTAATAAACATTTTTGGTAGAATATGCAAAATAGAGCAATCTGCTGTTAGCATGTCTGGCATCAGTGGTATTATTCCTACTCTTGGTGAGTACAATGATGAATACAAATAGACCCAATGCATTTGAGAACAGTTTCTTGGGATCCTATTCTGGACAATTTTCCATTTAATTGTTTCTTTTATGAAGCTTTCAAGACATCCAGAATTTTTCTATAAGTCTTTCTAATAGATTGGAAGAAATATAAAAATATATTTAATAGGCATGTAGTGAATGAAGCTATGAAAATGAAATGAGGATAGAAACAGAAATGGAAGCAATCTTACTACTCTACTTGAAAGAAAGGACTTTCTGTGAGTTGCTTGCTTTATGTTATTATATTGAAAAGAATTATTATATTTAATGTACTTATTGGTAGCTCATTTATAACTAAATGGTCATCAGCTATGGTCTATATGGTGGTCTTACATTATTTATTAGCTCCTGTATCACAGCATCTAAATGTAAGTGGTAATCAATAAATCATCAATACCTCACTTCTTCTTTATTCTGTGGGAACTAAATTATGCAGCTTTCTGGTATATATATGTGTATATATATCTATATAGCTGTATATATATACACACTTATATATGCGTATGTGTGTGTGTGTGTGTACATATATATAAATGTATATAATGCCCAGAGTCTCCAAACCCATCAGGAATAAACTTATTTCTAATCAATAGAGATGCACCTATCATAATAGGATAATAGTTAAACAGCATAGGATAAAATGGCAGGAGTTTTTTATGCATTCCAACTTTGCAGACTTACAGCTTTGAATATGAACAGAACTAGGTTCAATGTTTAGACAATGTTTTTATTTTATTGTGAATTGTGCTCATGTGACATGAGAATAGAGAATCCTCAAGATCTCAAACTCGTTGAGGAGAGGAGGGGAGGAGAGGGGAAAAGAGGGAAAGAGGGGAGGAGAGGAGAAGATTTTAAGTGATTAATAAGGAATGGTAAAACTTAATAAAAACAGAGAATTTTTTTCAATAAAATGCTTCCTTCAGGAAAGCAAGTTGGTTAATGATGCAACAGTAAATGCTAAAGACACAGCTTGGCATACTTTCTGTAATGGAAGTCATGTTAGGCTTGTAGTAGGCCTTAGGCTGGCTGTTTAAGCACAGCTGCATTTCACCCACAGGCTTGAATTGAAGTTCAGTTTAGTTAAGAATTCAACCAACTTTATTTCAAACCACAGGGAAAAAAATCGCAACATTTAAAACTTCTATTACCCCTAAACTTATTTTAAAGGTGTCTTTTGATAAGAAAAACTAACTCATTAATCTGAATGACAATTATTACTGTTCTCAAAATGAAACCACTTAAATAATCTGGGTGTTCTTATGGAAAAGTTTAAAACTATTATACTTCAAATTAAATTTGAAGGTGTTGCATATTGAGTTGTCTTTTTCTTTTCTCCCATCGATTTTAATTACTAGTACATTTGCATGAAAATAAGATCTTTATTTCTTGAAAGCTCATCAGCTCCCGCTGCTCATTCTTCATTGAAGATATCATATGCAAAGGGTTAGATCTTCGGGTGAGGTAGAATCAAGAGCAGATGTGCTTAGAAGAAAGAAATTTTTTTATGCAAATACTATTTTTAATAAAACAGAAGAAGATAAAAAGTGAAAATACCTGCTCTGAAAGCAAAATTCCAATCTCTCTTCCAGGATATATAGATGTCCCTCAAAAAAAAAGTAATTTTGAATTTAAAAGTTGAATATTGAACATGAAAATACAATATGAAACACTAAAGACTTACTAGATCATTGTTTACTCCAATTACCCCAATTTCATACTCATGCCCTTAATGTACAAGAAGGAAACACAAGTCCCAGGCAGTCAGGTTCATTTAAACCCTCAAAATAAGACTTTCCCTATACAAAGGCTTCTAATTTTTGATTGTCCTTTCTGAAACAAATGGCTGATTTCACATGGCTTAAGAGAGGCCTTCATATAGTAAAAACCGTAAGTCAAATGCTTATGTGAAGAAACCATGAGAAGCCAATACTGAATACACACGAACTATAAACCAATTATTGGCCCTCTCATGTGCAGATCCAGCTGTAATGCAGCTCTAAGGGAGTTTGCACCACCACGTGTGCTTTCAAGGACAACTGGAGGTATTTAACACTATATTTAATAGAAGAACCCTGCTTCTGTTTCCTCATAGTGTAGCTTGATTTCAGCTACCAACAAAACCAAGTATGTGAAAATAGTAATGAGAGCCTTAGCTGTATTCAAAGTATGGGAAAAACCATCAAAGACTCACACACTGTTTTGCTTTAAAACTGCTCTTATGCTCTACCAAATTTTACCGAATATTAACTCATTTTCAGAAAGCTCTGCCTGTTGAGGTAATCAATGTGGCAGTTATGTTTGACAATCATTGCAGCTGCCTGCAGCCTATCTGGGAAGCATCCTGAAGTTCATACGCTCCGGGCACCAGACTGGTGATGACAGTAAACAAGCTGTTATTCCAAAACTGTGCACAAAAGTTTGGCTGTGTAAATGTTTTGGAATGACAGAAGGGCATCAGTGATTGCCATGGTCAGATCTCCAGTCTGTGTAAAGTAAAATTTAGGTAGTACTGCCTCTCTGATGAAAGGGGGGCACCACGGTAAGGGAAGGAAGGGGAGGGGAGGGAAGGGAGTTTGGGTTTATAACGAGTCCTACTAAGAAAAATACAGTTCTGTCAAAGCTCCAGAAATAGCATTTGACCTCATTTCTTCTGGTACAGAAAATGCCACAGAGACAGAGGGAAGGCCCAGAGAGTATTTTACCTGCAGCCAGGAAATATTGACAGTGCATCATATACTCAGATTCAAATCTGCAAAACAAATAAATTGCTACTAATAAAAACAAAGCACAGAGTCCCTTTTACATTGTTTTATCCTGTTTAAAAGACAAACATTTGCACACTGCAAGCCTCAAATGGATAAATGCTACCATGAGAACTTATAAGCCATCTGCTAGCTTCCTAATGAAGCCAGTAACTATTATTGTTTACAGTTGAACACCGGGGGTCATGTGTATTTGCTGTAATGAGAGAATCAATGCAACACTGCAGATGCTAAAAGATGGAACGTTTTTTTTCAGACAGCTAATTATAAATACAATAAAATAGCAAATTAAAAAAAAAAATCTGTTCATTTCCATAGAGAAATAGTGCTTGGCACAACAAACACAAAATGCAGCATTGCTCTGTTTTCTAGTAGTCTCCACTTGACAGGTTCAGCTTACAGAAAAAAAATCACAAAAAAGTTACTCTTCAATATATAACAAATAGCTGATCATCAAGGGGTGCTTAGTCCCTAATTCTCTAACTTTTACAAACCTCCTACATTATTTAATTTTATTGTTTATCTGAATGTAATGATGAAGTGTGCATTAGCAGATATCTCTGTTGCTGTTTCACTCTGTATATCTTGCTTGAAGAAGACACCATGATATATGAAAACTTTGTTTGGTTGAGCTATTAAAAATGTCTTGAAGTTTCTTGGATTTTTTAAATGTTTGCTGAAGAGAAACTGATACTATACTCAGCTATTAGGACTAAGCACTCCTCTGCTCAAGAGAGAGGATATAGTGGGTACACACCATAGGTCACCCTGTGGTTTTATCTGCGTGAACATGGAAAGGACACAAGGAAGTGGGATGAAAAATCAAGCTCAACCCTATAGGGACAGGTACATGAGTTGCAAGAGTGCTCAGTGTATAAACTAGGGGGAAAACTGGCCGGAGGCCACTGCTTGGGAACTGGCTGGGCATTGGTCAGCAGGTGGTGAGCAATCACATTGTACATCACTTGTTTTGTATATTCCAAGTCTCTTTCTTCTTCTTTTATTACTGTTATTATTCCTTTCTTTTCTGTCCTATTAAACTGTCTTTATCTAGAACCATGAAGTTTACTTTTTTTTTCCCCCAGTTCATTCTCTCATCCCACTGGCAGGGAGGCAGTGAGCAAACAGCGGTGTGGTGTTCAGCTGCCTGCCAGGTTAAACCATGACAATAATTTAGTTATTTAATTTGACAATGCTTCCATCTTTGTGGACTTAAGTGAATAACTATTTTATATGTCTTAATTCTCTGTTTCATAACATGTCTGAGATAAGACTTTCTTCCTCAAACAGGCAAATATGTATGAATATACTTGATTCCCCAAATTACAGGGAGTTAGTTGCAAGAATTAATTAGTTAATGTTTGCTTCGAAGGCAGAAACCATTCTGTAAATGCTAATTACTAAATCAAAGGTTTATCTGACTTTATTACTAAACCACTAATAAAATAAGTTACATAGCTGTTGCATGTTGGAAAAAGCACTTTTACTGTCTAAAAGATATAAAGGTTTTAATTAGCAAACATTTTGAAAGCACTTTACTGAGGAAAAAAATGCTAACTATTAATACAGATTTCCCCTAATGACAATGGCTACAAAATATTAACTCCTGGATGCTACTGTAACTTCTGCATATATTATCTAAAGTTTTGTCCCATGGCAACGATATTTTTATTTGCAGCACAATTTTTGTAATATTGATGAAAAAATTGTGCTTATCTTTGTCAAATAAATGTTTAGATGCAGCAAGAGATTAAAAGTATCATTCTTAGCAGAGAATAGCAAAACCTAATGTATTGTCAAATTAGACATTAATACACTTATCATATTTTTGCTATTTAACTTAAAATTGTATTTTGCTAAGTTCCCAAGCTTCTACTGATTTACAAGATTCAGATCTTCCAAACGCTGTACTGTACCTGCACATATGTGACCTGTTATCTACACCTGATCTTAAAATCTAAGCATGCAAACAGATTTGAAACGTTTATGTGTAGGCAATTAGGCAGTCAGAAAGACTGAATTCTGAAAGTGCCTCAAGCCTTATTGTATTAACATAACTGATTCTGACTCATCCCCTTCCTACCTGCATTTTAGACATAAACTTGCTTTTAGAGCCTTCCAAAGTATAATTATTATTATTAGTAGTAGTAATATCAGTATTAGTATTTCAAAATTGTCAGATGGTAATCAGTATTTCTCAAGTGCCTAGGCTAGTGGTTTGAAAAGAAGTTTCAAAGTAGATCATGATATGTTTAATACCTGTTGTAGTGTCTGTCTGTGGCTGTAGAAAACTTGGAAGAAAGCTCAATCTATACGAAAAGTCCTATTAGTCTGCTTTGCTGAGAGAGGAGAAGCATACCAGCATCCTCCCTGCTTAAAACTGGGCTGATGGTAGGAGGATGAGGATGCAGTCAGCCAGGCCCACTCACTGAAGCAATGAAGCCTGGCTGCTGAGACAGAAGCTGCCTGTCTCCACAGTCCAGGAGATAAAATACCTCCTGCTATCTCTAGTGCTCCCAGCAGGATGGAGAGGTCCAGGTGTTGCTCCTACAGAAACCAAAGGGGTCTGCTGCTTTCCATTGTCACAGCTGGGTGGCTCCAAAAGGTCCCTTCCCAAACAGCCCTGGGGGAGGCAGTAGCCTGTGTTCATTAATTTGAGCCATAAATCACAACTTCATGTGGCAGAAAAATGTCCAGAATATGCTACAGTAAAGGGTTACATCCATTTCTGTACTCTTACTATAGCTCTTCCAGGCAGATGGGGAGTCAGAGCAACAGCAGGAGTGCTAAACCTTTATCACTGCATTGATTTGTCAACCTGTCCCTGAAGGAAAGATGACTGAGCTTTTTTGGAAAGGAGACAGGGTTCAGGGCTGGGGACATGAAGGACTGTCTAGGAATAGATGGGAAATGAAAAGTGTTCAGGAGACTTGTCAAAATGTTAAAAGGGCCCTTAGCAAAAGAAACTCAAGAGTACTGAATTTCTCTAAGCCCAGGGGTTTTTGAGTGTGTTTTCTTGGCTTGTAAATTCACTTTATAAAAGCAAAATTATTATATCTTTACAAAATAATTCTAGGCTAACTAATAAACAGTCCAAATCATTTTGTGGTTAGTAAAAAAATACACATTGTGAAATAAGGTGTCAATGACATAAAGCAAGAACGGTAGGGCTGAAGTAATGTCTTAATGATACTTTTTCTGTTATTCTTATAACTATTAGCCCTTATTTTTTAAAAGTTATAGGAACTTGTGTGGCCTTTCTGGAGAAAATTTATGGATTTTAAGATTAATGGATGATATTAAGATTATACTAAAAATTTGTGAAAAAAGAAAAATAATCCCTTTTTTAATTTTTTCATGCTACATTAATTAAATCAAAATGGACTCTGGTAAAATAGAATTATAAACAAATCCTTATTTGAAAAACCTTAAAATGTATGTCAGCTTCCACAGAATAATTCTTATGGCACCAGCGCTCAAAAAGACAGGCCTACTTTGAGTTCTCTGTTTTGACTTTGTGTAGTTTAGCTTTTCACGTTCTGATATCACAAATGGTAAAATGGATGGCCAACAGAATTAGACACAATGGAGAAAAAAATCAGACATTTCAAGAAATACTTCTCTTTTGTAGCTGGGGAAAAGGCACATTAAGTGTTAATAAGTGATGCTAATAAAATACTTCCTGTTTTGACAGTAAATTGTGAAAAAACGGGTAATGACGCTGGGATGGGCATTAGAGCTTTGGAATATGATGCCAAAAGTAAAGGATATGGGTTTCAACTGGAAAAATAAAAAATCATGTTATCTGGGAAACAAGTATGTAAGAGAAGGGTGGCCTTAGTCCTGGGAATCAGAAAAGGAGCTTCAGTCACAGTAGCAATCCTTGCACACAAGTCCCAGTGAGGTGCTGTAACAGGAGTTAATCCAATCTATGGCAAAAGTAATGTGGAAACTGTAGCAGAGGTAGATAGATACTACGTATCACTATATTTGGCATTAGTGTGACTGTTGATGGGGCGTTAGTGTTCTTTCTGATATTTCAAACAGAAGAAAGATCTCCTTTAATTGGAGTGGAGTCAGAGGAGAGAAATTAAAAGTATTAAGTGACTGGGAAGTGAGCTTTGCAGTGAAAGCTTACCAAAGAGGAGATTAAGAAGTTATTTGATCATATTATGTACAGTTTCAAAACAGAAATAGTAATTTCCACTTGTTCAAGATGAGATTTAAACGCATCTGATAAAATACAAGAGTGAAGAATTTTGACATGGAAATGCTATAGCTATGCTTAATTCTGGTATATATAAAGCACTAAAATTAAAATTTATTATCTGAACAGGATGCAAAAATGCCCTGCTTGACTTGCTTGCTTCAATTAAAAATTCAGCAGTTACTAACACTCAGCTCTTTGTGTTTCCTGGAATAATTTGAAGGCAACCCTAAAATTTTTCTATTTGGTTTGGTATTCCATTATCCTTGCTTAGTTTAGCAATGCAGTTTTCTTCCTACTTGCTATGCATTTGCTTTCAAGAAAGTCTGCTCCTGTGACTTGTCCTAGAACAGTTTGCTTATACGGGTACACATTAAAATTATGAATAAGCCTAACTGCACGTGGAGACAACCTCACATTTCAGAAACCATGTGTAACTATCTGTTTAGATTATATCCCAGTGTTGGTCAGGAAAAACAAGACTTTGCAGAGATTAAGAAGCTCTGCCATACCCGGGAATTGACACAGTTTGCCCTGAACCCAGGCTGGATGACATTTGGAGTATGGGATCAGGTTAAGAATTTAAATCTCTGGACTAACAGGACTTCACATGGTGCTGCAAAAGTATCAACTGTTGGGTACAGCAGCAGAGAAAACAAAGTTTTGATGTGTTCATTATGCTTTCCTTTCATCCATCATAGTTTGCCTTTGATTTGGGTGGGTTTTTTTGATTGGTAGATTGGTTGGTTTTGGGGTTTTTTTGCTATTTCTTAGTTTTCTGCAAGTTCTTCAGTTTGGTATTTGACATGGTTTCAAAAAATATGACATGACAAGACATCATAATTATTCTGTCATGATGGTTTGATATATTTAAACAAAAGAATTCTCTGTAAATAAAGTGAAAAGTTTTGAAAAAGAATTTTAGCTCTGCAGTCTGGTTTGTTTTGGTTTTTTTTTTACCTTGATTTGGAAATGTCATGGTTCGCTGCAAGCTCACCAGAGTGAGTTTAATGGATTAGAATATATTATTAAAATGAGACTGCTGGAGAAGTATATCCCACAGATGTGGAATACTGTGAAGGGAGATTAAACTCTACTGTATTAAGACGCAGTGTACCACTACTTTTTCTTTCTTACCTTACAGGATAAAGGGCAGGAGTAGCACTACAAGTTTACTATAGCAGAAAAGTTGTATCTATTTTTAGCTTTTCTTCATTAATGTTGATACATAAAAAAAGATCTTTTTAAAGTATATTCAGAAAAGCATTACTCTTTCATGTGGCATTATGGACACAAAATGTGCATATATGTGCTTTTGAGATTTTTTTTTAATATTATTTTTGTGATTTTTTTTTCCTGAAACATGATTTCGCTCAAGTTTTTATTTGATTCAAGAAAATTTCTTTTCATAAACAACTCGTTATCTTCTTCCCTGCCCTGGGGTATTTCTTCGCCTCCTCTTCCCTAAACAAAACAAGAGCTTGTGTTAGCTTGCTCATGATCTGTGAAATCCATCTAAAACCTTAAAAATCTGTATTTAATTGGGCAGATCTTTGCTTTCTCTTAAGAGCATCTCAGCACCGGTGATTAGTGATGCTACATGTAACTTGAGAACAGCTTGCTCCCTGAAAATAGTGTAGAAGGCACACCCATTGCAGAGGTGTCAGCAGCCTGCAAACTCCAGTTCCTGCTTCTCAGAGTCATAGAATATCCTGTGTTGGAAGGGACCCACAGGGATCACTGAGTCCAGCTCCTGGCCCTGTGCAGGACAACCCCAAGAATCACACCATTTGTCTGAACAAGTTGTCCAAAAACTTCTTGAACTATATGGAGTCATAGAAACTTCTTCCAGCTCTCACCAGATGGAATTGCTAGTGTGGCTGTTGGTGCTGTTCTGAGGCCACTGAAGGATGTGCAGCATGTTCCCCTTCACTCACAGCCCCTCCCAAGCAGAATCGAGGCTTAGCACTCCTGTTTTGGCTTTAACCATATTTTTCTGACTCACACGAGTGGGATGGTTTGAATGGTAGCCCCAGCCACTGACTCTAACAGCAGATGTCACTGTCGGCAGCATGGTTTTTGCTGACAGTTCACAGCAACAGGTACAGAGAGACTACAGTCACTTACAAGACTGTTCCGGGAAGGTAGAATGTGGGATCCTCCAGAGAAGGGAGCAGCAAGGTTCATATAGGTATGACAGCACACATTGAGAAGTGCAGTGATCATCAGTGATATATCAAAAATTACCGTGAATTTTGGTTTAAGTACATGGAGTGAAACTAGATGGAAACTGTAGAACAATGAACCCTTGTTCCACTACATTTTGAAGATACACACCACTTTATTTCCTTCGTGTGGAAGGCCTAATTCTGCAACCTAAAAAAATGCCCAAACTTACTGTTTCTGCATTCCTGGAGTGAAACTGCTGCATAAGAGTATTGTACTTCTTTCCCATTTATGTTTCGGAAAAAAGATATTAATGTTAAGTGATCAGAGAGTTTCTGAATGAGTGTTTGAAACCACCATTTTTCTTTATATTAAACCCCCCTACTTTTATTTGTTTCAATTGCTGAAGGTGGCATATTGAGTTGTACAGTCATGTATTAATGCTTCCATAGAAGAAACAAGGTCTTTTGTGAGTGATGACATCCACAATACCACAGACGGCTGCAGAGACTGCAGTATTGAGGCAGTTTATCTCTTGTTCTGATTGCCAAGTGAGACTAAAGGGAAAACAGCACTGATTCCAAACATTCAGCTGCTTGCTTGAAGGGGAACCTCCGGCCTGTGGTTTAAGAAGCCAGTTTGCAGTGTAGCAGTTTCTCTGGTTTGGTGTGTTTGAATTATGTGGCAAGCTTTTGTGCCCTTTAAAGACGTGGAGAAGTGGGCAAACAGGAATCTCATGGAATTCTACAAAGAGAAATGCAATGTCCTGCATCTGAGGAGGAAAAAACCTCAGGCACCAGTACACACTCCAGGCACAGTTGATCCTTGGTGATACAAGGTGATCGAGGGAGGTGATCCTTGTTCTCTACTCAGCACTGGTGAGGACACACCTGGTGTGCAGGGTCCAATTCTGGGCTTCCCCATACAAGAGAACAGCAAAGGGCCACACAAGGATGATTAAGGGACTGGAGCACCTCACATATGGGTAAAGGCTGAGAGAGGTGGGACTGTTGAGTCTAGAGAAGAGAAGGTTCAGTTTTAATCTCATGAATGTATATAAATACCTGAAGGGAGAATACAAAAACAATGGAGCCAGGCTCTTTTCAGTGGTGCCCAGTCACAGGCCCAGAGGCAATGGGCACAAACTGAGACAAGGAAGTTCCCTTTGAACATCAGGAAACACCTTTTACCTGGGAGGGTTACCAAGCAATGGAGCAGGATGAGAGCCCAGGGGTACTCTCAGGAACATAGTGTGACTCTTGTGGATGGTCCTGCGCAGGGCCAGGAGCTAGAATTAATGATCCTTGTGGGTCCCTTCCAACTCGAAATATTCTGTGATTCTATGAATCTCCATCCTTGGAAATACTAAAAAAATATGCCTGGACTTGGTCCTGGGAGATTGGGCAATCATCTCTGGGTGGCCCTGTGCAACCAGGGGGGCTGAACAAGATGACCTCCAGACAACACCATTCCAACCTCAATCATCCCATGATTCTGTGATTCCTTTGGTATAAGCATCAACTATATATCCTTTTGCTTTACTTGTACACCTTTATAGAACAGCTGGTTATGAGCAACAGCTCTGACATTTCATACTCTGAGGATTAATCATTATTTAGTACTTGAATTTTGCAGACTGCCTAGATTCAATTTTTTTTTTTATTATTCAGTGTAATCTTCTTATGCTGTTGGAGGTTGTTTCTTTATTAGTATATTTCATTTATGACCACACAAGTACAACTAACTACAATTTATGCTTTTGTTTTGGTTTTCCACTGAGAAATTCAAAGGATTGTCATGTTTGGATGCAATCATTTCATAACACATGCTTGACCATATGGAATTGATAACTTTTATACACATTTTACCTGAGAATGAGATACCAAAAAAAAGGAGGTTTTGTGTGAATTATAATCTTTTTCTTGTGATAAGAAAGCTTATCCAAAGTATTCCTGAGACCACATATTGGAATAATAAAAATAACACAATTCAGTTCAATAGCTTCAGCTCAGGAGCTGAAAGCACCCTACATTCTAATCCCTATCCAATTTCATTTAGGTATTTTTTATTCCATCATGTCACTTAACACGATTCTTTTTTAATGTCCACTACAAAGTGGACATAATAGTATCATGCTGTGTTCTTCAAATAGTTTCGACCCTCCAAAAAGTGCAAACATTGTGATTCTCTGTTTTGGATAACCAGACTAGAATGAAAATTGCCATGGAATGATTCATACATTTCAGCAATACCTCTAGCAGTCTAGAAGTGCTAAATCTTGGTATTAATGCATCAGTCCCATTTTTGTTATAAATTTGCACAGATTCAAATTTTATTATTGCAGCACAGTTTTTACCTTAACTTAGCAATAAGATAGGATTGAGGTTACTTTGTTGTTGGCCAGGCCAAACATCAAAGTACTTTGTATTCATGCAAAGAAACAGTATTTTTTGAGGGGTAAGAAGATATGAAAAGTGGGTAAAGGAGAAAAGAACTTTCTTCATATTATAGTTCGGCAAGTTCATACTTCTTTGCATTTGAAATAAGATTTTTTATTTGTTAGCAGAAATGTTCCCTAAGCCTCTCCATCAGTCAGAGGATCTTTTTTTCTTTTGTAATGCAGACGCTAAATACTCTGTTACTCAAGTCTACTTCATTCACTGCACGGTGTTTCTGAAAGTACACGTATGACAGAGAGCAGAAACGTACTTCAGAATGTTATAGCTAAAACTTTACTTGTTGTATTTCATCTGTTGTGCCCCCTTAGGTACAATACAGCATAGACTAAGTCCTTTCTAGTGGCTGTGGTGGGAGCACATAATCCTTGTACCAGTAGAGAGGGACTGTTAAAAGCATTAGCTCTGTAAACCTGTGAACTTGGATACTGCTTGATGGAGGATCCTAAATACTTGAAGAAATTAATTGCTGTTCACTGCCAAAGGAGCTCTTACTGAGAAACTCCTCCATTCTTCCCTCCCTGCCAATGAGCACATACCCTCTCTTGCTGGCCTGCTTCTTTCTTACATGCAGCCAAAAGGGAAGACCAGGCTCGTGGGAACCTTCTTGGCTGACCAGGCATGCTTTGCGGTTTTCCAAAGCCATTAGACAGCAGTGAGTAGACACCGTAATTCCATAGATATGATGAAAGGTAGGACACTTAAATGTGTGTACAAGTATCAGAAATACACAAAAAATAGAGTGAGTGTGTTACTCTAGAAGATGTAATATCAAGACTGGATCAAGAATTTTTTGGGAATATGAGTCAGAGACTAATTTGGACTTCATCAGTCGTAGGGGTTTTGGAATAATCAAAATTCTTCATCTCCTTTTTATTTTGTCCACAGACATTTCAGCAGAATGAATCAAAATTAACAGAACTCAATGATAAGTCAGTTTAATGAGTGGTTTGGGGCAAGCTTGAGAAGACTTTATCATGAAAATGTTACATTTCCATAGCTAGGTTTGAGGCAAATCTCATACCACATCATTTCCATCCTAAACTTCCCATTTCCTACTCTAAACTCTTAATCAGAATAACAATCAGTTAAAATTGTTCTGTGCACTTACTAGGAGACTTATAGGATTTTAGTTATGTCTGCAAGGACTCAAAACATGCAATTGCTCATTACTTTCTCCTATACATGCTTGAAAGAAAGGAAAAAAGGCCAAAATTAAAAAAAAAACAAAGGAAAAAGCTAGTATATATTCATTTGAAGCAGAATCTGGTATGGTCTTTTTTTGCTGATACTTTGGGAATTCTTTGTAGAACAGTCTAAGCAATTGAATTTAAGTGGAGAGAGCAGGCTTTGAAATAACAAGAAAAGCTGAGTAAGCGTAAACATTATCTGGCTCCATCAATTCTGCAGAGCTTCATGATAAATTCAACCAGAAACAATATTAGTCCAGTATCTTTTACTCTCAGATGTATATATGCATTAGAAGGTGACAACAATAAAAGCAGCACTCCTCCTCCTTTCTTCCCTCATACATGTACACTGTTTTTCTTTACATGATTTTTTAAACCCTTTTTAAAACTAAAAAATCTCACCATCATGGAGTCATATTTATCGGTATGGGGTTTTTTTAATTTGAAAACATAGCTGTCAGATAAAATTCACTGTTGTTAAACAAACAAATATTTAAAATGCTGAAAATACTGATTATTTTTTGAGAGTTCTACAGTAGCTACACAGTGACAGAAGTCAGGCTCACTGTCCATACTCGATGGTTTAAGTGTTTAAAAAAACCCAACATAACCAATACATATTTTCAAACATTTTTGTCAGATGTGTCTAGAAATGAATTCTGTCATCATACTTCATAGTCCATTCTGCACTGAAATTCTGTGTGAAAGCAGTGGAGACTGAACTAGGCAGATTTTCAGGGAGACACCTGCGGCTCCTGCTTCAGAGCCGTTTGTGGACAGTACAAGTTAGAGCTCTAACAGCTGTAAATTTCATCAGGGACAAAACTCTAGTGGATCATCAAGTTAAGGGAGTCTCTTATTAGGGAAGGACAAGGTACAAACACGTCTTTGTTGATTACAGTCAGTCCCAGGAACAGATTTACTGTGAAAGAAGAAGCAAGCAGAGAGTATCAGGAGATTAATTACATTAGTAAAGACTGGAGTAGAGTATGTTATGTGACAGGATACAAGTATATGCCTTTGGAGACCCCAGTTCTGGATACAGCCATTTCCACCCTTGTGTTGTGAATTTTCACATAAACATTTTTTCTTCTCCTAGCTGACACAACATAGGTATTATTCTAATTCCCTTTAGCTCAATCTTTTAACTATGTACTACTTAAAACAGGACTTTCTTCAGGCTGGTTAAACATGCAAAGAAAAAGAGTAGAATGATTAACTCCTTTTCGTTGATTGCATCTTGTTGTTTATCATACTTACTGATAGATACTTAAGTTCATGCCATAGCTACATTGTTATGTGCTTTGGGGCACCTCCTTCCTATGCACCCTTCTGTGTTTTGAATAAAGCATGTTTATGTCTTCTGAACTATGCTGTCTTACGCAATTAAGACAAACAATCTGTGGTATGCTGTCAGCTGACAATGTCAGTACAACATGCTAAGCAGGTTATCAATGGAGATGTAGGAGGTATACTTGAAAAACTACTTCTAGTTAGAATTTATAGCATATTTTAGGCTAAAAAGAATCAGTATGAACATCTGCTCTGCCTACCTTTACTAGATTTATTTAAAAAATATTACAGGGTAGTGGAAGAAATTATTTTCTATCAGTCCAAATTGCAAAAGAACAAAAACCTAGGAGGATAATTGGATCCCATTTTGTACAATAGCAGTCCTTCAAAAAGCTGTATGTTCTCACTGGTAATCTTAAAGGTCTATTTACAAAAATAATACCTAATTTTGTCTGTTTGACTTCAAATACTGTCATTTCTAAGTAGTCCTAAACTGGCATTCTGGACTGTAGACTCTAACTGTAGAGGCAAACACAATGAAGTACTCAAACAATGGAAATTAGAGGGAGGATAAAGAGAGCTTAACACCATGCAATAGTTTATATTTAAGTGTAAGCACATCTGTATATAGACACTCAAGCATATACATAAAAATTAGACAATTATGCAATGATATTAGTGCATTTATTTCCAAAAATTGAAGAATGGCAATTTCTATCTGTTGTGCAAATTAAAATATTGAGGTTTTCTGATGAGAAGTTTTTTATAAATCAGATCCACATCCCTGTGTATCTCATCTGACCAATAATCAAAGATGTAGGTCTGGCTGCCTTGGTGGTGACACAGCTGTACAACTGATTTCAGGAAGAAAAGTATATCCTCTATAGCTTTTTATCAACTTACATAACAAAATATCTTATTGATAACACAAACTGAACTTTAAATGGGAAAAGGAAATCCAGTTTATCCTGTCCCACAACTGCCACATGTACTTTCTCACTGTAGGATGTCACAAGTTTATAAAATTTAGTAGATTATTTAAAAAGACACAAATGTAAATGCTTAGTAAAAGTGGGGTTCTTTTACACTGATGGAAAACAAGACTGGTCTTTATAAACCAATCAGCTCACTGAAACTTAATATTCTCAATGAAAATAAATGCATCTGTCACTTTAATAGGCAATGATCCTGTTGCATTCCCTAAGTGGGTGAACTCTTACGGATATCCAGAAGTTAGGACAGCTCAGTTTTTCTCCATTGTTAACTACCAGGGCCTTTCTTCATGTATGAAGTTTCACTGCACATTACCTTAATATTCACTGCACATTACCTTAATCTTCGTTCGCGATGCCTAGCCATGACTGACTGACTGACTGACTGACCTTAATATAACAGATATCAACGTAAAATCTTCAAGAGAATCTGAAGGAAGGCATATGGGCCATGTGGAGACAGTGTTACACAGTAAAATAAGTAAAATGAATAAAATAATAAAGGTCTTACCTGTACCAGATTGACAATTAGCTAAATTAAAATCATATCTTGCTGGTACTTTTTTCTGTTTAGGAGCAGATCCAACAGTAGGACTTAGAGAGCTGTAAATTAGTTACTTCAATGCCTGTCAGATATGTGGCCTCTGAAGCAGAATCCAAAAACTTGTTACACACTGAACAAGTCCAGTACTTAATAAGTGTAAATTGTCTCTGAAGAAGAATTCGTAGAGCTGAATGTTAGATAGCTATAATGGAGTAGATAAATAGACTTAAAAAGCAAATAAGAAAAGACAGCTCTGGGTCACGTACTTCCTCTTCCAGGAAAATTTTGTTACTTAAAACCAGTAACTTTAAATGAAAAGAAATAAAATATTCTAGGGGACAGGGACTTGGGTTACCTCGGAGTCCTAGCCACTAAACTAGAGTCATATTCCCCCATAGATGCTCTGTTTCTGATGCCAGATCTTGGGAATCAGATACACATGCAAATTAATAGAGCTTATTAAGTTACCTTCTATCAGCTGAACCATGGTAACCGGCCTGGGATACTCTTCTCCTGTGGCAAATGCGAGATAAACACACAGTAACTCACACCTGGTTTCTATACTTAATGCGACTTAGCTGCCTGCTTTTCAGGCCACAAGGGTTCAGGGCACACATGGTGTACCTGTATTTTCCACCGATGCTTCTGTTATAAAAAAACCAAA